>NC_137749.1:0-595000 GCF_963264785.1 Psittacula echo | reverse complement strand
TCAGCAGCAGAATGGTTAAAGACTGCATGGGAAGGTTTCCTCCTCCTCAACTCCCCCCAAAACTGTAGGAACATCTTAAGTAGAGGCATCAGAGGCGGAAGATAAAGGCAAAGCCCTTCTGCAGGAGGATTTGTCTTTCAAATCTAGATTAGCAATTGGTGTTTGGGGAAGATGGGACCCTAATCTGATTGAATCAGGGGAGTCTGTGATATCAGTCTCCTTGGATCCCATTGTCTTTATGCTTCTTTGTAAATTAATATTCATTTCTGTCTCTACGTCTGTGCTGGATCTCTCATGCTTCTTGTCTCTTGCTGATGATTCGCAGCCGTATACATTGGGTAATGCGCACCAGAATTAACATGGCTTTGTGGTTTACCTTTATACAAGTGTTTAATTGGGATGAAAGCAGAGCTGCCGAGTGTGCAGGCTGGGAGCTGCAGCCACTGCAGGTCCAGCCCCAGGTACTGGCTCTGACAGGGGTGTTTGCAATGTCCCAGGGGGAAATCAGGTGCTCCCCTGCCCCTCTGGGGACTCACCCTCCCAGGTCTGTGCTGGACCAGCCAGTTCAATCTCCAGCACCAGTCTCCCCAGCCCAAGGCACCACTGGTGGCCCCATCCGGAGGCTGCTCCCGCAGCACTGCACAGTCTTGCCTCGCACAGTTCACTGTTGGTGCCACCTTCCCAAAATCCAATTTTTTCCCTTCCCTTAGAACATTGCATCTTGTTCAATCCTTCCCTGTCACACTGGCTCCAGCACTGCTTCAATTGGATTCCAAAAATAACCTCTTTATTCACACGGCTCATGCTATTATATCGTAGTACAGCTCGGGCAGGAGAGGGGTCATTCCATTATCCAGGAACGAGATAACTGAGTATTAGGGCAGCCAGGCTCTTTGACTCTCTGCCCTGTGGTAATGGGCCTTTTTTAAGGGCATTAACCAATGTTTCTACTTAGGTATTTGACAAGAGTAAAGGTAACATTGCCATTTAATCCTCTCTTTGCTTTTTATCCCTTGCCTATAGACAGCACTTGCACGTTTGCTTCCCTTCAAGGGTTCCAACTTCAGCTCAGAACCTCGGAGGTCATTTTCTCTGAGCCCTTTTCCTGAAGTTCTGCTTAGAGGTTGGATTAAATATTCCATGCACTAGGATACAGGGAATCATTCCTGCTCCAAATGGCTTCAGCAAGTGCTGGGCAGGCGTCGCTGATGAAGAAATACCAGTGCACAAGTGACGTCCTGACTGATGCTGGTCTCACACATGTGCATCTCACCCTGCTAAGGCTGCAGCCTGGGAAGTGTTCCCTCAACTGCTGTTCACAGCAGAAAAATGCCAGGGATCTGAGAGAGCAGGAGCAGCCAGCACCTGGCATGGTAGGAGCCTTCTGCTGAAGGCTGGAGGCAGCTCTAGGATGGGTGAAGTTGTGAATATCCCAAGTATTTCTTTAGCAACACTTCTCGTGTCTTTCTCTTTGGAGTCTCTCAGCTCACACACAGGTTTTTCCAGGCAAGGATGGTTTCAGGCTCTCCTCCAGCACGAGCCTGAAGTGCTCTGCCAGAGCAGCAGTGAGAAGATAATGGAAAAGATGAGCTGCTTTTCTCCTCCCCTTCTTGTGCCAGTGTTGTCCAGGTAAAGCATCTTCAGCTTGGCAATGAAGCAAGTGTGGCTGAAGGTGTCCTGGAGGACTTAGTGCCAGCTACAAATTGGTGTTTCCCAGTGCAAAGACTGAGTGGGGTCTCTGCTGTCCCCCCCAGGGGACACACCAACACCAGGAGCTCTGTGCAGACACCTGCTTGTGTGAAATGGGGTGCAATCGGGTCTCTGACACTTGTAATGGCAGTATCTCGCCTCTTTAAGAGTGAAAATGTATATACCAAAGATTGTGGCTTAATTGATTGATTAATAACAGAAACTCTAATTGAATCCTCCCAGCTTGTACATAAGATGTCTTAATGTTAGAGCCTAGGGAGTAAATGCACAGCATGGAAGTATGAACTGCAGCACAACCAGTAACACTTTCAATTTAAAAGTCAATCTCATTATACAAGAAGCTGTTTTCTCTATCCCTCTGGAAAGGCAGCAGCAATCTCCCATCTTCTCCCTACCAGAGCCACATGGTTTGTTAGTGTCTGTGGGAGATGCAAATACAAGCTTTTTTTCATTTGTTCCCACCGCTGCATATCTGAGCAGTTCAGTAAATATTCATGAGGCTGCCACTGGAGGAGCTCTGGAAACTACAGAAATATGCCCTCCGAGGTGACATGTAATTTGGCACTTCCCGCATGGAGAGGCAAAGGATGCAGCCAGAGCACAAACATCCTAATAATTAAATACCTTGCTACAACCTCATCTTTTCTGTTTCTCATTAAACACAAGACACCTCAAACCTTTCCCATATGCAGGGCCCCCAGTAAGACCCAAGTTAGGACTAATGAAGAGCAATAGACTGGCACACAGCATCCAGGAGACCAGGCAGCATCTGTGGCCAGGAATGCTGGGAATTTCTTCCCAGATTCACACTTCATGGTCGTGTTAAAAGAAGGTAACATCCCTGAGCCAGCAGAAACCTGATGTCTGTCCCATCAGGTCCACAAGGTCAGTCTAGACTGTTCTGCGCCACGAGGGCAGGACACTGACTGGAAAAGTAATTCCAGCTTTTTCCTCATTTTCACCCTTTTTCCTTCCTGTTCCAGTAGCTTCCTTGTACAGAAGATCTGCCTTCCTCTGGGCAGCTGCAATATGGTCCAAAAGGCCAGGGTCCAGAGTGGTGTGGCAGGAAATGTTACTTTTGGCCATTGTTTGAAGGAGGTTAATGAACTGTTAAAGTCCTCAGTTTGTGTTGCAGAAGGTGAACACGTACTGATGGTGCCACATGGCAATGAGACTGCCCCAGAGGATACTTGATTGAATCCCATCTTGCCCCTGCTTGCAAGCTGGGTCTATAACATCCTCTTTATAGATCCAGCAGCCAGGAGATGTCCTGCCTGCTGCTTGTCCTCTTCCCTTTAACTACACCGTCATTGGCATTTCAGTGTCATTCACACTCTAATCTCACAGATATCTGTTTCCTATTTGGATTCCCACCTGTCAGAGCACCTCTCTCCCACTGGTGCTATGGGTAGTGAATGACCTTCAGCCAGTGGATGGTTATAGCCTTAAGACAACACAATTAAACATGTTTTATTGCTTAACACACTGTGTCAGGAGCCTTAGTTGTGTTTTTGTTCCAGTCTTCTATCGTTTTCAGAAATGCCTGGAACTGTGACAGCTCAAAGCGCCTGAGCACTCCTGCTCCCAGGTAATCAATAGAAGGCCTCAAGGTATCTCACGCTTCTGTCAAATATGGGATTTTTAGCATGAAAGCATTTCCGAGACTTTTTTGGTCATTTTAAGGCTCCCTCCCCTCCCCTCCCCAGCAGATATCACAGCAAGGACACAGGGCAGGATGTGCGAGTGGCAGATGAGGCTTACGAGACTGACCCAGGATGAAAGCCAGCTATTTCCATTAGTGGAGGTTCTCTGGTTCCCCCAGCTGCTGGGCTGTTGTTCTGGTTTTACCTGTCCTCGCTGGGTTTTGAAGAATCCTTGTGCAATAGGCCCTAGCAGTAATTTGCTTGTTTTAGTGAAAATGCCTGTGCATAGGAGCAGCATTCCAGTTTCTTTGGGTGGTTTCTTTGTCTTTCCCCTTTATAAAATTATTCCAGGTGAAAATTAAGCATTCGTGTATTTTGCAGTCTCTCAAAGCTTGGCTTCTCTCAGATGGCAATGACTTTCCACTGTTACCCTGTTTGTATCATCATGGGCTCAGTTGCCATTTGTCTTGTCTGCTGGGTCTCTGTGCTGCTGTATCTCCTAGCACGTGGCTCAGAACCTCAGACACGGAGCTGCAGACATCTTGAGTAACCCCTGATTCCTTTGTTCCCCTTCTGGCCCCTCTGAGTTATTCTCCTCTATTTCTCACATGCTGGCTCTGTGCAGTCGGGCCGTGTGATTTGTGTGGAGTTTATGTGTACATGACCACTCGCTTCTCCAGTCCAACCCAACTGACTTGGTCGGTCATTAGTGGTTTTAACTGCACTTAAATTGTTGTGATCTGCCTGTGAGCTGCACTGGTCAGGGAGCAGCTGTTTGGCACATCCATCATCTCTGTCTTGATGTAACCTCCAGATCTCCTTTGTTGCTGGTGGTGAAAGCTTTCGGTAGGGACCAGCGGGGGCCTGGGGGTCTGTCTGAGCTGTGAGGTCTGTGCACGGAGCAGCTCCCGCAGGAATTCACATGCTTTGCTGCTGACCAAACTCTTTCCCTATTCCTCCTCCTGCAAGAGCTGTTTGCTGCCTCCGTGGCAAAGCTCTCGGGGTGAGATGCTGCCTGTGGTGGCACTTGACAGCAGGAGGCTGGCACTGCTGGGCTCTGCCTGGGATGAGGAGGATGGAGCCTTCCTCCTTCAGCCGTGCCAAACCACTTCTGCAGCAGCAGCAGAACGTGGGTTGCATTTCCTCTGCAACCTCCTCCAGTACTTCAGATGCTGCCATTGCATGGCAAGCTGGTCCCTTCCTCCTGCTGGCTCCATGTGCCCTCCCCAGAGCTGGCCCATCACTACCTGTGCCCAGCTCAGGCACTGGCCAGTGGCAAGGTCACGAGGAGCCAAAGCCATCATCCTTGTTTGGAGAATCCTGACACAAACGGCAAGAGAAAAACAAATAGGGAGGGAAATGAACAAATTATACCAATAATTGGTTTAAAAAATGCATCAAAGAAAAATGATATCCAATAATACTGCTGGTTCCTAATGAATGTGTGTGTAATAAAATCAGGCTGTTTGGGCCGTGGTTAGCCCTGCACTTCACATCCCCAGATTAAAAATGGAACATCTGTGATGATTTAATTTACATGTTAATAACAAACAGGCCTCCAGAAACCAACGAATAAATGCCTTTTATTGCCAGCGTATCTTTTCCACTGCAGCTTGAATGAAAACTCTGGTAATTAATTGTTTTAAGCGATTCTATTAAAAAGTGTCTGGAAGTGCTGTGTGCCGAATGTTTATGTGGGCAGGCAGACGAGAAGAATACAGACGAGGAAGCAGGCTGCTAATTATGTGCCTTTTTAAAATTCACTGCCTTAAAGACATGGGATACTTTTAAACATGGAAGTCGACCCGGGCGCATTGATTTTTCCCCATTGTTCCTTTCCAGCTGAAAAGTTTGCAATTTAAAATAAATAGCAGATCCCGATGTTGCTGTGTTCCGCCATGGAGCGAGATGGGAGCGAATGCCTTGGCTCTGCCCGGACACGGAGGTGCTGGGGAGCGCTGGGGTTTGGCTCTGCCAGCGTTGCCTATGGGGCTCTGCGATGTGGGACGTGGCACCCTGGCCAGGATCAGCCTGCGTCAGGAGCTGAAGCACTGTGAGATAATCACATGGTGGCTCCAGCCTTTCCCTCAAGATGTGTTTATTTCTGAAAGGAAACTCTTTCAGATGCTCAGTGTTCAGAAACAGAAGGAAGGCACTTCAGATGTCAACATGCAGAGATAATGCTGAAACCCTTCCATTCCTCAAGCCATGTGAAATTCAGGAGGAGTGTTTGGGTATTCAGTGTCAGTCAACCCTCTTCTTGGCAAGTAAAATTCAGTGTGTTTGCAGTGACCACTCCTCCTCTGCATCCTGCAAAGCACTGGCTTCCAAAGATGGAAAGATGCTAAGCCTGCTGTAGTGGTGGGCTCAGTACTAGGGGCCACTGTAATGCTAGATGCAATTCAAGGCTCTATAAGGAATACAAAATAAGGAGAGCTTTCTGATACTGAAAGTTCACTCATTGCTAAATGCCAAACAGGGCAGCAGAGGAGATGGGCTTACAAACCGCAATCCCTTTGTCTGAAGAGCTGCTGCCCTGATATGTCACCACAATGTGGCTTCATCCCTGGCTCCGCTGCGCTGCAGATCTCGATCCTGCCGCTGCAGCACTCGGGAAGCTCTGAAGGCAGAATTCACACACCCGGTACCCAAGAGCGGGGCTGGCCTTCTCTTGAGGTGCTGCCTGTAAATCTAGTTTCACACCCAACATCACAGTTGCAGTTTAGTCCTGTTCTATCATAAAACTGACCCAGCCTGTTCTGTAGAGAGCACCCACTGGCAGCAAAGCTGCTCCTTAAGGAAAGGGGCAGGATGACCTGCAAGAGGTGGCCTTGTCTAAGAAACATCAATCCCTGTGCAGATGTGGCAGCACGTGGCATCCCAAGCCCCTGCATCTCTGCACTGCCCTGTTAGTTATTGTAGAGCTGCCATAGGCAGCTGAGCTGCTCACAGCGCCTTGGGATGAAGCAGTGCCTGGTGCTAGGTCACAGCAGGGATGGCACAGGCTCTGCCATGCAGTGCTTGCTGGCTCAGCTTCGTGTTGCTGCCCCTGCCATGGAGATGGCGCCTGGTTTGCAGCAGAGCTGCTCTTGCTGCTCGCTGTGCAATGACAGTCTCCAGGACTGGAACATCTGAGAAAAGCATCACAGCCCCAAGGTTACAAACTGCCCCACAGCTACGGGCTGAGTTAAAGCCTGACAAAGAGCCATGCAGGAACAGAGCCTGCTGTGCCTGGAGCGTGGGACCGGGGCTCACGAGGCCTCTGAGCATCGCCAAGTGCCAGCGTGTGGCAGGGGGAGCAAGTGCTGCAGTGCGAGTCAGTGACCTCTGCAGCCGGGACCTCCAGGCACCACCTTCTGCTGAGGCACAGGTAAATATTCCGCTCTTCCCACACTTCCCATGACTTTGTATTTCATCTCCGACAGAAGCAAAGCAAGCAGAAAGCTTGAAGGAATCGCAAAATGTCCCTTTTGCAAAATAAAACAATGGCAAAAGGCTTGGATATTCATGTATGGAGCATGTTGACCACAGTGCCTGGAGATGGGAGGACGCACCCCCAGTCCTGCTAATTAGCAATAATCTGATGCTAATGTTTGCCTGTGTGCTATCACACACAGCAGCCACTTTCACAGGTAGATAAACTGTCCTGAATCTGTTTGCTTCCAGTTTGAGCATCTTTTGCATGGAGAACAAAAGGAAGCTCCCAATGAAACTTCCTGTTCTGATTTGATACTTTCAGGCCTTTTCCCTGTCCTGAGGTAATACCTCACTATACAGAAGCAAACATAAATATTCCAGCACAAGCTTTGCTCCCACTGTTACTTTTGCCTGGAAAAGTTTTCTTCCCATCAAAAGATACCTTTCCTTTTCTCTCTTGATGGCGGCAGACACAAACCTCCCCAGCCCCTTCCCTCCCTCTCCAAGCACTGCCACAGTGCAAAGGAGCTGTGTAGGAGGCCACATCTTCCCATTTACAGCTTTTCACTTGGTGTCTGCAATGTGGTGACTGACAATATCCCATCCCCGTAGGGTGGGTAGGTCTGGTTTGTGTAGGATATCCGTATCCAAGCACAGAAACCCTGTCTGTGGGACTCTGCTGTGGGCTTTGGTTTCTCAAAATGCCCCTTTGAATACCCAGGCTGTTTCCTTGGGCTGAGGGTCCTGGCTGGCTCCAGGCGATGGCAGGGGCTGCATTCCCCTTCATTCAAACACGCTGTACAAGCACAAACGACTGTGCCACAGATTACCATGGAAATGATGGGGAGCTGCAGGTTCAGCATCTCCAAAGCTCACGTCCAGCAGCTGAAAACCAACTGCTCCCTGGGTGTGGAAGGATACAGGACTGGGGGTACTACGGCCTCGGTGTGGGCGAAGGCACCACCTGTAGCAGCAAACTGTGCCATGGACCTGCCAGCTCGACCGACTGTGTCACAGCATCACCACAGACAGATGGATGAGGCCCCACCGCACTGTGACTGCGGTCAGTCTGAGCTCAGTGCCGGGTGTCCTGGCAATGCTGCTGCCCCGTTCTGCAGGTGGGGATGGGGAAGGAAGGCCAGGTGGGCTGAAGTGGCCGCACGGGTTATTTATGGGGGTGGCAGGAGGACGGTTCTTCCAAACTAAAAATTACTCCTAAACCGCAGCATAAATTCCAGCTGAGAGCCAGGGGAGCGGCTGCGGAGGAAGCTGAGCGGCTGCAGCCTCTGTTGTTTGCTATTAAAAGATATGGGCAAGGAAGGCAGAAAAAAATCTCTTCAAGGTGTGGGATTAGACATTTCTTGGAGTATTTGCATCCACAATTCTACTGGGGTGACAGGGAGCTCCCCATGATCACCACCAAAAAGGCTACAGACTAATGTGTTCTAATGAGAAGGGAAGAGGTTTTTTTCCCTCCCTTCCTGCTTGCCTTTCATGCAGTGATTGTTCGGAGCTGGGAGCTGCCCCTCTTCACCAGGGGTGCTGGCATTCAGGGTACGCTTCCTAGCACCACTGAGAAGAAAAGCCCACTCTCCCCCTTTGTTTTGCACATGAAAAGCTCTTTCCCTCTCTGTCAACTGAATGCCATAAGACAAGGTCCTTCAGTGCACGCTGCGTTTGGGCAACCCTTGCCACCGCTGCCTCCCCCCCGGCTCCCTCTGCATTGAAAACAAACACGGAGGAAATCTCCAGCTCCATTTGAAAAGCACCTGGGAGCATTTAGGAGGCTCCTCTGCGGGACGGAGGAACCATTCCCTCCTTTCTCCCTCCTCCTTGCTCTTTGGTGCAGGGCTGGTTTCTGCTCAGCTCCACTGAGGTTGTTCCCCAGGGGCTGAGGCAGCTTTCCCAGAGATTTCTTCCCCCTAAAAAGAGCAGAGGAAAGCAGGTTAAATGAGGGAACAGGAGCAGGAGAGGGAAGCAGATCCCTGGGGATGGGTATTTGCAGAGGTGGCAGCAGGAGAGCGGGTGCCTGCAGGTGCCGCAGGGGACGTGGTGAGGGGACCCACTGTGACAGCAGCAGCCGCGCGGTGCCAGAGGGGCTGCCGGCGTTGCCTCAGCTGCAGATCCTCTGGGGTCCCCTGGGATGGAAGCATGGGGTGAAATCACAGCTCAGGCACTTCCCTGGGAGCAGGTTTCACACCCTGCAGAGGAGCTTCACCAAAGAGTGGGAAGCACCTTGGAGAAGGAACAGGAAAAGCCAGAGATGGGGAGGGTTAATGAGTGCCCAGGGTGATGGATCCCCATGTGTGCTGGGGATGGACACAGTTCCCCCCATGTGCTGACCAATGGACCCGCAGCCCCGATGCCTGTGTCCCTGCCCTTGGCTGGCACCCATATGTGTGCTATGGCATGCTGGGCCCATCAGTGCCACCACACCATGACATTTCAGGGGCCTTTCAGACACAGTGTTCACCTTGGCCACTTCCCCAAGGCTGAAGCAGTTATGGTCCCAGAAAGCAAAATCCCCTCCCTCAGTAGGAGTGGCTTCATTCCCGCACTGAACAAAAGGGAAAGAGCCACTTGTCAGCTCTTCAGTCAGTCAATATTTCACTGAACTTTGTTTTCCCTGTTTAGTACAATTAAAATCCCAAGGAGAAGTCTTGTATAAATCAAAGTTCTCTTAAAGTGTACCACGCAGACACTCACATCGGTGCCTCCACACAGCGTGTGCCAACAAAAAATATGCAACCCCCTTTGGCAACACAAGCAGAAATAAGCAATTTAGGATCTTAAAAGATAAAAGATAATAAAAGTAATTAAGATAATTAACCACCCTGAAGAGAGAAGAATTTACTGCTGTAAATTTTGCACTTAGTTTTAGATGGCAATATCGCAGCTGCCACTCCACTTAATATACAGCACATCAAGGCGTGCTGCCTGTGCCGCGGCGCAAGCTGCCAGGGGCTCGCTGCAGCCTGACTCCCACCCACACCAGGTCTTGGCAAATCCTTGTCCAAGATCCGAGCTGCTGGGACTGGAGGTCACCCATCTCCTGCCTGGAAAGAGAATGGCACAGGGTGATGGCAAGGAGGCCAATCGAGGGTGGGACAGGATGGGACGGCATGGGACGGCGTGGGATGGCATGGCATGGGATGAGATGGGGTGGCACTGGATGGGATGGGATGGCATTGGATGGGATGGCATGGGACAGGGCTGCTCAGCTCTCAGCCAGAGCCTGCTTGCTCCCAACTCATGCTGGAGCATGTTTGTTGTCCGCATAGAACCAGGAACAGACAAGTGCTCGTTTTCTCATCAAGCATTTCCCAGTTTCCAAACAAGTGTGTTGTCTCATGCTGGCTGTCATGCTTCAGACGAACCACCTGTGAGCATCCCAAAGGAACCGAAATGCTCCCTGAGATTCTCCGCTGCCTGCACAGCAAGGCTGCTGCTGTGCTTTAGCGAGCGCACATCATGCTACTGGTATTGCCTTGTTGTTTCCCCTTCTCCCCATCCGTCTGTATCCATCTGTTGCGACCCAGCCCTACTAACAAGCTTTCTGGGGTAAGGAGTATTTTTAGCTCCATGTTAAGCAGTCCCCAGCACAGAGGGAACACTCCACAGCTGGGAGTGTTGGCCAGTGCCAAAACACAAACCATCCTCCTCCTCCCCTGCCTGTCACTTCCCCAGCCCCTTCCAGCACAGCTGCCCGGAGGGACTGCGGACCCATCCTGCTGCCTGTGCAGGGACACCACGGGCCAGCACCAGCTCTGTTCTTCTTGGTCTCTGTCTCTTTGCAAGGAAATTCTTTCCTCACACAAACACCACCCGTCCCATTCTCTTCTCTGACACCAACCCTGCTCTGCTTCTCCCCAGGACCAGCCCATTCTTTCTCTGATTAGCTGCACCGAAGCAGCCCTGCCCGCTCGGATGTGAGGCAGTGGCTCTATGCACCTTGGTGTTTATCCTGCCCAGACTCCAGGACGCCGGTGTGTGCACAGGTCTGACCTACAGCTCTCTGCTCAGCACCGTGCACAGCACAAACCCAGATACATCCTGACCCTACCACAGCATTCACACCTTTTCCTTGCTGATAAAAAGCTCAATTTGAGAAGCAGCCCAGTGAACCCTCCAGCCACAGATCCAGCTTCCTTCTCCCCTCCAAACCAAGCAGGATGTGCAGAGTCCCCCAGAATCATCATCTGGTCAGTCTTTTTTGCACTGTCCATCTCACCCACTGACAGGCTCACAGCACCTCTGGGGTCTCCGGTTTATTGAAACCAGTCTGTCCTGTGAGCACAGACATGGAAAGTAGGAGCGAACCAGAGCTGTGGGGAGAGGAAGATAAGATCCAGCATGGATTTAGCTCAGTCTCTAATGAAATGCAATTGCTGTGATCAGGCTGTCCATGCCTGTCTCTAGCTGGCTACATGTCTGCTGTAATAACTTCCTAATCTCCTGGCAGATCTCAACCAAATCTGACAGAAGTGTGGGACAATGACATTCCTCCCTGTTCCATGGAGAAGGGCTTCTGCATGGGGTGCCCAAGGCTGGGCTCACCCGTCACCACACAGAGGACAGGCACCAGTGGAGGCTCTTACCAGCTGCCGCAACCATGGAAGACCTTTGGCAGAGCTCAGTGCCAAATGGTGACCGTCTCACCAGATGGTGAGAGACAAGCTCATAAGAAACAAGGGCCTGTTTCCAAGCCACCGGTGCCTGTGGGGCTGTGGGGAGGGCCTCCGGGGCTGGGTGGCCGCACTTGGACGCCTCATCCTCCCTGGATTTCCTCTTTCTGTGCAGGGTGAGTTTGGCAAACGAGGAACAGCAAAATCCACCGGGGGCTGGATTGGAACGGGAGGGCTGGACCAAGCCCTGCGGGGGAGGGGGCAGGCAGGAGGATGCGGAGCCCCTTTCTGGTTCTTGTCTCTGCGGTTCTGCACAGTTCCTGCAAGCTGCAAACAACAGGGGAAGATGCATCTCCATTAATAGCACATGGGCCCCTCCGGCTGCTCCGTGGGTTTCCTCTCCTGTGAATTTAGGCATGGTCGGTCTGTGTGTGGTGAGGGGAGATGTGGCAAGAGGGAGCACGCGGTGCACCGGCACCAACAGCCCCGAGTCCGGCAAACACCGGCTGCAGCCCCAGAGCCGCCCGTATGCCCGCATCCTGCCCGCTCCGCGGCTCCGGGGTTTGCATCCCAGCCTCGGCAGCGCGGATCTCCAGCAGACAGAACCCTGGAAACCCAACTGTTCACCAGCCTTCCTTGAGCTGCACAGCCAGCGGTAAATAGGCAATCAGCTTCACGGGTTTTAATGGCGAACATCACTGAACAAAGAGACAATCAACCCTGGCGCTTAGAAGTTAACCGGAAGACTGATGGATGTGGATTCACCAGGAAACAGCCACGGAGACCTTGTAAAGGAGGAAATCCTCGTGAATGTCCCAGAGTTTTTGTCACTGTCTTGTAAGGAGCCGGTATCTGGCTGGAAGGTGTCTGCTCCATGCTAAAAAACACGCCTGGCATTTCCAGAAGGGACCTTGCGCTCTCGGGCCTCATCCAGCTAGGCTGCGTCTTCCATCCCCCTTTTCCTCCAGCAGAGAGTAAGGATCCTTCAAGGATTCCTGAAAATGCAAATGCTACTGCATTTTGCTAATTGTCTCCTCATCCACCCTGCTCTTGAGAAGCAGAAAGTGCCGAGGTCTATCATCTCTCTTCAAAACACTTTCAGTTTGGGGCTGATGGAGAGGGTGAATGTCTCTATTGTGCACACAAGCAATTTCTGCAGCTCGGGAGCCTCCTCATTTCCTTTAAAATACAACCTTCAAGTATTTTCTTCATCATTTTTCAAATCCTTCTGTCGCTGCCTATTGTTGAGCACAGGAAGCACTGAGGAGCTGGGGCTGAGCTTCATTTCTTTACCAACACACTGGGTGAGTGGTGGCGAGCACTGCCCATGACAGCTTCAGGCCTGGCACCCTGCTCCATGCCCCGGCAGACACCCTCTGAGAGACACCCCAGGGCACGGACAGCCCTTCCTGAGGGCACCTCCAGGACCTCCGAGCCCAAGTCCCATGGTCAAAAATGACCTTGTTCTCCTTAAAAATCACTGCCATTGAGGACCTGTGAACCAAATCAGTGCTTGGTTGTGGCTTGAGCCACTGCAGCACTCGGGTGGTTTTGGAAAAGTATCTTAAGAGCTAAAAGTTTCTACGGGTTGAGGATTGCTGGGTGGTGCTGGCTGAGCTCAGAACTGCATCCATAGGGACAAGGTCATAGGAGCAGCCTGGGTTTTCAGCGGGGAGAAAGGAGCACAGGGTGAATGGACGTGTGAACTGCCCTGGGTGGACATGCGAACTGCATTGCTCCATGGAGCTGCTGTGCATGGAAGCCCCTTTGCAGAACAGACACAAAGGGAAGCAGCCCTGGAGCAAGCATGCGCTGCCATTTACTCTTTGCAAATCTTTGTCCAGCAATCTCAGCTCTGGTGAGCTGCTCGCAAGAAACCTGAGGGAGGAGTCAATCAAGAAAAAAACGCAGCAGAAAAATCCGTTTATTTTATTCCGGAGTGACAAATGTATTTTGAAATGAAATCCAGAAGTGTTGCCAATGAGCCTTTGTTTGCTCTCGCACAAAAGTCCCCCGGCCAGGCACCGAGGAGCGTCGGGAGGAGGAGGAGGAGGATGGGGAGGAGGAGGAGGAGGATGGGGAGGAGAAGGAGGAGGAGGAGGAGGAGGAGGATGGGGAGGAGGAGGAGGGCACCACTGCTGAGGCCCTTCTCAACTGCATTCCAAGGGGCTTTCTGAAAAGAATGAAGTGTTGGGCGTTTGCCAAATAAAGGAGGGGGGCAAAGGTTGCTATTTATCCCAGAAAAGTAGCCAACATTATGTCTATTGATGGGAATGAACCTGAAGAATTGTGGGAAGGAAGAAAGTTACTTCAGCTGCCAATCAAGGGCCCGAATTTCCATGGGCTGCCAATCATAATTAAAAGGAATGTGGCAGTTCAGGAAGGTCGCGGCAGCAAGGATCTCCCTGAATAAACACCGGGTCCCAGCTGAAAACCACTCCAAAGGCTCTGAGTGATAAAACCACCGGCATCTACACGGGTAACTGCTGTTGTGGGTCTCCTGGAGACACTGCTCTTTCCCCGTGGTGCCCTAGACCTGAGCAGTTTATTCACACTTGTAGGGCACAGAGCTGGGGTGCAGGTGGGCTCCTGGGACTGCCCTGGGCAGGGAGGGTTATGTTTGATGCTGGTACCCACTGCCCCATTGGCATTCCCATGGGAACAGGGCTGTGGCTGGGCTGGGGGCACGGCTGAGGTACCCGGTGTGGGCAGATGTGGCACAGTACCAAGACTGCAGGGGCCTGACAGCAGCTTTTCGTACAGGAGATGCTTCCCACCTTGCCAATAAGGAAGCCACTAATCTGGAATGCGATGGGAGAAGTACCAGCAATAGGCAGTGAAGCTTCCACCCCCAAAAGGGTTTAAAATAAGACACTGGGAACATGACACCAGCTGCCAAAGCTGCAGCCTCCTCCCCCAGCAAAGCAGCCCAGGAATGCAGGCAGGAATGCAGCCGGGGCTGGGATGCAGCAGCCCACAGCCCCACACCAGCTTCCCAGGAGCGCTTCCCTCCCAGCCACAGCCTGGTAAGGAGAAAATTGTTTCTGGGCAGGGACCCAGCAAAGGGCCCCGAGGCTGACGTGAGCTGTAAGGGATGCACAGACGCAGGACCCCCTGCCAGCAGTAATTCCACCCTCGCCAGGCAAATTCTCTTACACATCCAGGGTTTGTTTCAGCACCAACCAGACCCTTCTCTTCCCCCAGGATGCTGCGGGATAACAAAGAAAATCTTTTCCACTCCAACCAAACTGTTTTGTTCTGCTCTGCTCTAACACACCCAAGAGCCAAGCCTTGTGATGGGTGCTGCTGCTGTTTAAATACTGCTTCTAATATGCAGGCACCCAGCTCCAGTGAATGCACATCTAAACAGGACACCAAATACCAACAGAGGATAAAAAGGCGGTGTGTAAGCTGTGAGTTAGGCACTAGCACGACACAGCAGTGCTTGTCTAACACAGCTGACAGTAATTCCCTGCGCTTGCAGACATAATGGACAGGCAGCTCCTGCATCAACACTGACAGCCCCAGCAGAGGGGAAAGCTCCTTCCTCTGTTTCTCTGGGGGCTCTTCCAGCCTCCACATCCCCTGAGGGGGGATTCGGTGCTGGCCATGACTCTTGCTGGTGTGGTGAGCGCGGTTTGGGGAGCAGAGCACTGGGTCCGGCTGGCACCAGGGAGCTGCATGCCCAGGGTGGCCACGGGCACTTGGCACGTGCTGGTAATGCATCGTGACGTCCAGCCTCATGCTCCCCTTCAGACCCGCACAGAGGCACAGTAACGCACTCGCTGCCTTCAGAGAGGGTTTGTTTTAAATGTATTTAAAACTTAGAGGTTTAACTGCCTCTGCGGAGATGGGGCTTCAGAGGCAGAACCGAAACTCAGCAGAAACAGTGCTGAAACTGTGAGCTTGATTGAAAAACTGCTCTGTGCCATCATTTCCTCTGCAGGCAGAACCCCTCAAACAGCCTGGCACTGGCAGGGTAATGCTGAAAACAAACTGGAGCAAACAAAAGGCATTTTGTGCTCACTCGTGTCTTCAGCCGTGCAGCCTCACGTGTGGAGGCACCTGGCAGGAGCCTTACCCGACCAAAGGACTTCAGGAGCATTTACTGTGCTGCAAAAACATCGAGCCCCCCCCAATGACCTGTCAGCATTGGAAAGGCCTCTGATTGCTGCAGCAGAGCCGGGGGGCATCTCTGGTGAGGGGTAAGGGCTTGCTGGGCAGGAGGCTGCATGTGTCAGGAGCAGTGTCAGATCCACCTCCTCTGCCCTCATGGTGTCACAGTTGATAGACGCTTCCTTGGCATGTTTGCAGGTGAAGGGGATGGATGGGCATCTCCAGAGGATGAAGCAAGTGACACCCCCCCGGCTCCCCAGTGCCCAGGCACAGCACCGTGCTCTCACCTTGTGGGGATGCTCCAATAGGAGAGGGTCTGGCAGGACCCTGCCCAGCACTGTCCCTGGGCTGGGGGTGGCACAAGGGGCTGGTGGCATCTCCCAGGGTCAGCAGCATCGACATCCAAGCACATCCTCCGGAGCCCGAGTGCTGCCCGGCGCAGGGCTCATCCGTCATGCCCTTGATGTTTAATTAGGAGGAAAGTCCGCTCCGTCTTTCCGCTCGGCTCGCACCTCGCCGGGCCAGGGAAGATAAGCTCTATGACATGCACATGATAGAGTACAAATAGTGTCTGTCGCATGATGTATAGAGCCATCTGCACAGCGCGCTCCGCTCCCGCTCTCCCTCCCTCCTATTCACTCCCCTTCCTCTTTCCCTCTTTACGTTCATTTACTCTGTGGTCAGGTGCCGAGCGTGTGTCTGGAGATGTCTCATTTGTCTGGGTGTCAGCACCATTGAATGCACAGAGGAGTGCTGGGGGGCTGTGGCTGGTCACAGCCGTCCCATTCCCCAGCTCCCCACAACGTCACTGTGCCCCACGGAGCCTGGGGTGGCCCCATGGGACCAGGGTCACAGCTCTGAGGAGAGATGCCCAGTGAGGATGTGTGAGTGAGGCAAGCCTCAGGGCAGGAGCTGAGTTTCCCATGAGGTTTGGGGGTGTCCCTTGTGTCACACCCTGGGACTCACCTGGGGATTGCTCTCTGCCCACCGGTGCCTGTGCCCATGGCCTGACAAGGGCCACAGTGTGCCCAGGGCCTTTGCAGTGCTCCCAGGCCATCAGATGGGGCTTTAGGCATCATTTTCCAGTGGAGGTGGAGAGCTGGTGCCACATCCCTGCCAAGCTGGCCAGGTCCATGTGTAGCCATGGTTATAAACGAGTTATTTACATCCAAGGCTGTGCAATCTGAGAGTTGAAAAGGATCTCAGCTGAGATGTGTGACCTGCTGAGTGGTGCTAACCCCACACAGCACCCTGTGTGCAGACCTGGACGCCCAGGACCCGCTGGCATGGAGGGGTCAGCCCTGTACCCGCTGCATCCAGCCACTGGCATCAACCCCTTGAGGATGTGCATTTTGGGGGATGCTGTCATCTCGCAGGCTGCCCTCCTGGATCCTGAGGAGGTGTCACTTTGCTTCTCCTGCAGCAAATCAGTAACAGCCCTCCCGACCTTGCCTTCCACAGGTGTGAGCTCCCAGGGCTCACATGGAACAGGATCCCACTGCACAGGAGCAGGAGCCAGGATTTAGGCAGAAGCAGCCCACACAGAGGGGTCTCTCCATGGGACACAGGGTGCTCCCACCACAAGGGCAGAAATGGCACCAGCAAATCAGTGCCAGCAGCATCCGGCTGTGCACATCACAGACCATCCATGCAAATGGCAAGTGAGGAAAAATAACACTTTAGTGCCCTTTGTGCACAGGCAGCTGGAAAAGTTTGCCCTTTTCCTCGCGTTAGTTAAGGCTAACATTAAAATACTCTCTATGTTCTTGGTGCCTGTTCAATATATTTTATATAAGTTTAATAAAAAAAATTGCTAAGATCATTGGAAGGGTAAATAACTGCCATGCTGACATTGCTTCTATTTAAATCAGCTACACACTGCGTGCGTACATCGTTTGCATAAAACAATATTCAAGTAGGGTGATTTTAATGTTCTGTGCTATTTCTGACTCTCTCTGGATTGCTGTTTGCATATATTTGCATACCCTAGGAGAATTAAACCAGGAGTATGTAAATGAGCTCACAGGCTCTGTGCTGGAGGAGCTTCTACAAAGCAGCTCCTCCAGGCTCCGGTGCCGCCCGGCTGCCCCTGCAGGGGCCAGGGCAGGGGCTGCAGGGCTCAGTGTGGGGCCTGACAAGCCAGGGTGCAGCAGGAGCCGGACAGGGGGGCTCAAGGCGGTAACACCCTCGGGTATCTCCTGTTCTTGTGCCCCCCACAAGGCTCTGGGGACCCCCATGTGAGGCCCCAGCTCTGCACCTCCTCTGTCCCCCAGGGACCTGGCTCTCATCCCAGCGAGGGCTCTGGACAAAGGCGCAGGCATGGGAGAGCGGCGTTATCCCAAGGGGGAGCAGGCAAAAGGAGGGATGGTTGTTTCCATCAGGGGCTGAGAGAACCACGCCAATCAGGATGAATCCACATCTCTGCTGCGGGACCCAGCTGCTGTGCCCTCTCCCTTGCCGTACATCACATGCATGGGGCATCTCTGCAGCTCCAGGTTCCTGCTGACACACCGAGGTCCAAAAACCCTAAACAAAGGCTCTCCTGATGCTCCCTGCCCTTCCAAGGGGAATGAGGATGGTGGGACCAGTTTTCAGTGCTGTGTGATGAATCTCCAAGAGGCCACACGGGGGCTTAATTAAGAAGCCTGGCGAAGTCTCACATCTTCCTACTGATAATTGCTGAGCAGCCTTTCTGCAGCCTGTCCCCACCGGCAGAGCTGTGGAAACAGAGCAAGAGGCTTGGCCACAGCAGGGTCACCTGCGCACACCCTGCTCACCCTCCATCCCCTGGGCACTCCAGGATCCATCCCAAAGAACTGAGCTTCTGACCCCGGGGTAGTTTAAAGGATGTTCAACCATTTGCAGTGGTCACAGGGGCTGTGCCCCAGGCAGCCCGGCGCTGGCACCCTGTGGGCAGCTTCCCCATAGCACCCGGTTGTGTGGAACAAGGGGAGACGGAGGCTGACACCTGCATGGAAAGAGCCCCAGCACCCCAAGGACCAGCCAGGCACTGCCAGTGCTGCAGCTGCAGGAGGGAGCAGCAGTGGAGGGGAGGAGATGGGCTCCAAGGGCTTCTGCTGCTGCCTGGGAGCACACTGGGACAGGGCACGTCTGCGGTGAAGCACTGCTCTGTGCACAGGCACCGTGGTCCTGGGCACCTACACATGGGTGCAGGTCAGGGCGAGGTGCCCCTGAGCAGGTCCTCAAAGGCTGAGTCTGCCCCTCCTGTGTTGCAATGGGACTGATGGAGATCCTGGGGTTTGAAGGTGGATCATAGAATGGAATGGTTTGGGTTGGAAGGGACCTTAAAGATCATCCAGTTCCAGATCCTGACCTGTTCTTGCACTTGCAGAGAGGCGAGCAGCAGTGGGATGCTTTGTATTATGAGCTACCTTCTGTCCCTCATAAAGGACAAATCCAGAGCAGCAGATGCTGGCCAGGACACGCATGAGGAGTATAGTGGTCTCTCCATAGAGGGGAGGTTCTGAAGCCTGGAGCAGAGCGATGGCCACAGCCTGTCCTGCTCAGTCCCCACACCAGAGAAGGTGACCCCATGGCTGCTGCTCCACAGCCCGGTGGCTCCCCGACCTCCTGTTGAAGCTTCTTTTCAATAATGAAAGAGGTATTGGCTTGTTGAGCTGGGGAGATCATCACCGTGGAGGGAGTGGTAATAACTTCCCACCACAGAAGGACTTTTTCATTCTCCTGGTGATCATGGCTTGGCTTTACCGTAAATTAAACACATCCTCACCGACACCTGAAGGTTAAGGGGGATTTTCCTGCACTAAATCAAAGCGGACACTGGTGTCTTCTGCAGGAAGAACCCGAACTGGCTTAAAAGGTCAAACAGCTCGACATAGGATTTGGGTGGCTGTTTAAGGTCATCAGGCAGCCTGCTCTTGTCAATGCATCAATTATTAACAAGTCATTGGAGTCAAAGTGAATTAATCTTTTCTTTCCCCATTCCATTAACAGGATTAGCAAACAGTAAATAAAAATGGAGGTGGAGGTAAGTAAATCAGGCACTCGGGGGAGCTTGTGCAGCTCAAAGGTGTGTGCCAAGGCAAGGTCCCTGTGTTCACCCTGGGTCCATGGGGGCTCCCCAGCCTGGCCACCATGAGAAATACCTGCCTGCCCTTATGGCCAGCCTGGCCCCAGCCCTGGTCCCTCCGTAAGAGGGATGCTGCTGCAGGACCATCATCCTGCAGAGCCCATCAGCCATCAGAACTGCTGAGGGACCCGTGGCGAGGGCTCAGCATCACATGCTGCTGGCCCACGACAGGTCACACCACACCGTGCCGTCATGGATAGCACAAATTGGAGGGAGCAGGGCCCGGAATTCAGCTGTGGATCACCAGCTGACACAGAGACTGGATTGATCTCCAGTCTGTGGGCTCAGACTGAGCTGCAACAGCAAAAAGTGATTAAAAGGACGAGTGAGGCCATGTGAGGGATTGATTACATGTTGAGCAGAACAAGGAAGTACATTTTCCTCTCCATACCTCGCTGCTGCAGCAGTGCTCCAACGTTACACTTAAACCTCCCCATGGAAGAGATGAATCTGGCAGCAACCCAGAGGTACCTCCCTTTGGACACATCCCTCAGATGATCCTGACACCCAGCGCTGGGTCCTGGCCTTTTCAGTGGGTGGGAAGACATTTGTGTATTTATATTTTTTCATGATCTTTTTAATTTTTCATATCCAATTCAGGCCAAAACTTTGAAACCAGGGAAAACCATCGAGGATTTCACTTGTTCCTTTCATCTGGGTGGCAAACCAGGCTGCGAGGGACTGCCACCAATGGGGAGAGAAAAAGGAAGAAGAGGAAAAAATGAAATAGAATTATTCGATCACAGGATTTGTGACATGCTTTAAAGAAAACCTACAAGGAAATGATTTAATGTTTTAACAGTCTTTTTATCACATCAAATTTTTAAGATGTATTTTTGTCTTGCATTAGTTTCAATAAACGTGTCTTAGCAGCTCGGATTATCCCTGCTCCTGGACTAATTAAATGTACACATACATTTTTTAATGTTCTCTTTACTTCAGCACTCTCTGTTTCAGTTTTATTTAAGAGCTTATTTAACACCTTGCACAAAGCCCTTTGAAATTCCTTCCAGAAAATGTCACACCTTGCAGGGAGAATCCAGCCTTCCAGGAACATGGAACTACAGTTGTACCAACATGCAAACGCTCCCTGCGGGGGCTCTGGGTTCTGTCCTCTCCCACCTCACAGCTGGTGATTCCTGGGACTCCCCCAGGCTGTTCATCACCCCCCAAACCCATTAGGAGCTGATCCAGAGGCTGTGGGTGGTGCCAAACCCAGCACTGAAGGGTCCTGCATGAACGGAGCAGCATAAAACTGCCCCATCCCTGGCAGTGCTCAAGGCCAGGTTGGACACAGGGGCTTGGAGCAAGCTGCTCCAGTGGAAGGGGTCCCTGTCCATGGCAGGGGTTGGAGCTGGAGGAGCTTTAAGCTTCCTCTCAAGCCAAACCAGGCTGGGATGCTGAGATTCCATGAAACTCAGTGCCTGTGAGAGTAGCAGAGTGAACACTAAGGTCCCCTCTGTGGCTTTAGCCTGAGTTAAAGCCATCCCCACCTACACCAGAGTTTCCAAAGCCAGCCGCAGCATGTTACCCACTGCTCCCCAGCATCACATCGCACAGTCCCCATTTGTCCATGGCCTAAAATGCCCCCTCTCTCCTGGGCATTTTATGTGTTATATACACCACCACCCCCCATATCCCTGGTATTATTTGTTTAAAATAAGACACTAGAACTTGTCAGGAGACTTTTTGCAGCATATTGTTTTAAAGAAGACATTCAATTACCTCAGCTGCAATGCTTCACTGTGCTCTGATGATCTACTAAGGGAAAAATAACTAATATGTAGCATGTTGTGTCATAGACAATTATAGAGAACATTGCTTTTAAGGAAACAAGGCTTGTGCCCAATTGTGCGGGATTTATGAAGTTTGCTGTTCTACAGCAACATGGCAAACTAAGGGAGGGGAACACATTTGCATTTCCTTCTGCAGAGCCCTTGCTGCAGGAGGGGAGGACTGCTTTTTCCTCCCCTCATTAACAGCCAAGGAGCTGGTAGGACTGGGAATGATTGAGATAAACATCTCAACAGACACACGATTACTCCCCCCTTTAGTCTTACACAGCGTGAGATTCTTATGTGGAAACAAAGTGATTTGGCTATAGATTTATAGAAGGAGCAAATGATTTGGTCCTACATGATGGAGCATATCATGCATATTTTGTGCCTTTGCTCGTGGGCATACTCAGCTCTGCACACAAGACTGATGGAAGGGAGGCAAGAGGGAGAAGAGCCGGGGAAATGTGACATTATGCACAAGAGGAAACGCTGCTAGGATTTCACAGCTCCTTTGGCGAACAATGTGACTAAGAAATGCACTTACCGGAAAGGATAACTTAATTCATCTACCATACAGCAAGCATCTAGGAAGCCATACAGCAGGCAGAGGGGCCAGGAAAGCACCGGCAACAGTAGCACCGGGCCAGGGGCACGGGGAAGCCCTGACAGGCATGTGCCATCCTGCCCTCGCAGCGCTGACTGTGTTTCCTCAAAGAGCAGGGTATTATGGCCACTGTTTGGGCAGTTCTTAGGGATGTTTTTTATCTCAATGCTAATCTCTACGCACACAATGAAAGACTCTGCGCCAAGGATCTTGCAGTTTAAGACCTTGATCCTGCAGACTTACGAGAGGGCTTCATTTTAAGCGCATGATTAACGCTGTTGACTCTGGTGCTTAAAATTCAGCATGCACATAACTGTTTGGGGCTTCAGCTGACAACTGGAGTTCTCTGGAGATGTTAATGTGCCTTAACGGAAAACATAACAGTGCATCCATGGGAGGTGCCTTCAGACTCACCCAGAAATAGCACAAGGAACAGCTATTTTTTCCCAGAAAGAGGAGCCTTGGAGCAGGGATACACGCTTTTGGCTGAATGAGCTGACTTTGATAGGCTTTGGGGTGGTGGGCATTTGTGCAAGCATTTGGATGCGAGACATGAAGAAGCTTATGGGGTGTGATTGATGGGTGATTTGCAGTCTTTGCTAGGAAAGCAAGCGAGGACTAAAAACAATGAATAAGTCTTTCTGGAATTCAAAATTCCCACCAAACGCATTTATCTTTCCTGTTTGCTATAAATGGGCCGGGATGGGGACAGCGTTATTTCTCCATTGCTGAAAAGTGAAGGGCAGCCTTCACGCCACCCACCACAGTGATGATAAACAACGTTCTCATGAGCCCACTGCTATTTATAGAAGCAATCCTATTCCTCACATATTTGCCTCTCAGTTACGGAACAAGGGCACTTTCACGGCCCTGACAGATCTGAGCACGTTCAGGCGCTGATCCCAGGGGAAGGTGCCATTCCAGGGGTGCATGGCTGTCGCTGCATAACCCATCACCTGGTACTTCCCAAGCACTGTGCAGGCTGCAGTGCTGTAGCCAAAGTACATTAATAGCACAGGTACAACACACACATCTGTGTTTGCTTCCCATCTATGCTGGAGAGGTAGGAAAGGCAAACGGAGAGGGGGGAAAAGGGATTTTAAAGGATGAATGATCTGCTTTCTGCTGAGAGCTCAGGCACATCCAATAATCTCAAGCAGAGAAAATCGCAGCCTGAATTAAAGGCTCTGCTGGTCTGAATGCTCCTAAATACTCTGTGCTGGTTGCAAACCCTCCAGTTTCAGTCTCACCTGCTATCTCACTGTAACATCTCACGAGGTAGTGCCTTTCCCTGGCTCTGAAATGCTGTAGCATTTGCAGAGCAGGCAGAGCAAAACCAAAACAAGGCTTTGTAGGGCTCTTGGCTTTTCTTCTGTACTTACAAAGAGCTCCTGCCTGGGGTGGGAGCAAAGTGCACTCTTCTGCCCTGGGTGCTTTGTAAATGTGCGTTGCTTGTGCTCCTCAAAGTGAGATGCAAATCCCAGCACAAGGGAAAGCAGCATGCTCTTCCCTCTGTGAATCTGTCCTGCCCAGACCCAGGACACCCTCCTCAGCACAAGGCCTCGAGACCCCTTCAGTTAAAGCAGCCAGGCAAGGGCACCATCGCAGAACCTCCTCAGGACACAGGCAGCCATGCGGCAGCACCACCTCAGGTCCTCAGGTTATCCCGCACAAGGTGTTTGAGCGTTCCTTGGTTAACGTGATTTTGATGCAGGAAGGTAATTTGCTGTGGGTGAAATCAATGTCCTGTTGCTTAATCTGTGGAGGCTGCTGTTCCACAGCTCGGAAGCCAGCAAAAACACATCTGCAGCTGCACTACAGCGGGCTGGGAAGCAGGAGGATGGAAGGTGGCAGCGTGGGCACCCTCCTCAGGCACCTGCCTGTGACTTGAACAGTCTGGGACAAAGCAGCTCCAAAGAGCCCCAGGGTTAAGGCACAGTCTGATACCAAACCTCAGTCCTGCTGCATGTGCTGCTGGCCCTGAGGGATGCTCAGCCCCCAAGCCCAGCTGCAAGGGCACAAGGCCCTCATCCAGGTCAGTGTACAGCCAGGTGCTTAAAACCTCTGCTGCCTTCCTGCATAGGAAAGGAAAAGGGGACTCCAGGAGTGTCAGATTCATCTGACACTAGGAAAATTCTTATAAATAAAACAGTTCCCATAAAATCTGTATGAGATCTCTACAGTCCATCTCATATAGACTGCAATAAAGGAGAGACATAGTAACGACAGCCAGAGACACCATCTTGTAGCAAGGAATCTTATTTTAGAAATTATAAAAAGAAAAGTAATTTACTTGCTATTAACATTTTAGCAGGGTGTTAGCACTGAGGGGCAATATGTGACTGATGCTTTTGGTGATCAGAGGGATCTAAGGAGCCCAACCAATGCAGAATATTAAACCAGCTCACCCAATGAACCCAGGAACTGGCCACTATTGCTATGGGTGACAGTCAAAATCCAAATGTATTCATTGTCTTCCCTTTGCAAACCAGAGTCATCGCTCTGCAGGCCCAGGCTATTCCTCAGCTTCTCTTTCAAAACGTCGGGAAAGGGCAGTGGGTAATTACACCCAATGCCACACGGATATTTATTCAGCTCTTACAAGGCACGCCTCACCTGCTCAAACCTTTGTCATCAAAGCATTTAGAGCATGAAACCCAATTAAAGAGAAACCTCTTGCTGTTACAATGGGATAGGTACAAGAATTAGCACTTAAGCTGCATTAGCAGGAGGCATTTCTAATGATGATGCACCCAAATTTGTCTTTGGTGATTACTCAGGGCACACAAAGGGTAGCTCTCCTTTCTGGGTACGTTATCCATCAGGCAGCAATTTTTCCCTGTGTCCCTGTGCTGCAGTCACCCCTGCGCCTGCTGTTCATCCCGCTGCAGGGTCTGACATTCCAAGTCATCCCTTGGGAAAAAGCAGGACACAGGAGCTGAGGTACCTGCAGGAGATCTGCAAGAGGTCTGAAGGTTCTCTCCAGAGAAGCAAAGGGAGATGGTGCAATGGCTGAGAGGGCACATTTGGGCAGGCTGGGAGTGATGCACCAGAAAACCCTGTTGAGAATAAGGCCTGGGGGAGCCCCTGAACAGAGCAGTGCTGCCAGGCATGGCCAGGGCTGCTGCTGTGTCCAGATAATGAAACTAATCCTGAGAATCATTGCTCCATCCCAAAGTACTCTGTAAGCTGCGACTGAGCCAGTCTTCCCGCTAGCAAGAGGTTAATATTCAGTCTGGGCTGCAGAGAAGGACTCAGAGCCATGGAGAGGTTATGGACCAGATAACCAAATACGCCTTTTAGTTCTGGGCACTTTCATTTTACAGAGTCTCACCTCTGAGGTACTGCCATTCTGGCTTTCAAAGGCATTGAGCAGATCCTGCTTTCATTGACCTGGAACACAGAGACACACAAAACTAAAGGCAACTACACAAGCTCTTGGCTGAAGCGAGCTGTCTGTGAAGCAATGGCCAGAGGGAAGAAGTGAGGAGGTCACCAGCGCTGGGCCCTGTGTACTCCCTGGCGTTTTGAGTTTCTTTTACAGAAGCAAAGGCCAGCCCTGGTGTGAGGAGAGCCAGGCACGAGCTGCCCATTCACTTCTTTGAAATCAAAGAGGAAGGATGTTTTCCACCCTCAGTGTGGAGGAGCAGGAGCAGCGCTCCTGCGTCCCACCCACCCCCTCAGTGCCTTCCGCATCTATGCTAACCAACAGCTGATAACAGGTCAGACATGTGCAATGGCATGACAGAGGCCTTTTCCTCCTGATGCCCACCCCAGAAAGGTGCCCCTGCCCCTGACTGCCTGCATCCTGCCCACTGAAGAGCCCCAAGCATCACTGCTGCTCCTCGAGCCTGTGAGGCAGAGCACTGCTATTGAAGAGTTAAATAATATTACACCTATATTATAAAAGTTAGGTAAATTCCTCCTCTCAACTGTCATTACCTAAAAAGCTTCCCAACCCCTAGATTGTAATTATGTACATGAATAATGAAATTAGCATATCCATCAACTAACTGCAGATACAGGAGGACTTTGTGGGAAGTTCTCTGTGCTCAGATTGCAGATCCTCCGAGGCTCCTGTTGGAACTGCCATGGTCAGGGCTGGCTCCTGTGGGTCACAGAGAGTCCCAAAGTTTAATTGGGAGTGGTGAGAAGGCGGCGATGCTGGGGGCCAGCAGCATCGCAGCATCCGCACAGCTTCCCACTGGTGCCCAGCAGGCAGGTAGGACGCGGGAGGCCCAGGGCCCACAAGGGGTGGAGAGGGGCAGCAGTTCCAGGTGGCACCGAGTGCTGTGGCCGCGTTGACAAAATTGTGATGCAGCATCTTCACTTGGTGACGGGTGTGGATGGAGGCACAGGCCCGGGGCAGTGATGGGATGGCAGCAGCAAGGGGATGGCGGCAGGGGCTCCATCTGCTCCATGCTGCTGGTGAGCGCAGCAGCGTGAACCAGTGCAGCTCATTTTAAAATCTGCTCGTGTTTTGGGAATGCATTAAGGGAAACATAGATGTAGAAATCTCTTACAATGGGAACAACCTTCCCATGCACCAGGCTACGGAGACTGCTCCTTGACTGTAATTGGGGACCTGGTAATTAGATGATGGCAAAATGTACCAGAAGCTCAGTTTTCATTCTGTGGTCCAAATTACAAACCATCATATTTTGAAAGTGATGCTGACATTCCTCAGCCAGGAGGCTGTGCCAAAAACAACTCGAGCAGGGCTTGTCTTGGCACAAAATCAAACTCAGGGCCTCAGCAGCGAAACTGAAAACATTTACACAGCTGGACCCAAATCACCCTATTTTCTAAGGAGTTTGTCAGAGCCTGAAGCTCTCGGTGTATTTCTGCCCGGTTTAAAGGGTCCTGTGTTCCTGCAATTTACCAGCTATCCACATATAGAAAATAAAATACACCAGGAGAAGTGGGTGGTCTTTTGACTGCAGTCCAAAAAAATAATCCAGGAAAACCTCGTGGGGATAATGAGAACTAGCCCGGTATTTACCCGGTCCATCCATATAGGTGCCAGACATATTTTATTTGCATATATAGATATGAAAACCTCATCATTTTGCCATACTTATGTAATGGCTAATAAATGCATTAGCAAACCACTAATGAAAACAAATTGAAGCCAATGTCACAAACTACAGCAGGGTGAGGAATTACCTCTCTCCGTTTTTTCCTATTGAAACGTCCTGGCTGTGTTTTTTTATTACGTCAGTCATACCATTGCACATGCATTATGCAGCAGGCACTATCACCAGGGTAAATATCACCTGGGCTCCTTAGCATCGCATGAGCCAGCAGCGCATGCAGGGGTGCAGGCAGACGCCAATGGGTGCTGTGTGAGAAGCCACCCCAGTGCCGTGCTGGTGGGTGCAGGAATGGCACCAGCGCCTGCGGTGCCACCGGCCTCCCTGCTGGAAGCAAGCTCCAAGCAGCACATTCCCATTTTGTGCCAGTGTCTGTGTTTGCCCATGGAAAATGGGTTCGGTTTTACCAGATTCGGGGTAAAGAGCCCAACAAACTGGGAGAAATGACAGCACTTGGGGCCATCCCTGCGTCAGGGCTGTGCCCGGAGGTGCGGGGTGTGCTCAGGCTCCCCCATGCACCTCAGAACTGTTTGGCACTGGCCCTTTGCCCCTTTCTCTTTCCTTCTTGCACGCTGCCTGCTTTATTATGGTTTTCTCCTCACAAAAGCAATGGGAGCAAATCCTCTCGTGCACCCAGAGATTCCACACACCTTTGGCCAGGGTGGGATTGCTGTGTGACAGACACCATGGTGGCAGCCCTCGACTCCATGTTGCCTTCACAACAGCAAGAGAAATACGACCATTAGTGGCCTTACCTGGTCTGCTCACTCTGAAAGCACCACATTGACCACTCAAAGCCCCGCAGCAACCAGCAGTGATCCCTGCTCTCCAAACACTGCACAGGCACAAACCCCAGCCCCTGCCCCAGGAAATGCAGGTTCTTCTCACAGCTGAGATAATTACCAGGCTGTTTGACAGGAATCCCTCTAAAAGCCCCTCCTCTGCTCAGCTGTGATTGCTGCCAGAGACGTGGAGGAGCCATTTTTCATCACTTAACTTAAATTTTTGTGGCTACGTGGGGACCTCAGAATCCTGCAAATTAATTTTTTTTTAATGCAAAACCTTTTAAGTAAAAATACTTGTAATTGCAACCTAAAGCGATGAGGGATCTGTGAATGGCGCCCTGATTAATTCTTCTGCTAGGCTAGTCTTTTCTCTCTGTTCTACCCAACAAGCGTACACATATTATTGGGATTAATGCTGCATAATACATAATTAATGAAACTGCATAAATATGCAGATTTGCAATTGCAGATTGACTGCCAGGGCTCTATCCCTGAACACTATGGTAACTGATTGGATGTTCATTAGTACCAGATTTAAAACTGTTTCCCTGTGAACATGTGCAAACAAATAACTCCAGAAGGGCAGCCCGCATGGCTTCGGGCGTTACAGCGACCGGTGCCAAGCTCGCAGGGCAGGGATGGGACATGCCACGTACAGCCCCTCGGGAGCTCCCTGCAGAGGGTCCTGGGGCCAGAGTGCAATTATCCTTTGAATGGAAAGAGAACATCACCTTGCTTAACGGCTTCTGGTGTCGGGGATTCAGGCTGGGAGTCAGGCTCCGGGGCTGCCTGGGAGAGCCGAGGTGCACGGGACCACTGCAGCCCCCTGCCTGCTCCAGGCAATGCCAGATAAATAAGAAGCCATAAACCCGGCATATCTGGTGGTGGGAAGTTGGATGCTATTGCTGCTGTACTGGTGACCTGAGAAACAGGAGAGGCCAGTGAGGGAGGAGAGGGCACCCCGGGGATCTGAATCCTATAGGAGTTGCTGGCATCAGTGGTGAGGAAGGCTTTGGAAATCAAGTGGTTTCTGGGCATTTCCTCAGACCTTTGGGATGGGGCATCCTTTCAACAAACAGCTCCCTGTCAGTTCCTGAATGTCTTCCAACATACAATGACAGCCTCATCATTAAGGACTCACTAAAACTGATCAACATTCCCGGTGGAACAAAGGAAAAGGGGAGCCAGCTATTCCAGCAAGCATAGCAAAGGCTGCATCCTCAGGATTGATGTGGGTGCTCTCCCTGAAATTTGCTAGTGCGTCAGCTGCTGGGCCTTGGTGGGGTGCTGGTGTTGGGAAAGTCACGAGCAGAAACACAGAAAGTCCATGCCAGTGATGGGCATCCCCTAATAGCAAATGGGAACAGGAGCTTGAGTGGATGGAGCTGTTGGTAGAAACTTTTCAAGTGTCTCCAAAGCAGCAGCAGCTTGTTCAGTGTCGTGCTGTCTGCTTGCACTGTTGAGAATGTCAGGATTTATTGCGTGCTGATTCAGATATTCAGATCTCACAAGGGGAATTTGATCTGTAGATCTCAGAGCTCTGCCCAAGGAGGACTGCAAGCATCACTCCCATTTCTCACATTTACAGGCTCAAATTCATACTTGGAGGAAAGGAAAAGCTTCCCCAAGAGGTACTGAAGTACCAAGAGAAATGTTTTTACTTATAAGTACAAGTTTCTTACGGATACCTTCAGATGTTTATTGAGGTGGAATAAATGAAAGTGTAAGAGTGCGCTGTCATGGGAACGGTGAGTATCGCTGCTCTGAGCACCAGAACTGCTCCGAGGAGCAGCCAGAGCCTCATCCCAGAGCCGAAGGTGACTCCTGCACGGGATGACCTCCCCCAGGCACAGCTCCTGATCCCTCCGGCCAGGGGAATCCTTTGCTGCTCAGCACTGACACCCAGCGCAGCCACGCAGACTGGGTTCTCCCTCCTGTCCCCTTCCTCTTCACCTCTGGAAGCACAGAGCATCTATCCTGCAGCTCAGCAGCTGCCCAGGAGGTTTCGTACCTCCCAACTACATTTTCAGGCTGCCCTAAACATGAGGGGGGCATCAGAGCTGGTCCATGCCCAGCTCCATCCTCTCCCTCTGCCTGCTCTGTGCTTCCAGGCTCCATTGGCCACGTCGCTGCTTCTCCAGGCAGCGCTCCCAGGGACACGAGTGGGAGGGGGTGAGGAGAAGATGAGGGGGTTTTACTGAAATCAGGCTTAATTCTTTCAGCGTAGAGCAACCTGCACTCAGTAATGAATTTAGCCCGACTACATGTTGTGATGAAATATTAATGTTAGCAGGATATTTTCCCTTCTACTTTTGTTCTCAGGGAACGACTGCATCCTTCTTTGCAAAATAACTTTCCCTGCAAGTGCTACAAACAATCCTTTTCTTTTGAGAGATGCCTCACAGCAAAAGCAAAGCCGCAGCTTGACCCAGGCTTCAGGAACATGCATGTGCGTTGGCTCGGTCGGAGATGGAGAGCTGGGGGCAGCCTCCCTCAAGGCAATCAATCACAGTCCTTGATCAAGATGAGGACATGCAAGTGAGAGATGAGACCCTCGGAAAGAGAGGAGGGGACAGGTGACCTTAATTGGTCTACTGTTATTGATAGGCCAACTTGTCTTCGTGATGCAAATTACCCTATAAATAAAAGTAAAACAACTACAGGAAGCAATTTGCCGCTTTGTTAGAGTCAAAGTAGACCGAAAATTAAATCAAGACACAGCATTGCTAATTCCACAGGGCTCTGGAGAGCCTCTGCAGGCAAGGCCAGCGGCGGGGGCCATGGGGTGAACCGAGTCACCAGGGAGGACAGGTGATTCCTGGGTGGACACCGAGCACCAGGACCGAGGTGGAGGCTTGGGCATCATTTCCCTATGCTGCTGCCATTCGCACAGGTGGCTGTGGGGGTCTCTGCTGTGTGACAAACCCCCAACAGAACCCCTGGAGAAGGCAGGGGCTGTGCTTGGCTAAAAGCATTTTTTCTGACACCTTAAGTGGGTTCTGACTCCTGCTTTACGTTTCTAGAATACCTTTTAATGTACAAATCATTATATCCAATACTTATCTGTCCCTTGCAGGAGCTGGAGCTGCTTCCAAGGCTTCTCCAAAGAGGTCCCCAGTCCTCTCACTCATCAGTGACCACAGCCCTGTGTCCCCACTGCAGCAGGAACGGGTCTGAGGCCGCTGCTTCTTCCTCCCCTGGTCACTGCACTTTCACGTCCCCAGGGTGCCCGTGCTCACCCAGTGTGAGTGGGTGCTGCCGAGCTCCTTCCTCCAGGGCCAAGGCAGGACCTGACAGAGGAGTAAGCAGGAGGGACCAGAGTTTTTTTTAGCATGGGACATTAAAATGCATTATTTTGTCACTAAGTCGCAGCTTTTCTCAAAATACTACAAGTCAGAGATTTTCTTCAGCCCCAAAGGAGCCTTTTAAGTGCTTCATTTTAAGGAGACGCTTCTTTCAGCATTGTGGTTTTTTTTCTCTGTGTGTTTGTTTTCAAACCTGTCGGAAAGCACTAATATTCCCAGGCATTTTTGCTGTTGCTGTTTTCCTCCTGATCCTTTTCTTTTCCATTTTTGAACATCCGTGCTGGTTTTGAGTGAGTCCCCGGGAGGCTGCAGGAGCAGCAGGACTCATCACGGAGCCGGCTGCCGTGCTGGGCGAGCTCCTCCGCTCCTCCGCAGCTTTGAAGCTGCCACTTTAAATTCATGCAGGATTATGCTTTTGTTTCTTCAGGAAATTATGAAACACTTTGTGAAGAGACATCAATGGGAATAATGAGGGCAGCGACGTCCCCCCGGCAAAGCCCAGTCCCCGCACGCCCTCCTGCCCCAGCAATGGGGCTGCCACGACGGTGGCTCCAGGTTCAAGGGCCAGAAGAAGCCTCCACACCGCACACCACAGCTTCTCCAGCTCGGGTCGTCTCATCCGGGCTCCCCCCCTTCCCAGCCAAACGACTCGTATAGCTCACACCTTGCTCCCCGATGGCCACGGTGCCTGTCTTGGACGTGTGAGGCGATGGAAAATACGCAACCTCCAAGGGTAGTTTTTTCCAGCCAGTCATTACTCTCCCTCCCAGTCTGAACCTTATTTCCATGTTAAACGTCTTGCTTCTGCCTGTAGACTTTGGCTCCTGTTCTGCCTTTTCTGTTAGACTTGAGGCCCTCAGCCCCTGGTACTTTCTCCCTGAGAAGGTACTTGAGGATTTAATGAAGGCATTCACTCTTCTTCTTGATCTCACTTGAGCTCTTTAATCTCTTTTTCTGTAACTCATTTTCTTCATCTCATAAACAATTTTGTGGCTTTCTCTGACACCCTCAACACCCTTTTAAAAGCGTTGACACCAGCGCCATAGGCAATATTCTAGTGTCCGTCTCACCAACACCATCTGAGTTTACTTTGCCATAAAATCATTTCAGCACTCCTACTCACTAATCCTCTCTATATTTCCACAGAATGAATTAGTTCTTTATCACAGGTCAGGGCACTGTGCCTAGGTCCTCTGCCCGCTGCAACCCTCAGACGCTTTGCAAAGTCGTTAGGGAATGTGATATGTTTTCTGCTCTGGCAACAAAAATGTCATTCTTGGTCTGTGTGATCTGTATGATTTTGTATTTGCTTATATTCAAATACATTTTATTTCAAAGGATGTGCCTATCATCACTAGAAGCTCTTGGCTGGTGTTGATTATATCCCATTTCTTCAGCTCTTCGAGAAGGTTCCACCTCACTTTCTCCATTACTCTGCCGAGGACTGGTGTCCACTCTACCACTGTCCCTGTAGGGTATCCCCCACTCTCGTGACACAGCCACTGGCTTTGCGCAGCTTTAGCACTGTTCCAAGGGTCATTGAACATGAGCAGTAGGAGCCCAGCAATCCCAGCCGGGTGTTCAGCTCTCCTGAGTGTACCTCAGCCAACCAACAGGTAGTGATGACAAATTGCTCGTCCATGTCTTGGGCTTCTGCTCCTTCCAGTTCCCTCCTCTTCGGCTCAGGAGCAATTCATGAACACGTGAGTTCACTGGGGAAATACCATGTCTGGCTATTCAGTTACCCTTCTCGTGGATGAAGAGGGATTATTCATTAGTAATTCCAGACTCAGGCACCCAAGAGAAAAGCCACATGTTCTCCTAAGTGATGGACAAACAATCGTCTTGCCTGTAGCCAGGGTAGGCACCCAGACCCCCCGATGTGGGAGCAGCCTGCAGGCGGCAAGGCGAACCACACAGCTTGCCAAGTTCTTTATCTACAGTTATGGGACGTGGAGGATTTCCTCCTGAGCATGCCTTCACCTTCAGAGTTTCTCTTTCGGACAGAAAAGTTCCATGAACTTCATAAATAGTTCCTTTCTCTGTAATTAAACCTTTCTCTGTGTGTGCCTGCTGCAGGGATTCAGTTCCTTTTTAAACACACTATCTTTTTCCACAGAAAAAGCAGCACCTACTCTGTAAAGGGATTAGGAAAACAGCTCGTGCAAGCCTGTGCTGTACAGAGGTGTGGGTATGAAGCTAAGATAGTACGTGTGCCTGTTACCTTTTCCACCAGTGGAACGTATGAAGGGAAGCAGAGAAGCAGCTCCTGCAGAGCCCAAAGTCAATAGCGCTCAGGCTGAGCCGCATTGTCACTGTCAGGATTTGATTTTTATTCATTTCTATTAGACGAATGCCTGAGCCATCAATAAGGGATCAATCCCCCTGCACCAGGCACTGCTCAGGTTGCAGTACAGGGCAATACCTGCTGTAAACTGCTTATAGTGCAGAGCAAGGGGAGAAGGAGCATGTTGACACCACAGCGCAAGCTGTGTCACTCAGACCACAAGTCCAAGAGCAGGACTTGTGTGCAGGTCATAGGGCAATGGGTACAGGGTGTGCTGTCTTGTTAGATCTGTGTGGTTCATACCCAAAGTATTGGTATGACTAGGGAGAAGGAAACCTAAACACCAATGAGTTCCTTACATGAGCAGAACCACAGCATCATACCAAGGGTGCTGCAGATCTCCAACCCAACATCCCGCAGAGGGGGCACCAGGCTCCGGCCCCAGGGCCCCCCCGGCGTCAGCCGCAGAGCTCCGGGTCAGCACAGCCCGTGTCAGGCAGGCTCATCCTGCAGGACAGCAGCACCGTGTGGCCGCCCGCCCAACCGCTGCGGCTGGTCCTGCCCCTGCGAGCCACAAGCACCCCCACTGAAAAGGGGTTTAAAAGGGAGAGGAAGATGATAGAAAAGGTGCACGTGAGGACAAGAGCTGCTCTGTCCAGAAGAGACCTCGATGCTGAGCTGAGCGTGGGGTTGGGGCTGGCCAGATCCTCCTTTGTGGGAACAGAAAGCTGCCATCACACTAGTAACACTGGTAAGAGAAAGGAGATAGAGCCAAAGGGGAAGAGGTGGGGGAGGACAATTACAGTAACTGAAACAATGTGTTATATTTTAAACATTAAAAACTTATGACTCTACATGGCAAGTACCTGATGCAGCAGAGGAGGAGAAGGGAAACTGAAGCAATGGTTAAACAATGCACAAGGCAGTCTGCAGGGTCTGTTTTGTATTAAATCCATTTGGAGGTTGAGTTTGCTCCTTTGACAGCTGGCCACACTCGCTCAAAGAGAATAAGAAAGTTTTTGTTTTTTAAAAAAGATGTGTAATGGGTTTCTTATGTACGAGCAAAGGAAAGCTCTCCGAGCTGGATCACCTATTTTCTTGTCAAAAGACTTTGGACAAAACCTAATCATGAATAAAATGCCTCGTGATTTTTCAAAGAGCTCTTTCATTTGAAGTCAGCTTTTCTGCAATGGGAAGCAGGACCTGGATAATGCGGAGCAGGGTGGGAGGAGGCTCACATGCCAGGGTCCACACCGCGCTGCCGTGGCACCAGCACCGGCACCACGGCTCGCTTTGGCTCTGTGAGCGGGAATGCCATGTCCCGGCTCCAGGAGACCACGGCCAGGCCACTGGCACCAGTCACCATCCTCTGCCTCACTCCAGCAGCACTGCTGGGGCCTTGTTTATCCCTTGCCACTGGGCTTCACCTCCATGGCCATCCATCAGCACCAGTTCCCAAGCACAGAGATGAGAACACTGATAATGGCTCTGTCTGTCCTGGGAAGGCTGGGGATGCTCAGAGCCGTGCTGTGTCTGCAGACAAAGACCAAAAGCCACTTTCTCTTCTATGCCCTGAGCAGGGAGGTGGTGGGATCCTCCCAGCAGCACAGCCTGGAGCCAGCCTCCGAGAACAAATCTGAGCTGGAATTGTCTCAAGAACAAGTTTTCTCACTAAGTGCTATTGATTCCTGGTTTCAAATGAGATTTCCTGCTCTGTTGCTGGTCAAATCCAGGAAGCACAGAGATGTAGGGACACAAGGGATGGACCCTGAAGGCTATTCCTTGAAAACTGCACGGGGCAATTACACCAGCATTGCCCCCCAGAACAGTAGCTTTATGCAGCTAATGGGCATGGCACTTGAACTGCATTTGAAAGGCAATGGTCCAGGGGTGTAGAGAATGTGGCTGTTTGGAAATGGGAGAGCCACAAATCCCCCAGCACACCCAGCTGGGAGTGTTGATGATTTAAAGGCTGCCATTAATCCTCCTGCTATTGCTCTGACCATCATCCTCCCAGTCCTCCCTCTGGAAACAGCAGCACTCCAAGGGAATAAGAGGAAGTGTAAGGAGGCCGGAGGATGCAGCCTGATCTCTCTGGCTTCCTGGGGCAAACACCCCGTGCTTGGACCAACTCTCACATTTACTTCCATATATTGAGGCAAACCTGAAAACCACTTGCCAGCTGCTGGGTGGTTTGTTGGGTTTTTTTTGCCTTGGTCCCTGCCAGCTGTTTATGGGCAGAGAAGATTTCCAGCCCTTTGTCATGGATACCCGTCAGTAGAGAGGACCACTGGAATTTTAATTGTCCAAGAGCTCTAATAGGTGTAATAGCCTTGTGTGTTACATATGCATTAATTAAGTAACACTGCATTTAGCTCCAAATCATGCGGAAGGCACGTGCTGTGTTTGCACAGACATAAATATCTTCTCAGTTAGAGCGCAGGCAAACAGCTCTGCTCTCCTTGCATTGCTGTGTCTCCATCCTGGTGGGGATGGGAGCCTCAGACAGGGGCACCCCTGGGTAGTCCCACTTCACTGGGCAAGAGCTCAGCACTTCCACAGGTTCTCCTCTGAAAGGATACTGCTTGGAGGATTGGAATAGCTCTTTGATGCTTGTGAGGTTCAGCCTCTGCAGCCATCCACACATTACAAGTACCCCATTGAACACACTGCCCGGGAGTCTGGCTGGGGGTTCCCCACTACCCCCCATTTTCAGCCCTGCTGTTCCACTGCAAATACATCCCCGCAGCAATCTGTAAGCTGCAAATACAGGGTTGTGTGCAACTGCAAGGGGAAAGGGGAAACAAAAGGAAACAGCATAGTGAGTATAATATATTCTCCTCTCGATCCACAGGGAACTTCCATGCATTAGATGAGAATAAAACCCTAGGTCATCAATGGACAGCTGCTTGTTTTAAACCCATCACCACTCTTACTCTGCTGCTTTAGTGCAACCTGATTCTGAGACAGACTGGGAAGTTGGAATAACACATGTTGGATGAGCTCCGGTGCACTAGCTGGACAAATATTTGGAAGAGTATTCACTTTCACCAGGCAACATTATGCTCTGAGGATTAATTACACAGAATATGGTCCTGACTTGGGTTTGGACGATTAAAGCTGTGCTGGAATTCCAGAGGATTACTTAAATGTGCAGCATTAGTGAAGGTAAAACATCTTCAATATCCCTTTCCTGCAGCCTCCATTTCCTTTAGAGAAATATGCAGATTAGGGCTCAGTATTAATCTGCTGAGGCTCCGGGCGCAGGGCTCCTTCCCGGGGAACGCGGTGAGGTTTGGGAGAGGAGGGGGAGGGCTCTTTGAGAGTGAAATAAAGAGCCAGAGACATTTCATGTGTTTGTGAAACAATAACGAGAAGCGAGCAACTTACTCCACACGTTTTAGTCTCGGAGAGAAAAGCCTGGATGCAGGCGAAGTAAGTGCAATGTATATGTGTAATTAAGAAATGATTTCCTGAGATCTTCCTTAAAACATGTCTGAATACAGAGCTCAAATTTGCATAAATAACTTATGCCTTTCACTTTTTCCTTGTGGAAAACACATAACATTGCCTCTTGCTCTCTGATTTCAGACACTCCCCGGCTCAGGAGGAGGATTTGCCATATTACACTATTCTTTCCAATTGTAATCAGCCTTAAATCTGAATAAAAGCAGCAAATGGCTGACTGGCACTCCGGGCTTCCCCAGCCCCCATGAAGCGGCAGCAGCAGCAGCATTGAGTCAGACCGGGAAAGACACGACTGCAGCTCCCGCTTTTCATTAGTATTCATGGAGCATCTGACTCCAGAGAGGATTAATAGACTCTGATGCCTAATATCCTGGAGAACAATTAATTTGCCCACAGTTTTGTCATGGTTGAAAGTCAAATGCTGGAACAGATCGATGCACTGAGCTGCAAGTTGAACACTGCAACCTTCTGCTGGAGCTGAATTTTAATTTTCCCATCATCATTTCCCTCCATTCCCAGCACACCAGTTTTCTAATAGATCTAAAAGCCTCTTACCTTCTTCCATCACATGTTGGTCTTCATAACAAAAGTCCATGTTGATTGTTCAAATATTAGAGCCTTGTATTGCTCTCCATTATGGGATTAGAGACGTTCAAGGCCCCTTGTGTTTTGACCTTTTCCTGTTTCGTTTCTCTTTAAATGATACGAAAAATGCTAACCTTTTGTAATTAAAATCAAGATAGAATGGAGGAATAAGCTTTTTTCCCAGCCATTATCCTGCATTTAGGTTTCTATTTTGATAGAAGTGTTTGTGCAGAAATCAAGGCTGGTGCTTACAAAAGCCTGGTCAATAGATTCGTTACAGGCACCCGGCAGCCATGTGCTCCCCTAACCTGCTGCAGCCAGAGTGGGTGCCCTGGGCTCACACTAACCCAGAGGCCAGTCTGGAGCCCACCACCTCCTCCACCAGGTCATCAGGCAAGTTTGCGCAAGCCACTAAATCAGTGCTCACAGGGGAAAGAGGATATCAACGAACAGACTCAGATGGTGGCATCGGATAAAAATACTGCTTATATTGGAAAACAAAAAGAGAAAACCAGCAATGGATGACATTGATGGTCCTGGTGATGCCAGGCTCCAGATGCCTGCACGGGTACCTGTGTGTCTGTATGTGACGGTGTGTATCGTGGTCAGGGCTTGGTGCGAGGCCAGCGGCTGTGGCAGCCCCTGCAGACCCCAGCCTGGCTGCTCAGGAGCTGTTCTCTCAGCAACAGCTGCCCGGAAAGCTCTGGGAGGTGACAGAGGAGACACTGGGGAGCTGCCGGGGCAGGAGCGGGCGCTGCAGGCGCTGCCCTGTGTTCTCCCAGGGGAAATGAAGTGTTGGCAGAGGCAGATCCAAAGACCAACACGAAACAAGCCTGTGACTGGAAAGGGACTGAGACCTGCCCCACGCAGGCTCATGCCCAGCACTGACCGCAGCCTCGGCTGGGAATTCAGAGGAAACAGCCACCAGGGACTGGAATTCCCTGCCTTGGCCTTTTGCCTTACTGGGAGACACCCACAGCCACCCTGACTACACTGGTCCCTGCAAAGGGGCAGCTGCTTTTAGCTGAAATCCTGAAGCCTGGGAGGCAGGAAAATGCGCACAGCCTCCATTTGCTGGGAAGCATCCCTGGGAAAGCAGGAGGGCAGGTCCTGGCATTGCCCCCCTGAGCGCTGCCAACAGTGCAGGATTTTATCCAGAGAAAGAAAAGAGGCTGAAGGGGTTAAGGCCAGAACTGTACAACTCTCCTCTAGCTATTGTGCTGCTCCCTCAGCATTTCTGGTGTCCAGGCTTTTGTGGTTTAATTACAGTGTGCTCCAAATGGTCTTAGCCAACAGATCAATAGATCAGGAACATTAGAATTGTTAATTTGAATGGCTGATTTGAATTTAAGTGCAACTTCAATTTAATCATTTTAAAAATGGAACGGGGTGTGAGGGCCCTCCTCCTCCTGCTCCTCAACCAGCAAAGCAGCTCCCGTGCCCCGTAGGGATCACAAAACTCTCTGACATGCACATTTCCCTTCAGTCAGGAGTTAAGCCCTAAGAGCTGCTGGATCACGACAAAAGTGGGGGTTTAGCAGCCTTTCCTACAAGCCCGGTAATCCCAAATCCAACAGTGATTAACTTGGACTCAGAGCTTCACTGCAGAAATTGATTCTAAACCAGGGTCCTGGAGCCTTGTCTCCCCAAACACTTTGCAATGCTAACAGGCAGTGACTACATGAGCAGGCACCGAGGGTCCCGGTTGTCCCAGGTGTTCCAATCCCAAAATTCCGAAGGCTGCAGGGGTTGCCCAGTGCCTGCCGGGAGCAGGGATTTTGGAACACCCTCAGCATTGGCTCCTTGCACCTTCTGTACAGGCAGTGAGCAGGCTCTGCTCTGACCAGCAGCACATCTGTAGAGACACCCTCACCATGCACAATGTAAAATAGAAGCACATGAGAAATCTTGCAAGTTTGAGCCTCTGGGGTGCGGTTTTTGTGAGCAAGGCTTCATAAGGATGTGAGTAAACAAAAATGAAAAGAAAATCATGTGCCAGTCTCCTATACTAACAATACGAGATGGGGCCCAAAGCTCTGCTCACTCTACACATGATGCTTTTTATCACATATAAAACCAGCTTTCACTCTATTTAGCAACCATAAAGCACCAAGTGGGAGTGAGGATTTTTCACTGTATTTGTTAAGCAGTGGAAGGTACATCAGCTGGAAGCAATGCCCAGGTCAGGCAGGAACAAGAGGGGCTGCACAAGCAGCTGTCTCCCAAGGGCACTAACTGGAAAGCCCACGGATGCTCCATGTGTCACTGCTAAGCACAAAGGAGCAGAATGGGGCTTTTTTATTTTTGAGTGCATCACGGGGAATTCTTTCAGTTCAGGTCCCTGCCAAACACAGGACTTGAGACCAGACAAACTCCGGTCCAACACAGCCTGGCAAGGTCTGTGCTCCTGTTTACTGCTGTGAGCCTGGCAGGTCAAACAAGAGATGTAAGCCGGTATTTTTCCTCAAACGCTCGATAGTTCCTTTACCCCATACACTGAGCAAGCCAAAAGCTTTGTTTTCCCTTTGTCACACTCACAATTGCAATGTAGCTGTCCTGTCTAATTGCCATCCTTATTGAATGGAGCATGTGCACTCAGAGAAGAAGGGACAGGAAGGCATTTCCTTTTCACCTGTGTTTCAGCCTTGGTTTAGCATCCATGCAAACAGGAGGATGCCGTTGTTCATTGTTACACGGTTCAAATATAAAGCTTATGCAGCTTCTAAGGGCAGGTTTCTGACTTGCCCACAGTCATTTCAGAGTGACAAAGTTTCAGCAAAAAAAAAACCAAGCCTAAACCACATTTGCCATGTGGTGCCCTCAGTGGGTGATGGTTTGGTACTGGGGAAGGCAGAGTTGCTGCTCAGCCATGACCTGCCCTTCCACGGACCCAACTGCCAGAGACCAATGGCAGAGCAATGGGGGAAGAAACCCCGATGAGACCCCAGGAGAGGAGACAGCTGCAAGGGGCTGGATCAGGCCACAGGATGCTGGATGCCCCCCAGCAGAGTGACACCTCAGCGCAGCGACATCAGCTGCATCCAGCCCTGCTGTGAAGCAGCCCAGGAAGGGCAGTTCCTAACACACCTTGTGCTGTGGGTGAAGCCCTTTCCACAGCTCTCGGTTCTTCCTTACGTGCCATCCTGCATCAGTGTACTGAGTCAGGCCTGATTCAGGCTTGTGTCTGGGGAGCAAGCATTTGAAAAGGTAAAAAACAGACCGAGTGCCCAAAGCCCAGCTCTCAAACTGAGTTTCTTCTTTCTTTCTTTGACAGATTAAGCTAAAACATTTTCGGTGTTATTTTGTTGGCCTATGCATCAGCCTGAATGACAAGCACCGACTGCATCCTGAGAACAATCTGAAGGCAACCCAGGGAACCCACCCAGATGGTGTTCAAAAGCGTCTCAGAGCAGAATGGGCTCTGCTCGACACAGGAATCTCACAGCAGGAACAAAGGGAACTTTGCAAACAGAGCTTTGAAACGGAAGTCATTTTATCCAGCATGCCTGCAGGAAACGTGAATCCATCTTCCAGCACAATCAAACGCAGAGCTGTGCATGGGCATAATTATTAGGGGAATGATGGCAACAGTAAAGGAGCTCATCAGTCAGAACGGTACGTAATTTCTAAACTGTCTCTTATGCTGAACCACCTGGATTTAAAGTAACATTTGCAGACAGGATGAATGAAGGTGCTTATCAAACATGCCCGTGTTAGTGCCTGCAAAGAGACGGGGCTGCTGCTGGCACCAGAGGTGACCGCCGAGCACAGTGCTGGCCCTTTCCTCTGTGCTGGTCCTCACTGTGGGACAGAGAAATTCCCTGTTTGCTTCTGGGGCGCTTTCCCACGGTCAGCACCTATGGCACAGCACTCAGAGCAGGAGCTGCGGGCACATGGGGGCTGTCACCGTGAGGGTTCGGGTCTGTGATCCCCTTCCCTGAAGATGCCACCCATAGTCCATATTTCCCTGCGGAGCTCCCTGCTCCGGGGTGGGCCTTCCTGCCTGCTGCAACAGGGTCGTTTAAATCACAAAACAAGAATCTTGGCTCTGCTGGATGTCATCAAAATGGAGACAAGGAAAGGCTTGATCTGATGGGACTGCCACCAGGCTTGTGCCAAGGTAGGAACGCTCCAGCCGGGCTCTGCTCTGCTGGGTCAGGCTACTGGAGCGCAGGTCACCTGTAAACATGACTTAAAACTCAGGATCTGCCCAAAAGGCCAACCCCAGCCCATCACTTGCCCTGAGCAGGAGGGATGTTGAGCCCGTGGTTACGGTGGTTGCAGATGCCTGAATGCCTGCTCCCAGCTGCATGGGCACCACACATCTGTGGTGGTTTCCAGGAGCACTTTCTGTTTCACTGTGCTTCCTCCAGAACACAGCAAGAATCTCCATTCATATTGAAGGCTTTGCTTTTTAAAGCCTTTCAGTTCTACGGAGAAGCGAGAGCTCTGTCCTGCAGAGCTCAGAGGGGAGGGCGAGATTAAGAACTTCAAAGCGGAGCTGTCCCCTGTGACAAGTTCTTTACAAGAGACCCTGTCCAACAGTTATCACATCTCTCCAGCAAGGGAAAAGATTTGCTGTAAGAATCCTTCTGGGCTTGCGGACTTGTGCAGAGGAGGAGATCTGAGCCCGCAGCGGCTGCTCCTGCCGGGAAGCACACCCTGCTCCTGGAGGTGTGAAATCTCTGAGGAGGGCAGGCGCTCTGCCCACGTGGCAGCCGGGGAAAATGCCAGCAGAAGCATGTGCTATTTCAGGAAGGCAGCAGAGGAATGAAAAGGCTTTCAGAGGACTAAAAAGTCAGTGTGGGATGGAGGGGAGGATGACAACTGGCTCCAAGTGAGAGCGGGAAACCGAAGGCCTTCAGAAGGGAAAAAGGGAATGCAGCCTCTGAGTGCGGGAAAAGTTCCTGTCCCGCCAGCTGCTGCCGACAGGGCTCGCACTGAGGGTCAGGACATCACAGACCATATATTCCCCTGCTCCTGCAGTGTCCCACGAGATGCCACCGTGTGGCAAGCAGCCAGCTGCGAGAGCTAAGAGAGCTCATTGTGTTATCAGTGCACAGCATCGTCCTCCCTTTGCATCCTGAGGGTGCTGCTCTTCAGGACAGCTTCCAAACACAGAGACACAACGGGCTCCTCAAAAGCTCTTTCCTTCACTGCAAAGATGATCCATGGTGAAGAGACTCCACTGACAGGCAGGGGGACCATAAGGTCCATAAGGCAGGTCTTGCTCAGGAGCCCTCTCGGGAGGTCTGGAGATCCTCTTGGGTCACAGTGGCTGCTGACAAGGTCTCTCCCTTTCAGACACCTCTGCACCAGGCTCCAAGAGGCTTTTTTGCAGGTAGCAGCACTCTGGGGAAGTCTCCCACATCCTGGGTGGGACAGATACCAAATGCACTTGAATGATGAACTCCCTTTGACACCTCTGCTTTTGCTCTTCCACAGGAAAATGAAAGCAAATCCATTCTGATTTCTGCTGCAGTCACTCCTTACCTCTGGGTGGTGTTTTAGAAATCAAAAGTAAATCCATTATTTTGCTCCTTGTCTAAGGATTCAGAACCTTTCACAGATGTTAAGGCTACTTAAAAGTTAAGAGATTTGTATTTAAACCCCTAGCAGTATTTTTCATGCATTTTAAGTACTGACAATAGGAGAAGTAAATGCACAAACTAAGCAAGCGTTCCCATATACCCAGACTATAAAAAGAACAGAAAAGCAAATGCATCTGCCCCCAGTGTCCTGGTCATCCTGACCAGAGCAACTCACCTCCAAAGCACCCTTTTACCGATCAGCTGGTGTAGCTCTAGCAGTGCTCCAGCACTTTTCCTTCCTTGGAAGCAGAACTGCATAAATTTCACTTGCATCTCATTTGTCAAGGCCAGCTCAGAGGCAAGAAGAGATGCTTCTCTTCCACCAGTGTGATGTTCAACCACACTGTGGGCTTAGTCTTCATTCATGGTGTAATTCCATTTCCCCTCTGAATTATGTACTCTCGGTACCTGCTTGGTGCACAACAGATCCATGCCGGGGAGGCGCATCAGTCATTTTTTCCCATGAGCAGGTGCAAAATAGAATGCCCCTGATTTTCAAGATCTGATTAAACTGTCATAGATCTGGAGCAGCCTCAATAACTCCTCACACCTGAGAGGCACCACTTATTGCAGCCCTGCACCTGCCGATGGTACCGATAAGAATCTCTCAGGACCTCAATTACAACCCCCCACGTTCAGGATTTGTTTAGTTAAATTGAATGAATTTGGTGCTTGCCCAGCCCCAGCTTCTCCCCCTGGATTCACTCCCTCCCCTGATACTGAAGCTGCCCGGGTACAGGTTTCTGTCACTTGCTCAGCTTGGCTGAATTTACTCAGGGATTCCCCTGCCTCAAAACCAATGCTTTTTCCCAGTTTTCTAGGTTATTGGAGCACAGTAAAGCAAGGATTGGAAACTTCTGCACCTCTGCAAGGACCTGGGCTATGAAGTGACCAATTCATGATGCTTCTTTCCAGGGGAGGGAGAGGAGGGAGACTTCCCTCTGATGAGCATGGTGATGGGGACCACCCCAGTGCCTGGGGGGGATGCCCCATGTCAGGGTGGGACAGCAGCTCCCATCCATCACCAGGAGCACCTACGGCAGCCCAGAGCAGGATGCACGGAGCCACAGGCCCCAGCGAGTCCCCCGACTCCTCCTCAGCTGTTCTTCTGCAAAGCTGGTTCTAGTATTGCAATTGAAGCTTCACTGTTACACTGATGGAATAAATTAGGCTGAACCTTTTATCCCAAAATCTCCTCCATAAGAGACATGTGAGGGCCCCGGCATGCTGACCGCTAATCCCTGCCCTCGGGCTGGCAGCAGGGTCACAGATGTCCCAGCCCTCCCGCACATCCTTCACTGGCAGGAATTGCTGGGCTGGCACGGGCACAGCCAGGATCGCCTTTGGCAGGGGATCACTCGCATCTCCCTGGCATCCCCTGCACAGGGATGCACCCGGACTGCAACGTGATGGGAATTAGACAAGTAATTGCCCTGGGCACCTGGAGGTGCAGTGCCAGGACCTCTGCAGCTGTGGCCCCGCTGCCTGCCCTGGATCCTGGAATGACTTGTGCTGAGACTGGCCCTGTTAGTCCAACACAGGGTGTCAGAGCCTGCGAGCAAGCTGCCCTGCCCTTGGTTCACATTCAAAGGTAGATCTGCTGATGCTGGAGCTAAAAAAAAGAAGTATTCAAATTAGCAATCAGCACAAATGATTGCTCTTCCATTCCCATCCCAGGTCTGAAATAGGAGCTCCAGTCTCTGCACACAAACAGCAAACACACACTCAGCATCTGATACCGAAGAAGGCTCCCAACACCGTGAAAAGAACAGGGAGAAGGTACTACAGAGTGGGAGCTGCCATCTGGGCTTGCATCTGCGAGCGTTTGGCATCGCGCATATGGAAGATCCTTTTCTCTGCCTCATATTTGGCCCTGGAAACTTGGGCATGAGGGAATGAAGAAGCTCTGCTGGGGTCTGGTCGTTATTCAGGACCCACCATTAATCCCACAGAGGCTCCTGTCCATGCAGTGACAACTGACTCCCAGGTGACAAAGAAAACAAGGACATACCTGACTGGCAAGAACAGGAACGTGATAGCAATAAGGAAACTTGATGCCAGTGGCAGGAGCAGCTCAAATTCTGCAGAAGAAGAAATTAGGGGAGCTCATGAAGCAGGTCCCTGCAGACAGTGAGGTCTTTTCTCCAGGTCAAGAGCTGGAGCCAAGCTACAGGCTGAATGTGCATGTGATGGTAACAGGGAGGTCTGTGCAGGAGCCAAATCTATCTTAAAACACATATAGGCTATAACAACAGCACAACAATACTTGAGAGCTCTCCTTCCCTTCTCCAAGGATGACATTATTGGCTCTCTCTGTTTAATTCACACATAACCTCAATTCCTCCTTGTTCTTTTACCCTATTCATCTCCGATGAAGTCAGGATCTTGGGTCCTTTTTCACAGTTATTCTCTGGCAGTGAAGAGAAACACTTTTGAAGTGGAAAAGAATGAATCTGGTCAAGGGTGGAAGAGAGCTACCCTTGGAATTGGTCTCCAGAACCTCCCCTCTGCCCCATCAGCAAGAGGGAGAGCAGCAACAGCTCTGGAGAGACAGCGGGAGAGTATTCTCTGGTCCCACGTACAACACACAGTGGCTGCCCAGTGCTCAGGGCTTCACAAACACACCTCATCACTGCTGTGCATGGGAAGGTGGGGGTTGATGTCTCTGAATTTAGCTCCCACCATTTCAGCACATGTGTTTGGTGGCTGTGCTGACCTCCCAGCATAAGGAGCCAGCTCCCCAGCTTTCTGCTGCTGAGTGCCCAGGGCTTCAGTCTTCTTCAGAGCTCACTCTGCAGTGCAAGGGCAGGGAGGTGGGGGAAGCCCATTACATCCAACCTACAGCATCCGCAGCATCAAAAACACAATTCAAATGCAAAGCCTTGGGGAGGCAGGCGCCTGAACAGGCAGAGCAGCAGCAGACTGAGAGGCAGCAGTGACATAAATCAGAGAGGAGCTTGAGCCTCTGGGCTGAGCTGGGAAAGAAGCCGGCCCCCGGACAAGCAAGCAGCGTGTTTGCTGGGCCGTGTGCTTGGGGAGCAGAGGAGAAGCCTGGCTCAGCCAAGCAAAACTGCAGCACCGTGACACATCTCCTGTAGCTGCAGCAGTTCCTGAGTCTAATTAAGGGCAGAAGCAGAAATGATGGACCACAGCAGCGGGCTGGGAGGGACCTGGCTGCCCACAAAAGCTTCCTTGGAGCTGGATTGTTCAGACAGAGGAATGATCTCATGAGCAGATGGGAGAGAGGGTTTGCTTGTTCCACACAAACCTGGGCTGGAGCAGCCATGAGAAAATGCAGCAGAGAAAACTATTGTGCTTGAGAGTGAGGATGGGCCAGCAGGCGACCGGGCAATGGAGGGGTCCTGCTCCCCAGCTCCCTGCAGGTCACAGGAGCAGTCGAGGCAGCCGAGTTCGTAGCCTTCACCTTGGCCTTGAGCCTGGTGTGTACATGAGGACAGGGATGTCCCCTGTGTGCTGTGACAAGTTCTGGCAAAGGAGAGCTCCAGAAATGTCACCTCTGAGCCACAGGTCACACTCACAGGAGGCTCAGGGATGCTGCTGTGCCCAACTGACAAGGAAGAGACAGCAAAAGCTTTCTTTTTCCTCTTGTTTTAAGGTTAATTATTTATTCACGCACAAAACACAGGTTATTGTTTGCTAAACAAATCTGTGCTCCAGTCTGTGCATCTCTCCGTGTGTGCCCAGTGCCCTGTTGCAAAACAAATCTTGTCTCAGCTAGTTCATAACTCTGCTGTGCTGCACTGGGATCTGTCTCAGGCCTTTGGGAGGATCGGATCCCATCCCGAGGGAGCTATGGGCTGTGGGAAGAGCCCCGTGTCCCAGACCTGGGGACAAGCTGCCGACCATCATGTCACAGCCGCTGCCATGCAGGGCACAGTGCAGGCAGCGGGCACAGGCGGTGAGTGCTCTCTTTGCCTCCCCAGCGCAGCTGAGCTGATCCATGAAGTCTTTCAGAAACAAATTCAGGAGTACCGGCATTAGGCTGCATCTCTGCAAGAGCCCAGGCAAAAGACTAAAGCCTCACAGGGTTTTGTTATCACAACACCACACTGTTAAATGTCCTAAGCAATCTTTTTTTAAGGAAAACAAGTCTTTAGAAACAGAGGTGACCCCAGAAGTGATAAGTGAAGAGGTGCACCTGAAAGTCTGTTATCAGCTATTTGTGCCTGGCTCTGCCTCAGATTTCTCATTTCGATGTGACGGCAGCTGAAAATTGGATAGATACTGACTTCACCTCAAACAAGACTTTCTCTTTTTGTCTTCAAGGGCAACTTAAGTGCTTTACCCTCTGAGGTCGCAGAGAATCGCAGGATGTTAGAAAAGAAGTGTTCTGGAGAGGAATCACGGTGCTGCCATGCAGCATGTTTTGATAATTAAACTACACCATAAAGCAGGCTGGAGAGCACCGGTTTCAGGTTTGTTCGTTAAACCTGGTTGTTGATGAGGTTTCTTTGCAAACAAAAAGCAGGTTTAATTTCCAGCACTGGTGGCTGTTTCCAAACATTCTGCTGCTGCCTCCAGCCCAGGCCCCGTGATGCAGATGGGCACTGGCACAGGGAGATGCTGGCACCTGTGGCAAGGTTCTGGGGCTGTTCCTGCACTGCCAGGGGTTTGACCGTGGGAAACACTTACAGCAAAGAGATGCTGGGATGAGGGGATGTGGCCAATTCTAAAGGAGAGGGCTCCAGAGGCAACCAGGGAAGGGGAGAATCATCTAACAAGCAAGCGGCTGTAGGAGATGCTATTTGCACAACAGCTGAGATGTTACTTACTGGGTTGGCTGGGTCCCACACCAGCGTTCCAATTCCCAGGGGAAATCCTCAAGGCTGGTATGCAGTGACACACATCTTTATCAGCCTCATCTTGTTTTAGAAGTAGTTGTCAAAACCAAACAAAGGCATGAACGTCCTCCTGGCTGCTCCAGCTCTGCAGCGTGACCATGAAAACATAGAGGTGAACCTCAGTCACCACTGGCCACAGCCCAGTGCCTGGCTGGTGGGTGCCAACTGGGTCCAGCATGTCAGAGAGTTGCGTGTGAGCAAGCTGCTCTGCTCACATGCAGCACATCTGCCTGCAGAAACACAGGAATCTGGCAAACCCAACTGCCTCGCCAAGGCAGCCAGACAACACTAAATCCAGCTGAGCTCTGAATTAACAGTTTAATTCTTTAGGAAACAGTGCAATAAATACTTCAAAGAGCTCCTAAACACAAGCATCTTTCACTTGGACTCACATAAGCAATATGATAATTCAGATTAAATCATACAGACACCTGAGCACATTCATCTTTCTTATCCTTGCTTTGAAAACCCTTTGCACGTGAGTGGTGTTCTCTAGCAGACCAGCATCCCAACCCTGCTCATGGTTTCACTTAGAAGCACTGAGCTTTGACTTTTCCAGGACAACCTGGAAGAGCCTTGGAATGCTCTGGTGTGAGCATACCTTCACCTTCCCTCTGTTGCATTTCAGCATCTTCCCAGAGCAAACCTTGTCCTCGTCTGTGCTAGTGCTGGAAATCAGAGCTGGCAGCTGCTATGGGAGGGAGGGATGCAATGGATCACCCGGACATCTCCTGTGTGCAGCTGCCCAGAAGCTCCCTTTCCAGAGGCAGCTCAAGTGGGAGCTGGGTGCTGCTGTGGCTCCTGGGGAGGAGCAGAGCCAGGAGCACCCATTGGTGGTGAGCACGGCCACTGCTTTATCAGCTGAGCTGAAGCGCTCACCCAGGCTGCCAGCTTCCCTCAGGGTTTAATACTTCATCAGGAAAACTCTAGTTTTGGGGAGTTCATGTGTTGCTGAAAAGTCAATACTTTCAAGAGAACACTGATAGGAGCAGGTTTGATTTGGGGTTCATCTGTGCTGGGGCAAGGGTGGTAAGATGGGATGCACTTCCCAGCCTGCCCCAGCTGCAGTAAAGATGGGAGGGAGCAAGCAGGAGCAGCGGCAAATGAGAAGGGATCTTTGGTACCCTGAGCCTCCTGCCCAGCTTCAAGACCTGCCTGGCATCTGCCCCAGGCAGGCACCTTCCCTGCTCCCAGCATCCACAGTCACTACCACCACTTTCTCCTCCTCACCCGCTGCAGCCCAGGATGGGAACAAGGATAAAGCACTGTACAGACAGGAACAGTCTTTCCCCAGAAACCCATTTACTTTTCCAGCTCTGGTTTCCACAGCAACACAATACAACTATTCAGCTGAGATCTTCCTCTCTGCCTATCCCAGCTTACGCTCTGCAGAAAGTGACGATCTTGGATCAACACATTTCTTCCGTCTGTTTTTGTCTGTTTGTTCCTTATAAACACACATCAAATACAACGTGCGAAACTCGGATGTGCTAAGTGGGAAAGCTGAGTTCCATAGACTCTTCCTGTGCTAGCAGAACTGGTGAAAACTCCCTGAAGGAGCCGCAGCTGGAGAGCAGCAGTTCCAGATGTGCTTTGCCAGGGCTCCTGCTTGTCTCATGGGCAGAGGAAGCCGCAAAGGAGGGTGCCAGGTAAACCCCAAAAGCCTCGGGCGCGCTCTATGAGGTGCACGCAGCTGCTCTTCTGCCTGGATCTAGGGCTGTAATTGGCAGCCAGGGCTGGCTTCCACAGTCAAGGGAGCAGATCCCGCCTGGAGCATCCCAGTGCTGCTGGAGAGCCACAGCACACAGCTGCCATGGGGGACCAGGGATTGACGGGCACAGTCGGAGCCTGCAGCCACCCTGGGCAGATGGACACACAGGCAGACACCCATACGTCCTGCCCAGCTCATGGGCCAGCCCGCTTTTGGACCTCAGCTCTCCAAAAGCCAAACCACGACACAACCACATCATCCGAGCAGGGGTGCAGAGGGAAAACAAACCAGTGCAGGACCTGGCCCTAAAGCACCATCTTCTCCAGGAAAGCAGCACAGCCCAGGGGGTCACCTCGCACCACAACACCCAAACCAGCACCAGTGCTCATGGCACAGATCAGCACAGAGCAATCCTGCAGGTACCTACAGAACCTTCCCCAAGCACACGCTGCTGAAGGAGTCAGCTCAGCTTCACCACCGTGAGCCGGTTCCAAACCGGAGCAAAGTCTCCCTGCTCCCAGCTCCCTGCACACTGTCAGGGCTTGCCAATACTTCAGAGGGATTTGTTTTTCCTTCAGTACCAACAGCTGACACATGACTGGTAGAAAGACGAGTTCACAGAATAAACTTGAGCACATTAATTATTGAAGGATATAAATTAAATAAATTTATTTAATGAATTAATAATAAGTCATAGGGGTATTTTAATAATGAAATACTTCTAGTTGTGTTTCAATAATTATGGCTGGCTTTCATAATTACACTGCTGCAGTGAAAATAAAATCAAAATCAATTAGGTGGTAGCTATTCTGTCCCAGGAGTGCCCTGCGCAGCTCTATCTAGATCAGGTTTAAGGGGACACAATGAAAACCAATGATGGTTTAAACTGCCAGGATGTGGTTAGTTCCCTGCTTCACCACTGGGAAGGCACTGGGGCTTCCTATGTACGGCTGCCTCTGAAGATGAGAAGCAGTGCTCAGTGCCTCACAGGATCCCTCTGGAGCAGAGCAGCCTCTCATCCCTGCTGTGCTGCATGGGTCTGGGCTCCCTCCTCCCCTGCACTACTCCCCATTACACCAATCTCCCACTCCCTACCACCTCCAAAGCAGCAGAGCAGGATTTGGTTTCATTTTGTGCCTCCAGAGATCACATTTGCCAGGTTTCTGCAAGCAGGAGCACCAGAAGCTTCCTCTAAAGAAATCTGCAGCTTCTCAGCCCTTGATCTCGGGCACTGAAGCTGGTGCTGCTGCCCCCCTGGCTTTGGTGAGTGCCCAACCCAACGGGTTGCTGGAGGATTGCGCTGAAGGAGGCCACAGTGCCTTTTCCCACACCATCCCTGTTTGTTTAGAGACAACACTCCCAGTGCATTGCTCCGAAAGGGCAGACACTGTGTTTGCATCTCCCTCCCATCCCAGGGAGCCTTCATCCCATCCTCCCGCTCAGCTGCTGAACTCGGGAAGCAGCTGGGTTTCTTTAACCTTCTCCATCTCGGGACGGAGTGTTTGACACTGGGAAGCGCTCCCAGTTCAGCTTGTTGAGTCAAGTTGTCATTTCCAGCAGCTGGGAAGCTTCCCAAAGGCTGCAGAACACCACAGCTGGGCTGGAGGGAAAAGGCAGCAGAGCTCCACCAGGAAACCTCCCTGTGTCCCTGGCATCTGGCTACCAGGCTCTGCCTGTGGCTGGGACCCCGGCCCCTCAGCTGGGGTAGGTGACACCCCTGTCCCCACACTGCCCCAGTGAGGACAGCACCATCTCTGCCCTGGAGAAGCCCAGCAGCAGAGGAAGGCTGGGAAGCAACACCAGCATCACCCCAATGTGTGCCAACAGGGAGATGGTGCTGGATCCGCCGAGCAGCACAGTTGTGCTGGGGAGTCTGGCACAGCAGAGCAGGCTGACAGAGCTGAGCAGCTCCCCAGGACAGAAGGGCTGGGCATTCTTCTGTCTGCATCCTTTTCTCTGATTTCTAAGTGACTGCTCAGCTGAGCCTTTCCTGCTTAACGCAGCTGACTTATTCCTATTGCAAGATGAGCTCAGCTTCATGGTCCCTGCACTGCAGAGCATCCCTGCCTGCCTTCCCTTACATGAGGCTGGCAATGCTGTGTCTGATCTCCCCCTTTATGGGGAGGAAGCTCCCTCAGCAGCTGCCAGTCCTGTTTACAGCTCTCACATCTCAAAGCCCCTACCTGCCGGGCATCTGGCTGCTCCCGCGGAGGGCATCTGAAAAACATCCCCTTCCCCAGGCACCTCGCAGCCAGGAGTCTCCAGGCAGCGGCTTCTGCAACATGGGGGTCTCCCACAGAAACAGCCCAGGAGCAGCAGGGTAATGGGGGGCTGCTCAAAATAGGAAGTGACAAAGATTCTCAGCACCAAATGTTAAAAGCCTTGAAACAGAAAAGGGAAAATTCAAGTGAAACACCAGAGCAGAGTATTCACAAACAAGAGGTCAATCAGGCAATAGAATAATTTACCCAGGGAGATGCTGTCACCAGAGGCTTGAGCACAAATGGGATTTGACACTTGGAGAAGCCGGGATGAGGGGCTGCGGTGCTGGTGTGAAAATGGGTTTGTGCCTGACGAAACCTGCGAGGCAATGACAGTAAAGCTTTGGGAGCCGCTGCTTTCCCAGGCCAGGGACGTTTCGGCCCTGCTGTAGCATCCCTGCGGACAGCACTTACGGAAGCAGCAGATGCAGCCCTTCTGACAAAAAGTAATGACACATTGGTATTTGTCCTGTGTTGTTTAAGGAGAGACCAATGTTACCCGTGAGTCAATCACTGCTGTGTAATTATGCATGCAGTATGCAAATCCCCATCACATGCCAAACCACCGCAGCATCCTACCTTGATGCCACAGTAACGCTGCTTGGGAGTGCTCATGTTTTGGGTCATAAATGGAATATAAAGCTCTGTGCTTTAAGGCAGAGATCGTTACTGAACAAATACCTCTAATTCTGGCCTCTCAGCTACAGCAGAGGCCACCCCTGTTCTTCAGCTACGGTGGCAGCCGGGAGCTCTTATCAGAAGAGAGGCTGGATTGTAATCCTGTGGGAAAATGCACAAGGATTCAACCTAAACCAGCTTAAATGTAGTGTTTGTTTCACCACAGCTTTTGCAATTGTACTCAGGGGATCCAAAATATTCACACTGAAGAACTCAAACATTTTGCAAGCAAAAATAGTGCCTGGTTAAGTAAAAATGGGTTTCAATTCCCGAGTTCATACTTGTTACTTCAAAACCAGTCCCTAGGATTATATTCCAGCACATCAGCCATTACTTCACCAGGCACTGCTTTGAGCTACTATTCAAACCATGTAGGCTATCCTCTGAACTACATAGTACTTCTTCTAGCTCCTGAATTAAGACTAAGTGCCATAAGATGATCTGATGCAAGAACACATCACACAAATATCGTACAGCCCCACATTTACAAACACATCTTGTTCAGCCCATGGGCACAGCCGAGAGGAAACCCTCAGGTGTGAAGGCTCCTGCCCTGAACCAAACCCAGAGATGCTCAGCTCCTGTAGTGAGCCCAGGAAATGGAAAGTAATTCTGCATCACCTGCAGATGCTGCATGAAAGAGCCTGGCAGTATCCAGAGGGTACAAGATGCTCACCAATAAACCCTCCCACAAAAGGAGCTAAGAGCAGCATCCCAAAGGTCCCCTCACCCCAGGAGGTGGCCCCAGCCTCAAGCCCTTCAGCTGCTTCCCACCCAGCCCTCAGCCCTCCTGCCAAGTCTGCTGCCAAAACCACAGGGTGCTGCATCCACAGCCACCACCCTGCCCAGGTCCTGCAGCCCCTTTTCTCAGCTCATGCCACTGCAGGAGGCAGCACACACCAGTGATGACATGGCCCTCAGCACTGTAAATCACACACAGCATCCCTGGGTTTATGTTGCCCTGCAGGTACAGGAGAGTACAAGCATCTCCGCGGATACCAGGAGAGCAATATCCGTTCCCTCACAGATTTCCACAGGCAGAGGCAGCACAGATCCAGCACAGAGCAGGGAAAAGCCTGTGAGGACAGAGCACAGCGGTGGGGCCTGTCAGAGTGTGGCTGGGACATGCCAGTTCCTTTTGCACCTCCACCTGGATAGCCCAGGGGTAGGGAATGCAGTTTCCCCCCTTCACCTAGCCAGCTTCTCCCTCCTGTCTTGCCACAATTGGTTGCCCTTAAACAGACTGAAGCGCTGTTCAGTAGGTCAACCCATTTCATCAAGTCACCCAGCCTGACCTTTTGCAAGACACAGCAGTGCAATTTATACTGCAAGCTGGAGTGCCACCAAGGAGTGCACTCATCCCATTCCAGGCAGGGGAGGAGGGAGGGCAGAGCCCGTGGCAGACTGCTCTAACCACTGATTAGCCCGGGGGCCTTGTCACAGACCCGGCAATGAAGTGCCCTCAGCACTCACAGCACTCGGGGAAAGGACCTGCAGCCGCACAGTGTAATCCTGCCCTTGCTCCCCAGAGATGTGATCCCAGGAGAGGCCCTTCCCCAAAGGGCTTTGAGGGTCCTCCAGGCCCTGGGTCATGGTGACTCAAGGCAGCCGCTCTGGGAGCTCCCATGGCCATGGGGACCAGAGCACAGCCCTGAGCCCACTGCATACTGGTGGTCCCAGCATGTTCAAAGCCAGTTGGGGAAGGACAGACAGGGGAAGCCCCCTCCCATCACCTTTACTAACTGACACATGAGACAACATTGCTCCTCAAAACGTGAATTGCTTCTCTGTTAACGCACTCTTAGCACAAGAAGCAGAATTCCAGTTGGATGTAAGGAGCAGTCCTTCACTGTAAGAGTGGTTCAGTGCTGGAGCCATGCAATCTCCATCCCTGGAAATATCCACAACTCATCTGGAAAAGGACTGGGACAACCTGCTCTAGCTGCAAAGTCAGATCCAACTTGAAAGCTATTCCTCCTTTGAGCATGGAGTAGGATGATGCATCTCAGCCTGCACTAAGGGATGCAGAGTGCCACCCACAAGCAAGCAGCCTCTATCAGTGGTAGGTCTTCCAAAGGCAACAGTTCTGCTCCTCCTTTGCCAGCATACTGAAGGGGGCCATGTAAAGATAATTGAGGCGTTTTTAACTTGCAAATGTGACACAAACTTCCCTCAGGAACATCTAATTCACATTTTAAGTAACAAAAGGGCTCAAATCCCTTTCTTGCCTATTTAGTCATGCTGCATTTAGTATAAGCAAGATGAAATGCAAAGCTCAAGGAAGATCAGAGAGAAATTGTATGATTCCCACATTATAGGATAATTCCATGGCTGACTTACCCAAATGTGCGAGATGAGGCACCACACTCAGTGCTCATGTGCAGAGCCAAAGGAGAGGTTCCACTTCCCCCATCACCAGCACTGGCAGGGGGTCCCCAACTCTGAGCATCACCCTCGGCACCACAGGCAGGGACCAGCAGAGGAAGGCACCGTGGCTGCAGGCACCCAACAACCACATCTGTGTACAGCAAGTTCTTCACTTCTAAAGCGTGTCCAGCCCTCAGCACTGAGGTGCTGCTGATGCCCTGCTCACAGCCCTTTACCCACCACTCTAGAGACTTACCTACTCTGCCAGATGTGAGCACTGCTTTTCCTTCCCATCCCTTTTATTTTCTTCTGTTATTCAAACTGAGTTTTACCTCAAAACAACATCTTTCTAGAACAGAAGGCTCCAGTGCTTCATTTTGACAAACTTGAAACCAAGCCTTTGTTTCACCAGAAATATCCCTTTCACTTTATGTTTTGTCCCACCAGTCACCAGATTAAATCCAAACTAACAGACATTGTCACTCATCTCAGAACTAAACTTTCTGGAAAACAAACTATTTATTACAAAAACACCACCCTGCTTTTGCCAGAGACACGCACACAAGAGGAAGCAGGAACCTTTCCTAACCCTTTACCCACCACCCAGAGCAAATCTCTGCCCATTGCCCCAGGCAAGCAGAGCCACAACAAGCTCTCACCACCCATCTCTCCTCTCAAGAAGCATCATTTGCTGCTCCCAAAGTCACGGGTATTCATCCTACCCTCTGTTACTGATGGGTGCATATTTACTACAGCTTTGTCTCCCATAGTTCTCTGCTGTGCTCATCTCCTCAGGAGGGCTCCAGACTGGGCCATGATGAGCCTGGCATCCAGCCCAGTGAGAAGCATTTTCTATCTGAGAAGACCCCAGGAGGACCTGGCTGTGCAGGACAGAGACCACAGGGAGAAGGCTTGGTCCCGTGGAGAAGCTGCTTGTGGGGCTCCTGGCCACCAGCCTCCAAAGCCTCTGCACAAGAGACACTTGTAGCCACTTATCTTGCAGCCCAGTGCAATTTAATTATCAGCTTGGAAGCTATCCAGTAAAGCATAAGAAGTCAAGCCATTCCAGTCGTTTGGGTATATCATTGCCCTGCTAATTGAGTTTGATGGGAATTTCAAGAGGACTTTACAATATTTTCCTTAAGTGCTGTTACATTTAAGTCTTCCTCGTTGTGTGTTGTTGATGGCAGAGGAGGGGCAGGAGGGAGATCTCCCTTTGTCCTTAGACTTGGAATAGCAGATAATATCTGAGGAGGTGAGTCCTTACTGAGCCTTGTTTCTCTCCTTGAGAGCCAATTCCTGTTTAAAGAGCACTGCTGTGGCCATTAACTTGTGCTGAATAGGGACAACTCTCTATTTGGGTCTGCTGCAGAGGGTCTCTGCATGAGGATTTCCGCTAGTGACGGATGCTGAGACCAGCCTCAGTGATGCAGTGGTGACAAACAACTCACAGGCGATGTTCTTGTACCTGACCCCAAATCAGTTCACCTCCAGGGAAAACTCACTGACACCCGGAGCAGGGCCTGGAGTCCGGCTGCAGCCAGAGAGCCCAGATCCCTGTCTCCACAGCCAGCAGCATGGGAAGCAGCCATATAAAGGTGGCTTTGTGAGGTGGGCCCATTCCCACCATGGGCACAGCCCTGGATGCGCCCAGCAGCACCCCTACCTCCTGGACGTTGGGCTCCAGCCTGTGGGCAACAAACAAGGGGAGCCTCAGGAAAGGGGAGTCTGTAATGGGCATTCTGCAGTTGTTCTCCATCCTGGTGTCATTTCAATGCCTCAGGTGCCATACCGCTGACAAAATGAGCAGAATTGCTTAATCCACAGGGTGTTGCTCAGAGGAACCTGCTCTTTGCTGCAGGGCCAGTGCCCTCTCTCATCCCCTGGTGTCACCTCAGGCTCTATCCTTGGATATTGCTCTCCAGAGGCTCACCTATAAAACAAACAGCCTCCCGCAGCAATGGAGCACAAGGGAGGTTTTAGCTCATTCTTGGCTGGGGTTGCTCCATGCCCACAGCAAGGCAAGGGCTGGCACAGAGATGCTCAATGTGGCTCAGGGTGCAAAGCCGGCAGCACGTGACTGCATCCACCGACTGGGTCTAGCCTTCGCTCCTTGTTCCATCACTTGGACCTTGCTTTTGAGCCAAGCATGGTGCAGTTTCAGATCCTCCCAGCTGCCAGTCACTGATCCTTGGCGTGTGTCTCTGACCCAGCGTGCAGGCAAGGTACCCACAAAGGAGCCTCTCCCTGCTACAGCACCCAGCATCCCTCTATCACTCAGCTGCCAGGCCCAGGAATGGTGCCAGGCTGATGATATTTGCCGTGACGTCCACTCTCCATCCACACCAGCCCCCAGACAGAGGAAGAAGACACTTTTCTTTTCACATGAGGAGTGATGGCAGAGGCACACTTAATCCTCACTGGCACCAGATTCTCCATTTCTTGTTTGAATGATGCTGCCACAAACATTTATTGTCACAAAAGAGGTTATTCAAACACAAGCAATTAGGCAACTATATTAGCATATTTTTCATTGTAATATTACAACAAAGGGTATATTCCTCCCAGTGAATGTATTTCTAGGCTTTCGGAGCTAATATTTGTTTAAATGATTAATATGTTTTTCAAATACATGTGACAAGTGTGGCAGAAATATTTTTATCTCCACAAACAATGTTATGAAAGGCACGAGCCCATACAGCTCCAGGAGGCTCTTCTCCAGGTTCAGCTCCTCAAGACACTCAAGTTACATTTTCATGATCATCAGTTCCAAGAGAAGGGCTTTCTGTGAGGAACATTTAGCAGTAGACTGATAATACCCCTCATCAGGTTATGTTAAGCTGGTCAGACTCTGCACCCTGACACTTGGCTCAAGTGTCTGCCACATCACCTCGTGTCCTGCTTCTTTGAAGCACACTGGTTTCAGGGCCAGCTACAGCAGACCTGGATGGACCAGCCTTGTGTCCCTGCACTGTCTTCCCAGACACTGAAAGCTGTATTTTCCCCCACTGACAATCCCCATGTCTTCAGCAGCTTTCTAGAGCTGGAGGAATAGAGCTGGCTTTAACAGAAGAGTATAATGTGTCTATGATCAATACCACAAATGAAATCTCAGCCTGTGATTTTCCTGCCAATTCCAGGCATCTCCATACCTTCCTTTTAAATGACAACTAAGATGATATTTACACTGTACTCAGCTGTACAAGGAAGTGGATTCTAAAGAGGAATATATTAACACCACCTGTGGAACCAGAATAGCAATCATCTGCAGAGGCTGCAGGGCTTCAGCCTGATGTCTCTGTTTGGGAACGGTGAACGTAAGCTCTGACGAGGCTCTGGAACTGGGTCCCACATTGTGGAGATGAACCCCCTGAGATGCTGGGGGGGTCAGACAGGGAAGCTGCCCAGTGGCAAATCCCACAGCCAGGATCTCACCATGCACCAAACTGTGCCATAGACAGACGTTTTCTCTTCTTTGAACCATGGCTTTAACCCACAGGGCCCAGAGCCCCTCCAGCCCACACAGGGGACCCTGCTCCATCCTCCCAGGGCTGCTCCATGTGATCCTGGGCAGGCAGGCAGCCAGCAGGGTCAGTGTCCCTGTGAATGAGAGAGGAGCTCAAAGGGTTTCCCATCCAGGATCCATCTTACAGCATCCTCCAAGGCCCCCTTGAGCCGCCACAGTGGTCTCAGTGTCAGGACCCCCCCCGGCCGTGGGCAGGTCCCAGCAGGACACAGTTCCTGGCAGAGCAGTTCATCCACCCCCGAGGGGAGGCACCTCAGGAAGCATCGAGCTGAGGTCTCGGCACTGGAGAGCGGCTCCTGCCCTGCTCCCACCTCCCGGCACTCACCAGCCTGAGGTTCCAGCGCTGCAGAACAGCTGCGAACGCTCCTGAAGTCCTCCTGAGGCCCCTGCAGCCGCGCTGGGGATGCTGCTTGCACCATCCCTGCTGTCTGCAGCAGGAGCAAACCCACAGACAAACCCATGGCCCTGGGGTCTTCAGAGAAGTCTCCAAATGGAGACTCAAAAGTGCATGGCTTTGCTCAAGATCACCCTGTTTGTGTTGGTGCGAGGCCAAAATCCATGAAAAATAGCACATATGCCAAAAAAATCAATTTTATATAATAAATACAGATCATTTGGTTGTTTCTTGCCAAAAACAATGCAAATATATACATCCATCATGATTCTTATCAGAGCACAGCTGAATCTTTAATACACTCTACTGACAAGCTCCTAAAAGGCAGGAACATGCTGCTCAATGGTTAAAGTTGCCTCATTTCCATCCACTGCAAAAGCTTTGAACAGCCAAACTGTGAAATTCAGGTTAATGCAAAAATTAATAAACCAAAACCTAAAGATTCATCCTAATTAAAAACCTATTTTTAATGAAGAAACATAGGATCTGGTAGCAATATCTACATCTATATATATATGTATATATTGGGCAACACTAAAATCACTTTATGGTGCTGCAAAAATGTTTACCAAGGAGTAGCTGCTCTGAGCTCCACATTCCCCGAGACCTTGTGTATTTCAGGTACAGAAGCACGTCAGGGCACTCTGCAGCATCCTGCGCTGCTTCCTGGAACACAAACGTGTTGCTGCAAATGGTTTAAATTCCCTATTACAACCTAGGTGGAATAAATAAAATATTCCATCTGCCTAATGTGACATGCGGATCAGACCCCTGTGGGTAATCCTGGAGTTTCTGGAGGTGCATATGGGATGCTCCAGCAAATTTAATCAATGTAAAGAAGGTTGTTTTCCTTTTTAAAATAACCTTTATGTTATCCTTGCTGTATCCTTGCACAATGGGGCTCTGCTCCACTCCAACACTGCTCAGTGGCTGTCTGCGCATGCCTTACTCTCTGTGTAGGAATTAAGGATCTCCAAAACGTACAGACCAACCTTAGGGACTGTTTGGAAATAGAGGCTTCCCAGCTCCGTTTAAAATGCCCAGATTACAACCTCTAACACTGGCCAAACCCCCTCCTCAGTGCAGGGCTGTTCCTGTGCTCTCCAGAGCTGAGGGTACAGGATGTCATTTCAGTTCATCCCCAGAAACTCAGATAAAATACAGACTTGCAGCTATATTAAGCAGCACCATTTGACTGTGCTTACAGAAAGCAGCCTCCAGTGTGTTTCAAGTCTGACAGTGCAGAAAGCAAGAAACCAAAGAGGCCATCCTCAGTCCTGAGCCCCACACTCACCAGCGTGTGCTTCTCCCCACATGTCCCATTGCCATTAGGCAGCAATCAAAGAGCGCAGCAACAATGAGAGCCTGGAGCCCATCCTGCTCACTGCTCACATGAGGGGGGTGCTGCTCTATGTCCCCCATTGCAGTGGTTCCCCCAGCATGTCAAGGTGAGGAGGTTTGGGGCTGCAGCCTGATCCAACGTGGCTCTGCCGTTTCCCTGTTTCATATCCAATGTTTTCTGCAGCACCTCACATGTTGATTCCTCCCCTGAAAATCTGGTGATGCTCCAAAGGCCTGGCTTGAAGTCCCTTTAGTTCACCCACAGAGAGTCTGTCCATCAGGGTCCAAGCACTGGAGCTATGCCCTGACTTGACCTGGCTCAGTGGCATCTTCCCCATCCTTCCACTCCTGGTAACCTCCTGCTGCAGGAACATGCACAGGGACCTGGGCACCCCAGGTACTCATTTCCTCCAGCTTCCTGGCAACAAATCAATCCATTAGCACAGATTATTTTCCCAGAGCTGAAAACATGGTACTGAGAAATGATTTCCTCTCCATTTGGGAAGAGCAGATGTTGTCCTACAGCACCGGCCCAGAAGGGCTGTGCCCACACCACTGACCAGGGCAGCTCCTGTGTGAGCGGAGCTGAAAACCTGCTTGAACACAGCTCTGGGTTGTCTGAGTCCTGTTTTCTTCCCTCCTTTTATAAAGCATCACTGATAGCTGGAGAGGCTGCATTTCCCAGCAAAGTTTGCTAGAACTATAAAGGAGCATGTAGCTGCTGGTGGTGGTGCCTAATGAAGTGTGTTTGAAATATTGAAGTATATGATAAACCATTATGTAAATTAAATTCATTGATAGCTCTGCTATGAAATCGCTCTGGTAGCAGAATAGTAGATAAACACGGAGCTTAGAAGGTGTCATTTATTCATCCTTAAAATGGTTCCAAGTTTCTAGTGATTCATTATCACTCAGCAGAAAACAAAGAGAACATTAGCTTCACAACCAGATTCAACGGAAAGGCTCTCGGATCCCATGAGCACCCGTGCCACGCTGTGGTGTTCCCCTGCTGGGACTCCTGACAAGCCAGGTCCTTCTCTTCTCTGCAGGTCCTGCCCTTGCCAGCTGCAAGGGACAATTCCTCCTGTGCTGAGCGAGGACCAGAGGAGTACTTGTGGGAGAGGATAAGGCAGGAGCCCAAAGGTTCCTGCTGGTGTTTGCTTCTCGGCGATGACCACAGTCAACACCTCAAGATGGAAACAGGATTTGCTGCAGTCCCTCATCTGCTACCCCCTATTTCACAGCCTCCCCCAGGCAGGGACCATGCAGAGTCAATGCTTCTTGTTTCTGCTGCAGACACACGAAGGTTTCAGCTCTTCCTGCTGTGGCCGTGGTAGTTCATGCACTCACGACTCCTGGCATTACCTGAATCTCTGTCAGGAATTGCAGGTAAAGATGCTCCTGCAGAGCAGTGGCTGAGGGCACAGTCCCACCGGGAGCATGAGGCAGGATGTCACCACCACGACTGGTCCCATGGCCCCATGAGCCACGCATGGGCCCACGCTGCCACATCCACATCCGCACGGCGCAGGGTGGGAGTGGGGCAGGAGGGGTTAACGCTGCCGCAGCCGCCAGCCAAGCGTGCTGGGAAGGAGACAACCCACTGCTCTGAAACTAATTTTACAGCTTAACTCCTATCAAATATCCTGGGCCCCCCTCAAAAACCCTCTTTGAGAGGAGTGCTCCCAGCCCGCTGGAAAACCCGTGGCGTGTTTTGATTGGCAAGGCTGCTGCCAGACGGTGGAGTTATAAATGAACATCTCAGCGGGGCCTGGAAAAGTCCGGCTCATTCTGCCAGCCCGAGACGGTGTGAGTGCCTCTCCACGGGGTCGGTCCCTCGCTGGAGCCCCTCCATCCCATTACATAAGCCCCAAACAGGACATGACTGCATGTGTGTGAACAACTCATGTTACAGGAACAGCAACTCCTATTCACTGGGAAAATTGCTGGAGCTCTCAAAAGGCCCCTTTTCTTGCAGCCTTTCAGCCTGGAGAGCAGAGGGAGCTGCCATGTGCATGACCAGGGATGAAACACGGCTCAGTCCCTTGCACCCCTTGCTCCTCGCTGGAGGCTTTGTGGGGGAGATGGAGCTGCAGGGTGCAGACTGAGGGGGTCCTGCCTGCACAGCCCCTACCAGCAGCGTCCTGCTCTGGTGGAACAGCCCCAGCAGGAGCCCCTCTGTTCAGAGCAATAGCAGCATCCTTCCATCCCAGCCCTGCAGCCCCGCTGCCAGCCAGCCCACCCAGCCCATGGCCAGCAGTGGGTCACCAGCGATCCTCAGGGCACCCCAACATGCTGGGCAGAGACATGGTGTTGGGTCTAACAGAACTGCTCTGGGATCAGGATATTCCCATCACACAGCTCCACAGCATCATGGTGCAGCTCCAGCCCCCTGGTGCCATCCCTGTCCTGCACCCCAATACCTCAATATCCCCGGCCAAGCCAGATCCCCCCTGCCCCATCTGGACCTGACTCACTGCAGTGAGCCGGAGCTTTGGTGATGTATGGTGTGAGCAGCACTGCTCTGGTAATGGACGGCAGCCGTGCTTCACCAGTGCCATGCTCCTGTGATGTGTTATTGCAATGCATCACTGGCACAGCAGGCGGCAGGACCACTGATCCGGCAGGTGCCCTTCATCAGGGCACTTTATTCTCCAGCTCTCAACTTTTCTCCTTTCCCAAAAAATAAAGGCTGCATTTACAGCGTGTGGGCTGGGAGCTTCCCAGTCACTCCATCAAAGGGCAGGGAAGAGGTGCAGCAGGAGCACAAATCCCTCTCCATGACGAGCAGATCGGATTGTCTCTCTGGTTCTCACCTCTCTCCACAATTTAGAAGTCACCACTGGTTTATCGATCCTGCTTCACCTTCGCTTTCACAGGGGAGGAAGAGATTCCTTAAAGAGACCATTTCTTTTGTAAGACAAGTTTTCCTCAAGCCCCACAACTACAGCTGATCCCATTCTTCATCATCCCAACCCACAACCACATCGTTCCCTCGTGTGAGCACAGGCTGCGTGACAACTCTGCATTGGGCAGCGTGTGTGTGATGGCTGCTCAGCGTCCATGGTGCTGAGTGAAATCTGCCCTTGCACCCCCTGCAGTGGGCAGGTATGTTCGGAGCACCCAGCAAGGCAGAGCTTTGGTCATTCGTACAAACTGGGCTCATCTTGTAACCAGCTGCTGCTTCAGTCCTTGTCCCTGGGACCGCTTCAGCCAGGAGAGTCCCCGAGCAGCTCCCTGCAGCATCCCTCCTGGTGTCCCTGTTCCCCACCAGCCCTGTTGTAGCAGTCACCACAACACAAACACCTCCAAGGCAAAACTATTCTGTGGCTCCAGGGCACATGGCGTTGGCTGAAACCGCTCTAGAGAGAAGCTGAAAATACATTTCTTCACCTAAATTTCAGGCAGAATTCAGGTTTTATGTCTGTTAATGGTCACCAGCTCCTCATGTCAGCACAGAGTGAGCTGGAAGGGCTGGTGCCATGCAGTAACAATTCGATTACTTGCTGGGGATGCTGGGGAGAGCTGTTCTCATTTTAATGCTGTGGAGTAACTCATTTCATGCTGGAATTGCAAAGCACTCACTAGTCCCACATACACATGGCCCCTGGAGAGTCTTTTCCAATTAATGATCATTAACATTCACTGCTTCAATAAGTAAAATGATTTCAGCATCACCAAAGAAGGCTGGCTTTCCCTGCAAGCCCAGCAGTGCGTTCCAGGCACTGGCACCCATCACCACGCAGGGCTGCAGGGCACAGCTGGGAACCAACAGCATCCCCAGATGAGCTGCAGAAGTGTGGAACCTGCAGATAGTCTTCAGTTTAATCTCCACATGCTCTCACGTTCATCTGTTACCTACTCAGTATCATCCCTGGAGTGGGAAATTTTGGCCAAGTAGATTATCTGACTATGAGTGTATGTGTTGGGAATGATCCCTGTGACTAGTGTGGCAGATCTGGAAGCTGCAGCTTCGCTGGTAAGAGGATTTGCTGCTCAGTATTTTTACCTGCAATTAGCTCGCCTTTGTAATCTGCAGCAGAACATGAGGACTGGCACAACAGCCATTCGTGTGTGTTTGGGGAAAAATATTACCCTGCAACGTTGGCATCCAGCTTTTAGAAGTTCATCCATCACGTGGCCATTTCTACGTGTGCATGACCCTACGTGTTCATCCCTTGCTGGCACTCGGATATACAACTGCACTTCTCATGTCAGGCTGCGCAGTTTGACAAGTGTTTATTTTTCAGACCCCACCAGTGTCAGGAGCATCTCTGGTAGGATCTCTACAAGCCCAGCCCAGAGCCACCATGGTGATGGAGGATCTGGGGTAGAGTCACTGACCCAGGAAGGAGCCACAGGGCTGGGACAGCCTCAGCGCTGCCACCGGCACTGCTGCCTCTGCTACTGCCTGCCCCATGGAAACAGCGCTGAAACTGGGGTCCTGCAGACACCAACCCCGAGGCTCTCGCTGCAGAGCCTCAGCTCACTTCTTCCCCTGAGAGGTGATGAGGAAAGGCTGGAGGAATACCCCTGCCCTGGACAATGACAGACAGATGAATGTTGCTGCTGAGCAGCATCTTCAGTTTCTGACCGCATGGCCCATGTGGACCAGGCACGTCAGGCAAGCAGAGGCATGCGCGGTCACCTTCCCCCAAGTCACACTGGGCCCCAGCATGGACCGAAGCTCCCAGTTAAACCAAGTTCATTTCCACAGGGTGCTCTGGGTTCCAGAAGGCAACAAAGTGGTGCCAACTTGGGGGCTGGGTGGCAAACAGGAATCTCATGCTCAGTGCTCATAGCATCAGGGGTGCAGGAACAAGGGACACTGCAGTACATCTCTTGTGAGGTCCAGGCTGGTGCCAGCCAGTCAGGATGCTCAGCAGCAGAAGATGCCTCCCAGCATGCTGGTCCATGAGCAGCGCTCATGCCAAGTGCTGCAGCGAGCTGGGAATAGGTCATTCACGCTTGAGCTGCAATCCCAGTCGCATTATATCACTTACAGCTAATTAGCAGGCTCAGGGCACAATGCAGCAAGACAGTGTCTTGCAGACACGGATAACTCAGGACAGCCCTCAGCACAGGGTTTGCTGAGCTTTGCCGAAGCACAGACCACATTCATCTCCCTTCCTCCCCTCCCGCCACATAACTGCAAGCAGGGTTTGGGTATGAACTACCTAGTGCAGGCTTAACCCAACAAGTGACAGGTTATGCTAGAAGACTGCAGGAAACCATTCCCAGAAGAAAGGCTGCATTGATCTGCAAAGGCAAGGACCTTTTCTCACCCACATTCACAGAGTTGGGTTCCTCAGGACTTGTGGATGTCCAGGCAGCAGCAGGAGCTGAACCAGCCTCTCCCCTCACCAACACTCACCTCCGGGTCTGGATCTCCCTGTGCCGAGGCAGAAGCCTCCCCTTGTGCTCCGTGGGGGCTATTTTCTGATGGCCTGAACCTCAAATTGTTCTGTTTTCTTCAACAACTGTCAAACCATTCCTTAAAACATCCTGAAGAAACATGAGCAGCCAAGCCCAGCTCCGTAAGTCCCGGTGTCATTCCTAACACCGACCCGAAGTGTTCGTGCTCATGCACTCAGAATAAACAACTCAAACCCCACACACCAAATAATGGGAATTACCAAAGCTGACACAGAGGGAGACGAAGGGGAGCCCGAAGGATGGATCCAGACAGGGACATGGGCACCATGGCCACCTCACCCCAAATTCCGCTGCACACAGCTCTCTGCACTAACACGGGGCTCTGGGAAAAGCCAGAGAAATGATCAAGAAAATCCATTTTTGAGGCTGAGGCTATTTTGAGTGTTAGTGGATTATATTGTAATGCAGCCCCAGTGCCAAAATACACTATGCTTGGGGGTATGTAAACTAATTCCCCAAAAAGTCTTGGGACTTTATCCCACTGTCCTGTCCCTCCATCTGACACAGAGCCAAGCCCTGCACAGCCCAAGCACCACAGCCTATTAGAGATTCTGCTCTAAGCAGCTTGAGAGTGTTTATTTGGTGTGCAAAGAAGATTGGAGCTGGGAAAAGCACAAAAAGGATTATTCTGTTTATCACTCAGTTCTCCCTGGCCAATCTCTATTCATGGAAAAAGTCATTTACTCGGGTTATCCACAGGCTTTGCTCGCCAGAAAGTGTTGAAAGCCCTGAAAATTAGAGAGATGCAGAATGGATTGGCAAAATGTAAGGCACTTAGGAGCATCTGACACCCAGCAGCACACCAGCCGAACACGAGGCTTTTCCAGCCCCAGCTCTTCCCCACTGCTAATAAGAAACTGTCCAAGTCCCAGCACATGCCAGTTAAACCCCTCCATAGGCCAAGCAACAATTAGACGGATTGTCACATCTGCAAAGTTGCTTTCTGAGAAGAAAATGAGAAAGCAAAACATCAGATTGGGGTAATGAGTTCTTCATTACTTCTTTTCTTTGGCTTTCTGCTTTCTATATAGTCTGTAAGTGCCATTTGGTTTTATTTCTATTGTAGCAAATATGAACCAGGACCCCACTGGGCTCATGCCTGTGGCACGATGCCATGATGCTCGTCTCCCTCCGGCCACTTCCAGCCTCTGCACTGGGATACAGCTGAAATCTCATGGCTCTTACATGCGGATGCTGGGAAGCAGCTGGTGTAATGGTAGGGCTGTGATGGCACAGCCAGCATCCCAGGAGTGGGGACCCCGCATGGGCCACTCAGCCCATGTGCCCCTGACTCCCCTATCCCACTGGAGATGCCCAGACAGAGCTCGTGGTCTGACACCACGAGGCCGCCCTGAAAGAGAGATTGTTTCTCAAAAATAAATATTAAATAACTCTAAAATTTCAAATAATTCAGAGCTCTGCTGTTTTCCATGCATTATGAAAATAAAATTGAGGGGAAAAGGTATGTAATACGTTTCCTATTTCCTGTTTCTGCAGCCCTCCATGTGCCCTGGGGGATCAGCACAAGTGGAATTATCTATCCTCTGGCTGGGAGCGTTCATTTCAGGCCAAAAACACCAGAAAAGTATGAACTAATCCCTACATAGAGCTAGGGAAGTGTGGGATCGCAGGCCAACTGCTGAAAAATGAGGCAATTTTCCCCGTTTCAAGAAGTGACTGAAATCCCTGTGCTGTTTTCAGCACAAGCGCATTCTGTTCCACCCCAAACCACTTCAAGGGCTGATGGCCTCCCTCAAGAGCAGTCAGTGAGGAGATGCCGGTGGCCGGCACAGGGGGTGTCTCTCGCACCCGTGTCTGGACTGAGAAGGGGGCACCTCTCAGATACTGTTGTGTTTGCTCTGGGATGCTTGGAGCAGCTGGAAGAGCAGCACTGAATAAATCAAAAAGCATGGAGCTCCAGAGCAACATCTTCTGGAAGCGAATGAACATCTTCGTTTAATGGTGCAAATTCAATACCTCATCCACTGAAATCCTGCTTGTAACTTGCTCACTTGAAAACACCCAACTTTAAAAGAAGTTGCCCGAGTTTCTTAGCATGAACATTTCCAGAGTGCTCATCAGGCTTCAAGCTCTCCCTCCAGTTAACTGTGTTTTAGAGAAGGGAGAAGTTCCCACCCTTGTTTTTTATCTGTCTTACTGATGCCTTTTAATGCAGCTTTACAACACAGAAAGCTGGTCAGAGCACGGGCTCTTGGTTTGCCCATGTGTGAGGAGCACCCACTTCATGCTTTGCCCCAGGTTGGGGTTCCCCCCAGTCTGGACTCAGGCTGCTGCCCCCCCACAGACCCTTCTGCCCAATGCAGCTCCAAGAGCAGAATTGCTCCTTGGTCCGCACCGGCGTGGCAACGGCAGAGCCCGGAGCTGTGTCAGGAGCGCCAAGGAGAAGACGAGAGCAATGCTGGAAGGCAAGAGCATGCTCAGGCAGTTCCACCCTCCCCCTGCCCCTTTGCCCCATCTCCCATTCTCTTGTCCCTCTTTTTCCTTCACTTTAATCTCCCCACTGAGGTACTTGGCTTGCAGAAAAGTTTGGTCCAGGCCAAGTTCCGAGGCTTTTCAGACTCCAGACTTTTCTCTGTAGCCCAGTCTGAAGAAGAGGGGTGGGGAAAACAGAGCTACAGATTTTCCAGTGGGAAGGGAGTATTTTCTCTTCTCCCATAACTCAGACACAGCCAAAGGAATTTTTCTCAAGCTTGAAAACAATTCACCTTCAGGCAAACAACAAGCATGGAAAATTTAAGCCCAGCAGGTGAATGTTTGGGAACATTTTCAGCCTATAGAAATTCCCATGTAACCTTAACTATAGGGGTCGCTGTATGGGGATTGCCGCGGTGCAGCCCCCGCCTCCTTTCCCAAGCACGGCTGCAAGTATTGGCATGAGAAAATACCGTCCTGAAAAGGAACATTCCCCCAGCCCCTCGGAAGCACATTGACTGACGCTCTGCTCCGCCTGTCTTTCCCCTGCCGAGGGTCACCCTCCGGATCGCTGCCGGCTGCCAGCGCCGGCTGGGCAGACAGAGATGCTGGGCAGGCAGGGACACTTTAGGCAGCGACACCGTTTAGTCATTGATGCCAGGCAGGCAGCAGCAGGGCTTGGCAGCCACCGTGCCTGGGACCACACAGGAATGCTCACAGGCCACAGATTCAGCTCTGATCAGAGCCTGGCCTCGGTGTATGCATTGAAGTTAGTCAGAAACAACTGAACCACCAAGAGACTGATGTCACTGCCGTTAACCAGCCACCGTGGGACGTTGCAGGGAAGGCTGAGAGCGTCCTCCCAGCCTGGTGATGTGAACTACCAATGAAGCAAACACCCCTGGAAACAGCAAGCAAGCTAAATATAGACCCATAGAGTCATGGAGCAGTTTGGGTTGGAAGGAACCTTAGAGATCACCTAACTCCAAGCCCCAGTGTCTCCTTGGCAGAGCAGTAACTCTGTGCCCACGTGGCAGATCCCCCATGCAGCTTCATGGCAGTGCTGCTCAGCTGATGATGAGAATTTAAGCTAAGATAAAGCTTCTTCCTTTCCCCTACTCCTTCTTCATGACATTTCTCCAGGAACATGCATCATTTTTAGCAGTGAGCATCCAACTGATTGGCACGGCCAGCTTCATCTGGAGATGTGCTGGTGCACCGACCAAGAGGAAAGAGCCCAGCCCTTGAACCCCAGACCCTGCCTGACTGCCCAGCCACAGAGAACCATTTACAGAGCAATGTGGCTTTGAGTCCCTCTAACAACCACCCCTTCCCCTGTGCGGGAGCAGCTGCAGGGAATGATAACGTATGGCCAGAAAGAGAGGAGTTTTACCACTGCTCAGGATTAACAATAATGAGTCATCTTTATGCCACTGCTCTGGTCTGCAGACTCTGGAGGTATGAAGATACCTGCACAGAAAGGTCCCAGCCGGAGCACCCATGGAGGAGCAGCAGCAGCAGCAGCATGCTCACCAGTCTACCTACACTGTCCAGAGGTCCTGGGGCAGCCCATGGACATGGACTCAGCATCCCTGACTGAGGAATGGATCCTGCCAGACGCTGCCCCAGGCACAGAGTCTTTTTGAGATGAAGATGCACAACATGCTGCTTGGCACAGGCAGCCCAGCAGACCATGGATCCTACACCCCAATGGCAGGCCCAGGTCTGCTGAAGAATAAACAAACACAAGAGGTGATCGATAGTTCCCTTTGGAAAACACTAATCACTTGGCTGTAGCGCATTTAGCAAGGCAGAGTGTGCATCAACCCCAGCAGCTGCCTTCAATCACAGCTGAGTTTAACCCAACCAGTTTAGGGGACCGCTATTAACCATCATCTGGTAGACAACACACCCTTATTGCAGTAAACATTCATTTACAGCTGAAGGACAGCAGCACTTCTCATTGTCTCCCCACATTTGTGGCCTGGAGCTGACTCACTGAGCGGTGGCCACAGTCACTGGTTGGGGAGAGGCATTTCAAAAATACCATGGCTGATATTTTGGTACAATAGAGACATCATGTACGTAGGAGGCCTTTTACATTTTAAAACATAAACTGAACCACCAAAGATAGAAGATGATCAAGCCTACAAGCATATGAACATTTATGATCTCACAGATTTCTCTCCTGAGTGCACCGGGGAGCTAACAGGCAGCTCACAGACAGGGGCATCACCTCATCTCAGCAACGATGGATGGGAATAGAGACAGAAACTGCTGGTTCCTCTTCCCCTTGAGCTCCCGGAGGACCCTGAGGACACCCAGGCAGCCTCCGTGCTCAGACCCTCTGTGCTCACAGCCAGGAAGGCAGCAGCTCCATCCAGCCACACACATGGGAGCTGCCCCAGCAGATGCACATGTCCAGCCCCAGCTGCTAACGGTGCCCAGTGAGGTCCAGAAGAGGTTGTGTTTGGAGAGGCAAATAAATGAGAACCAAATGGAGGGGTGGCTCCACGGAGTGGACGGGTCTAGTGCTCCAAGAGTTCGAAATACACTGCACTTTAATTACAGCTCTTACCAATCAGGCGGTAATTACTGGTATCCTTCCTGTCGTCCGCAATTGCCTAATCTTGTTATTTGAGAGCCATCGAGAGTTAAACAGCTGGAGAGCTGGGTCTGCTCCTCGAAAAGCCGCTGCCTGGCCTTGACACTGCTCAGTCTGAGAGCTGTGAGTGACAGCATGAGCCGTGTCCCCTCTGCAGCTCCGGGGGGCCTCGTGCAGGGACACCCCTTGCCACTGCCCCGGTGAACCAGGGTTCACCCCAGTTTAGCCGCACAGCCGCAGCCACAGCTCCTCTTGAGCAATCCCAGGCTGGTCCCCAGCGAGGAGCGGTTTGTGCTCAGGGTCCAGGGGCTCCCCTGCCCCTCACCTCACACAGGGCTGCAGCACGGCTGAGCCGCCGGAGCTCGGCAGGGTCAGGGTTTCCCATCTGCTCCCATCTGGAGCAGGCACTGGCACCACCCGACAGCGGCGTCCTCGTGTGCCAGAGCGGCCGGAGCAGAAATAAGAAGCACACTGCATGGAAATGGCATTTCATGGGATGGTCTGGGAGGTTTCCTGTGGGAATGCAGCACCGTGGGGCCAGAGCTGTCCCCACAGGGAGCACTTGTCTTCAGGTGGCTGCAGAAGCAAGCAGCTTCTGGAGGCACAATAGATGCTTGGGCAGGAGGTCACCGAGGAGTTCAGAAATCCACCTTTTGGCCACATAAGAACAGATCAAGTGTTCACATCCAGCAGTTTCTTTTCCTCCCTCAGTATTGGAGACCCCTGTTATGAGAACAAAACCAGCCCCAGGGTGGCTTCTCTGCCTTGGGGTCTCCCCGTGGTGTGGGGCTGGTACCAAGGCACCACACAGCCCCACCGCTCCTGCTCTGCTGTGCCTCAAGCCTGGCAGGGAGCAGACAGGACTTCGGTGGTTGATGGTGAGCCCACAAAGCGAACCCAAGCATGTGCTGCCCTGGCAGCTCTCTGTGTGACTCTGCCCAAAGCTGCAGCAAGGGGGAGTTTTGGAAAATGGTCCTTCCCCTTTGGTCATATTTAAGAATTAATGCGTCATGGAAATGGTGATTGCATCTCCGCACCATTCCTCCTTGCATACTTGTGTGACTTATCAGCCTGGGAAGCAGCTAAGGAGATGTTGTCAGCAGCATCCGTCCCCAAAGAAAGCCTGAAATGATTGTGATAATTCTGGGGATACTCAAGGCTTTTCTGAGCATTACAAATCACAGGGGGACACAGGAGTGTCTCTGGTAGAAGCCTCATCTTGGCAGAAGGGGATGTAGATGGTGCTGGCTGGGCAGAGCAGGGTCTTCCCATTGCACCAGGGCCCTTGGGTGGCTCAACCCTTGGCTTTGAGCAGTGATTTTGTGCAAGCCTCTGAATGATGCTGGACCTTCCTGCAGCCCTCCCTGCCCCACGGCAGCTGGCCAGAGCCACCACCTCTGCCTGGCAGAAGGAGCTGGGTCTGCCCATCCACAGGGTGCTGGTTTTGGGGTCACCTCTCTGGGTATCTGAAAGGGCAAGTTCAGCTGAGGGCAAACCTGGCTCTGGAAGGTTGAGCTGTGTCCTCGGCCCTGCTCCATCCCTGCCCTGCACCGGCAGCCACAGGGGCTGGTGCACGGGCTGGGGAGCGGGACAGGCACAGGCAGTATCTGGTTGCACCATCCCACTAAGGGACGGCAACCTCTGACAGCTGAGCACAGTAACCCTTTAATCCGTTGCAGAGCTCGTCTGTCAGAGCTCCAATGCCCACGGGGAGGTATCAGTAACAAAATGCAGGAAAGAGAAATGAGAGTGGAAAATGTTTGGCTTTTTGTCTCCTTGCTCCCTGGAAACACAACTGCTCTTGTGTTCGTGGTGGGAGCCTTTCTCAAAGGCACTGGCGATGTCCTGTTGCTGCGGCTGCAGGTCCCATCCATGCAGCACCACAATGAGCTGCACCCATGGGTGCACAGCTTGGTTTGCTTCACCTGCTGCCCTCAACCCTGTGCTCCAGCTCAGGGCAGCCCCACTTGTGGGGCAGGAACCTGCATTGCCTGTACTGCCTGCACTGCCCATGCTGCCCGCACTGCCTGCACTGCTGCGCTGTCTGTGCTGCCTGTGGCTCCCAAGTCACAGGAATCAGAGAGGAAGGAAGTGATAAAGCGGGGGGGGGGGGTGAGGCAAATGGAGGGGAGCGGACCCGATTTCTGAGCAGTTTGAAGAAGCAATCAACATTTCCATTTGTCTGGGGCATTCCTCTGCCCAGCTCCACACCTGAAACAAGGTGAACGTGTGACTGTGAGGGGAGGCTGGTGCTTCCCCTCTTGTAATCTGCGGATTAGGGCTTGTATAATGGGATTACCGAGGTTGAGGGACACAGCAAGTGGGATCCAAATCACACAGCGAAACAGGAGAGAAACCTGGAAGGGTGTCTGGCACAAAGCGAGCACGAACACATCCTCGCAAGACCACATTTTAGATGATTTTAATATCAAGTTTTCTGCAATGCAGAACACACTCATGGGCCAGCTCCCTTGCTGGGCAGCTGCTGGGTTTCAGCATGGAGGAATTGGCAAGATCTTTTCACCAGGTGAAATAAATAGAGTGCTGGGCCCCAGATAGGATTACGGTTTGTTTTCTTTAGGTGTATAGAATCCACGGGAAAGCTGAGCCCAAACGGAAACTCAACTCCTAAAGAATTTGGCCTATACTGGCCAGCTCCTGTCTGCCTGCCAGGCATGCTCTCCTTGCCTGGCGTTTTGCTCTTTATCTTTTAGGAGGCTTTGTTAGCAAGGTATCAAGCCATTCTTTGTGTGCCTGGAGGACAGGGGCTTCTTTTCAGATTACTTGAGGATGATGAAGTTACAGTTTTACCTGGAGAGCTGCAATGATGAGAAAGTTCTCTTGGGCATTCCCAGGAACACACCCCCACCCCAGCCAAACCCCAACCCAATTCCCAGCATTTTTGCAGCAAGCTGGGGGGCTGAGCTCGGCTGGAGGTGAAGCACAGACCCTCACCCATCTCTGACTCCCAGTTTCCGTGGATAACATGTTTTCCTCCGTGTTGATTTTGTCTTTTGTTCCAAAAGGATTGTGAAAATCCTGCAATGTCTCACACAGGGGGAAGAGCCCCCAAAGAGCCACGATGGAGGGGATCTGGCCAAGGATGCTGACTCAGATTAACACCAGAGACAGAGGCAAACCCAGCCCCAGCAAACCAAGGCTTGCACTCAGGCGCTGGCTGCACATCTCCGCTTGCTTCCCTTTGTCTCTCTGGCGAGCAGCGTTTGGAGGAGCAGCCTTGGCCAGCACATGCTGGAGCCTCCAGCAGCTGCCTCCTGCTGCTGCCTGCATTGGGGCCAGGCTGGGCTGGAGCACCGCAACGGAGGGGTAGCCCCCGGGGGACCCCTTGGGTGGAGGGAGGAGCCGTGGGACGGGAACCGGGGTGATGGCACCACTTCACCTGTTCAGAGCAGTAAAGGAAGAGCCTGGCAGCAGTGAGTCTTACTGCAATCAGACTTCATGCAGTAAGTGTATTTTGGGGGCCCAGAGCTAGATGTGCCCTGGAAAGGACATGGATGTGTTCAGTCAGCACCCAGCATGACATGACATGTCCTTCACAGTCCAAGGAAAGCCACCCTGTGGTACCAACCCATCCACTGCCCTCCAAGCATGCGGCCGACCCCATCTTGGGTACCCCAGCCAGCGCCACACGCATCCCAGGGCATCTCGCATGGCAAAACAGGGTCTGACCCTCGAGATCAACACTTACAATAGCTCTGGGCCACAGGACTTCTAAATCTACTACTCCAGTGAGACAGCAACGCGCATTTCAAAGCACAAGAAACTGTTCAGTTGTGTTTGTCTCGACTGGGTAAAGACCATCTGCCTGCAGCACAGTGCGAGGGGCAGCGCTTGGCACGGGACCTGCAGCCAGCTTCTTGTGAGAGTGCAGAGGGGAATCCTGCCCTGCAAATATAGAGTTCGCGGTGTCTCTGCTTGCTTTGGTGGTTAATGCAGAGCCGGGCTACGAGTGTCGGGAGCGGAGCTCATCCCCCTCTACCACCCCCCTCGGCTTCACCACCTGGGCAAAACATTCGGGGAGCTGCAGGGACACGACGGAGCTGCCGCAGGGAGCCCCGGGGCTCCTGCTGCGATTCCACACACACACCCCGGAGCCGCGGGACGGCTCAGGTGAGCCCGCGGGAACAAAGGAGCCCTTGTGAGCAGCGTCCCGGGCAGGTGAGGCGGGACCGGGTCTCTGCCCTGCGCGCGGCTCCGCTTGCCTCCCACCGCCAGACTCCGCGGCTCAGCCCCGCGGCTGGGGCCGCTCGGGAGGGGGTGCCTGGAACAGGGAAGCAGCGATTTCTGATGTCCTTTTGCTGCTTCGCTTCTGGTGAAAAATCCACGGAAATCTGGGTATGACCCAGCCTAAAACTCACCAGCTCCGGAGCCGTTGATTCACAGCTCTACAAGCATCTGCACCCAGCAGATAACCAGGGGAACTGGCTTTGTACCATCCAGAGGGAGTCAGGGAGGCGGCTGATCCCAGGCAAGGGCAGGGGTGCCCAAAGGCAGGGTTTGCCACGGGTTACCTGGTGGCAGGGGGCTGGCAGGGTGCAGGCAGGGTGCATGGGGAGCTCTCTGTAAAATGAGCAGATCAATATTTGTTTGACATCCAGAAAATTCTCCAGCCTCCACCCGCTGCAGATACAAATCAGAGCAATTGCTCATGTGAGCATTGCGAACGCACTGCTCTGTGGAAGACTTGGGTGTCTTCAACAAGCCCACCCACCTCTTGCCTCCAGGAGACTCCTTGGTAACGTTGAAGTGTCACACTTACACATGCGTTAACAGGGAAAACACCAGGTCTGGGCCTATGATAACTGCTCGCCTAAGGCCATGCAAGTGTGGCCTCCCCTGCTTCAGTGGATGCTGAAAACAGGAACCTCAAGTGCGAAACGCTGGTCGGGACCCACAGAGGAACCTGTCCCAGTAGCTTGTTACAGCCTGCAGCAAACCAGCTGCTGGGAATGACAGGCTGTGTCCCCATGCAACACACATCCCCTTGCACCCACCAGGCCCACATGCATCTGGAAACGCAGCTTGTGGAGCTGCAAGAACCCACCAAATCCCCACAGAAATGGTCGGATCATGATCTCACAGGGAACTCTCGCCAAAGCAGCTGAAATCATTCAAACATTCAGAGTGCACTTATGGGGGGGGACCCTCTGTTCTAAATATATTCCTTTGAAGGCAGCTTGTTATTTAAACAGCTATTGCAAAACAGGGTTTACATGGAGCTGCTCTAAACTGAAGAAGGAGGGAAAGCTGGTTGTGGGCACACAGTCACCACCCAGCTATTTTAATTACAAATCCCAGCATGTTTTATGGATGCCCAGAGAGTATCTTTTTACATGGACTCCAAGGATTGCAGTAAGATCCATCATGTTTTATATGAACCTAGTGACAGTCCTTAAGTCCCAACCTGACCATGCCTAAGATGGGAGCATTCTGTGCAACAGCACATCCATGGAGCCAAGGATAGTTCGAGGCATCTCCACACAGCCTGAGGCTCCCAAGAGAGTTTCATGGAGCAGAGCAGCTGTGGGGCAGTGCCTCTGTCCTGCACCTTGGAGATGTGTTGTCCTGGTGAACCTGGTACCCAGAGCAGGGCTGTGCTGCCCTCCAGGAGCCTCCGACCAAGAACCATGCAGTTCCTACAGGATGTGCCTTTGGCTGACTGTTTTCCTGCGCCCCTCAGAACCCCGGACAGGACCAGACCTGGGAATGAGCCAGTGCTGGAGTGGTACTCATGTCCTTCTTGTCACAATGCTCCTGTGAGAGGTGATGCTGCCCATCTGTGCAGTGTCCTGATTCCTCCAGACCTTGCAGCATCCCAGCCTCAGCTCCCCACTCCTACAAACAGGCCATGGTGCTGTGCCTGGATGCTCTGGGACTCAGCAAGTCCTGTGTATGAGGAAAAAGCAAGGGCAAGACTAGGAGATGTTCAGCACCAGGCACAGGGACAGGTTGTCCCCACATGCCTGCAAGGTGCAGCAGGAAGAACTGCTGCCAACCTCGGGCTGTTCCTGTTCCAGCCCTGCAGGAGCAGTGTTTGTGCCCATTGCCAGGCTTTAGCCCAGCTTTCCTTCTGTTGTTAGTTCAAACAGGGAGTCCCAAGTGTGCTGCAGCCCAAATGCGAGATTCCCAGTGGCAACCTGCCCAGCAGTCAGCAGGAGCACCACATCCCACTTGGCCTGACATGGCCACTGCATAAACGCTGCAACCTGCTACAGCGCTTATTCCAGGAATCCAAGGGGTGCAATCTTTTCTGAGACGTATGTCAGCCTGTGCTTAGACATAGGGTTTGCTTCCTGCTTTAGAAAGCTTAAGCAGAGGAAGAAGGTGGCGAGTCTGCTGTGCCTCGCTGGTCCAGGTGGCCATGCACAGCCTTATTATTTGGAGGACAACTGCACCTTTAGTGCATTCGTACATCCATAAATTCCCACTTGAGGCTCCCCAACTGTGCTTTTCCCATAGAGCACCACCGAGGGGGGAGGAGCCCCTGCAAACGTGCAGGGTAGAACCATGCGTTAGCGATCACTCAGTCACTCAGCAGCACGAGTGCCAGGACACGCAGGCACCCAACTGCCAGCAGCAGCGTGATGGTGTGGATGTGACGTGAGTGCTAAAAGAAGTTGTCTGTGTTGCACCTGTGAAAACCTCTTTCCTGATGACCTCTGTCCTGACACAAGGGGCAATGTCTGGGCAAATTCAAAACCAAGCTTCCATTCACCCAGCCCTTCCTGTGCCCTCCATCCTCATGAGCACCTGCTGGAGCTGCGGTTTGTTGTTAGCAATGCCCACAGCAGTGACCTGCTGGCCCCGCTCTGCCCCCTGCTCCTGCAGACGTGGGATTTGCCTTGGTGGCAGCAGCGAAGCAGCGTCCTCAGCCAGCCCTGCAGGGTGCATTAGGGCCACCACATGCAACCAGGGTGGATGGGGTTGCCCTTCCCAGCCATCCCAATGCTGCTGGTCACCAACCACCACCTGTGAGGCTGGAGAGGGTGTTATGGGCTCCTCCAGCAGCCAGGCAGCAGGACTGGAGCATCCCATGGGATTCTGCCCTGAAAAGCAGGGACTCACCACCACTCCTACAGTGCTGGAAAGCATCCGAAAGAAAGCCTAGCTCCAGCCACCAAGGGACAGGCCAGTCCTCCCCAGACCTTATGCAGCGCACCTCCCACCCTGAGGCTGGACCTTAGACCTGCTTCTCCTGCCAGGCCAGGGACTTTGAACTGGCAGTTTCCCACCCGTCACCTCTGCAGTGAAGTGCCCGAGGACAGGAGGGCTGGAGAAGCCCCAGACCTCCCTGGCACCTCTGTGTCTGAAGCCCAGTTGAACAAGGACACAGCCTCGGGGGCAACCACAAACACAAGCAGAACAAGAAAGTGCTCGTGTACCAGAACAAAAGCATCATAAATACTCTCCCACTGCCAAAAGACCTCTTCAGTCTTTTACTAAATCTCATCACAGGAACAATTTACAAGCCAATAATGCTGAACAACTCCATTCCAAACTCCGGGTTAAGCTTTATTTCAGGCTTTCACACTTTATCATGTTAGCACCTCCCGGCTGGCACTGGACTCACACATGCCAAGTTGAGAAAGGGGAGCAATACAACGGGGCTTGTCTCTGCTTCGGAAAGTCTTCCAGTCAGGAAAAACTGCACTTCCATAGGCACCCAGCCTGCAGGGTGGGCTTTATGTCCCCTTCCCAAATGAATGCCTTGTGGCGCAGGCCTTTGGGCATGTAATCCATAAGCATTTCCTCTAAAATGCAGCTCTTCAGCAAAAGCCTATCCTGCATGGCATTTGTCCTTGCAGGTGTATCCAGACCCTAATTTCTGTGACTGTCGGTTACCTGACACATTCAGGACAAGCTGGATATTCTGGGATCTGTGTTCTGATGACCAGTGCACTAGGCAGTTTCCAAATGTGCTTCCAGCCCTGCCAATAGAACCCACCCTGCTGGAAGCCTCTGGAGACACGTGTAACCCCCTTATACCAACAGCAGCCATTGATCAAGATCTAAAAAACCTACATGGGAGCTGGCACACTGTAGATCATGGAAAAACCCCCTCGTAGCCTGAGTTTGAGAAGGAAACTTAATGTAATTATCTTGAATTAATAAAAGGAGAACATTCCTCTTTGGAGGTCATCTCCATTAACTAATGCAATCCTATTCTGTGGTAATGTAATTGTGTAAGCGTTGTGTCTCCCATCCAAGAGCTGGGCTCATTACAAGAACAATACAACTCTGTTAGTTCAGTGTCAAGGCACCAGCATCCTTCTTAGCTTGCACACGGACACCGGGGAGACACAGCCTGCAGATCTGCAGCAGACAATGAGGAGATGGAACAGGAGATGCTGCTGCAGGATCACCAGGGCACCTGCGAGGTGGATCCATTCCCAATGCTGCTGCTCCTCCTGCCTGGGGATGCAGCAGTGCTCTGCCCCCCTGCACTGCCGAGCCTGCGCTTGGATTTCTTCACACAGAGGATGCATGCAGCAGTCTTGGGTGCTTGCCCTGGGAGAAGGTTACCAATGGCTGCTTCATTCAGACTGCAGCTTCTTCAGAAAATACTCCTACAAACCCTGGCACTCAAAGGAAAGCTCTCTTTAGCCTTTTATAAGCCAGGAGATTGTTTTGGTAATATTTTTCTGCATGGTGTGTTTCAAATGAGAACATTCTGAAAGTGAATTGGCAGTGTGTTTCTTGCTGTTTATTTCTAAGCAGCTATAAGCCAATAATAATAGAGAATTCTCTTCAAGTGAACACTGAATTCCTTTCAGTTAAAATGCTCAGCACAAAGTCTGAAGCTGCATTTTGTCAAGCAGATGCACAGTGTCACCTTATAACGCCCATGCTAATGGAGTAATGGGATTGGAGCTGCGGCAAGCTACCCAGATCATTACGATAATCCTGGCCTAGAGAAAACAATCCCGCGTTCAGCATTACTGCTCTGGAGAGAGGCCATTCCCGGCTGGGCCAGCCGGCACTGCGGCACACGCACACACATGTACACAAACACGCTGGGGTTAGCACTTAATCCTCTAACTGCCCACGAATGCCACAAGTATTCCGCAAGGAGAGGCCTGGATCCCCCTGCCGAGCCCTGGGAAACCTCCGGCACGGTTCTGCTCCATTGCTCCTCATTAGCACGGGATGCTGCATGGTGGCACCACACGCCAAAGCCAGCCCTGCTCACTGCTGGGACTTGCATGGGGCACACGTGTGGGCTCACAATGGCAGGGGCTGTGCTGGCATCACCGTGGCACTGAGCCCAGAGCCCATGAGGCAGGGATAAGCAGGCAGGGGTTTGGCATGGAAGGAGTTAAACTGAGTGGCAATCAGGGACCAGCTGAACTTGGACCCAGCTGCAGGGGATAAAAGCACTGGAAGAATGGCTCTTCTGGTTCCTGGCCTGCTGGGTGAGGGCTTATGAAGGACTTTGGAGTTTGGATTCTCCCTGGACCAGACTGCCAGCTGCAGCAGAGGTAAGGGAGATGCTTAGCATGGTGTGGGGATGTTCCTATGAGATCTCTACAAGCAGCAGAAGCCTGGGTGTCCTCAGCAGCAGAGCATAAGGCAGCGAGCCCCAGTCCTGCCCCAGCCTGCCAGGAGAGTTGACCCCTTCCCAGCCACACAGAGTCAAACAAACAGCAGCCAAACCACAAGCTGCAGCCTGGTTTGACCTGCGATGATTAAGAACAGGGCTGGTGGTAGTGGTTTGAATGTAGAGGAAGGAGCAAAATAACTCCTGAGGGTGCTCGTGAGCTGGCACTAGCTGGTGAGACGGGGATTGCTGCTCCAGTCATGCACCCAGTAAGGCTGCTCTACTGAATGTGGGGGTTAAGAGAGGAAGGATGCCAAGCCACTAGCAAAACAGATCCTGATGGTGCAAGGAATCCCAGAAGTGTTTGGAATTTGTTTGGGAAGCTGGGCAGCCCCTGCTGCCCATTTGCTCTTCTGGTCCCTCCATTCATGTGCTTCTTTTCTCATTACCTTGCACACTAAGCACTGCAACAGCTTCTCTCCAGGTCTGAAGCGAATGCAGGAAGCAGTTGGTGACTGAAGAGTCCCTGCTTTGCTCTGAACAGAGCCTGGCTGGGGCTTCCCATCTCCCATCCAATTCCTTGCCCTTGTGAGCTTGTCTTTCTCCACAGGCATGGATGAACCTGCCTGCTCAATGAAACCCTGCTCAGCATGGCAATTGAGTCTGGCCAGACTTGAGAATGGGTCAGATCCCAGGATCCATTTGGGGTCTGGTACCTCTCAGAGGGAAGGAAGGAGCAGTAGCTTTAACGTCTACAGAGTGCTGAGGTGCTCCTGGGGACATGGGTGCTGGTGCCAGGCACTGCCTGCACCCACCATGCTGGTGGTGAGCTCCCCAGTCTGCAGCCCTGATCCCACCTCCTAAATTGCTGGCTTTGTGCACACCACAGGGCAATTACTAAAGAGGAAAAATCCTTTTATCCCGAATCCAGAGCTTTGCTAATCTGATTACTTGTTAACTGCTCCAATTGAAGTGAAAGTGGGTAACCTCTCAGTTCTAACCGCTGGTGTGCTCCTATTGAGCCGGGGACTTGCTTTGCGAGGAGGTTCACTTGGCTTTCCTGGAAGCTGCCCCATCACCTCCCCTCTGAGCACTGCCAGGGTGAAGGCAGCCCAAGGAAAACACCTCCCGCAGCAGCCCCGTGTGTTGGGCCTGGTGGGATTCACCCTCTTCAAGCCCCACGTGTGTTGCCCGCGGGCAGGCAGTGGGGACCCAGAGCCTGTGGCAGCTCCGCGCTGGGCCGTTGGCATGAGCCCGTTCTCCGAAAATAAAGAAGAAAGGTGGGGGAGCAGATTTCTGTGGGAATGGATCCCAGCTGCGGGCACGCTGCTGTCACTGAAACTGGGAAGTGCTTGCGAGATCACCCTTTGTCTTTATTGCTTCCTGAAAGAGGGAAGAAACTTGGTTAAACTCTTTTTTAACATTGCCACTGGAGTCCGTGGGAGACTTCCCCATTCCTGACAGACCTGCTCACTGCAGCGAGCTGCAGCTTCCCTCGTGTCTGGGAGGAGGAAGGCTTTGAGACTGGACCTCTGAGGGTGGAATTCCCTGACTCCCAGCTCTGCCGGGTTTGTCTGGCTCCTCTGTGATAGAGGAGTCACCAGCAGATGCTCCTGTTAACACCATTGCACCCCAAGGTGAAGGTGCCAGGCTGGTGGGTGCTGGTCCTGCGGAGCATCCCTGGGTCCATTCTGCTGGGGGCTGCCATGCATTTAGCAGAGGGAAGTGGGCTCATGTCCTGTTCCCGATGCAGGTTCCTTGTATCCCTCCCCTTGGCACACAAGTGTTTGCTGGTCATGGGGAGGTGTGAGCGTGGCAGGGAAGGGTTGGGAGCTTTCCAAGCGTGTTGCTGTGATCGCTGTGCTGGGGGGAGGGCAATCAGCAGCATTGGTGAGGGTCTCCTTGGGCCTGTGGAACATCAAACCCCCTCCAAAACACTTCCATGTGCGCTTTCCCACTCTCTGCATGTCAGTCATGCTTTATTAATCCATTGGCCGGCATGAGCGGTGCTGTCCCCACAAGTGTTCTTTCATGTTTGCCTACAATCTCAATGTCATCGCACAAAATCAAGAGTAATTATGAACAGATACCAGCCCCTCGCCCTCCTCCCCCCTCACTGCTCCTCAACATCTGGTTTCCACAAGCACTCTCGGGGATGCTCGGAGCCGTGGCTCTGCTGAGGATTAACCTCTGCCCCCCTCCCCTTGCCTCCTCCCCATAATTTTTCATTTTGATCAGTGATCAGCATCAAACAGGCTTTAATTCCCCAGTCCCCTATTCCTGATGGGCTCATCCCTTGTGTCCAGGCAGCACAGAGAGATACAGTCCCTCTGAGTGACCAGATCCACCCTTGTCCTGCAGCACATCCCCCCCCCATCCTGGCTCTGTCCTGACATCCTTTTGCGATCCCCATTTGCCATTTCAAATTCTGATTTTAGGGTCCCTGCTGGCTGCAGGGCTCTGGGGATAATCAATGCTGCCATCCATGTGCAGAGGGTTTAGCCACTGTCTCTCCACTGAGTCTTTCCATTTGGGTTGACCTCCTGTCACACAGCTTCTCTGAGCAATTTGTGCCAGCACCTCACCACCCTCATAGTGAAGAACTTCCTAATGTCTAATCTAATTCTCCCCTCGGGCAGGTTCAAGCCATTCCCCTTGGCCTGTCCCTGCAGGCCCTTGTCCCAAGCCCCTCTCCAGGTTTCCTGCAGCCCCTTTAGGCGCTGGAGCTGCTCTCAGGTCTCCCCTTCAGGAGCCTTCTCTTCTCCAGGCTGCCCCAGCCCAGCTCTCTCAGCCTGGCTCCAGAGCAGAGCTGCTCCAGCCCTCGCCACATCCCCATGGCCTCCTCTGCACTCGCTCCAGCAGCTCCACATCCCTCTTGTGCTGGGGGTCCCTGAAGGGCCTGCACAGTTGGGTACGATATCTCTCCAGCAGTAAGACAAGAACAAGTCTGGGTCCATTTCAGCCACCCTAGGCACTGTCCCTCACCCACCGTGGCAGCATCAGCCCCAACTGAAGTGCAATGGATGCTCCATTGAGCAGGTCTCGAGTTGTTTGAAGCTGTTGGTGTTTATGTTTGCAATAAAAGCTGACCAGGTGCTGGCAATTTAACTAATCAGGTACCATCTAGGTCTCCTCTGCACTGATTCCTTTGCAATACGCTCCAATGGCTGCTTGGCCATCTGACAGCTGCAATTACACAAACATCCCGCTTCACATGGTCCTTATTATGGGCACAAGATGTGCTCTAATCCGGTAATTTTTGCTGGGGCCTGGAACTTGCTGCATCAGCTTTTTGGGCCCTTTGTGCAGCTGATTTTGCTTTACTGCCCTTTTAGGTGGGAGGGGGCTCTGGGGGGTCCCTGCAGGGCAGTGGGTGCCTTCAGAAAGGCAGTCCCAAGAGTCAGATGATTACACCTTTTGTGAAGAAAGTTCCACCCCGCAGGAAGGTCACTACTTCACTGGTCCATTAACTTCTCTTGCCAAGCAGAGGATGCCCTCTGCTTCCTGCTCCTCCCTCTAGAAAGGGCTTTCAAGTTCCCCACATCCGCACAGCTCAGAGGGGGGGCTGTGGTGTGACTGGCACTTGGTTTCCTCCACTGTCTTCCACTGGACTAGGAAATACATCTTGTGTTTGGAATGAAGGAAGAAAAGGGGAAAAAACTCTGTAAGCCATCATACATTTAACCAATTCTGACACGACCAGAATCCAATAAAATGCAGTTCATACAACATTTTTATTGCTAATTGGTTTGACTGTTAAAATTTAAATGCATGAAGTTACTTTAATGACAGACAGAGTGGACCCTGTTAACCTTTAAAAGAGCCTTAATTAATTTATATACCTCCTAAAACGCTTTGCACTTCTCCCTCTGGTGCGAGGCCCTCGCTGCCTTGGCCAGTCTCCCGCACGGCCCCCGGCACGCTGTGGGCTGAGCATGGCTGGAGAAAGTTCTTTAATGCCACGGCAGAGGTGGTTAAATGTAAAGTGTGGCAGACCCAGGGCCAGCAAAGAGTGGTCAGCACGGGCAGGGGCACCAATGTACATGGGGCTGGGGCTCCTGGGGTGCATTTATGGAGATGGGCCAATAAAGCAGTCGGTGTGTGACTTGTGTCCATGTCACCCGCCCAAGGAGGGGCAGGGGTGGCCGTGGAGCCCCACACCAGGCACACAGCATCGTACGGTGCTGCAGCCTGGCAGATGCAGCCGATGCTCTGGTGCAGCACAGGCTGGCCCAGCCCATTTGCCGCTTGCTGCTCTGCTTCCCAGGCTGCTGGCATGGCCAGCGCTGGTGTTTGCACCACGCAGGGCCGGTGTGTAACACACTGCTGAAGGGCTTCCATTTAAATGCAAATTTTGACTTTTCACTCGGCAGCTTGAGAAAGTTTTTCACACCAGAATGAGGGTCACGAGAATCATTTATCCACAGGCCTCTTTCTACAATTACTATTTGTACAAGAGAAGTGTTGATACTTGGGTGGCTGGGAGAGGACTCGGGCAGCCATGGGAAGCGAAGGAGCACGGGACGGCAGCGTCTGGCCACGCTTGTTTCCTTGGAATAATCTCAACACATGAGGTTGCAAAGCCTGCTGCGAGGGGCAGGACGCGCACAGTTGGCTGTTGATGGGCTCCAGGGCTGCCAGGCAGTGACCACGCTGCACCGAAGCCTCTGGCAGGCTCTGCAGAGCACATGCCCACGGGGTGGAAATTCTTCTCATTGAGGCTTGGTGAGGTTCTGACCGATGCACACACAGTCAGGCACCGCAACCGCGCCTCACTGTGCCTGTCGGTCTCTAGGAGCCCATCGTGCATCCCGTTACAGTTCATTACCTCACCCCTGCCACAAGTGGCCATCTTGTGCCAAAACAAAAGTGACGGGCCCTTGCACGGCCAGGGCACGGGTGGCCCTCGTGCAAAGAGCCATGCGAGCTGTGTCCCTGGCCATGCGCTGCATGTCCCTGCACTGCTCGCTGCATGTTCCTGCACTGCTCGCTGCATGTCCCTGCACTGCTCGCTGCATGTTCCTGCACTGCTCGCTGCATGTCCCTGCACTGCTCGCTGCATGTCCCTGCACTGCTCGCTGCTTCCCAAACCTAGCAATGCGAGACCACCACCTCCATGGAGAGCAAGAGCCATGGAAAAGGGATCTGGAGCCGGGGTCACATCCTTCTTCTAATGTGAATTAGTCTGAGCACTAAATGAGTGCAGACTTAATTGTAAGCATTTTCTGTTAACTAAGCAAGAAATCTTATAATAACACAATAAGGTGCCATTTCACAGCATCCAAATGGAGCAATAAGCTGGTGCCTCATTTGTATGGATTTTTTTTCACAGTGATTGCTGACGCTGCTGCTTTTAATATATTCACATTGGCACAGCCATTTGCATTCAGATGCAATTATGAGTTAGAAACTCCCTCCTTTCTGCAAGCTCCAGAAAGGGAGAATTTCAGCCCAGAGACACGTTACTGTTCATTTTGTGGGGTCTAATTAAGGAGTCTGCTCTGGCATGAATCGAATTCCTATTGTTACCAGAGGGAGCGTCCTGCAAAGAAATAGATTAAATTAAACCAAGCCTTTAAAATTCCTCCTTTTTCTCCACAAAATCTTATTGATTTTGAGCAGAAATAGTTATTTCCTACAGAAATAATGACCCTTTGGGGACAGAGGCCAGAAAGATGCATGAAGCGCAGGGGTTCTAAAGGGTGTTGTCAGGCTACAGCCGTGCCACACACAGTCTGGCACTGGGCAGCCCAAGACCCTCCACGCCAGCGCAGAGGAGCCACTGCGGACCCACCAAACCTCCCTGCGGTGTGGGAGCAGCAACAGGGCCCCCCAGTCCCCAACAGGGGCCGGGGACCAGGCTCCCATGGGGCTGCAGTGTCCAGCCAGAGCTGCTGAGCTGGGGGCCCCCCGGCCCCGGGCTGCGTCCCCAAAGAGATCCCGGCCCCAAGGAAGGAGAGCCTGGGAAGAGCCGGCATCTGCGAACCTCTGATATGGCCGGGCCATGCGGCGCCATGGCGCGGGCTGCTCTAGGGCTGGAAGCACCCTGCACGCTCATGTGCAGACGCTGCAGGCAGGGTGAAAAACTGCAAACACAAATGCTGGTGCTGAGCCCGGACCAGGGGCCCTCCCGTACCCCCACAACTTGCTGCTGTCCCTTGACCCCTCCTGGTCAGCCCCTCTCTCTCCTTCAGCGTATGAAGCCAGTGAGATTCCCACTTCCCAAGGGCAGCCTGCCTTCTCCCATATGCTCTACAAGCCAGCACTGTCCATGATGTCCGGTTGTGCTGTGCCGAAGCAGCAAGGAGCCAGGAGCTCAGAAATACTTTTAGAACACTGAGATGTGGTGGGAGAAGGAGTGTTTGTGTGCCTGCCATGGCTTTGCATCCGCTTCATGAAGGGACCTTATTGTGCTGACAGACACTTGCTATACCACCACTTGGTAGAGTCAGAGAACCATAGAATGGGTTGGGTTGGAAGGGACTTTAAAGCTCATCTATTTCCAACCCCCTGCAACTTCTACCTCAGTTTCCAGGAACAGCACTAGGATTCCAGGAAGAAACACGCTCAGGAGCTGCCTGAGGGCCCAGCCACACCAAAATCCTGTGTTAGACGGGGAAACCTTAGCATGGCTGTGGGAGGTGGCAGTAGCAAGAACCTCAGGAGGTGCCCTGAGCTGGGCATCAGCCTCTTCTGCCACAGCAGAGTCAGAGCTGGACTCTTCAGGTGCTGGGCAGTGAGTTGCCTCCTCCCCATCATCATCATCATCATCATCCTTCTCCTCTTGCCAGCAGGGAAAAGTAGCAGAGAGAGAGGAGCAGGAGAAGGTGGTGTAATTACTGCAGCATCTAAGATCTCATAAAGAGTGCCATGTAGATTACCTCCTCCCGACAGGCTGGAGCTTTGGTTTATAGTTTACACCAGCATATATCGAATTAACCTCAGAGAAAAAGGTTAAACTATCAATCATGAACTGCAGTTTAAAGAACTGCATTCCCTGTGATGTATGGCACTGGCAGGCATGTCAGAACTAAGCCAAAGACTGCTTAAAAGTAACTGGGGATAATGGGCCCAGCTCCTTATGGAGATAGATGTGCAGTGTGTTGACTTTAATATGCTGCATAAATGAGACCCCGGTGTGGAAATATTGCATCACAATGTAAAACAATTTCCTCTATTCAAACAACCTCTAAGTAGACTTCTCCTATTTAATGTTGGCTGGGCAATGGGCTGGCTCCGGCTGCCCTCGGTGGAGGTGCCGGTGACCGCAGGAGCACAGGGACACGCGGGGCAGGGAGCACGGGGCAGCGGCTGCGCCCGCCCGCACCAGGGCCCCAGCTAGCAGAGGGCTTCCATTAGCTGCACATGTGTAGAGCAGCGGGGCTGTAATTTGAAGACATGTAACACAGACTGTTTACATTTTTGCAATCCTGGATAGTTATGTGCTGAATTTCCCTACTGGAAAGAAAAACTGCATGAGCGGGGAATGCGAAGGAGGAGGAGGAGGCTGCTCCCCTCCGGAGCAAGGGGGATGCGCCGCATCTGGGAGTGGACACGCAGCCTCGCTGGGGCCCCTCTGTAGGCTGCAGCCCGTGGTGGGACATGGGCTCGAGGCTCCAGGCTGTCCATGCCCTGTGTAGGGGCTGGCAGGGCTGATGCCATGCTGGAGACCGGCCCCAGCACTACAGAGCCTCCCACCAGGGTCAGCCCAGGCGGCCATGCCTCCGGGGCTGGACCACGGAGCAGCCCCTGGCACTGTGACCACGGGACACAGGGACCTCCTGCAGTCACAGACATGTGCTACAGGGTTGATTTTCAATCACAGTAAGTGGTAGGTTTGGGCAAAGCCACTCATTACTGCCTTGGGAACTTGGGAGAATTATGGTTCGATGCTCTCGGCCAAGGATAACACTGACCAGTTTTCATTATGCATTTTTTAATTGCAACAGCTACATAACAGCCCTTGCTTTGGACGAGGAATGGGACCGGTCATGCTGATGGTGGCACCTGTGGGAACGAGCAGCTGTGATGAGCCCTTCCCTGCCCCAGAGACAGCCATTCCCAGACTGGGATCATGGCTCCCATGGATGCAGCCTGGAGCACTGGGAAGCAGCAATGGTAGCAAGGGTGAGTGAGCTCTGCTTCTGCTCTCTGAGGCAGCTGTCTGTGCTGTCCCTGTGCCTGCTGCCCTGTCATCCCTGGCCGTGGGCACCTCTGGAGTGCCGGATGAACAACCCTCCAGCCTACACCTTCAGGTCAGCACTCGCTGCGATGAGCTGAGACCAGATCCCCTCATCGTACCCTTTGAGCCTAAAACAGGCTCGTCTGAGGTTAGTGCTTTACCTAACACTCTGCCTCGAGGGGAAGAAAAGGTCAGTGAGACTTCTGAAATAAAAATGTTTCCATCTCAGTTGAGAAAAAGCCCAGATGGGTGAGCAAAGTTTAGAAAAGGGAAAGAATTGAGCAAGCAAGCAATACTGTGAGAAGCTGATAAGAGGAGCTCTAGCAGGAGAATAGGGGAGCCTTGTCTATCAGCCTATTAAAGGCTATTCTTACAAGTTTTTTTCTTTTCATTAATACGCAGGGTGAATAGAACATTGAATAAAAATCAGTACTTACTGCACAATTGTAGGATTGAAAGGTAACTGTCAACAGAAGGATTGGGGTGACAAAAGGGGCCATTTCAGTGCTTAGCAAATGATTTTCGGCTTGTCATTTCAATGGGCCGTGTTTTTCAGAGATTGTGTTTTTTTGAATAGCATTTATTACCATGCTTTTTAAAAATTTCATGTTGTCTCTTTGCAGGCACCATTCACTTGCAGATGCAGTATTCCTTTTGGTTGTCAGAGGGATACTGCTTTAGAAAAATAAAGTACAGTCGTCCAGTGAGAAAAAGGATTCTCTTGTGAAGCTAATGGCTGGGAGAACAACAATCGGGGCAGCTTCTACCTTCTTGCCAGCCTGACCCAGTTTCTCCCACTGTTCTTTATTCATGATCGCGTGGGCCACCGGTTCTCTCCATTTCAAATTACAAGTACGATGCTGAGTAAGATAAAACTTTTTTAACAGAAAGCCCATCTTCCTTAATGCTCCAGTTTTGCAGCGGGGGACCCTAACGTACAAATAGGGCTCCTATCTCTCGCCTACAGACAAGAGGTCCAATTTTGCAGTCTTTATTCAGACCAAATCCCATTTACCTCAATGGGGGCTTTGCTTGAATAAGCAGTGGGCAATTAATGCTCTGGCCTTACAAAAGAGATACGTGGGGTGTTTAACACATTGTGCGTATGCCCGAGAGGAGAAGCAAAGTGACAAAGTTTTACGGTTATCTGCTTCAAATAAAATCTTTGAAAACATGTGTTGGTTTAATCAAAATGATCATGCTCATTGCTACGTAATTACTCGCATAGGTCCGGAATTTGCATGACACTGTATCCTATGCAGCAGTGGTTAAAAGGACTTGCATTAGGATTTCATATCATTTTAACAAAAACCACCATTTTTGGCACCCTGGGCTCCTAAGTAGAGAGTAATCTAGAATTAGTGAGAAACAGATTTCATGGCTTTAAGTCACTTTATAGTGTGAAGGTCTTGAACCCTGATCTTTTGTAAATTGAACCACTTGTGAAAAAACAAAGGGCTCTAATCCTTTTAAACTGCCACTGCACATCCCTGGCCCAGTGCCCTTGAGAAGTGATTTAAATGGCATCGAGGATGGCAGTTCAAAACATACTCAAATCTGTTAAGAGGCTGATATCTATGAAGGGAATGGAAGCAGGGTAAAAAAAAAAAAAAAAAGCTAATTAAAGGTATTGATGAGTCTGCCAGAGAGAATAATATCCTTCTTCCCCCTGAAAATCACCCAGAGTAGGAGCAGGATCCTGCTGCAGCTGGCACAGTCAGGAGAGGGATGGTGATGAGGAGGACAGGGATGGGGATGGGGATGAGGAGGAAGGTGCCAGGCAGGTGTGCATGTGCACGCCCAGGGCTGTGCACCAGCACCCACTACCACCAGCTCCAAAGAATGCTGCCTGGATCCCAGTTTCTGACTGGATCCCAGACCACTTCCTTAGAGGTGGCACCCAGTACATAACTCGCTGCTTCTCCTCTTGCATGGGAAGACCTAAGGGCCCCAGCCAGAACCTCAGGCTTCAGCCACTGGTTCCAGACATCCCCATGGGGCTGCTCTCATCTCTCCTCTGCTTGGGTCCTCTCTCACCACATCAGCAGCCACATGTTCAGAAAAGCCTGTGTTTGCAGCCTGGGAGCCTGCTCAGAACTCTGCCCATCGCAGCTCTGCAGCTTGCACAGTCTTGTAGCCTCCAACCCGCTCAGGGGAGGGTTCTGCCTCCTGAAACTCCTCTTTTTCCCTTTCCTCCCAAGCACAAGACACCACTTGTGAACTATCCCAGGTGACCTGGAGTTTTCCGTGTTAGATAAACATTACTAATTCAAAAGCACTTTTTTTTTTCAACAGCTAGAATTAAATCAGAACTCTTTCCCGAGGAGCCGCAGCAATAATGGGTGTGTTAATGAGGATTATCCTTCCTGCCAGCCCCAAGGAAGGCTGATAAATCAATAGACCCATCACAGGAGCTCTCCTCCCCATCTCCCCACTCTGCAGGCCCACCGAGGTGTGTGGCAGCAGCCACACACTGAGTCCCTGCTGGGCATAGGGGCTGCTGGTGGGATCCAGGGTCCCCCCGCACTGCACAGCCTCTCCCTGGCTCTCCATGTCCCAGCCAGCACATCCCCTAACTGAGCACCCCAGGATGGCAAAGCATCGTCCAGGGCCATGCTCAGGCCTCCCACCTCTGCTCTGTGTGCACAGGGAAGAACCCTTGACCCATGCTTTTTGCACCACCAGCTTGCAGGTCACCCTTTGCCATCCCCTCACAGGGCCCTGGGGAGCTCTTGTTACTCCTGGTGTCCACAGCGCTGTCCTGGTGCGTCCATGTCCTCTGCGAGCTGTGCTCCATCTGGAGTGTGCTTGTCAGGATCCCTGGCTCCCTGTGCAGATTGAGCCGTGTGTGGAGCCTCCTTCACCGCAGCAATGAGAGCTGGAGCTCAGGGGCAGCAAGGACAAGATGTTCGGTTTCCTGAGCAATAGCAGAAAAACAAGAATTGCACTTTGAAAAACTTAAAAAAGCAAAGCAGCGTGTTCTTTACCAAACCTGCAGCCTGCTCCGCTCCCAGGGGAAGGGCTGAGACAAGGATCTCTGCGACAGAAATGCCTGACTCAGTGTTTAAAGTGCCCTTGTTAGCCCTGCCTCGATGGCTGTCTTGAGAATCACAGATCCCACAGATACTTAAGGCCATATAATTTGCTTATCTCCTTATACAGTCTTAAGCAGCCCCTGAAGAAGGAAGCAGGCTCTTTCCTTGTGAACACTCTCATTTCCAGCTGATGTTCAGGTCACAGCAGAGGCACCGGGTGACAGCACCCCAGACCCACCCAAAGCACCATCCCTGCACCAGGACTCTGTCCTCTACATCCCCATGGCACAGGCATGGTGGGATTGCAGCCACCATTGGAACCACTGGTGGCTGCTGCTGGCCAGGGGACCTCCATGGCACCGGGCTGGGCACTGTGGCAGGGGCAGCCGGGGATGCCTCCTGCAGGATTCAGCCTCTTTCCCGGCTGTCAGCAGGGTTTCAGGGGGCTGCTCTGCCCTCTGCCCCCTGCCCTGTGCCCGTGTCCAGGCTCCACAGCCACTTTCTCCTGCCATGTCCCACTCTCCAGCATCAGCACTCAGCAGTTGGTGGCTTCCCCAAAGCCTCAGCTGTAAATATTGATGGAGAACCGGAATGAAAGGCCAAAGAGCCCGTGTTAGAGCACTCTCTGGACATTAGTCAGACAAAAGACTTTAAAACAAAGTTCAATTAGGTGTGAAGGAAATCACAAGCTATGTAAACAACAGCACCGCTGGGTGAATTAGAGAGATGTTAGAGCAGGAGACAATGCACAGCCCAACAGAAACACATTTGTCTTTGCTCCACACCAGCCCTCGCTGCCAGCTCGTGCTTTGAGCCGTGCACACAGAAGCCTCCTGGCACACTGGAAGATAGTCAACACTTGCAGCTATAATATTTTAATTATAAAGCATGCTGTTGAGCCAGTCACATGAAGCACTCAGCTCAGTGGAATGCCCAGTGCTGCCAGGCCTGGATCCTGGAATAATACATCTGCAGTGGCCAGGGGTTCCTCCCCACAGCGTGGAGCTTTCCCACCCCTGCTGTGGGCCCAGCTCTGTGTCACCATGCTGTGACCCTATTCCTGCCTCAACAAAGGTTTTCACAGCAGAACCAGCCTGTGCCCCTGACAGGAACGTTCATGAAACACAGAGGATGAAGATCTGCAGCGTCTCCAGGAGAGACCCTCTGAGCATAGGGCAGTAGAAGCATCCACAACCTCTCTCTCTGAAGGCAGAAGCAGCTCCTGCTTGCTACCACAATCCTGCATTGGCTGGAAGTTTCTGAGGACTTATCTAGCTGCTGAAACATCCCTGACTCCTCATCTGCCCCGTGTGCCTGCCATCCATCCATCCATCCATCCATCCATCCATCTATCTATCCATCATTCCTTCCTTCCCAGGTGTCATCCCATGTGCCTCTCCCATAGCCTTCCACAAGCACCAGTGACTGCTCTGGCTGCAGAGCTGTGGTACCTCAGCCAGGAAGGGCTGCACAGCACCATAAGGCTGTTGTGTCCCTTGCTACCAGTACTGGGAAATTTAACACAGAAACACGGCCTCAGCAAGGAAATAATAAAACCAGGTCCCTCCTAAATGCAACAGGCATGGAGTGCCCGGGGATAACATGAGGGGAACCTGAGAGCTGGAGATATGGAGGCCCAGAGTCCGTGGGGATTAAGCAGGAATGCTGTGATGCCGCGTGGCAGTGCAGGGGCTGCCCGGACACTAAATCAGTGTTTGAGAAGTTCCCACCTGAGTGTGTGCGAGCCCGGTGGCAGCAGCGAGCTCGGTGCTGAGTCCTGACACCGCCCGCGCCGCCCGGGCACGTGCAGGAATCCGGGCAGCCCAGGGCTGGCCAGGAACAGGGATTGCATTTTAATTGCAGGCTCAGTACGAAACAAGGTGTGGGCCAAAGTGCAGCTACAATAGGTGCGGCGCCAAGAAGGATGTGATGCCAGCAATAGATACTCTGGCAAACTCAGCCCTGCAGCTCCAATTATGGGACTTCTCTTATACCACTGTCTCTAAACATTGGCTTCTGACTGCAGTGCCTTGTGCCAAATTGTAATCGCCCTCATTCTACTAATGGTCAAAACGCTTGGAGTCCAAACGGGATATAATAATCGCCGAGGAGGAGAAAGCACACTTCAGGGATGCTGCTCAGCATAGCGTGTGGCAGCATATAGGGAATTGCAACATATGTCACCGCAGTGTGATTACCTCACAGGATCTGGAAAAACGCACTTTTCCTGCTCAGGCTCCAGAATGATCGTAAATTCAAATGGGTTTTGCAGCTTTCCGTGAGGAAGACTCTTCAGCAGCCTCCCTGGGCAGTGGAATGCCAGACCGTCTGCAGAAGGGAACTGGCAGTGCAGCGGCATTCCTGGAGCACCGGGAGGACCCGCTGACACTGTTCACACCGTCATAATAAGCCCTGATTTACAGCTTATTAAAACAGAGTGAGTTGAGATAAAATGCCAGGAATAAAAAAATATGACTGGATGGAGTGTGACTTGGCTGATGGAGTTTGTTTCCTATCTTTTTATAAGGGCTATAAAAACAAACAGCTCTCACTTGACTAAAGAAATCATTCATTAAGTTCTTCCACTTGCTCCAGCACATCCAGACACAGGCAAATAAATTCCGGGTGTTCCTTCTAGGAGCTCATCCCAAGAACACCGGCGGAGCCCATCACTCCGGCCATGGCAGGGCAGGGAAAAGGGAAAATGGAAGGAAATGGAATGGGATGGGATGGGATGGGATGGGAAGGGAAGGGAAGGGAAGGGAAGGGAAGGGAAGGAAAGGAAAGGAAAGGAAAGGAAAGGAAAGGAAAGGAAAGGAAAGGAAAGGAAAGGAAAGGAAAGGAAAGGAAAGGAAAGGAAAGGAAAGGAAAGGAAAGGAAAGCTGAGGAGCTGGGGAAGAGAAGGAGGAGCCTGAGGCAAAATTTATTTCTGTCAACTGGTGGTCTATTTCCCTGATACCATTTCCTTGTATACAGATAAGGAGTTATCTTAAATGACCATGTCTTTTTCAATTTGTACTTAACAGTCAGTCCCATTTTCCTTATACGATACTATCACAGCAGGATGAAAAATGCATTACAATAATCCCCGAGGATCTTCATATATCAATATCAAATGGTCTGAAATTGACCCATTATAAAAACCAGCCTTTCAAGTCAGAAAAAACTTCAATAAAAAAAGCAAATTTCAGGGCTTGCAGAATGCTCCAAACCCAAACACTCCGGCACAGAGCGCAAGGGGGCCGGAATGCATAATGAAACCAAACCTGCAGCATCCACACAGAAATGCTCTGAGTATCGGTACCTCTGCTCAGCGTCTGCTGCTCCCTGGGGGATGCTGACCAGGTGCTGGACCCATGTGGAAGCAGCCACATTCAGCTGAGCCGCTGACTCCAGCAGCAGGGATTTAGCGCTGGGAATTTTCTTGCCATCCTGCAGAAGCTGGAGCAGTGGCAGTCAGGAAGGGGAAGAGGTTGAAGCCCAGAGCACCTAAGTCCTGCCTGGCCAATCTGCTCTGCTCTGGACAGGGGCAGAGGGAACCCTGCTCCAGAGGTCAGAACCGGGCACTCCTCCGGGATAACACCCGTGGCTGCAGCTCAGGCTCCAGCCGGGTTCAGCCCCGGCTCACTTGCTAATACTGGCAGCAACATGAGGCAGAGCAGCCTGGGGTTGCTGGAAGGCCAAGAGGCTCTCTCCATTCAGCACATGTTTGCAATAAGCACACACACCACATTATCACACCACTTTATTCTGCCATAACTATTGGGAGACATTTCCTTTCTCACTATCACACCTATTGGGGATTTGTCATCCAAATTAGAGCTAAAGATACAAAAATACCTGAGCAGATCCTAATCAGAAGAAGCTGTTTCTGTTGTGAGTTATTGGCCCACCACAAGCCAGGAAGGGAAAAAAAAGGAAGGAAAAGAAGAGAGAAGAGACTGGGAAGGAGACGTGCAGCTGCGGAGCAACCTGTGCCTAACGTGGCCCCAAGGCACGTCCCAGACCCAGCCAGCGCTGCCAGCTGCTGCCACAGAAGATGCAGAGGCACCTCTCACCAAGGGGGGATCCACAACTCCAGACCCCAACACCACAAACTTGGAGCACCTTGAAAAGCTGGCAGGGCCCACGAGGTGCCAAGCACAGTGCTGCGGCCAGCACTTGCCACCGCCGTGTCCCCTGCCATGTCCTTGGGGCTGACCCCATGAACTCCAGCACTGCCGTGGCACAGGCGCCTGTCCCCATTGTTGACACACTGCAGCCTCAGAGCAGAGCCCTCGAGGACCAGGAGGAACCGATGGAGTTGGTCACAAAGGGGATGGGAAATCCTGTTTTAAAATAATACCACTAAATGAGCTGGGGCTCGCAGCACTTTGCCCAGAGTTCAGGAATTCTCTTCCTTTCCTGCTGTTTTCCCCCTCCTGCCCATCACCTCTCCTGTGCAAGGCTTGGGGGCCACAGGGCTCACACACACCAGCTCCACCAGCTCTGCCCATTGCAGTGCTCAACCTGCGCTCTGGCTCCCAGCACTGCCCCACTCTGGCACATGCATCCTGCACCATATGGCTGTGGGATGCTCTGTGCCAGTTTTAAACCTTCCATCCCTCCAGGAAGGTGAAGCCACCATGAAGGAGATGAGTAATGACCACTCAGAAGAGCCTCAGCCTTGCTGCCTACAGCACAGTCCGCAAAGAAGGGAAGCCTCGTGCCAAGCAGGGCTGTGCTTCACCCAGCTGCCAGTGTTGCAGCATCCCTCCCACCCTGAGCTGACGGGGGTCCTGGAGGAGAGTCTGCCAAAGAGGTGACAGCAGCCGGAGTCCTGGCATGCGGCTGGGAGGAGGCCGCCAGCTTTAAGTGAATTTCATGAGAAGTGCATTGGGCTACTTATCATTTTAAATGAGACCCACATCTAACACGAGAGGCACAGGAGGACGTAAGTAATGTCAGAACAGAGCCCCTTATTAATTAATAAACACGAGTGCAAGCTAAGAGCTTTACATATACCACTGCTAAATGCACACTTAAAAGCCCTATAATAATCTGTGTTCGTAATATATTCCAAGTGCCCTGCCTGGCTCTGAAGTGCATGTGATATGACACCATCTACCTGCTGCAGCATGCAATTAAAATTAAGCAGGAGCTCAGGCAGTGATGGATACAGAGCGAAACGCTGCGCAGGAATATCACCTGTCACATCCACCCCGTTGGCATGGCATCCACAGCACCAGAGTCGGGCTGGAACATGCGTGTCCATCCCGAATCCCAGCTTTGCCGGGGTTTCTGACAGGCTGCTCCTGACTGCAGCCTGCGATACAACTCCTACCAGATCCTTTTGTGAAACACCACTGAGGGCTCCCTAAACTATTTCAAACCAAGGCACACTGCGATGCCTTCGGTCTTCCTCTGCCATCACACAGGGCGTGTCACAGTCATTACACACAAACTCACACGCTCTCAGCCACCGGGCGCAGTTACCACCCGCGAACATGCAAAGCAGATACCAGCAGGCACACGTGGGCATGTGGATGCTCCCCATCTGCATAGGCAAATACTCACTTTGCATGCAAAACATGATTTACAGAAAATGGACATCTAAATCGAAGTCACAGCGCGTGTACTAGCACTGACAGTGTAATGGCTCTGCCACTGCTGCAGACAATATTGACATATGGGCTAAATCATGATGAGTGCTGTTGATGAAAAGTGCTGTAGAACGGCCAGGCATTATTACTGTTTTTACAGCGAGGGCATTCATTAGCATTCAGTCATTTTTAAATGACACCTTTGGAGCAGGTCACTGTTATTAACTCCTCTGCCCTGGCCTCCCCAGCACTGCAGGAATAGGCAGCCAGCCTGGCACCACAGAGGAGGAGGGGCTGCGGCGCATCGGGAATGCCATCCCTTTCCTTTCCCTTTAGAGAACAGCTGATTCCCAACAAGTCCACCCTGTGAAGAGCAATGCCACGGATACCTTTGAAGAGGATTATGAGAACAGTATTACAGAATCCCAGACTGGTTTGTGTTGGAAGGGACCTTACAGCTCATCCAGTTCCAACCGCCTGCCACACGGAGGGACACCTTCCACTAGAGCAGGTTGGTCCACAACACCATTTGGAACCTCCACACCCCAGTCAGAAGACAGCTCCATACATCCCACACCTCCACCATGAGGCTTTTCCTGCCTTCTCAGACCTCATCTTGTGCTTAACCCCTTGGCAGCCTGCTGAACATGCGCTTCAGTGCTCTGCTGCACACAAAGAAGTCATTCTGGGGAATCCTGGCTCTCAGTATGACTGAGGTTTACAGCAAAAAGTGATCCCATTTTCAGGCAGATTTCCACTAATGAGCAAAGACTTGAGGACCATATGCTCTCCACAGCCTCTCCTGCTTACTGCTAGCTCCTTCCACTTTCTTCTCCATAATGAGGAAGAGATATGATACATTTCTGTGCTCTTTCAGTATTATATTAGGACTGTTAAGCTTACCCACATTAAATCAAAGAAATTAAAAATAACAGCAGGATATCAAACTTAATTATTTCTTTAAGACTGTGCTGTAGAGCTTGATGGGGCAGCCCATGCACGCTGGAGACTGGCGATCCGTTCCCTCTGGCTGCATAGCACTAGCACAGAGCACGGGGAACAGGGGGGAGAGGAACTCAGGACGCATTCTATATGGAATATCACGTGATTATTCACAAATACAAATGAACAGAAACACAGAACAGCATTTCTGTACAGCTGTGTGCACAGAAACACATGCATCCTCTTACAAAACTTCCTGAGATACTGGAGGTCTCTGCATCCTGTAAGAAAACATAGAACCACTCTCTCCTTCAGTGCATCTAATCCTGTCTCTTGTATCTCAGGACAAGCAATCCTTGAAAGCCCTGCAAAGCTGGAAAAACTTCTTTATCCTTGGCAATCTCCTAAGTAATGTATTGGAGAACCAGAGAGGCCTTTTACCTTACCTCATGGATACAGCAGCACAGAGGTACAACTTGCATTCCTCTCTCTTTGGCTGGGTATTATTATTCCTTTTCTAGATTATATTTAGAAAACGTGTTGGCAGTGCGCTGGAATGCTTGTTTCAAAGCTTTAGTAACAAGGCAACAGGAAATACTTCTTTGAAAAGGAACTGGGGTGTTTGTGTGAAACCCTGGGATTGATGAAACGCAGCAGTCGAAACCCAGCCCCGTGCATTTACGCACAAAGCACACGAGGGGTGGGTACTGCAGGGGACACAGCACCCGGGGGTCACACCAACACAAGTAACCCCGTGTTTGTGCTTCTATTTCCCTGCATCTCCAGCTGAGCGGAGCACCCGAGTATTCAAAGTGAACAGAGAAGCTGTGGCTGCCCCATCCCTGGCAGTGTTCAAGGCCAGGTTGGACACAGGGGCTTGGAGCAAGCTGCTCCAGTGGAAGGGGTCCCTGCCTGTGGCAGGGGGTTGGAGCTGGAGGAGCTTTAAGGTCCCTTCCAACCCAAACCAGGCTGGGATTCTATGACATGGGGTTTACAAACACCAGCCCGGTGTGAGGGTCCGAGCCGGTCGCTGGGATGCGGGCTGGATCGCAGCCGGCAGCGACGGCTTTGCAAAACGAAGAGAAGCAGATCCATAACAAAGTTTGAAATAGTTCTTCTGGTTTGTACAGCTGCAAAAGGCAAACAAAAAGTCAGAGAAATGCTCGCATGCAGCACGACACACTTGGGTTGATATGATAATAAAAGCATGATGTGACATTAATTCTCCACTTTCTGCAGAAAATCCCTGTGCAAAGCTCCTTAGTCACCAGCCGGGTTTGATGTGCAGAGCAGGCACGCTGCACACAGAAGGGGTTAAAAGAAAATGTTATACTAAAAGAAATCTTTCTACAAGTATAAAAAAGCAAAATGATTGTAAATTCCACCAGGGGAATTCTGCCATGAATATGCTTCACCTTTCGCAGAATCTCCCACCCTGCCTCAGAGGATAACTGACCTTTGGAGAAAAATAATGAAAAGAAGAAATTCCTTGGAGAAAATAATGTGGCCAGGCCTCAGTAATGAGATCTGCTCCCTTTATGTTGCTATGACAACCGCAGTCATTTCATAATACAAAATACATGAATGGGGAAGAGGGCCATCTCCCCTCACCCAGCCGGCGCCTCGGCACCCTTTAGCCCTTGCACACTTCTCGCAGGACAGCAACGTTTGGTTTGATTTGTGCTCTGCTTCACTTCCCTTTAACACACATATGAGCAAGAAAGCTCCCTCCTTTAATGCCCTAAGCACTGCTCCTCAGCCTGATCCTGGGGTTGCAGCGGGTGCTCTGGCCATGGCATCCAGCGGGGTGCACCAGGCATGTACCTTGCTCCTTCCCACAGCCAGCTGGAATCTTGGAGATGTCCTTGGAAAGAGTCTCCTTCTCTTGACTGAACCCTGCAGGATTCCCACCTGGCTGAGCAGTTGTACCCTGTCCCAGGCACATCTTCTGCAGCTGTGCTGCATCCATGTGCAGACGCTTATCCCAGCTGTAATCAACATCTGTAACACCCGAGCCCCATTTTCATGACCTTGACTCTTGGTGTCCCCCCACCTACCCACTGCCTTCCTGCACAGTGCCCATCAAGGCAGAGCACCGCAACCAAGCCTTCTGAAGCCTCAGTGACAGGCAGCAGCAGCTCCATCAGCTGAAACACATCAGCGATGCACACCCAGAGGATACGCGCCACAACAGGAGCCGCAGGCATCTCACCCCTCTCCTCCCCATCCTACAGCTTCAATTCTCTCCCCAGCTCAGCTAGGATCCCATCTCTGTGTGTGGCTGAGTCTTTGCCTCTCTTGCCTGGAGTGGCACGGTAGCTGGAAGAGGGCAGGAAGGCTGGGTTTAGGCAGCAATGGCTGTGTAAGTCATGAAGCTCCTAAAGGAGAGGCCTGGGCTTAGCCCGGGAGTCCGGATGTCGGGGACAGAAGGTCTTTATTTCGTGGATGCACTTCCCGAGTGACCCACTTCCCCGAGAAACCCTGAGGCTGCTGTTGGGACTCCTGGGCTGTGGCACAGCCCCAGCCAAGGGCCACTTCCCCACACCGGTAGTTTAAATTACACCTCATTTTGTGTGCTCTCAGGAAGGGGAGTGTTTCAATCACAGCACAACCAGCTCCCTGTTGCAGACACAAAGGCAGTTCCTTGGTACCTCTCAGCCATGCAGGGGAAGGGGTTTTACTTCTGCAGCTCAGGTCAGACATCAGCAAAGTGGGCAGGTTTGTAGGAGAGCCTGGGTGCACATTCCAGGCTTTTCCAGAGGAAGATATACTTACTCCTTGGCACGCTGGGCTCCCCAGCTCGCCTTGAGCCACTTCTCTGTGTGAGCATGATGATGACTGCTAGGACTAAAGCCCCAGCATCAGCCCAGGAGATGGAAATGGAGAAACCAAGGGGGAACAAAGTATGGTCTTTCAGTTAATCCAGAGCTTTGGAGCGTTTCCTGTTTCCCAGGTGGTCTGCTGGGAGAGGATGGAGCTCGCCTGCAGCGTCAGCAGAACTGCTGGGAAACTGGGAGAGTGCTGGGAAAACGGCAAACTGAGGCTTGCAAATGAAGAAACCAGCCAGGAATCCAAGGGAAAGCAAGAGGGTGAGAGCAAGGAGGCCAAGAGCTCAGGAGAACAAGAGGCTCCAGTCCATGCTTCTGTACAGCTCGAGCAGGTAGCAGCATGGAGCAGGGTGCCGGGACTATCAGATGGGATGGGGCCATGAGGATGACAAACGGGACAGGGTTACTTTCATCTCCCTCTCTGCTGTGCTTTCATGGTGACATTTCCCAAAGAACAGAGGTTAGCAGGAAAGGATGAAAAGCTGGAGGGAAACCGAGTCACAGGCAGCAAAACCCAGACTGCTGAATCCAGCTCTTTCCAGGATGGTGATGTTTCCAGAACAGGTTTTTGGGTCAACACTGCTGAGGGTGGAAGTTGAGGCAGGCTCTGCCTCTTCTCCAGCATCTGCAGCAGGCAGCACCATTACCCAGATCCCTGAACCTCCTTTTGCCATCCAGAACACTTGCACTTGCCTCTGGTGACTGTATCTGGGGAATTTGCATGTGGCAGCAAGATCCACCTTATACCAAATACCAATGCAGAGGCTAATTTAAATTCTCTTTATGCAAATGCTCAGTAGTATGGAACAGTAATAAATCTGGGAAACCACTGGAAAGATGTTTAAGAGGACATACAAATTCCAGTCACACATCAGCAATTAGGAATCCCAGGAAGGAGAAAGCACCTGTCTTGGCCTTTAGTGAATATTATTCTCAATTAGAATATCCATCATATACACAAGACAATTCCTTCATTCAAACTTCCATAGACATGTTCAAATTACATCATATCTGCAAAACAGAGAGATGGAAGTTATCATAACCTGTCTCTGAATAAAGCATTATTGAAACTATAAATGGTCCTGTCTGAAGCTTGCTGAAGTGCAGAAGCCTGACAGATGCTGCACAGAAACACGACTGGCTGGGTGATGTCTTCTGAAACAGCTTGCAGGAAAATGATCCCATTATGACTGAGGCTTTCCAAGCAGCCACCATGAACACCCAGAGGTTCTGCTGCAGGGAGGGCCGTGCACAGCCCAGCAAGGGAGGAGACGCTGCAGATGCTGCTGGCATGGGGAGCGTGGTCCCACCTCAGAGGCTGTCCAGGCTCAGCTCCCTGGCTCAGGTGAGCCATCAGCTGGGCAGCCACAGGTTCCCGCTGGTGCAAAGCGAGAATGTGAGCTTCCCCTGATGCTGCTCACTGCGAGGAGCCGTGCTCTGAGTACGTGCCTCTGCGTGTGCAGCTCCTGAACTCGGAGGTTACTCTTTTCCTGGGGCTAACCCAGTGCGCACACGGGGAGCAGAGCTGCGGCTCAGAACCGCTCCTGCCCCATCCCTCCCAGTGATGCCAGCCACGCTGCCAGGTGTTTTCTAATAACAGATCAGACATTTAGGGCCAGAGGGATGCTCACGCTCATCTGGCCTGTGTTAAGCCAGAGATCAGACCTGAGGGCTCTTCTGTGTTGGCTCCTGATACAAACCCCACGTCTATGCTTGAAGTTTCAACAGGCCTCCTCTGTGATAAGGGCTCTGCTCCCCAGGAAGTGACCTGGAGACTCCTCACCTGCCCCTGCACACCTCTTCCCAAATGATCCAGCAAGACGGAGCTGCTGCATCTGCCTTGTCACACATATCTGCTGCAGCCTCAGGTCAGTGCTTGCCTGTCCTGGGGACCCACAGAGCTTCCCAAGCCCCTCAGCGCATGGACACCAGCCCCACAACCAGTGCTCAGCATCCTGCTCGGTACTGCCCTGTTCCCCCCTCAGCAGTCCCATTCCTGCCCTGTTCTCCACCATCAGCCAGCAAACCTCCAGCTTCCCCTCCTCACCTTCTGCAAAACCCTGTGCAAGCTTCTCTCCTCTGGAATGTCCTCGGTGCAACAAATAGTATGCAGGCTTGCCATTAGCAGTCCAGGAAGGATCTCATCCTGCTCTTTTAAAATGCTTGAGCGCATATGTTAGCTGGCTCTTGAAAGGTCCTGTCTCAGTGGCCTTTCCAAGGTCTGTCCCTGAGCGTCCTCCCCAGCAAGTTTGGATTTTGGGTGTATGATAGTGAAATATTTCTCGAAACTACAGTGAAAATTTTCACTGTAAAAAAACCTTTCACTGAACGTTTTCTGAGCCCTTCCAGGGCTGCTCACAGCCAAACGATCCCTCTCTGCAAGACCTCTGCAGGCTCGGCCCCAGCAGCCAGCGGTGCCAGCTCTCTCATCACTTGCTGTATTCACAGATGCCTCCCTGCATTCTCCCATGCTGTTTTATCCCTTGTTACCACTGGAAAAGCCATGGGAATGTCCTTTGATCCCTGCACTGTTCTTGTGACATTCACCTGAAACACAGCAGCAAGGCTGAGCCCCACACCGTGACCTGTATCCCCATGCTTCCTCGCACCTTCTGCTCCCTGCCTGTCATTCCCACTACCCGTCCCTTGTCCCTGCATCAGCTCTCTGAACAAGGCCACTGTTGTGGCACGTGAAGCACAGCCAGGGTATGACCGGGTCTGAGGGCACATGAAGAGTACAAAGAAACACCAATACTGCCGGACACTGTGGTTTGGCAATAAAACCCCATTGCCAGCGGAAGGAATCAGATGAAAAGATTAATTACCAGGCTTAGTCCTTGAAATGCAGCACCGCATCTTTAAAATATCCAGGTGCCTCCCTGGTACTTCATCCATTAGATTTTGGTCAAATTATCAGAGGTAGATAAATGAACAAGGAAGAGTTTGGAAGGACGCGGCTGTAATAAGAAGCAGTATTGATTGCCACCAAAAAGGCTTTATAAATCTTTCATGCTCTCTCTCCATCTGGACCTGCCCCACTGAATTTCCCAACACTGCTTGTTTCTCAGGTGAACTTCAAATAAAAATCTGTTAATATGGACCAAGACATCCCAGATGCTTCTCACCCCGTGGCTGAGCTCGCAGCAGTCCCATCACCAGCAGTGCCTCTCCTCACACCCAAAACATGGGTCACAGCACCCAGCCCTGCTGCCCATCCAGAGACACCTCTTGGTGCCAATTTGGATGGGAGCAGCCCATGGGATAGGTTTATGGGGTGTCTGTGGCTCAGACCCTGCACAGGGGTGTCCTCTGGAGAGCAGAGGATGGGGCTGGGCTGGGTCCCTGCCATGGGGTGACTTATCACCAGCTGCGACTGGAAAGCCCTGGGATGAGAACTGCGTTGCCATAGCAGCGGTGCACATTCCTGGATCAATAAAACCAAAGCCCGGCATAGGGATGCTGGCCACAGAAACCCATCCTGCAGGGGCATGAGGGTTTGGGAACAGCAGCAGCACCACAACAATGCGGGACAACAGCAGTGAACAGGGCCCAGGCCAGGAGGGTCCTAAGCTCCCAGTCGTCATCCTCCAGCCCTAAGGCAGCCAGTTATGGCTTTGTCCTGTACAACCTCCAGGAGAAGTCATATTGCCCAAAGTATTGGATTTAGGGTAAAAAATGAAGCTGAGGATGTGCTTTAAGCAGAAGTTGCCACCCTAGAGAGGCTGCCTGACTTCTCAGACCAGCCAAAGGAGATGCACGGCATCCCATGTGCATGGTGAGCAGCATCCTTGGTCCCCTGCAACATCTGCCCACCCAGCCTGGGTGGTAAGAGTGCCACCAGCAAGGTGCCACTGCAGCCACTCAGCACAAAACCCCACAGAGCGGGTTCAGCCAAGTGCCTGGGACACAGAAAGGAGCAAGAGCTTTGTGGTAGCACAGAGGGAGCTGGACACAGCTGGTGTCTGTGATCCTGCCCACCTCAGAGATCTCCTGGGTCCCTTTGAACCATCACCTCTCGCTGCAATTTATCTGGCTTCTGCAGGAATAAAAGGTATTGAGAAAAATCAATGATAATTCATTGTATCCTATGATTTTTAAAGGCAATTAAGGCAAAGACAAGGTAAGAGGTTAGCAAAATCTCTCATTCTTTAATATATTGTATTTTCTCATTAATTCTTTAATCTTTGTGACAAATTCTCCCAGGCAGAGGGCCAGCTTCCTGCCCATTTGAACTCTGGTGAGTTATGAGGGAAGCAGGTAATGCCTCAGCCCCACTGTGGGCAGGAGCTGACAGGCAGCTCTGGCTGTGTCCAGCGCTTCGCCTTGCCTATGCATCCCAGTCACCTCTTGGGAAGCATGGGGGGCCCATGTGGGATTTGCCCTGGCACAGGGAAGTGTCACCCTGCACACAGCGTGTCCTTCTGAACCTCTGCCTGCAAACTGCAGCAAAGCCAGGGAATGGGCAAAGCTTCCCCGGGGCACGAGACCTAAAGGCAGAGGGCAAAGCACTCAGCGCTCCCATGCAAAAAGAAGTCACCACTCCTCACTTCTATCCCTGCTTATTTGCACCAAAGAGTTAATAACTGAATTACCTCTAATTAGGAGTCCTATGAATGAGAACACATCACACTTCTGTTAATCACCAACGTTTCTGTGTAATGTCTGGAAAATCAAAATTATTAATGAAGAAGTTATTTTGGAATTTAGAGTTGAATTCCGCAGATTCTGGGTATCGGCAGTCTGGTGCGCCAGCTCATCCTCACTTCCTAACAGCAGAACCCCTTAATTAATGGTGAACTAATTAGAAAACACTAACTTAAAGACAGCAGTTGAAGTTCTTTCCATAGCAAAGGACTGGTCAGAGCAAAGCAGCCAAGAGCACTCGGTGCAGAGGGTTGGGAATGGAGATGGCAGCTGAGGGACACACACGGAATCATGGAATCAGCCAGGCTGGAAAAGACTTTCCAAGACATCCACTCCAACCCTTGCCCAGCGCTGACAAGGCCACCACTAACCTGTGTCACTGAGAGCCTCATCTACACGGTGTGTGAACACTGCCCTTTGCAGCCTGTTCCAGTGCTGGACTGAGCTCAACACTGAGTGAACACAAATGGATTGGATTGAAATCTCTCAGTGCCGGTTGCGCAACCAAAACCTGCAGACGCCTCACCCGGTCCAGCCCGTGCTGATGGGGATGGGCAAGGGGCCCATTAGCTCATTTAGGCAAGTTCAAGATCAGAGGACTGGCCATGAGGCCTCTGAAGTGCTGGGAAATGTCTCCTTCCCTCCTTCAAAACTCGGGTGAGAGCTTTAGCCCTAGGCAGGAGCAATGTCAACAACCAAAATATTTACCTGCTTCACGCTGTCCTGTTTGTTGAGAACATTTCCCATCTCTCTGGTTAATGAAGCAGAGTTTCCCTTAAAAAAGGCAAATATTATGGCCCTTCATTCTGCAGAAATTTATTGCTATGGAGCAGAAATGCTACTGTATTCCAAACACTGGCAAGAAAGCTGGGAGGCTCCATTCCTGCCAGCTTTTAATAGGATACACATTTAAGCTGCATGTTGCTTGCAAGTTGCATGTTTATTTAAACAAGAGTTTCCAAGTGTTTAGGGACAGAGGTTGCTACAACAAGTTCTTATCATTCAAAACAATGGTGCTGAAACTTTCAGGAAGGAGAATTACAAATGGAGTCACTCTGCAGAATAAATCACTGATAAACTTTCAGCACAACTAATTTTAACCCAAGAAGAAGTCCTGCTGGGTCTTAACTCTCTCCTAACGGCTGCGCACACTCCCAGCATGGTTTGGGACCCATTATGACATGAAATGATTTATTTAAGGATTTCAAATGCTTTAAATAAATCTTTCTTTTAGTCTCTGAATTATGCATTTTTCTAGCAGAGCCAGAGACACGACACTTTCTCAAGGTAAAGCTACAAGGCCAGGATTACCCAAACCCTTCCAGTCACCTGATGATAGAAACCTCTTCTGTGACTTCCAAAACATTAGGCACAGAAAAGGGTGCTCAGGGGCTGACATTCGCCTTCGGTAGCGATGATAAATGAAGCTTCTCAGCTTAATTGTGCCAGGGGCATTGTCACATCCAGTTTAAACCTCACAGCACGACGCCCGCTGCAGGAACACTGCTCTGGACACAGGAACGCTGCTCTCATGCATGAGAAACCATCACTTCCCAGCTGCCCATTGGAGCCTCACCCCAGAATCAACCAAGTTGGGAGAGACCTTTAAGATCACCAAGTCCAACCGTTACCCAGCACTGCCAAGACCACTGAATGGGTTTAATTAGTTCACTTTGCTCTTACTAATCTAAGCAGGCTCTGAATGCAACAACCAGTCACTGCACTAAAGCAGGACAGTGATGCAGGCCCCAGAGCCGCTCCTATGCATGTACATCACTCCTCCATCACTGCCCATGGCCATGCTGCAAGCACTGCACCACGAGCCATCCCCAGCAGCCAGCTCCGGGCCGGCTGCCGACGAACCAGAGGAGGGAGATAAGGCACCCTCTGCCACCGTGCCTACAGAAAACTGCTGGGCTCGGTAAATAAAAGGAGACTCTAAATATTATTTTTGGTAGGGATTTTCATATGAAAAAGTAAAACACCATAAATCAAGCACAATGCTACAATCAGCACATACTTGTGAATAAATGCATCCCGTAGTACAGTTCAGCATAAATTATAGCCATTTGATTTAGGCTTTGCAGCACAAAGCCATACCATTGAAATTCAGCCAGAATTGAGTCCACTCACATCACTACACATTTATAAAACATATCCATGATTATTGTCATAAACTCCCGAGAACTGGCTGTTGAGTTACTTTGCCACATCACCATCTATAGTAAACAAGACTTATTTTACATTTCTCTTTTCTTGCTCCTGACAATCTGCTTCAAAACGCTCTGCAGAATTAATGCCCAACTTAGGACCAGATTTTCCCCAGCAAGTATGAAATGATATCTATACCCTGTGAAGGCAAACCTCTGCACAGCCAGAGCTTTAAGCTCTGCTGCAAGACCCTGTGCGGGGTACAGCACCCCCCAGCACCCTCATCTGCCCAATGGGCACACAGCCTGGAGACGAAGGGCTGGGATTAGAGCATCAAGTGGTTTCTTTTGGTACCAAAGCATTTCCTCTGCCTGCAGAGGGTTTGCACTGTGACTCGCTCTTTGTGCTCCACGTGGAACCGTGGGCTTCTCCAGCAGTAAGAGCAGAGACAGGAGTGACCCACGACGTGCACCGTGGTTCTGAAGTTCTCTGAGCTCATCAGAGAAAGTCTCAGAGCGTCTGACCTGCACAACGCAACCTCCACAATGACCCTTGCCTCGAGGACAGGCCCCTCCTGCTCGTGCGTGACCCAATTCACAGTTCACATCCCCCCTCCAGTTTGCAAACTTTTAAAGAATTAATCCCATCATTTCAACAGCTCAATTATCCTCGTTACGTGAGCAAAGTTGCTGCGGCGCCTTTTCTTGGCAAACATCACACGCACATAATTTCACTAAATGTAATAAACCAACCATAGAACTATTAATTTTAGCATGGTATTCATAACAATTAGAAACGCATGAACCTTAAAATGATAAAAACTGAAATGAATACCAAAATAGCACAAAACACAGCAATCCAGCTCCTCAAACCAGGGATATTGCTGTGTGGTGCCACAGCATCCAGGAGACGGGCCAAGCACGGCCGGGAATGCTGCCCTGTGCGCTAAGGTGGGCTCAGGCTGCCTCTGCTCCAGCCAAGCCACTGTCCAGCACTTCCCATGGGGATGGGCTGCAGCAACGAGAGTGCCAGCCCTTGGATGGGGGATCCCAGCTTCAGATCCAACAGGAGAAACCCTGCCTTTCCCTGGAGATGGGCTGGGAGCTCGAGCTCTCCCTGCATCAGGGGCTGCTTCCCCACCTCTGCGAGCTCCCAGTTTGCTGCTTCCAAAGACCTGGAGATCGTTCCTCTTAACTCACAGAACCCCAGAGCCAGCAGCTTCACAGTTTCCTTTTCTTTCGCTCACTCTCAGCAAGTGAACATTTTTTTCAAAAGTAAAAAGAAGAAAAGGCAAAAAACTCGGCACAAAGTGCTTGATCAGCAGCCAAAACCAACCTTCGGTATCAAGGCATTCTTGAGCTGCTTTGTTTATAGATACCAAAATACACACACACCACCCCGCACTGCTGTAACCACTTAAGAGCACAAAACACTTCCTCAGAGAGCAGCCCCTTGTTACACATCACCCACCGCCACGCTTCCCAGGACGTGAACCATGGAGCGAGCGGCTGGGCCGGGACAGGGCATTCCTGCAGGGTGGCACAGAGAAAGGCACCACTCTGGGAACAGCAGGGCCAGCCCAGCCCCACTGCCCGCCCTGCTCCCAGTGTCCTAGCTCAGAGAGTTCCTGACGGACTGGATGTTTCTGCATTTCCTTTTCCATTATTGCTGGATTGCCAAAATATTTGTGCAGTGACGGAATTCGCCTGCCAGAACTGGAGCAGGAGGAGGGAGCTCTGCTTTTGTCTGACCTCGAGGCATGAGAGGTCCTGGGTCCCCGACTTGAACTACTGGAGCAGAGCTCTGGCAGGAGCCCAGAGCTCCTCACGGGAAGAGCCCGGCTGGGAGCGGCATTCCCAGCACCCAGCGGGAGGGCTCCGGCCCCTTCCAGCACTGGGGAGCCTACTGGAGCCATCAGAATGTTTCCACTTTGCCTGAGCGCACAAGGAACTTCTGGAGAGAGGCTCTTGAAGCAAAAGGCGCTAAATGCCTCCAGATCAATGCCTCTGAGTAGGAAAAATCAAAGAGCTCTGCCATCGTAAACAGCAGAGCGATGGCAGTGGAGGAGTCCAGTGAGCAGCGGGACAAACAGGAAAGACTTGGAGATTTCCAGGGTATTGTTCAAAGCTCGAGACAGAACATTCTGATCTACTGCTGACTGTTCTGATGTTATATCTCATGTTTTAAAACACTCCCTGCCTGCACAGAAACACTGTAAAGACCTTGGAAGAGCTGGGATACACCAACTGCTCCGGATCTCACTCCCTCAGCTATGTCTGATTAGCCACGTCTTTATCAGAATGGGAACGAGACATTGGAGAGATGCACAGTGCCACTGTGCTGCTGCAGGGCCCGTGTGAAGAACTGGGGGTCTCTCCCTCCTCCTCCTCCTTCTCTCTTGGGAGCTCGGCACCCTCATGCGAGGGATCCATGTTCCACTGCCCACTTGGGATAATCACTGGCAGGCTGGCCCTGCAGCAACACCGTGTGCAGGGGTGGCGATGCCACATGGCAGCAGCATCCTGACCTTCCCATGGGAGCAGGCGATGGACCACTGGGAGACCAACAGCACCCTCCCACAGCTACCCCCAGCTCACCCATAGAACTTTATCCACAACACACGGCTCCCAGCGGCATCGCTCCTGCACAGGGGCCCATGTTCCATCTCCTGGCCCTGGCGAGGCTTTGAGCCACCCTCAAGGGCTTTAGCTGTGAGGACATGGTGGGTCACGGCTCTGCTGCAAACACGTGTCCTGAATGCTTGTGATGATTTTGGCAACAGAAATGCTCTAAATATTTGTTCAAGAGTAGCGAGTGTCTTTGTCAGGCACAGAGAGACTTTTCTTCTGTGCCTGCTTAGCCATTTATACTTCTTTGTTGCTGCCAGTTGGAAGCTGCACTTCGCAAACCAGCCCCTCCCCGAGCAGAATGCATTTTAACACAGGTAGAGGAGCGTGCTATGAGTCCAAGCCCTTGGATTCGGCTTCACAACACACACATCTCCTTCCCGCAGCAAAGCACGGTGTCAGGACAGCTTCACACCCACCTCACCCTGATCCCACACTCTCCAGAGCCTCCGCTCCCCAGAGCCCTTCCCAGGAAGCTGCTCCCCATCTGAGGAACAAAGCTGCTCCTCTGCACTGGTGACTACTACAGAGCACTCCTGGCATTTCAGCTGAGCAATTCCCATGCTTCCAGCAGCTTGAATGCATTATAGAAGCTTCATTCCTGGCTCAAAAGGGCAGCAGATCAGATTTGCTCATCTATCTAGTCAGATAGTCATAGTATTTGAAAGTATTATTATGCTCCCAGGAACATGCTCTATTGACTTCACCACCAGGTTCAGAAGAAAGGTGGGAGAGAGCAAATATCCTCTGATACGGCCACTGAACATGTTCCACCTCCTCAGGCTGGAGGACACCAGAAAGACGGAGGAAGCAGATCAGACATCTCCTCACCACAGGCTTTACCCAGCTTTGCCATACCAAGGGAAGAAACAAGGCTTTCCCGACGCAGACCCAGCCCCAGAGCTGACATCCCACCAACAACCAGCCCATGCTCCCCTTTTAAGCAAGACGCTGGCACCGGGCGAGCTCCTGGCGCAGCTGGAGCCGGGCAGGCTGTGACAGTTATTTGTACATTTGACACCCTGCAGAGTTTTACTTCTCCTTGTCCAGCCCCTCAGACACACACCGGAGCTGTCAGAATACAGAATCCCCCGGCAACAGGAATCCTTTGCAGAGGAGTCTGGAGGCATTCCTGTGGGAAGCGCTGATGGAGCTGCAGCGGGTGAGGGTCAGGCCTGTCCCCAGTCCCTCCTCGAGCTGCTTAACAATGAGCCTCAAGTGGAAATCAGCCGCAGAAGTTCAGGATTTTTTTCCTTCCACTTCCACAGATCACCTTCTGCTCTGAACATGGAAACCATATGGCAGACAGGTCCTATCCCTGCCAAGAAATTCCTGCTTGATGAGATCCCTGTAGCTATCATGGAGGCTGCACGGGCTTCCAGCGAGGGAGTTCACTTTCTGCTTCAGACAAACTCCCCAAGCAGCCTGGGGAGGAAGAGCAGGGTCTGAGGTGCCAGAATCAATGCTGTGGCTGCTGCCTGTTGAGAATAATTGCCCTCAGAGGGGACATTGCCATGGTCCGACCTTCCCCTCTGGCCCTCCAGCTGAGAGGGGCTGTGCAGCGAGCCCGGCTCCACTCTGTGCAGGTAGCAAGGGACACCTCAGAGGGAGGCAGGGATCCAGCTGCAGGGATCCTCTCCTCCATCTGAAGGGCACTGGTAGAATGCACAGAGAGCAGCTTCCCCCGGCACCAGGGAGCTCACACGGCAAAAGGCACATACATGGTCCAGGCTGTGGAGATACCGAGACCGGCGCCGTCCCTGCCTGGCAAAGGAGTCGCATGGGTGGCCGGGTTTGTAGAGGAAAAAAATCCAGACCTCATGCACATGTAAATACCAAATACTGTACAGACCCATAGAATAGCCCCAGACAGAGCGGGATGATTGTGAGAGGTGGGAAAGTATACAGCAAACCCCCAGAGCCACGTTTGGCGAGGGCACAGCACCCACACAGCCAGTCCTCCTGCAGACGGAAGCCTGCAATGCCAGCACCACACCAGCCCAGCCCCTCCCGCGGTACAAGCACCGTTTCTCATGCTGGGTTTTCTCCTGAAACAAGTGCTGATGTGGACGGAGCAGTCACTGGTTTGAGTGATTGCCTTGTGCAGAGGATGGGTCTGGTGCACGGAGATGCTGGTATCAGGGGATCAGTGTCTGCACAGGGTACCGGCTCTTATCTATATCCATGTCTTGTTTGCAGGGTGTTGGTGATGTGCATCCATTTGTCAGCCAGAAAATGACTTGCAAATACAAGTGCTGGCAAGGAGGAATCGTGAATGAAAGCGATAACAAATGAAGCAGCGCTCCCTCAGACGCATCCTCAGCCTGAACCCCGGCCCTGCTATCGGCACCACAGACCGCCAGCACGGGTGAGAGCTGAGCCCAGCCTCGGGGAAGCATGGAACCCATGTAAGCAGGACCTGCAGGAAAGGGGCTGCCTTGGAGCTGAGAAACAAAAGGCACAGACACACTGTGGGGGGGGACAGGAGCAAGAAGTGGGTTTGGGAGCCCCATGGGAGCCTGCAGCTGCACTCAAGGGAGGGTTGCTTGGGGGCTGAGACCCCCAGTTTGAGAGGGATGCACACAAGGCCAGATGCTGGCCTCAGCTCCCATGCCTTTGGGGACAGCCTGCACACCAACACCAGCAGCAATGCCCTCCCTTCCCTCCTCGCTTTCTGGGGAGGTTACCCTGCATTCAGCTCCTTCGTGATGCAGCGTATTGGCTTGTGACTACTGACCCCGGAGGTTCCCCGTTCTGCCCTCGCTGTTCATAACAACACCAGTCTCTGTGTCACCTGCAGACGCTACCAGCAAAGGTTTATATCATCACTGTTGTTAATCACACATTAGACCATGTCAGAGTGCTCCTTGGGAACGCCACAGGAAGCAACACTGACACTAATGACCATACATTGAAATCTGTCATTAAGCCAATTTTGAATCCACATAATACGTGTTATTAGATACAGGTTCTCTGGGCAAAATGTCAAACACCTTCAAAGAAACTGAAATACAGAGCACCACCCATGTTACGCTTCCTAACCCAGCCCACAGTGTCATCCTGCTGGACTATTCATGTGGTTTTCCCCATCAAGAGCCTTCCACAGCACCATCAGATCAGCACGGGAAAGTGCCAGGATGCTGCTGACTGTCCGGGAGCATCAGATCACTGCTCCGTGCTGATGTGCAGGCAGACAGCAATCACCACACTCAGCACATTAACTACCATTACTCCAAGCCCTGGCTCTGTTGACTGGGGACAGCCGCAGGACCTGGGAGTGGGGGTGTCTTCATTCTGCACTTCAGGGGGAAAAGGTGAAATTCTGCATCATGCATTTTAACAGGAAGAATTGGCTTTTCTTCCAGAGTTTCCCACATCCATTCGCTGTCACTTGCCAAGGTCTAAGCTGTCACCTTTCTGGCCTCTGAGCATGACAACAGCTCATTTCCCTTGCCCTGCCTTAGGCAGCACCCGGACCCCTGTGTGTCATCGAGTCACCCTCCCCAGTGGCTTCTGCTGGTTCATGGTGCACAGACCAAACCACACACGGTGGGCCTGGGCCACCCCTTGCCTCCCATCAGCTGGTTTTGGGGGTGCCCACACTGGGGACAGGGCCACACACTAGTGCCATGGTATGGGGCACAGCCGCACATCCCGGCTCTCTGGAGGGGACCAGCAGGACCACGACTGCTGAAGAGCTGGGAAGGAAAAATCAATGAACGTGGTGCAGTCAAAGCAGATTCTGGCAGAGCCTGCACCATCCTGAAGTGAATATTACTTGGGACTAAATTGTGTTCCTTATCTAGCAGTTTGTCCTAAGGAGCTGGACTTAGCCTCCCAGCGAACCCAATAAGTCTTTCGGTTTGACTGGAAACTCCACATTTTTCCTTTTTAGAAAAATGTCACAGACATTCCTCCATTTCATTACTCTCTGCTGCTTCTCCTTTCCCTCCTATTAAAGCTCCAGCAAGGGGAGGCTGAGCCGAGCGCCAGCTCGGGGCTGGACACAGGCCCAGACTGTCTGGATGTGGCTCAACAGTGGAAAGACCTATTGTTTTGCTTGGCAGGCTACTGGTATTTTTCCTTATGCCCAGAAAGGCTGAGCCAATTAACAGCCCATGACCTGGGGAGGGGGAGGAAGAGCCAGACTCATGTCCCACCCTTTTCCCCTCCAGTAATCTCAGTCCATGGAGGCACCACACACCCTCCCACCACAGCATCGTCCTCAAAATTAACTCCTACCTTCAGAGCAGCAGTTCTTCCCCCCGCTCCCCTAGGTATCCTGTGCTCCTCACTTGGGTTTATCATCCAGCTGAGATCTGATCCTGAACATAACCCTTGGGAGCAGGTCACCTCCCCAGCTCCATCCAGAGCAGCCTCTCAACCCCTTCCCATGCTCATGGCCCCCCAGGGGATGGCTGGCACATCCTGCTCCTGCCTGGACAGAAATCCCACCGGCACAGCCCCCCTGATGCTATCTTGGTACTTCCAGCCCCAGGGTGAGCAGGAAGCACAGGGCTATGGGAAAACTAAACAAGGAAGTGAGCCGAGCTTTCTCACACCACCGAGCAGGTTTGCTCCCTTCTCATTGAAGCTGCTGGGCACAAGTTCAGGTCAGGACTTGCCTTATCATGAATTGTTTCTTCCAGGCCTTGATACTATCAGCAGCTTCCACCATCCTGCTCCTACAGCATCCCCAGGCTGAGCCACAGCTCCACACTGCCGCAGCACCTTCCTCACCCATCGTGTGTCCTGCATGGAAGCCTGGGGACCTTCGGGCAGTTTCCACCACAGACCAACACACGAGCTCTTCCCATCAGCACCACTTGAGCCAGTGCCATCAATGTGCTTGGCCGGCTCTCAGCGGTGGAGCTGGGGAGGACCCGTTTGGCATCGCCAGTCAGTGACCAGGCTGCGCTGCTGCAGGCAGAGCCAGCTCCACGGCCGCCTGTGCCGGGTGGGTGAGCCCAAAGCCAACGCTGGGGAGCGGTGGCAGTGCAGGGACCGCCCTGTACCCCCTGCATTCATGGGGAAGGAGCTGCAGCTCCACTCGTGCCACGTCTGCCAATGCCCTGAATCTGCCCCAGGAAAGCTCCTTCTGGGGCATCACAATGGGGAAAACCTCAACACTGCATCAAGGACTTGCTCCTGAGACCCCTTAGACTTTCCCCACTGCAACTCCTGAATCACCATTTACCTTCCCAAGAGAGGAATCGCCACAGCGCTTTAGAACACAAAGTCCTGCACTTCAGCAGCAAATCTCCTCCCCGGGGCTGGGGAAGGATTCCAGGCCTGCCCTTCTATCCATCGGCAGAGACAATGCTCAAAAAAGGGAAAAACGAAGGAGTGAAGCAGAGATCTCGCTCCGTTCATGCATCCCTCCAGCTTTTCACATTAATTACTCCTCTTTCCAGCCAGGCTTCTGCTTGCCAAACACTTTGCTCTGCAAGCCAGGCTGGGCTGTGGTGGGCAGCACAGAAGGCAGAGTCCCATGAGCCCACACTGAAGGACAGAGCAGCAGCAGCTAAGCCAGACCAGGACAGCAGAGCAGCTGCAAGCACACAGCTTATCTTGCAAGTGTTCCCTCTGATTTTATACTGGAAACAGTCCTGGAATCCACCAAATGCAAACTGATGACAGCAGAGCAGCAGCAGACAGAGCTGACCACCCTGAGAGCTGCTTCTCAACCCCTGCCTGTGGCTGCATCCAGCCATCGCCCCAGTCCCCAGAAGCTGCATCTGAATGCCCCAAACCTCAGGAAGCTTTTGGAGAGCACCTTCTACCATATAAAGACAAATGTGGCAGATCTTAAAAACCTGCCAAGTATTTAGCAGGATGATGACAACAAACACTAATTATTGCTCAGGTTCTCCACTCTACCATGTTCCTACAACTGCACAAATCACTCCAACAGTCTCAGACAGAGACTTCCATGACAGAGATATGGACGGAAAGGAAGGGAAGCTCAGAGACAGGGGAGCTAATCAGAAAGGAAACGGCCCTTGTAACTCAGCCAAGTCAAACTCAGATTGTCTCTTGGATTTAAAGTGCTGCTGAAGCAGGAAAGGTTTTTAAGAGCACACACAGTAATTGTCTTGCAAATAGGAGCGTGCTGGGCTTTCCTCCCCAGCTTTGGAGAGGACATAGCAGGATGCAATACAGGGCCATCATCACAGGTCACAGAGCGGTGAATGGCACCCAGCTCATGTGCCACCTCCAACAGACTCCTCCAGAGGCTCCTGAAGAACCTGCTCCAGCTCCTGCGATACCTGCGGGCAGGGCAGGACACCCCGGCAGGGCTGGGTGCCCATACTCAGGGGCTGCATCTCCCCTAGGTTGCTTCTGTCATGTTTTAAGAGGTGATAATTCCTCTTTGGACTCTTGGTCACACCTCATGGTGCGGGACTGCAAAGCTGCTCTTGGCATTTCCATCTGTGTTATTGCTGGCCGGGAAAGCAGCTTCCAGTCTGGCCCCTGCCCCTGCCTTTGCCTCCTGAGAGCATGGAGGCTCCTGCTGGGGACTGCTCCAGCTGCAGGGAATGGAATTGCCTGCACAGGGATTGTTTTCTCAACCCATTCTATCGCCAGTTATTTTGATAGCAGGAGTTGTCCGTGTGACAGGGAGGAGAGGCCTCCATTCCCCTTCAAAGGATATCCACACTTTGTCGGGAGGCTGCTGGGTGCCAAAGCAGACCTCATGGAAAGCAGGCCGAGGGCTGCTCCTCTAATCAGGGAGGTCCTTCCTGACTCATTTTCAAAGGATTTTCCAAGGAAACTGGATGCTCTGGCAGCAATCTGGACAAGTCACACGAGAGGTTTCACTGGTTCTGGAGGCACAGGTCCAGCGGATGGAAGGAGTTGGTCATTTCTTGTCCTTCTACACAATTCCCTACAAATGATTCAGTTCTGCCTATAAGGGGTGGACAAGCCCAAGGGGTTGAGGACACTTTCAGCTGCAAGCCCCAAGTCTTTCATCACCACTGCAGATGAAATGGCACCTCCAAGTCTGCTGCACCCAGAGGGAGAGCAGCTCGGAGGACCCTGCTGCCCAACAAGCCCCAGGCCAGGCAGCCCATTGGGTGGAGAACAGGAGGCAGCACCCAGGAGGACCTGGGATCTGTGCTCTCCTGGGTGGCCGCAGAGTTAAGTGAGCAGGAAGGGATGCAGGGACTCAGTTGAGGGTGATGACAGGCTTAAGTGCTTTAGAACAGGGAAAGAAAAAGCCCCACATTATGCCAGGTTTCCAGCTCAAGCCTTGCTCTGCTGTTGCTCTTGGTCTGCTCAGCACAGGCAGGAGGTTGAGGAGAGCTGAGGCCATGTGAGGATGGAGGTGGCTGGGGAGCAAGCCCAGAGCCAGGAGCCCACCCCACTGTGTCTCAGGGGTGCCTGTGCTCGGAACTCCCTCCAAGGGGTCTGGCTGTCTCCTCATCCAGGTCACACCACAGCATTTCTTCCCCATGGGAGCACCCTGCTGGGCACAGCCCACGTTCACAGCACACCCTCTGCCTCACTGGGCTCAGGGACCATGGGCACACACATGAGGCACACAGTTCTGCTGCCCTTCCCCAGCCCCACAGGGCCAGGAGAAAACAGGAGCCCCACAGGCACCTGAAGCAGCCATCCCATGGGATCTCTGTTCCCTGCCAAATAAAGAGTTCAGGTGCTGGGAGCTGAGCAGCCAGCCAGAACACGCCAGGAGCGTGACTAACCCTGCACAGCCGCTGTACCTCAGCCCGTGCCTCGCACACCCCAGCGCATGGAAGGGGCTGCCAGCACCCAGCCAGTGTGAACACACTCATCTGGAGCAATTGCTTCAGAAATGGGATAAATAAGGAAGCAGCAGAGAAGCCAATGACACCAGGCGTGAGTAAACCCCGCCTCCAGCCCAGGTAACTTCATTACCTGCAGTGATCTGCCCTGGAGCTGGCTGTTCAGACACATCAAGGGGGAAGTGTCTGGGGCTGGGCTCTTCTCAGCTGAACCACAGGATACCCCCCCCCATTTAACTGCAGCTCCCAAGGGAGCTCTCCCAGTTACGAAGGATTTCATCCCCTTTGGAAGAGGCAACACCAGAAGCAGTTTTCTCTCTCACCCTTTGCACGTCTCCAAAGGGTGAGACCCTCATGCTCTGTCACAGGGCTCTATCCTGCCCTGATGTTAAAGCGTGATGCCCATTAGGAGAACCCCAAAGGGCTGAGCTGCTCCATGGGTGTAGGGATTGGTGCATGGACGGGAAGCTGCTAGGAGGGACAGGAACCAGCTGACCCTGGGGAGGTGCTTGGGCGGCAAATATAACGAATTCTAACTGCGCAATAAATCGTTGTTGACCCGCATTCCGTGAATGCTCTATGTCTCAGCCCTAGTTCGGAGGGAACTAGTGCTTCCGTCCCTCACCACACGAGTAGCGAGAAACTACACATGGGGACAGCTCTGTTATGGGCAGGATGGGTGCTGAGGTCAGATGGGTCCATTACCTGCAAACCCAACTCTTGCTGCCCATGACACCAAAGCAGAACCCACTCAGGCACAAAGGACCTTCCCTTTTGCCTACAGGCAGCCCCAGGTTCGGTTTGTCAGAGTGCTCTGAGAGGTCAGCTGTAGCTTCCAGAGGAATGGCTAGCACAAAGCAAGGCTCTAACTGGATTCATATGTACACACAGGCAAACAAACTGTGATGTTCAACAGCAAAGATAAAATATTCCCATTACAGCTAATTACACACCCCACAAGTACATCAACTGGAGCAGCAGTGTTCCAAGATCCTTTTTCCTTGATTTACAGTGTGCAGCAGGATTTCACACCTGACTTTGTCAGACACTGCATTATCTCCTCACCATTATTTAAGGTGCTCTGCATTGTGCACGACTTCAGTGTTCAGGGAAGAACAATGATAGGATGAACTCAGCCACCTACGTGGCACCAGCCAGCTAATGCCTGAGAACACTGATGCGAGATGTGCTTTCACAGGCTCTTAGAAATTTATGCCAGAAGGCATCAGTAGATCATACTGTCTCATTTCCAATCTACCACAGGCTTTTCTGCTTTAACCAGCCTGCCCTGCATTGAGCCAAATAGCTTCTTTGGACAAGACACCTTTCAGAGAAGCATTAATCTCAGTCTGAAGATGTCACTTTGGAGTATCTGCCACTTTTCTTGGACTTCCCTTCCAGGAGTTAATCCCCACCGCTGTGGAAGTACTTACACCCCCATTAAATCAGCTCTGTTTCAGGATAAGCTGAGCAGCCTGAGCCTTGCGAGCTGCATCAAAAGACATTTTCCTATGGCAGGTCCCCAGCCCAGGGGCATTTCCTCCCAGACTCCCTCATCCCTACACTGTTTGGACTACGAGATGCCTCCATCTCCCCAGCCAGCACAGCCTCAGCTGCTCCACAGAAGTAACAGGCCAGGGGCAGCATCAATGGAAAGATCTCACTTATGGCAGGGAGTGCAAACCAGGCCCAAGAACTATATTAGTCTCAGTCTCCAACCTCACCCAAGGCCTCGTGTACCACACTTTCCCCTGTGGTTTTGGAAACCAGCATCAACTCTCAATTAAACACGACCAACACTAGTAATAGCACTGGCCAGCATCAGAGGTTACAAGACTCTGCACCTGGAAAGGGCAACACAAGGGCATCGGATGAGCTTCCCATGCATAAGCAGAAGCAGCACTGCGCACAATCCTCTGTGTCCATCCCAGGGGGCCAGAAGAACCCATTCCTGCTCCCTCACCTCCACCCCCTGCCCCGCTCCCTCCAATTCCCATGGTGCAGGCAGCCAGCTCTGCAGTGCCAGTTCCTCCATGGAGACCCTGCCCTGCTCAGCACCCCCAGCTCACACAGCCAGCAGGACCTGGGGCAGGACCGTGCACCCCTCAGCATTTCTAAGCCCACATGTGCTGGGCAGCACCTCTCGCCTGGGTCTCGCAGCCCCGCTCAGCGCCTCGCACGGTCCCACAGGAAGGCTGAATTTATGGATTTGAAAGCATTACAAGGGCTCTGTGAAATGATTTGTTACCAATTAAGGCGGAAGTCAATTAAGGCAATTGTACAGGTTACAGAAAAGACGGCCTAAGAAAATTCCTAATTGACAGGAAAAAGGTACAAAGAGCAGCCTTCCAGCAGCACTGCATTAGCCAAGGAGACTGGGGGTGCTGTGGGGTTTCCGAGTTCATTGCATTTATGACTGGGAGGAACACAACTCCAGAGTCTCACTGTCCAGAGGAATGGCCAAGAGAAGGGTATTGCACATCACCACCCAACTCTTGAGTTTTCCTCTGTTTCCATTTTCTCCCATTCATTGGGTTGGCTTTATCTGGACTCTGACACTGGGGTGAGTTCTCATGCATGATGGACCTGCAGACACTCCCAGGATCAGACCTGTGTGGAACCAGAACAGCAGCACAGCACAGGGAGGGGAGAAGAGCTCTCCACACGCTGCCAGAGCAACAAAGAAATCACTCTGTGGTGCTGGATGAGCTTCGGGTGCAGCTCAGCCCTGGTCCTGGGAGAGAGGGTGGCAATGAGGTCCACGAGGACAGGAGCACCTCTGTCACCAGTGCTCCAGGGCTGGACATCCCCCCCCTCCAGAAGCAACCTGCCATTGTCCCACCAGCACAGTGCCAGGCTCCGGTGACCAGCAGAAGCGTTTGTACCCTCCACTGTCCATGTGAACCTGCCCTGTGATCTCTTCAAACCATCAGCTGAACACCGCTGTCACCAGCTCCAGCCTCCATCTCCCACTCCGAGGAGCTCTGCTCCCGCAGGGGCCCGCACACACACCCATTACAGGATCCTGTGGTCCTTTGCAGGAATAACTCTGATGTGCTGCACACTTCAGATGGGGCTAAATCACTTGCCTGGTATGAAGGATGCCTTCCTTGGTGACATTTTTAACACTGTTTTTAAGGAGCATATTGCCCAGCTGGAAATGAGAATCCATCAGGCAATAGCATATATCGTAGGTCCTGGTCAGTAAGTGGAAAGAATTGGGGTTTATGGCTCAATAAATCATAGAACTTTCAATTAGATGAGTAGCTTAATTACTCTGCTGGATTTAGCATCCTACCTCTTTTGTAAGATCGTATTCTTTTAATGGCAACACAGCAGTTACAAGAGCCTGACAAATTATGCTTCATTCCTTTCTATTCAGCATCTGAACTAAAGCAGATGGGACACTACATCTTAAATCCATGAAATTACTTTTAACATACAACTTCCTTTGACTTTCTGTAGATTATTCAAAATAAATGGCATCCCATGAACCCCCTCTTCCCCGGGCAGAGGATTTGCTTCCTTTCCATGATCCTCTCTGAACAGAAACACCAAGTGAAAGAAAAGTAAGATCAGCACACATTTACCAATGGGCATTGGGGTGCTTCTGGGGCTGGACTTCTGATGGGTTTACAAGGTGCTCATTCTGAGCATGTTCCACCCTCTATAAAGAGGTCATTTGGAAGCAAGCCTGTCCTGAGACCAGGCCTGGCAGCACTCTGTTGTGCCATCAGCAGCACACTGGCATCCCCGTACCAGCACTGGGATAGAGAGGAAGAGACATCCACCCATTTCAGCATGGAGGCTCAGGGCTCCTTCCCTGTGCCACAGCACAAGCTCAGACCTGCACTGCCCCAATCTGCCTCCCCGTGCACACCCAGCCTGGCCTTATGGAACCTCTTTCCTGTTAGGCACCGGTGTCCCCTGGGCTCCCTGCAGTGTGATAATACAGATAAATTTAAACACATTGTCTAGAGGATGAGCAGCTCCAGGCCCTGCCATCCCCATGTCCCAGAGCCGCTTACTGGTACTGCTACCCATAGTGGACGGATCATTTCCTGCTGTTATCCAGCACTTTTTGCATGGGATCAGGACACTTTACAAGGCCCAAATGGAGACACTGGAGAGATCAAACCTTTAGCAGCCTTCCAAAAAAAAATGAAGGAAGAAAATCCCTCCAAAGCATCAGCAACGCTTGCACGAGGCAAGCAGCAAAGATCAGTGGCATTCCCACACCCAGAGGAAAGGGGATCTGCAGTTCCACCCAGGAATGCACATGCTCACTAGTCACACACTGACTGTCCAGCTCCCGCAGCCCTCGGAGCAAAGCGGATGTTTGGCTGAGGAGGTGTTTGCCAACACACGAAGTAACCATTTACATCCACATAAATATTGCCAAAGAGCCGCAGACAAACAAACACGGCTCCTGACACCAAACAGAGCAGAGCTTCCCGCCGGCCGCGGCGCTGGAGACCCGGCAGGCAGCAGCGGGACCCAGCAGCAGAGCAGCCCCGGCCCCGCAGGCTGGGGGGAGCCGCAGGGAGCCGGGAAGGTGCGAGGAGGAGAAGAGCGGCCGAGCCTTTCCCAGCAGGATCCGCCGGCGCCGTCCCGCAGAGTCATGAAATCCCACCGAGGAAAGCTCCTTGGTACAGAGCCTGGAGCAGGGCTGCGGAGCACACCCTGCGCGCAGGGGAGGGCTCTAGGGGCAAACACCACCCGGTCCCGCCACCCCTGCCCAGCATCCTGCCCCTCTCCACAACCCCAGTCCCGGAGCACTCCTGGCACGGCACACGCTGATCTAATCCCTGCTCCATACCAGGGACACCCCATGGCACAAACAAGCTGCAAAGCCCCACTTGACTTCACACACCCTGCTCTGGGGTGCCAGAACACAGAGCTCCGAGGGCTGGGCATGTGGCAACGCCACAGCAAGGGTTATCTCCAGGAGAGCACCAAGAGGTGCCTCAGTCAGCATCATGCAGGAGCTGAGATCACCCAGACCTGGGAAACAGCAAGTGACGGTGAGCTGGGGGGAGTTAAATCAGCCTGGTAATGCTGGCAGACAGGTACAGTGCCAAAAGGAGCTCAGACCTTGTATCTGGTGCCCAAATCCCCTGCCACAGCAGAACATCTTTACCCATGGTTGTGGCTTATCCCTCCACACCATCACCAAGAAGATCAGCCCAGGAGTATCCATGGGGTGCACCAGACTCAGGTAAAGCTTTGGCAGCTGGTGCAAAATGAGTCTTTATCTCATCTTGAGTGCTGAAGACTCGGGGGTTTCATTAAGAGTGAGCCCTTCCCATATCCTAAACAGACCATCTGACCCAAGCAGCAACTCCCCTGCTTTCCTCACTTTCTTCCCATTGCACCTGATGAGTTATAGATCTTTCACACTCATAAAAGATAATCACCCTTCATGGGTGAAGTAGCCTCTATTTATACCCCAGCAGCAGGATTGATAGACTGTGCAATTAAAACCAGAGCTGCAGCAGTAGGACTGAGCACAATTCCTATCACAGGGAAAACCCCATATTTAGGTATTTTTACTCCAGGTGTAGAAGCCCAAGAGTCTAAGGTTTAACCCCAAAGCTTCACCATGCCGCTTCCCAGAACCAGCACTGCAGGAGGTGAGCACCAGTCCCACGTTCCCTGCTGGGGTTTGGTCCCAGCACCGTGGATTGATTCCCTGGAAGCAGCCTCCTGCCATGGGGCAGAGCCCAGTGCCCACACAGCTCCCTCAGGCAGCAGCACCCAGGGGTTCCCTGCAAACACCCCCGGGCTGCTCCAGCCTCAGGGAAACTCGAGTCTTTCTGCCCCATTTCCCACACGTGTGGCCCTGCCCAAACCGGTTTTGCACAAGCAGCAGCACTCCCCATGCAGCAAACACTTGTGTGCACGACAACTGCTCCGGGTACCGCAGCGCGGTGCCCATCGGGAGCTGCGGCCACATCCCTGCGCTCCCACCCCAGAGCCCGGCAGTGGCCACAGCAGCCCGGAGCCCCGGCTCGCTGGGTACCAGGCGCGGCTCCGCGGGGGCATTATTTACCTTGTTAATTTCTGAGGGAGGTGTTTTAATTGCTTTAAATTACTGCTGGGAAAGCTGCAGTGGCCGCCGATCAGTCAGGCTGATTTACACCCGTGCCACCCACGGCGAGCCACCGAGCAGCCGCCGCCACAGCAGCGATTATTGATGAACTTTGCTGGCTGCTAATTAGCTGCGAGCACACGGCCCGGCCCAGCAGTGCCAGCGGAGCCGCTGCGGGTGCCTGGCACAGCACTGAGCACAGCACCGGTAACCCCTGCCCGGGACACACGTGGTGGCACAGGGAGCAACCAGTCCCCAACCCGGTGCCACAGGAGCATCCTATCAGCTGGACCCACCAGCCAGCACCAAACCAGCCCCCTGCAGGCACCAAGCACTGCTGGTAAACAGTGTTTATCACTGCCATTAATAGACTATTTAAAAGGAATCTTCTTTTACATGGGGTTATGAAGCAGGAAACTCCCTTTGTGCACTGTGCATTTATCTCCTATACCATTAAGTGGAACAGAATTAGCATTACCACAAAAGCTTTAATTACAGCAGATACAAGTTGCTCAGGGATGGACCAGGGCTGGGGGACAGGGGCATCAGTGGATGCTCCATGCTCAGGCACTGCACCAGCCCTGGAGCATTTGGGGACCACAGCGACATCTGCTCATCACTCACTTGTATGCAAGGGTGAAAGAGGCTCCATCATGGTCTCAGCAAAGCCCAGCCTCATCCATGGGCCAGCTCATGAGCAGTAGGACAGTGGAGAAGGCTGCACTTTCCCCAGAATGGGACTACAGCTGCCAAGAAGTAAAGTCCTCCCGTGCAGACCTGAACTGAAACAAAAGCCGCAAGGGAAGAGGGTGCCATTGCAATTCTGCGCAGGAAGACGCAGTTCCCATCCCCTGCCAAGAGCACCTTGCAGCGACAGGCGCTCGCATGCCAGCCATCCATCAGGCACTGATCTCATCCTTGATTTCCATGGACATCTTTGATTTTTCATCATAAATTCTCCTTGTTCCTCACTGGAGACTGACAGGGATTTTAGGTCCAGAATGAAATGGAGAATATTAAAGTGGCTGCTATTCTATTGTGCCTGTCAGCTCTTTGACTTTAAATGCTGTCCTTATTAATGATAACACCATAACACTTAAAGACCCTCAGCTAAGACCTTCAAGGGCATTGATTAAATGTAGCTTTCACTGGAAGACCCTCGCTTTTCCTTAAGTCCCCCCATTTTTAAAGAGGAGACAATGGAGGCACGGGGATCCTGCTGGTGCCATTCAAGGCCCTTCCCAGGGCTGGCAGAGGGCGCAGCAGCCACCCTGGGATCAGTGGCCCTGAAGCTGGTGATATCAGCAGCAGCTTCGATGCATCCTTCCCAGCAAACGTGCTCCACGCACCGGCTGCCAGCGAGGCCAAGCTGCTCCATAAGAGAGGGTGCCCAGCACAGCTCCGGGGGTGCTTCATAGCTCCCAGCCCCACCAGGGCCACCACCACCCTCACAGACACTGTGCTCTTACCAGGGCACAAGCACCAGTGACCAAGCCCACTGCTCCTCCCCAGGACAGTGGATGGAGAGGTGCCCCCCCCAGGGCAGAGAGCTCTGGTCCAGGGACACAGACCAAGAGGTTCCAGACGTAGCCCCCAGCCATGGTACTGTGCTGGGCTACCCTGGCAAACCAGAGGGGTGAAGGCTGCAGCTGGGTGCTCTGGGGGAAGCAGCTCCAGTCCGTGCCTTTGCAGGCAGGAGGCTGCTAAGGTTCAGTTTTTGTGGCATTCCCAGTCTGCCTCCAGCCGCACTGATCCCCACTGTGCATCCTGCCTCACACTGAACAGCACCTTGAGCCTATGCTCAGGTCTTGCGCTGTGTGAGACCTCCCTGCACAAGCCCTCCCCAAGGAGAATAAGCTGCAGGGTCCCAGGTTTGAGCTCTCCAGGTTGCTGCAGGACCAGCATTCCACCCCATCAGCTGATCATCACCACTCTGTCACCTCCACCAAAGCCACACTTGGATTTGTCCATTGAGCTCTGAATTTTCCCCTCAGCACAAACTCTCTTACCTGCAGCCACCCCATCATGCCCCAGTGCTGCAGCCGAGCAGCACCTCCAGCTCCTAGGGCTTCCCCTTCCCTGGCTTCTGCTTTATAGAACCCCCCTGAAAGCAGCCCTGCACCATTTAGCACATTAGGGCTCCCTGCTCCAGGAGGAACCCATTGGTTCCAGGGCACAGCTGCTGCCAATTACCACTACTTAACTGGCACATTAAACACATAGTAAGGAATTAGGAGTTTCGTCTGCTCTCTACTTAACAATAACAAAGTCACTTGACCTTTTTTCAGCCACCACAATGGCTGTGTAAGTGACTGTTTGACAAATGGGCTTTGTAATGGTCTCTGTTCTTTCTCATGCGACTGGTGGAACAGTTAATATCTTGAGTCACAGCATTAAGAGGAGTGCTCGTGATTAATTTAAGATGTCAATTAATCACCCCAAATGGACTGGTTTGTCATCACTTCCTAATGGGAAGATGTTGATTTGTCCCACAGAATTTGTAATAAGAAGCGAGGCTGAAGGCCCTGCTTGGAGAAGCCTGGCTCCGGTACTGCAGGAACAGACCAGGGGAAATAAACACTTCCACATCCGAGTGTCCTGTTTGCTCCCAGTTTAACAGTCACAGCGCCCTGGGGAGACCTCCCGTGTATTTATTCCAAAGTGCCAGCACTGATTTGACTTCAGACACCTTCCTGGAGCAACCTGATGTGAGCTGCAGCACGGGGCAAGTGGGGAAGTGCCAGGGCACACAGCAGGTGTGGGGGGCACCCAACACTCATCCCGGGGGTGATACCGTCCCCAGCCCAGCAGGCAGCACCAGGCAGCACCAGGCACATCTCCTGTCTCTCACCCTGCATTGTGCATCCAGCACACGCAGAAGCAGCTCGGCAGGGGAAGGGGAGGAAGCAGCTGAGCATGGCCACACAGGTTCATGCTGTGCTGGGGGGCCCGTGGGCACAGCCGGCCCCTGCAGCCCCAGCCCTCTCCTCACCAGGATCCATCAAGGGAGATGGATCTGAGCATCACCACCTGCCTGCCTTATCCTCCGCCATTCCTGATCCTGCCTTTCCCAGGTCACCTTCCCATTACCATCTGAGTGTGAAATCAGATGGGTTTGCAGCCACCTCTTGTAGAACAACACAGGTCTACGCTGTCTTTGCTGAAAGCCTTGGCTGAAGTGAGAGGTCCTTTCTAATGCCAACCAATGCCTCATTCCTGCACACAGATGAATGAGTCCAGGTGGGATTTTCAGATGCTCCCAAACCTCATGAATATAAATGAGACTCCTCATAGGTCACACACTGGGAAATGCTGCCACAAGCCCCTGCCTCACACAGGTTCTCACTGGGAGGATCCTGCACAGGAGAGCAGTGGGTGCAGGGGACACAGTGCACCCCGTGCTTCAGACACTGCTATAGGCCAGTGGTAACCCTCTGCCAGAGGAGGTCAGGGTGTGACGCTGGTGGGATCCTGGCAGCCACACTTCCTCACCAGTGCATGAACATCTTCCTGTTCAGGGTGTGCAGTGCACTCTGCACTCTAATTTTACACTGTATTGTTTGGAGATAAAACACCCAGGTCCAGACTTCAGGAGCCCCAACACATTCCTCCTCCCTAGAGTAGGCAGCAAGGACTGGAAAAATCTTTCATGTCAGCCGGACAAAGAAGACATTGACAATTTCAAATCTGTCCTTGGTTTCTTTTTATAGAAACACAACATGTGCAGCGATGATTCAGAACTGAGCTCCAGCAACCGCCAGCACTGCTGCACCGGTCCCGAGCTAACCCCTCCCTGCGCAGCCCCTCCTTGCCCATGGGGCCATGGACCAGGCCCCGCTCTGGGGCTCGGAGCTCCCCTGCCTGCTCACGCAGCAGGAGCCCATCGGTCACTGGGAGCCGATGGTCAGAGCCCATCAGCCGCGCTGACATGCGCTGCGTCGCTGGGGACAGGCGCCACGAGCCCAGCACTTCTGTGCCAGCTCTTAAAATACTCTGCTCACCAAGTCTGCACGATCGCTGAGAGCGATGCCGGCAAGGCCAGCAGAGCCGCCCCTCCGCACCCAGCGTGCACTACAGACTGTACAAGGACATCCTCCAGTGGGAACGCAAGCGCCCGGAATCCCCCTGCACCTACCCACACACCAGGAGCAGGCATTGTCTGAAAAACCCCATGTGCAATAGCGTGACAACCGTGTTGAAAAGGGACTGAATCTGTCTGGATTTCAAGTGGAAAAGGTGGTACCTGATCTCCACCTCTCAGCGTGGTGTTGATGGTGCAAAATCACATCTGTGATCTGCCCCACGCCACCCGTCTGACCGTGGCGCTTGTGGAAATGATTTCCTGAAGAGGTACAGCAATGACTGTGGGGACACTCCTCAGCCTGAGCACCGGGGACGCAGCGTCCTCCTCCTGCCAGCACTGCCATCCCGATGCCAGCCCCTCACCATGGAAGCCACTGCTCAGCCAGTGCAGGCCCAGGGACTCTGCCCACTGAGGGCTGGATGCAGCTCTGTGCTGCAGACAGCAGGTCCCTCAGGACAGCTGCGGCTGGGCTCCCAAGCCAGGATTTATCTTTGCCTTCTGTAAATGACTCTGCTTTAGACTGTCCGAGAGCTGTGAGTTCCTTCAGCAGCACAAAATGCCCTTTCCGTGCGCATTACCAGCTATAGGAGCTTCTGCTGTTGGGAGTGTTGACATGGATGGATGTGTTGACACAGACAAGCTTTCATCCAGGGCAAGTTGCTAACACAACAAACCCGTCTGCTGGGCCTGCTGATGGGATGTAAAGTGTAAAGAGTGCTTTCCATGGACAACTAGTTGACACCTTACCGAAGGGAAGGAAAAGGCTCCATTCTGATGGGAATAGGAAGCAGGGCCAGGCGCTGCAGTGTCCTCCGGCTGCTGCAGGGCCCAGGCCTGGGGAGCCTCCAGCCGGCAGCGCATGTGTGCAGATACCCCCTGCACATGGCAAGGGTGTGTATTAAAGCTGGGGCACAATGAGCTCCGTGTGTGGGGAGGCAGCCCCAGGGCTGTTTTACAGCACCACCACTGAGATGCTCGTGAAGCGGCTGAACCACGATCGAGCTCCTTGCGAATGCACAAACGCATTTCCTGCTCTCAGCAGATCCCTGTGACCCAACTGCACAGTCGCTGTCCGGGACCAACCTGATGGGGAGCAAAATCCTCCCCCCGATCCTGGCAGCTCTGGGCAGCAGGAGACAGCGACCGCTGTAACCTGGCTCCACGGGGCTATTTCCTCGGCTGCACTTTTCCAGGGTGTTTCTGGGTCACTTGCTGCTGTACGAGGCATTACCTGGGCTCGTGTGAGCGGTGTCACCCCTCATCAGCCTCACACTGTGCAATAAATAGAGTCCAAGTGGAGACAGAATTCTTTCTCACCCTGAAGTCTGCGAGAGGAAGGGTTTCTGGAGCCAGAGCTGGAGCATCACCTGCTTCTGGCTGTCAGAGCCCAGCAACACGCAAGCACTCCAGGCTGCAAGCTCACAAGGCAGATTAATCACCTAACGAAGAAGTCACTTAGGATGTTAGAAAACAAGAGCAAGATGGGAGAAATGGACTGGCAGTGGGATGCAGATGAAGAAAGCCCACAGAAGGTGGAAGGGAGATGTGTAACTGGTCTCTGTCACACTGCCCCAGTGTCTAGCAATGCCAGCCTCAAAAGAGCTCCAGCATAGAGAGACATGGGGCTGGCCGCACATGAGTCGTCAGCCCCCGACCCACAGCCCTGGCCCAGGTCAGCTCTGCCAGCCCCACAGCTGTGCACAGACACACAGGGTAACAAGGGTGCTCCAGAGGTTTCCTCTGGCTCGCTCCTCACTGCTGCTGGCATCACTGCAGGTCCAGCTCCCCGGATGTCACTGCTCCAGCACAGTCTAATGGGAGTTCTTTGTCCTCACACCACGTGCAGCACATGCTCTGCTTGAGCACCTGCAGCCCGAGCCAGGTTTGCCCCATGCAGGTTCCTCTCCATGAGCAGCTCCCGGCCCATTGCATGCCTGGGGGCCCATGAAATCCCCATCAAACCCTGTGCTCCTCTTCCCAGCGCTGCAGGAAACACATCCCCTTTTCCTGCAAGTTCTCATGAAATCACACAGACCTCGGGGGCTGGGGTAGGAAGCGCTGCCCTTCCCCACAGCCACTGCCTCCCATGGAGCAGCTTCCAAACAACTGTCCTCTGTGTACGGGCAGTGCTGCTTGCCGCAGGCAGCTGTGCTGAGTCCCCATGGTACGCATCAGGATCTCTGCACGGCATTCCCTGGCCAAAGCTCCATGACAAAACCCTCAAATCTGGAATTTTAACCCATAACAAACCCTTGAAACCTCAGCTGTGTTTCCATGAAGACATCCAGCCCCTTCCCTAGGCTCACGCTGTGGGCTGCCGCAGCCTCGGTGCTTGCCCCAGCACCTCCAGCAGAGTCACTGAGTTGTCCAAACCAGTGCCAGCAGGGAAACTGGTCTTACTTGGCAGTCAGGTCCCAGGGAGGTAGGCGCAGGTGGCACAGCCCTTCCCGCTACTCAGAAGCCTTCCCAAAACTCTTCCCACCCACAGATGTTGGTCCCTTTGTCTGGGGAAGGATTGTTTCTAATTCACTCCAGCACAGAGGTGAGCTATGAGGTGGTAAATGCTCCCCATCCACGCAGCCCCAGTGCAGGACGGGCAGAGATTCTGCATCAGGGCAATGCTGCTCCCCAGATCATTCTCTCACACTAACAAGGGAGAATCTCAGCATGAAATCACACAGTGTGAGACTGATGTGTAAATCAGGGAACAAAACATCCAGTAATTAATTTTCTTCCTTTAAAATCCCTCTTGCAGTTGATTCAGAAAAAAGAGAAGTTGTAATAACAAAAGAAAATATTAACTCATTTCTTGTATCTCAAGCCCCTTAGAATAAAAGAAATCACACATAACAAGCATCTGGAGATCACCCAGAGAGTGGCAGTGCCCAAGTGGGACAGGAGAGATCATGGTGAGTTAAGCAGCTCCGTTCATTACATGGATATGCAGCAGCAGGGCCTGGGTGTGCTCCTGTCCCTATCCCAGAGCCACTCTGGAGCTTCCCCAGGCCAGGCTCTGAACTGGAGCCTGTCACCCCAGTGGTGTCTGGGGCCGCAGCAAGGCCCCCGGCAGAGGCAGCTCTTTGCTGGTGTAACTGGAGGTGATGGGGTGCTCAGGGCACTGCCCGCGCCCACCCATTCCCTGCTCCTGACGGCTCATTCTGCTGCACCAGAGGAGCTGCAGCCCCAGCCTGGAGCTGGTGGCACCTGGCAGGGACGAGGCTCTGGTGTCACCACTGCCAGGAGCAGGAGAGCAGTTACTCCAAAGATCATTTCCTCCTTCTGATCAGGGATCAATTGACTACTTGCTCCTGTTTGCGCCCCCCAGGACCTGCAGCCTCCAGCTCTGCATGCAGAGCAGTCACTCCTGTGTCCAAATGCAAATGAGGTCTGTGAAAGGCTTTGCTTTGAAACCCGCATTATTCCCTGGGGTCCCGACCCTCCCTGCCACGTCCCTCACCCCAGCCCCCCAGCCTCCATCGCTGCCCCTGGCTCGGCCTTCCCAGAGCAACAAAGGTTACGGGAAATAAAAGGGAGCGATTACCATCTGGGAATCATCAAGCAGGAGCCCAGAGGGGAAGGAGCAGGCAGCAGAGGCTGGGATGACCCCATTGCACACCACCCGCGTGTGCCCCAGCCCGGCCAAACCCCAACAGCCTGGTCAGGGCTGCAGGGACCCAGCCCCGGCAGCACCCACAGGGGCATGAGGGGCTCCGAGATGGGGATGGGAACAGGGATGGGGACATCCCACAGCTCCACCCTTCCCATGTCCCCTCGCAGGCAGCCGTGCCCCTGGCTGGGGCAGCTGCTCCTCCCGCTCATCAATCAGGGCCTGCTCTGTCCACTTTGGAGCCTGGAAACCAAACCTCGCTGTAAATCTCAGCAACCGCCGCTCTGTTTTGGTTGCGGAGGGCCCCGCATTCCTGAGTTTCAGGCTGCAGCCACGTCTTCAAGAGCGAAGCCACAAGAGCTTTCTGATGGTTAATTGCTGGCACACTCTCACTGAAAACATGAAACACCCCCTGACAAGCTGCGTGATTTATTACTGCCCACTGCAAAACGGAACAAAATCAATTGGCTATTACCTCACTTAGCGAGGGCTTGTCACCGCCTGCGAGCAGGGTGTGAAGAATAAAAGCCAGGCCCTGCTGGGGCTACTCCACCTGTGCACGGCAGCACCAAGGCTGAGCCAGGACGGGCTCGGGGCTGCCCATCGCTGCCGTGGCACTGGCTCGTTCCCGCTTTGCAGCTATTAACTAGAGATGCCATTGCAAGCGCCGCGCGCAGTATATTCCACAGGAGACGCAGAGCAATGACAGGGTATTTGTTTATGACACAAACGTGTCCCGTAATTAACCAAACCCCGGTGCCCACAGGGGGTGCCAGCCCATGGGGGCAGGTTGCTTTGCTGGCAGGGAGGGAATGGCCGGGGCAAGGGCCGAGGAAGGCTCCTCCCACTGGGTGTCCATGTGTGGTGGCCGTGGTTCTCCTGGGCTCTCGGTTGTCCCCAAGAAGACAACCCTGGTGTGTCCGGGCTGGACACCCACGCTATGGCAATGCTGCAGCCTGCCTCCACTTGGCATTTCCAACCAAAACCGTCGGCTTCCGAATGCAGGGAAACCCCCACGCTGCCCTAGAACACCCAGCAGACAGCTCCAGCAGAAACCTGCCTTTATTCCCTCAATGCTAGGTCTTTTCCTTAGCAGGAAAAGGGAGCGAGTCAGAAACCCAGCACCACAGAGGCAGCTGAAGTCAGGGCTGGAGCTCATAGACTGGGGCCAATGCAGGCAGAACGCAGCCGCTTGTTGGCAACCGCAGCCGGTGCCAGGGAGGACAAGCTGGTGCTGTGGTGCTCAGCGGTGAGAGGCAGAGCCCAGGTGGGTGTTTGCATGGTCATTTGGTGTGGGATCGGTGTCAGGGGCCACACGGGCACAGAATGCAGGTGCTGGTGCCAGCACAGGAGCTGGTCCTACGTGGCCAAGGCACATTTTCAGGGTATTGCAGAAACAGAGAGGTCCCTCTCGTTGCATTTCATCACCTTTGTTTCATTCCCAAATCACTTACAGTCTCTTCCAGTCATAGCCGGGAGATGCTCCTCCCATGAAGCTCCAAACTGTGCAAAGCATAAAGAGGCTGCATTATTTATAGACTCTGGATAGATATTTCACACGTGGTCCGGCCCATTCCCAGCATTCCCTCCATTCACAGATCATTAAGTAGCACTTGCTGACATATAAGGCAATGCAAGTGGAGTGGTTAACTTTGAATATTGCCATTCAGCCCGGTGTTAAATGAGATTCAGGAAGTAATTGTCCAAACAGAGGGGATGGCTTTTGCCCTGCCAAATAAAGCTCAGCTCAGAGCGTCCAGGAAAGCACTAGCAGCAATGTTATCACAGGGGTGCCGGGCTGCATGACCCTGTGGTGCCAAGGGAGGATACAACACCCGTCCTGTGCCCATGAGCATCGCTGTTGAGCCTAAAAGGGATTTTGGGATTTTCTCCTGAGCTCATGGCTCAAGGGGATCCTCCCTGGGGGTGGTGGCTCCTTTGCAGCCCCAGGCCCACTCCAGGCAGGCGGACACCAGACACTGGCCCTGTCTCACCACATCCCTGCCCACAGCCAAGGGGGAAAACCAGGGGCACGTCTGCCTCTACCTCTGCGGGCAGCTTGGAGCGGCTGAGCAGAGACAATGGCAGGACGTGACCGCGGGGACATCTGTGTCTGATCCAGGAAATGTTCTGGTGTCAAAATAGCAGTGGGCTGTTACAAAAGAAAAGACAGATGTGCGAGCCCGAAAAGATCTGGGATACGGTCACAGGCTGCAGCAGAGCACTTTGGAAGAGCACAGGGCTGAGGCAGCTTCCGGGGTTACCCAACAGCCTGCCTCACAGACAGCGTGGCCGTGCGGGTGGCTCGTGACTCCTCTCCAGGGGCTAATGCCTGCAGACAGGCAGCGCGGTAGCTCGCGCTCCTGCCGGTACCCAGGCCACGGGGTGTAAAGCAGCCTCCTGCTGCCCTTCACAGGGCCTTTCATTTACCTTGATTCCAGGGACCAAACTTAGCCCACAGCTCTGCACCCCTCTCTCAGACTCAGGCTTCCTCTACTGAGGCCAGCGCTGCCGGCCAGGGCAATCGCCCAGGTTGTGCAAACCAGGCGGTGAGCACAGAGCATGAGGTGTTGGTGCTGCGGGAGAGGTCTGCAGCAGGTTCTGCTCCGAGGAGAGCTGCAGAGTGCCCGGTTCCCAGCAGAAAGCCACCCCGCACTGCAGCACTTCCATTTCAGTCCATAGCGTGGTGTGCTGCAGCGACAGAACTGTGGGGCCAGTGGAAAATGGGGCTCTGAGCTCATGCATCTTATTTTAGTTCCCCATCCTCTCTGGAAGCTATCTCAGGCATGTTTTGGGAATACAGCAGGTATTTTTATGAGTGGGATTTGCAAGGGTATTTTCATCTTAGACTTGAGACAGCTGGGCCCGCTGCCAGGGTTAGGAGGTGCAGAGGCAAGAAACATAAAACTAGCAAGAGGTAGGCCTCCCACTGGGGCTTATATTTAGCCAGGAGGAGCAGGAGCACTTGGAAATGTCCCGCTGGTGCTCACTGCACCAGGCAGCCCCCGGCCAGTCCACGCCAGCCACCGTCGACCCAGGCCAGGAAAGGCAAAGGGAACGTGTCCCGGCCGATGGCGCTTGTTGGGCCCGGCCCACCTGGCACCGCGAGTCCCCGGCTGCCCTTAGGATCAACTGACACCAGCGCGGTGACTGCGGGAGGGGGGGACAGCACCCGTGTGCCAGGGCAGAGCTGGGGCGGGAAGCACTGAGCTGCGCTCACTGCGTGCTCATGGGGATGGGAGCAGAACCCCACGCTCCAGGGGCCTCACCTCCACGTTGGTGCTCCCAACACGGTCCTCAGGAGCTGCCAGCTCTGGCGCTGAGCCGGTACCGCTCTGTACACCATGCATGGGCTGTCACACTGAGCAACCACACTGCTCCTGTGCTGTGTGCACCTGCTGCACACATCCATGCTGGACAGGGGATGTTTGTCATGGCACCAGGGCACAGCCAACTGACAGCCAGCAGTGGACAGCCTTCTGAGGGGCTTCCAGACAAAGCCCACGGCGCACATGAGCCAGGGTCCTTGCCCCACAATGCAGCTGAGCCACCGGTCCCAGCACAGCATCAGCTGTGTGCTCAGGGAGAGCAGAGCTGAGCTGCCCAGGCCCGAGCTATGGAGGGGCAGCCCCGCACCACCCCAGCGACAGGGCAGCATCCAGAGCATGGCCCTGGGGCTGAACGTGGGCTGTGGGGGTCCCCGGAGCACAACAGCTGAGGGCTGAGCCAGCAGGGCCGGCGGCTGTGGAGCCAGGGCAAAGCACGACCTTGCAGTGACGCGGGGAGCACCAGGTCCTGCCAGGCAGTGCCGAGCCCAGCCAGGGACCATGAGCCCGGCAGCTGCGCCATGCTTGGCAGGGGCACACGGTCTGCCACAGCCAGCAGTGCCCCCCGCACCACGGAGCCCAGGCCCAGCAGCACGGCTGGCTCATCCCAAAACAGAATGGATTCCCAGGGCATGGAAAACAAAACCAACACCAAACCCAGCTACATCCAAGACCTGGCCACGGGCAGGCTGTGCTGGGAGAGCATTTTTACTTTGTTCATTTTGAACTGAATCCCTGTGATCTGTCTCACTGGAAATGGACATGCTTTGAATATTGTGTGCTCCCTCCTCACTGCCCAGAGGGAGGGCGGCTGCTGACCCAGAGCAGGGAGCTGGAGGGATGCACCACAGGATCTTTGTTTTGTGTAGTAGCTTTCCAGCTCTTCCAGAGTAAAGACAGTCCTTGGGAAGCAGGAAGCCTCGAGTAGAACACCCAACCCCTCTCCTGTACCTGGTATTGATTTTATGCATCTGGCAAAGATGGAGAATAGCAGGGGGAGGCAGAGGAAGAAAAACAAGGTTTCCTTCCACCTTTCAGTAAAAACAAACAAAACCCAACAAAACCCCTTAAGTGTAACGTCATGCCCACATCCAACACAACCCATCACTCCATGGGGGGCTCAGGCAGTGCTCACTGCTCCCACTGTGTCTTCCCAAGAACCTCCTGAATAATCAGCCCTGCCAGACCCAGCACAGCTCAGCTCAGTTTGCCTGGCTGGGAGCAGGTCGCTATTCCCATGGCATTCCCTGTGTTGCAGGAACAAACACCGGGTGTGCTCCGCTGCCCCTTCCCTGCCAGCACGTGCTGGGTCCGTCCATGAGATGGTGGCACTGCTGCCCCCACTGATGCTGCCATCGTGCCCAGACCTGCTATGACACCTCCGTTGTGGTGCCACTCGGCGAGAAGCGAGACTAAATTAGAGCAACTGATTGCACATCTCTGTGAGACAACCGGGGTGACGAATCAATGGCAGTCACTCCGGTTCTAGGGAAGCCAGGGCAGCACTTACAAGGATTAATCAGCTTCTCACCAGTGTTATTACATCAGCACTGCCTCGGGAGGAGCCCTGAGGCCACACTGGCTGGGCTCACCCCACAGGACACCAAGGCCTGCAAACTGCTGGTTGAGAAGACAACCAGTGCCACACTGCTGGCTCCCAGCCCCGTCCACACCAGCAAGGCCATCAGCTCACAGGCTGTCACAGCTCTTGCTCAGCACTGTGCACATTCTGCCCCATGGGTTGCTCCATGGGCACCTGGACATGGCACCGCATGAGGCAGGAGGACCAGGGCTGGGCTTCAGAGCTAACACAGCATCCCTCCATGGCTGATGCTCAGCATCCAGAGCACACAGGCTGCTATGGATAAAGGACCCAGGCTGGGTTGTTCAGGCAGCAGCTCCAAGCAGGAGCACCTTGCAGCCCAGCCATGCAGAAGATGGTCCTTCTAGTCCAGGGGACAGCTGTCAACAAGGCCAGCAAGATGCTGTGAGGGGGCACTGTCCAAGCCAGAATCTGCCTGGCTCTGGGACAAATCACCACCTGCAAGGGATGGAGAGCAGACAGGATGAGTAAAACTCAGCCATCGCTATGGTAGCTCAGCTCCCAGCAGCTCCGTCTGGCTCCAGACCCAGTCCCTGCTTGGTCAGGAGAGATGCTGACATCAAGGGGTCCTGGATCAGAGACTGTTGCAGCATCTTCCATGGGACGCCTCAGACTGCAGCCTATTGTCAGGGATGTGAGAAGGGCTCCTAGGCAGTGCTGGGACCAACGCACCAGCACCCAGAGCAGTTCAGCTCAGCTCTCCTGTCACAATCTTGTGTGCAACAGCTCTGTGCCAGCTCTGCTATGCCACAGCTCTTGGACTGCACCATAAAAATGCAATGATGCACTTGAGTTACATAAAGATCCAGCCATGGAGCAGAAAGGGCTCTTGATGTTTCCCCACGGCAGGCTTTTCAGGGAGCGTTATGAATGCTAAAACCATGGATGGGAAGTCTGGGGAAGGGGAAGCCAGAGCCCTCTAAATCAGCTACACCAAAACTGCTGAAAAACACGAGGAAATGTACAAGGTTACAAACCTGCCGCCCGAAGAACTCACAACCTGGCTGTGTATTGTAAACATGCCTACCCAGCACACGTAATTACCATTTCACTTTCTTACTAGCACGTGTGTGGGCACACACCAAGTAAAACATGTACATAAAACACTACAGAGATATATTTAAGTCATCTTCATGTGCACACACAGAAAGCATCCAGGCAACAAATTTCTCCTACAAATTCAAAGCACTATCCTCCAAACCAGCAGATCCTCTTTAACTCATTGTCTCTCACACCAGATCAAGTACATTCCCTCCGAATACCAAACTCTCCTACCTGAGTTATTAGAATTTCCCTTTCTGCTGCTGGGGTTTGATGCACACTGTTTACTCTGTGGCATATTAAAGTGCCCCCAAAAGACAGCGTGATAAAGAACACAGGTTACAAAGCTGCATCTGCTCCACTCCAGGTGGATTCCCAGCAGATCCTCTCCTAGCAGCTTTACTTAGGCCAAATCAATTACAAACATCTGAGAGTCAAAGCATCTTTCCTGCCTGTGATCCCAGGGAGTTTCCCAGTGTATTCCATGGTCGGGGCTCACAATCACAACCCTTCCCTCCTGTGTTGCCGCTGTTGCCCGTAACAAAGACGTTCGGTCTCAAAGGAAAGGGTTAAGCCCCACGCAGTCATTGCATTGAGTGCTGGAGGTCTGAGTGCTGCCAAGTCCTGAAAAATGGCCACCAGGCAAGCTGCTGAGAATAATCAGAATAAGATTGGAAGGTGTCCACATCAATCAATCACTTGTTGACAGCTGACTGGAAGCCCCCACTGTGACCGTGGACAGCTGACCAACTCTCGGCTTAACCTGAAGTCTAACATTAGCCTGTTTGTTTCGTGTGGGTGGCTTCTGCGTTATGACCTTAATAGTCAATCAATCTTGCCACGAGTAGTGTGTCTGGCAGAAGCATTAATTATCCATACTATTCATGTACTGAGGAGCTTTATCTTCAAAACCTTAGCATCACTTAGGGAGGAATAACAGAACCCAGAGCAAGAAAGTGAGCCCAGCCCCAGTTCGTAAGGGGGAATCAACGGCAGGGACAAGCTCCTGGGGCTACTGCAGCCCTGATTACAGCCCAGGCTGGGGGCACCTAGGAAAGGGCTTGGCCCAGCTTTTATTCCTAGTACCTACTCAGGCAGCAGGGAGGCTGCTGCTCTTGTATCAGCAACTGCTGGAATCAGTGCCAAGAGGAAGAGCTATAAAAGGACAACAAATACACATCAATTAAACCTTGCAAGCTGTTAGTCACACTAGTTAATAAGTTCTTTCTATCTGTAAAGTGCTCTTAGTGACAAATCCTTTAACTGGCACTATTATGGCTTTCAAGATGCCTCTGTCTTTCATGTGCAGCTTCCTGTACACATGTGAGTGCTCCCTGTTGCGCAGTCTGTTTACACTAGTTGTGAGAAGACATCATCAAAGCTAACTGAAGCAACACTAAATGCTTGAGGAAAACAGAATTCATTCACCACTACCTTTCAGATTGTTTAGAGGCAGTGGGGGCTGCAAACCACAGCAGGAAGGAGATGGGGAGCCAGGCTGACACAGCATTCAGCCACCAAAAGCACCCAGCTTCCATGCCACCCAGCAGAGACCTGAGCCCTGTCCCACTGGCTGCAGTTACATCTCCAGTGATGAGGAGCAGGAGCTGCACTTCCATCCTGCAGCCAGGGTCCAGAGCCCCGGCCATTACACCCGGGCACATTCATCCCGGCTGTTCCTGTGCCACAGGGCACCTGGAGGATGGCATGGGCTTTGTTTCAAAGGGCTGAAACCAGACATTGCTTTGAGCAAAGTGAAGGAAGAGGCATAATGAGAGAAGAGGGAAGCTCCTGCCTCGCTTACCTCTCTGGAGCAGCTGGAAGCTGTGGCACAGCCCCACGGCATGGGCACATCTCTACATCCCTGGTCCTGCCCAGCATTCACCCCTCCCCTAATGCTGCAAATTAGTTATGCTCCTCACCCAGATGTCCAATGGGTGTGCACCAGGTTCACACTCACAGAAACCTCCTTCCCTTTAGTCCAACTCAAACCAATCAGGGCCTTGCAATGTTGGATTAAAAGAGAGACAGCTCATCAGGGACAGTCCATGATCTCTCACACCCGTGCTGCCAAAGCAGCCCACAATTCAGCAGGCCTTGTCTGGACTGATTATATTCCCTGAAAAATGAACACTAACTCTTGTGCAGAAGCAAGTTATGGTTTCTGCGAACTCTCTTCCACACAAATTAAAGTATTAATCACTTTAATAAACATTAGTGTGGAATGGTCATTCATTAAACTCAGGAAAATACACAGCCTCAAAGCAATCATGTCAGGATGTTGGTACCCTGCACACTAACAGCACAGCACTTGTGCTCCCAGCACACTCCAAGCTGCAGGCACCCGATGCTCACCCTGCACCACTGGTCAGCGCCTTGGCCATCACCACTTCAGTGCTGTACCATAGCCTTCCAGGGATGCAGAGAGAACAGCACCACCCACCAGCACACTCAGGGAAGCAGAAAGAAAAGAGGTTTTAAAGAGCTCCCCAGGCAGAGGCCATGGCAGGCGGCTCCCTGCCTCTGCTGGGCCCCACCACAGCCAGTTCACGCTCCCAGATGCCATGTACAAAGGGGGTGTAAAATGCTTGTGTTGACACCTGCCTTCAGACAGCACAAGTCCTGATGTACAGCACAGAGCCAAGAGAAAGGGAGATCTCTGGTGCCCCAGGCCCCCTCATCACCAAAGGGCCAGGCTGCCAGCAGCTCCCCACCACTGCTGGTGCTGGTAAAGCCACGCTCATGGTGAACATGGATCAGAGTCTCCCAAAACACAGAGCGCTGCTGGAGGCCTCTCCTCATGGCCCCCTGTTTGAGCAGCAGGGCTCAGCGCCTTCTGGACATGGTGCCTATCTGCAGGCTTCTCCAGCAGTGCACCCCAGGGATGCAGAGGGGCCTCCAGGCTATCAGTTGCAGCAGCAGTGTTGGATCTCCTGCCCACAAGGTCCTCAGTGCAACCTGGGCTCCTCCGGCTGGCTCAGGGCTTCACGGCCGGTGTCAAGTGGCAACTTTCTGGATTGTGACCTTGTTGGAATTTGCTCCCGGGGGGGACACACCAGTCCATAAAGTTCCCATTAGTGCAGAAGCACATGTAAGCACTTTGTTGGCAGAGTTCAGCAGCAGGGAAGCCTGCAGTTGATCAGTTCTGCCTCGCTGGTCACTGCAGTCAACAGGAATTACTGCAAAGGATTTCTGTGCCCCCTCTCCCAAAGCCCACCCTGCTCCAAAAAAAAAGAAGATTTAAGGAAGCCAGCCAAGCTCAGGCACTGCTCCAACGCAACGCGGTAAATCTGCGCGATGCCTGCGAGGGGAGTTGGCCCCATCCAGGAGCAGCCAGCAGGAGAGCAGCGGGGATTTGTTTATTGTACGAAACAAACCGAACCATGGGGAGCGGATGTCTCCCCACAAGAGCAGCAAGCGCACGGGGGCCTTTGTGCCGAGCGACTGAACACGGCACCGAGGCACGGGCGGGTGGCCGCTGGCACCGACCTTTGCCCCTGGCTCCAAGGGCAGCAGGCGCCCGGCACTCAGGGACCTTCCCCTTCCCACAGGCACCAAGGACATGAGGGGATGGCCCCATGACACCAGCCTGGGATGAGGACCTGTGTGCAGCCCCTCACCACCCCTTGGGGCCTGCAGGTCATGGTGCTCAGCCACAGGGAGAGGGGGGTGGCAGTGAAGATGCCGCTCTGCTGCCGCCGGCTGCTTGGGGCCGTGGTGTGTCCCATCACAGGACCATGGGTGCCGGGGCTCGCAGCTCCCCATGGGCCCCCCGTGCACCCTCTCCATCACATCGCACCAACCACCAGCACTGGCTGACCTGGTTTCAGCCAGTTTTCCTTCATGATTAACACTCTCTGGGCCCCTGCTCACTCTGTTATTCTCACCAAATTAAAGAGCAGTCCTGGATCCTCGTTAGATTTGCTCACATTTGAGCAGTGTCATGTGGTCAGTAGCCCATGGCAATACACTAAATTAAAGGCCTAATGCAGAATCCACCTACGAGCCTGACAACTAATGAATTGAGGGCTTCAGGCCCCAGAGGACCCGCACTGGGACGAAGCCACTTCACAGCGAGCCGGAGCTGAAGCGCAGTCCCTGGGCTGTCATTCAGAAATAAAGAGTTGTTTAATTTTATCCACCGCAGGACACAAACAACAGCACCTCTGTAACCAAGAGCTGCTCTGCTGAGAGCCAGGCACCCACGACCTCTCCAGCACCGACCCCTCAAGCACAGCAGCTCCCACCCGTGCACTGTGGGTGCTGACAAACCAACCCCACGCGGTTTGAATGCGCTGGGTCTGAGTCCCAGCATGGAAAAGCTGCCTCTCAGCTATGGTCAACACGAACACTTCCACCCACCCCCTCCAACCAACACCAACGCTCCAGAGTACCCAGCTCAGCCATGCCCCCTTGCCCTGGCATGGCTCTTCCTCCACACCGGCACCCGCTGCACCCCAGGCAGCACAACTGCCCACAGCACAGCACCCAGCCTTCATGGTGAGCATCACTGCCCACGGGCATCAGTCAACACCGTCAGGCTACTCATGAGAAAGACAAAGCCTGTGGGTCCACTTTAGGCTCAGATCCCTCTCCCCATCTTCCGGCAGTGGCTGGGCGAGCGCTTGGATGTAAACACCGGGGCCAACACAGCAGCCATCAATTCTGCTCTGAAGCCTTTCAGCTTGGAGCTGGAGCCTGGAGCGGTTCAGCCTGTTGCATCAGCCAGCACCAGCCCTGCAAAGGTCAGGGCTGTTTTGGTAAGGAAATGTTTGCTGAAGCCTTCCCTCCCCCAGGTCCCTGCTCTGGGCTCCACACTCACGCACCCGTGCGCCCGCTTCCACTGCTCCTGCCTGCAGACACGGGGAAGCTGCAGAGTCACAGCTCTTCACCTCCAGGAACTGCTGCTCCCCAGCAGGTACCAAAGGGCTGGCAGGCACCAGGGTGAACTCAAACCCCAGCAGATCAGACCCACCACCACGCGAGAAGACTGTTAGAAATACCTGTCCAAAGGAGACGCCTCTCTCATGATGGAGGCACCTCCTCAATGGAAAATCCAGGATCTCTTCTGTACATCTTTGTGTCACTCCAAAGCCTGGAGGCTCCACAGTGTAAGCAGTAGGGTTACCCTGGCAGGCTTCACCTCCAGCTCACCTATTGCAGCGCCTGCTCTGCTCCTGCATCTGGCCATGGACCAGGTCTGCACAGCCACCAAAAGGCAGAAAGCAGAGAGCAGCAGGGTGGGAACCCCCCCAGCAGTGGCTCTCAGCAGGTTCAGTGGTGCCTGGGCAGGGCAGGCAGTGACCCAATCGTGGGCACTGGGCTGCAGCCATCCAACGCTGCTCCACACAGCATGGCCACATTGGCTGCTCATGTCCAGTCTGGTTTGAATGCTCAAATTGTTTTCAGTGCTGACACTGAAAGGGGCACATAAAGCTTGACACAAGGGGCACATAAAGCCCCTTGGAGGAGCCAGGTCTCACCCGAGCCACCTCCATGGTGCCACCTTCGGACACCAGAGCCCTGCTCCACCTCAGCTCCTGCCAGACCTGCACATCTGGAAGGGGACACCAGGAGCAGTCACTGCAGGAAGTGGCCGTTTGCTAACTGCTGAGCAGGCTCTGATGTCCAAAGATGCAAACACATCTACAACAGGCGGCTCTACTTAAAGGTTCCTCATTGACAAATGCAGCTATTTATATGACACTTACAGATGTGTGCACACAATGGGCCCAGGAAAGCTTTGTGCCTAAATGCTGTCAACAATGACAACATTTTTATTATACTAGTAAATACTTTGTTTTGTTGCTGCTTAATTGGGAATCAATACCATGCCTATGTTTAATTACATTCCCCATTTCAGAATGGTTGGGATCAGCCAGTTGTTTTTATTCCCTGCAAAGACTGGGCACTTTGTATTTGGGATTCAGAGAGCACAGAGGCTGCCTATGGGAGATAGCAGCCCCCTTGAAGGAGATGGGCATAGTTAGTGGGATCATTATGAACTATAAACAAACCACCCCAGGAGAGGTCAGAAGCTCACCTACCCTTCCCCATCTGTAAACAACCCATTATTCAGCTCAGATGAAATAAAGCACAAGTCTTTACATCTGTGGTGCTTGTGCACGCACGTGCGGGTGATCAGGTGCATCTGGCATAGCTGGAGGAAGCCCCGTGACACGAGTGTGTGCAGAACCCAGACAGGGTAACCCAGCACACAAGTGACTACCAAAGGCCCTTCCTTGGGCACAGACCCCCTCACCAGGGGACATGGCAGCTGCCGCTGGGCTCAGCACCAAGGTGCTGGAGGCAGTGAAGTGCCTTTGTGCAGCACGGGAACGGTGGGGATATAAATAACAACAACCTGCGCCGCCCGAGACAGCTGTGTGGCAACTCCTGCAATTACTCGCTTGTAAATGGCAACCTTTACACGTGCTCCACTCCTGACATCTTTACGTGCTCCATCTCCAGAGATCTCCTGGTGCACCTCGGCAGAGCAGCCTCGCATCACGATGCAGTGCTCCTGCTGCTGCCTCACCAAACCCACCCCAGCCAGACACAGGGCAATGGGAGATCCCCCTCCCCACTCCAGTGTGGGGCTGAAACTCTGTGCCCACCCACTCCAGTCAGGAGTCCGGGGACTCCCTTGCCCAGGGCACAGTGATCTCTGCCATGGTGCGTGCCCCAGCTACCGCATGTTTCAGATGAGGTGCTCATGGACTTCAACCTCCCTCCTCATCTCAAAGTACAGGCAGATTCATGGCACAAGAAGAAGTCAACGTACTCTGTGGTTGGTCCGAAATGCCTCAGCGCATCCCTACAAAGAGGTGGCTGTCAGAGAACCAGCCCCAGAAAGCATCACGCTGCAGACCCAGGATGCTCAACTCTAGGGCCTTTGGGGGACAGGAGAATCTGCCCCAGAGACTCCAAACCATCATCACAGGGGGCTCTGCAGGCACTCAGCTGATCAGAGCGGGTCTGCAGTGCTGGGGCAGCTCCCAAGACCTGGAGAAGTCTGGAGCAGCCGGGGAGGGGCTGTGTGGTGTCCCCCTAGACAGGCTGGCTCCCTGCGGCTGGTGACCACCCCACCACATACACGAGCACAGCGGGGCCAGGAGCAGCACTCCAGGTCAAGACACATTGATGTGATGCTGGGGCACAGCCTGCCCACGCCATGCTTCCCCATCTGGACGCAGCGCAGCCACCTCTCCAAAGCAGTCTCTTCACCCCTAATGCAAGAGCTGCATTTTAGCATTAATTTTTTCTCCTAGACAGACTTCAATCTCATTAATTTTAAGACACTCTAAGCTCTCTTTAGCTGTCTCTAACATAATTCTCCTAACTTAAGATACACTAGATAGAAGTACCCAATCCTGTTCATAATTGTATATATGGCCAGCAATTCAAATTCACTTCCCCTGATTTAATGTCCTATTTGTATTCTATCAATAAATGAAGTTCTCAGGACCATACTCAAATGGAAGCAGCACTATGCTCTGATAGCCAGAGCCGGCAAAAAAAATTCCATCACTAAACCAAAGTGCCTTGTAGTATACGATTCCTTGACTTATTGTTCTCTCCTCTTCACTGCACTTGAATATTAAATGTTGTATTAATAGCTCACTCTTAATTATCCACGAGCAATGTACTACAACCAGAAAATTAATGGAGGGAAGCACCACAAAAATGGAAAAGAATTCTCCCTACCCTGATCCATTTTCAACCAGCCTGTGAGAGGAAGGGACACACGCGCTGCCCCCAGCACAGCCAGCCAAAGACCAGGTTTCTCCAGGGTCTGCATCCCATGGACATGAGCCATGGGCTGGATCAGCCAGGCATGTTTGACCTGGAGATTCACCTCAGTGCTCACCCGCCAAATCCCACCCCGGGTGCCCAGCTGCTGCCGGCCTCCCATCAACTCATCCATGCTTGGAAACTGAGCCCTTGAGATGCCAGCACTGACATACAGACAGCACAGACCCTACACGTCACCACTTTCACTTTATTGCCCTACGCTGAGGGTCTTTGTCTCACAGTTCAGAACATGGCTCTCTCCAGCTGCCCCCTGTGCAGAAGGCAACACACCGATTCCCCTCCGATCACCAGCACAGTCCCTGCCCACCGCAGCATCGCGGACTGGGGAAGCAGAACTAAGCTTTCTACATCACACTCTTCGGCAACTCCACTGCCAGTGATGGATACCACGAGGACAGAGAGAGCCAGCAGACAGACAGAGCCACAGCAAGAAGCCTGCCATACAAGTCAACCCAAAAGCCTGCTTCTGGAGCAGGACTCTCCAGCTGGACTCTGATGCAGCCCTACAGAGTGGGTGACAATTGGCACCGCAGAGGAAGCTGGCAGTAACATTCCTTTACCTCCATCACAACAGATATTGCCCAGGGGAAGGAAACACTGCAGAAGTTGTCTGTACCCTAACATGGAGCTGGGGAATCAGAGCTCTGGAACCCTGATCAGCTCTGAACTCTGTACAGCTAATTTACTGAACTGTTCAGCACAGGGAAGGGAATTAGTTACTTTGTCTCTTACTCAATACAGGCATTAAAAAATTAACAGGCCATTACTAAGTTTTCTTTGCATTTCTGCCTATTACAGTGTTAGTTAATGACTCGGGCTCTGCTCAAGCTCAGCACTGTTGTTGCTGTCACTCAGCCCTGGCAGGGAGGAGGCAGAGCCCCAGTCCCAGGGAAACCCCATCTGCTGCAGGGCCTTTTGCTCTGAAACCACCCAGCACAACACCCTGCTGCCAGGTCCAGGTCTCTCCCTTGCTGGGCACCCCAGCATGGGCACCACAGCTCAGGAGCCCTACTCTTCCACAGCAGCCTCCACAGAGCATCCTGAAGCTGAGGAACCCAAAGGATAGCACAGGTGAACTGCTCTGCAGTGGGTGATGTCCTGCAGCCTGACATGAACCATGCCATGCAGAGGGCTACCCTGTCAGATGTCCCCAGCAAGTGCTGCACCATGAAGCCACGATGCAGTGATATCAGGACAGCGTCAGCACAGCTCCTGCAAGGTGGTTGCAGCAGGCAGGGCCACCGCAGCATACACCACCATGGATGCGATGCCAGGGCTGATCCAGGAGAGTGGAATGTTGAGGTGTCCAGCTAAATATGAGCCTCCCATTGCCAGAGCCCTGCAGCAGCCATGAATTATGCAGCGGCTCGCTCACATGTCAGCAGGATCACAATATTGATGAGTTATCCCATGGGTAATCTGATGAAAACCAAGATAAACTCAGCAAAAATAGAGTGTAAAATGTTCCTTTCCCTTCAGTTTCCAGCCCAGCTTTGGGAGCATCTCGGCTCCCCTCTCTCAGGCTCCCTCCTCAACCAACGCAGGCACGAGGGTGCAGCCGCGCTGCCCCAGTCACCTACAAGCATGTGCTGGGTGTCCAAAGCCCTACCTGGGGGATGTTCCATACAGAATTAGAGGCTGGTGCTCTCCGCAGCGCTGGCGCATTCCACAAGGTCTGTATTTTGGCATTTAGATTAATGCTGGAGACAGGGAGGAAGACATTGCCATGTCTCACACTGACTCCCTCCTCTCTGTCTGAGGAAGTGACGGATGATGGAGCGCAACTCCCACTCAGAAATGCTTTCCAGGGCTCGTGCAGACCTGGGTCTGGCTCTGGCTCCCATGACAAGCTGATTGCTCTATAATCCTAGCCCAGATGCTTTCGGTACCCTGGGAACAGCCAACGGCACAGGATCCCACCCTCAGCCAACCTGAAACCCCACGAGGAGAGGGGAGACACTTGGTGCTTCTGACCACGTCTCATCATCAGGCCCATGGTGAATGCCAAGGGCAGTGAGACCAGGATGGGGAGCACTACTCCTCGCCCCAGTACTTCCACAGGGCAGCAGGGACCGATGCTGCTCACCCCCGACTGGGTGAGACCTTCAGAGAGCCCTGAAGCCCCTAGAGAAGGCAGTGCTCATCCACATGGCTGCTTCCTGAAGAGGGGAGAGCCCAGCACATCCTTCCCTGGGACAGAGCCGGAGTCGGGAATAGTAAGTGACAGTCCTCACCCTGGGGACACACACCAGACTGCTCAGCACTGTCTCAGTCACCATGCCCTTGTGCCATCAGCTGCAGGAACACAATGAAACAAACACTTCATCAACAAGGAGCCAACAACGGACACAGAGGTTACACTGGCTGCCAGGCTTCCCATCTTCACACGGTGGCATGGGAATACCTCATGGCAAAGTGGGAGACAGCAGCAAAGGGGACTCAGAAGCCTGCCATACACTGCTGAAAGCCCTTCATCCCCCCCCTACCCCTCCCGAGCCCTAGCACAGATGGGTACCTGCAGAAGAGGTGACTGTAAGTAGAGTTGTTTGACCTTTTCCTAAGGGATGTTCACTGCAGAGCACAAGAGAAAACTCCAGAAGCAGAGCAGTGCTGCTTTTCTTCTAAGGTAGCATTTCAAATCCATAACTTTATGTTAAATGAAGAGACAAGAAACAGAAAGAATGAACTGGCAAGACAAGGAAGAGACAGGAGGAAGGGGATCTTCCCAGGAGAACCAAGAAGCTGCAGAAAATGACCAGTAAACCAGCTCCCAGCTCTGCCCCTTCCCTCCAGACCTCGCTCCAGCACGCAGGAGGCACCAGCAGGGTGAGCCCTGGCTGCAACCTCCCACGGTCACCACCACGTGCCCTGCCAGCTGCAGGCGGCCCCAGGCTCCCCGTGGCCACCAGTTCCTCCAGTTCAGCCCTGGCCATTGCAGGAAGGCCCAGACCCAGCCAGGCCCCATTGCCCCAAGGGCTGCTCTCCCCTCGTGCAGGGCTGTGGAGGACAGCAGCAGGCCAGGGGCTCATGCCCAGCCTGCGGAAGGGACAGGAAGGGTGCTCCCTGGGGCCGCTGCGCCTCACCGATGTGTCTGTGTGAGAAACTTTCACAGTTTTACTGCTTTCCAAATATTTTAATGCAAGCCATTTGGTGTCACATGTTTAAAAACAGGTACCAGCATGAGCTACACGCGCCTTAGCAAATGTCTCTGTATTAGTATAAATACAAGAAGCAGAAAAGCACGGTCTGACTCTTAATCCATATGGTTATCCCAAATAGATTGCATGGTCTTAAACTTTGGCTTATTAGACTCGATCTTGCATATGGAAAGAATTAAAATGCTGGATTTACAGTGCAGGCTAATCAGAACGTGTTTAACTTAGGGTGCCCCAGAAGACCCGGGAGGTCACAGCCCCAGACACCTGGTGCAGAACCTGATCCTGCTCACACAGTGCAATGCTCACAACCCCCAGCACCGCACAGGCTCTGCCGGTACACAGCAGGGCAGGATTTGACCTCCAGCACTCCTGTACCAGTGAGCTGCAAAACGGAAATACCTCATTTCCCACCGACTAGTCCATACACGCAGAGACAACAGGGCCAAGTGCAGGCTGCTGGCAGTGCTCCATGGGCAGTGCTCCGGTGCTGGGCCCCTACTCCTGTAACTGAGAAAGCCATCAGCCCGCTGGTCCCTACTCAGGATAAAAGGTCACTTCAGGGCTTTAAGGGTTTCTTTTTCAAACAAAAGAATTGTCTTGATTTTCAAATACTTCAAGATTACAGCAGCTGTTCGAAGCAAGGCATGATATCACACTGCTAATGAAGCCAGACTCATGGCAAGGTGGATACACGTTATTTACTTCTGCTAACTTATTTCTGGACAAGGCTAGACTCATCTCAGGAACTTTAATCCACACATTTCTACCACCACAGATGGAAGCACATTGAGCTCTCCCACCAAAGAGCCTCTGTGCAGCAGCCTGAGCCTCACCCCCTTTGTTTTTGCATGGATTTATTCCACTGATGTTGTTTCCATGTGAGTCAGTTGCCTTTTTATTACTCCTCTAACTACAACTTTGGAGAAAGTTACTGAATTTCTGGACTTGGAGCGATGACAAAAGAATACACTGATTCACCCCCCTCCCCAGCACTGTCTGCTCGCTCTGTCTGACATCTCCCTACAGGGACCATTCATATGTTGTCTCCAGTTTGCTTGTTTTTCCAGGGTTGTTTTCTCTATGAAAAGCTAAATTGTTAGATTATGAGCACACTTTTAAGTAAAAGGCTTCGGGAAATGAATTCCACTCCAGCTTCAAGCTGGCTCTCTTCCAAAAACTACCTTTGCTTCATCTTCTACATGTAAGGGAATTGTTTATTACCAGCGTGAAGAAACAGGCGCACTGCTGAAGCACTTTCGGGAGGCTGTCCTGAACCGTGCGCTCTGCACGGGGAGGCAGTAACAACTGATGGGGAGAAATCCTGCCTGCTCACACACATCACACGGGCAGGGAACAAACAGGGGAGCTTTCTGTCCATTGGTCACTGCTTTCGGAGTCAGTATAAGAGCACAAAGCAGTTGGGGTTTGGAAGAGCTGCTCCACTCATACCGGCTGCAGCCCTGCAGAGCTCTGGTTCTGAAAAGAAATTAGAAGAGATGAAGTTTTCCCCAAGCACCTCTCATCCTGGTGCCCTGGACCCACCCAACGCTGCTGTGCCTGGGAGCACTCAGCTCTGCCACATGAGGTTATTTTCATCATCCTACTAAAAAAATAAGATGTGGTTGCAGGTCCCTGGCACTGCTTTACCATAGGAAAAAATACAGACTGTGTTCAGAAGCATCGCTGTGGAAAGCTTCTTAAAACTGAGTTTCTTTTCCTTGCTTTGACTAAATGGAGGCAAAACAAAGCTGCCAGCCCATCGGAAAAGAAAAAGAATTTGTTGAGAAACACCCGAGTCCGCAGTTCACCCGCGTCCAGACAGCACAAGCTCCAGCCTCACTGCATTCAGTGTCTGGTTCTACCCACCACACCTGACTGCTCCAGAACATGCTTGGAAACAGCACAGGGCAAAGAGGAGCTCCAAGGCAGAGCCGGGGTAACCATGTCCTGCCTGGGCTGCAGCCACAGACCTGGACCAAAAACCATACTAAAACAGCAGCAGAAACTCCACCTAGACAGCAGCACAGACCCATGCATAAGCAGCCTCAAGGTACAAACCCTCGCACATCCAATCCTATCTCCAGCCCTCCCGGGTTCTCCAATCCACCTCTGCTGACCCAGACAAACCCCAGCCCCAGAGCTGGGCCCACCGTGTGCTGCACCAGCCAAGCTCAGCTCCATGCGCCACAGCCAGAGACATCCCCAGGACGCTGGCTCCCCTGGCACCAGTCAACAACGTTAACCAGCAACGCCGCCTCTCCAGGAGGGTCGCTGGAGGCTGCACAGAGGCAGAGGGGAAGAAGGTTAACAGAGCAGCAGAGCCCGTAACCATTACATCAAGTGGCAAGTCATTCATTAGTCTCCTTAACTGCCAGAGATCATCAGTCGAGGCCCTGGTGCAGTGCTCAGCGTCTCCTCATCTCCCCGTGCCAGGATGTGCGCAGCATGCTGAAGGGCAGCAGATAGCTGTGGTGGCCACCGACAGGATCACACCCCAACCCACTGCCACCCCTTCCCTGCTCCTCAACCCTGGCCCAGGCCAGGGGCTACAGCTTGGGCTTGCAGAAGGCTATGTGCTGAGCTTCTGATGAGCACTTGCAACGAGGAGCAGGAGACAGCACCTCACTTGAGCTGCACAGGGATGGCACAGACGACCACAGCCACATGCAGGGTCCCAGCATAGGGCATCTTCCTGGGCATGTTCTGAGAGCACAGCTAGAGCCCAGAAGGGTTTCCCTGCGTGGTCTGTACTGCCAGCTACAGCAGAGCAGCACCTCACCTGTGCCAAGACCATCGTCAGAATTTGCTGTCAAAGGATGCAAAGAAATCCGGAAAGGCTCAAGATGCTTGAAACATCCACATCAATACTGAAAATGGTTCTGCAAAGATTCACATTAGGGAACTACCCTGCACTGTGGCCTTACAGGTGCTTCCTCTCTCCAGGCTCTTATTACTGAGGACCAGAAACAGACAAGATGCATGTTCTCCTTTTGGTTTTTAAGGAAATGAGTAAATTGGGATCAACTTTTCATCTTTCCCACAAAAAGTGCTCTGTCATCTCATGCCTGTTCACCTATGCAAAGACAAGATGACATCTCTGGCTAAAGGCCGACAGTTCTGCACCTCCTTGTCACTTTTAACAAGAAAATAATCCTGCAGAAACACTTGAAAAACAAATCGGTGTTGACACTCCTCATCTGCTAGGTACATTTTACGAAAGGGAAGAAATACTGCATTAGCATCTGACCTCCTCACCTTCCTGACACTGGAAGAAAATAAAGAAGAAGAGGCTCAGAAAAGCTGATGCTGGAGTAACAAAACAATGAGAGCAGGCAGCAGCTCACCCACCACGGGGGAGCCAGGCAGGGCTGGAGCCAGGCCAGGCACAGCACTGGAGCCCACCCCATAGAGCAGGATCACACAGGGCAGCACCAAAAGCTGCTCAGAGCACACGGCTGCAGTCCCTCCATGTGAGCAAACCGATGTCCTCCTACCATGTCTCTTCTTGCCTCCACAGGAGCCCTGCTCCAGCTCCATACTCACACCTCTACACAGCTGCACAAGGAGCTACTTGAACTCCCCAGAGATGAACTGCTCTGCCCTGCTCCAAATGCTCATGAAGCACCCAGCACCCTTCCAGCTCTGATCTCCAAAGCCTGCAGGCAGCAACAAGGATTCCTCACAACCGCATCTCCACTCCTCAGCACAGGTTACCAGGAAATAAAGCTGAGCTTCGCCTTCTCAACAGCCGCTTCCTCCAGGAGCACGCTTGCCTCCGGACACAACCCTGGTGACTCTCCATGTCCACAGCACCAGATGGCCCCAGCGCTGGCTGCAGTTAGCTGCTGCCCCGAGAGGCACAACTGCCCTGCAGGGAGGGGCAGCTGAGGAACTCGCAGAAACATTTTCCCACTGGTAGCTGCCGGCCTGAGCTGATGCAAGGTGACACGTGTCCCGGCAGGAACAATGCGCTGACGTCCAGAGCCGGCTCCCCATGTTCCACACACAGCACTGGCACCGCAGCACCATCACAGGTGGGGGGAAGCTCAGTTTCCCCTGTGAGCTCATTTCAAGCACCCCTTTGAGGCGCTGGTGCCAAGGAAGACCTGGCACTCCTTCTGCAAGACAGCTTTGTAGCAGGTAGCGCAGTGCCCATTAATGTCGGCTGGAAACAGGAGGGCAGAGAGCTAGGTAAGAGCAAAGCCACCCTCATTAGTGTCCAGGCACACCAGCAGCTTCACATCCTGCAGAGACAGCCCCAGACCCCACCACATCTACTGGAAAAGGTGCTGCTAAACACAGGAGCAGGGGCCAGCCACGTGTGCCAACCACCCATAGCCAAGGGATGTCTTTAGACAACCCTTCCACGAACAACAAGTTCTGAGAAACAGCTCAGGTAGCCCCTGCGACAATGCCAGGAAAGCAGATGAGACGCTCCAGGACAGATCTCCTTCAGGCTACAGTGGAAACACAAAGAGCACGATGCAGAGCATGGCACAGAGCATGGCCGGGTGCCGAAACCCCGGCACCAGCCCGTGCCTGCTTACACAACCACGTTACACAACACCCGCTCCAGCGCGTTGCGTAAGGACAGGACAGGCACACCTCGAAACCCCACAGCCGCAGCGTGCTGGGACAGCAAACCCACCCAAGAGCACCTTGCACACCTCCCGAGGGGAGGCAGCCCAGCACAGCACAGCCCCATGGGGCAAGAGAAGCAGCTCTTCCACCACGTGCTGGGAAGAAGCTGCTGTGACCCCAAATCACAAGACCAGGAAGCTCCTCCTTGTTGGACTATGAGAACGTTTTAATTCCTCAAGAATATGAAGCAGTTTTCATTAGAGATCGGCTGGAGGCACAAGCAGCAGTTTCACACACTCTGAGTTTCAGCTCAGTGACAAATGCAGCACCGTGGTCACCAGCAATTCAGAGCTTCTGCCATACAGCAGGTGTGAAGTTCTGGTCTCTGTTTCAACTACATCCACCCAGTACATCCCAATGCCTCCAGCAGACAGCACGTAGAGAAGGCTGCTGGCAAGGAGGAGGTTTGAGTTTCTCCCCAGCTGGTAACGTTTCTGTTTTCTGCACCCGAGCAAGGATTTATGACAGAGCAGGTTTCAGAGTCCCTCTGCTTCTCTAGGAAGTACCAGGAAATAAAAGGGCAATTGCATTAGTCAGTGTCCTGGTTTAGCAGTAGCAGTCATTTTTTCTACTGGTGCAGTGCTGTGTTTTGACTTTCGACCTGGGAATAATACTGATAAAGCCAATGTTTTCAGTTGTGGGTCAGAATGTTTACCCTGACCAAGGACTTTGTGAGTCTCATGCTCTGCCAGGGAGGAGGAGAAGCTGGGAGGAAGCAGGGACAGGACACCTGACCCAAACTAGCCAAAGAGGTATTCCATACCATAGCACATCATGCCCAGGATGTAGAACGGAGAGTTCCCGGAAGGGCTGGATCATGGCAGGGTGGGGGTGAGGTACCGGTTGGTGAGCGGTTGTATTCTCTTGCTTGTTATTTCCTTTATCATTATTACTATTAGTGGTAGCAGTAGTGATTTGTGTTATACCTTAGTTATTAAACTGTTCTTATCTCAACCCGTGGGAGCTGCATTCTTTCGATTCTCCTCCCCGTCCCTCCAGAAGCAGAGGGAAGAAAGGTGGGGGGTGAAGTGGACTGCATGGTTCTGATTTACGGCCTGGGCTTAAACCACGACAGTCAGTCATCAGGAGTTTGAAGTTTCTGCTTCGTTTCAGATGACAGCAGGTAGAATTGCTCAGCTGCCTGACTGCAGCCAGCGGTGTCCACACAGGCAGGACGGAGCCCCTGTTCGCATGTGCTACACACACACTACACACTGTTTAATGACTGAGCAGCCACAGCAGCACCACAGCAACGTGCCTGCTTCTGGGAACCACCAAGGCCAAGTTCAGGTAATTAGGGCAGGTCCTGGCACATGCCAGTGCCTCACCCTGGGCTCTGCTCCGCTCCAGCGGCTGCTGCCTGTGCAGGGGGATGCAGTGAAGGGTGAGCCTGCCCAGGGAGGTTCTCCTGCCTGGTGGGCACAGCAACACCTCTGCTGAAAGCTCCCACCACGATGAGATTTGCCTCTCTCACAGCTGCATCCCACCAGCAGCTCTCAAGCCCTCACCCTGCCATCAGCCAGTGAAACCAGCCCCTGATCCCGTGTGTATGGCAGTAGCACCCACAGCAAGACCACGTACCGAGCCCAGCCCCCACTGTGCCCTGCAGCCTGCTTATCAGGATGCCCATCCACACGTGTCGAGAATGCTTTTCAAGGTTACAGTATTACCAAATTTCATAATCCAATTCCAGTTTTTCTTGCAAGACAATTAACCCAACGCTGCCACCGAGACCCAAGACTAATCCTTGAGAACCTCACTAACATCCTCCCTTCAGCTTCCTTGTGCCACCCTCCACACAGCTCTGCTCATGTCCATACAGCCAGTTTCACCCACAGTGCTGTGCCAACTAACTTGTTTCTTATCCAAGTACCATCTCCCAAAAGGCAAAGGCTTCCAACAAACGCTGAGGTAGCCAAATCCAGCTACTACTGGCCTCTTTCCCTCTCCTCCCCCCAGATATAAATTTTATTCTTGAAACTACTAAAGTTGGCTGACAATAATGATAACTGACAGATGCTGGGTTAAATAGGCCACAGACTTTCCCTCGGGCCTAATTTAGACCGGATATCAAAATGATATAAAATATCATTGCTCGCCTTCACTCCATCAGGACAGACCGATATTAACTCTTTCCTAGGAGAGTTTTGTTTGCACTGTCACCTTGGAAGAAAATGCGTGTTCCATCCAACCTCTTCCTGCCCTAAGCCCAAGCTCCAAGGCAGCTCCACAAAGTCACTGAAGTTCAAGCTCACCACCAGGCATTGGGCAGGTCTCTCAGACCTGAACCTTCAGAGGAATCCGAGCACCCTGACACAACGCTGTTGAGATGTTCCATGTACAAAGGGCTGCGTGCCAAAGAGCCCACAGTAGGAACAACACACCTTGAGAAGGGTTCCAAAATGCTAAAACACGAGGAACAGGAAAATAGGGTATTTTATACTGTTTTCTAAACAGATTTTTATCATTACACTTCAAGCGAACATCTCCATCAGTGAAGTGTCACTGTACCTCAGCAGGAGTGGGCATCACTTCTGGGTACTACCACCTTGTGCTGCACCATCCAAGTGTTAAAGCAGTCCTGCACCACACATGGGCTCAGAGGCACGCTGGTGTAAGCTGATGCCAGCTGATGCTGGACACCAATCTGGCAGCCTCATGAGAGCCCAGAGCTGCTCTGCCCTCAGTGAGGAGCTGATGCTCATGTGTGACAGGTTTCCTCTCAACTAGACTCAGACAGCTGGAAGCTGTGCTCAGGAATGAGTAACTCATCTCTCTCCTTGGAGCCCATGCAACTGGCATTAATTAACACCTGGCTTGAAGTTAATCAGGAAAAGGCCCCACGCCTAATACCAAAATGCCAGCACCATTAACCCTTTTATTGCTGGTCCCAATCAGACTGGAGAAACAGGAGATCCCTCACAGCAGTCTGCTCTCAGCAATGTCTCATCAGCCATTCCTTGGGCTTTACAGCAGGAAGAAGACCACCAGCACCAAGTCACACACAATAGATGTTCCTTTGCTTATTTTCAGTGTGACTCCCCACATAGCAGGAAGACTCAACATCTAAACTTAAGGAAAAGCCTCTTCACTGCAGTTGTTTCATGTACTACTTGCACAAGATGCTTCTGGAGCTTCATCAGCCCTTTAAAGACATAGCTGAGGGAGGCATCAGGATAAATCCCAGCCATCCCTGACCAACAATGCTTCACACCTATGGGCAACATCGAGACCGTCTACTGGGTCACTAACTATGCCTTGCACAGATAAGCACTCCACTTGTGGGCAGTGCTGAAGAGGTACAAGACCTCACCAGCCTCCAGTAGCAACCAGAGGAATGTTTTCAAAGCACCATATGGATTTCAATAGAATTCATCCCTGCATGGAGGTACTAGGCAGGGCAAAGAGCTCACCTTAGCTCTAAACAGAAGAGCAAAAGCACCTCTAGGATACCATACACTTCTAACTGGCTTTAAACTGGATTAGGCAGCATGTAAGCTTAGTGCCAGTGCTGTATGTGAACACAGATCCTTTTAGTGCAAAGATGCTGCATAAGAGAGCACAGGTGGAAAACCAGCAATGAAAAAGTCAATATAATTCTGATGTTTCCAGGACATCACCAAAGCTGTTTCCTTCCATTTGTCTTATGTGCTATTTCTAATCAAAGAAGGATATTTTGAACAGCAGCAGCAAAACCTTTTAAAAACCCTCTAAGCCCATTTTCCAAGGCTAAGAAAGTCCAGCTGAGAACACACTGCTGCATGCTAATGGCACACACAGCAAGCGACAACAGCTCAGCTCAACAGAGCCCTTTGTGCCTCGCTGCTCAGGTCAGTTCTCATCCGTGTTTGCCCACAGAAGGGCTGGAGTTTCCTCATCCCTCTGGAGCAGGGCTGAGGCTCACCATGGTCTGTCTGCAGCCTGCACCCAGTCCACCCCACCAGCTCACACTGGGTGCCCATTGCCTTCAGCCCAGCCACTCCACATTTGTAACAGCACCAAAAGTCAGAAAAGACAGACCTTAAAAGTAAATGTCCATGGGAACGGGACAGATGCAAGTGCACCTCCACTGTGCACCAGCACAGGGACAGGAGTCAGACCTAACCCATGGCTGCACAGCGAGGCCATACATGTCTGATGTGGCAGAGCTCACACTGCAGCAGCCTCACACTGATAACCCACCTGGCAGCACAGAATCCACTTCTGCACTTGGACACACACAGCTCTGAGCTTCCGACATGTAATTAGAGACTGTATTTTAATGAATATGCACAAGGGGGCAGAGTCAGAGTTGTGCACCTGAGGTTACGTTTTGCATATTTTAGCTTCAACACTTAGCAGTGCAGTCTCACTTCATTAACCTGACCTTCTACATCTCAGTTCCTAGGAGGGTTGTTGGGTCTGTTTCTCTTAAAAGGAAAACACAGCATTACAGGAGAGGTTCCTTTGTTTCCATTGGGTGCCCAGGATAAAAGAGTTTTGGCCTTGGATCATTCTGGAAACAGGAGTTTGGTTTATATCACTGTTAGACAGTTCCTGCACTGAACATGCAGTAAAACGCAGTTCAAGTCAAAGCAGCAGGGTTACAACCACCTCCGCTCCACACCCACCTGCAGCTGCATGGCCACCATCCTCAGAGCTCCAAAGGCTCTGAGCATCCAGCATCTCCGCAGAGCTGGCCAAGACTGCAGAGAGCAGTGAGTGCTTTAAAGTGAAGCTGAATTCAAAGCAAATCAGTTCATCAGGTTTAAAGTTATAAATGTTAAACTCAGCAAGGGGACCACTTTTGCTCCCATAGACTCGTAAAACAATATTACACATTAAGTACTTTGTTAAAAGGACATTATTTCTACATTTCAAATCCAGCATTCAGCAGTCAGGAAAGCCTCTGCAACCTGAATTTGACCTTCTTGTTTCTCTAGATTGCAACAGACTGTTACACTGGTTTTCCTGCAAGGAGCTGGGTGCAGCACTGGCTGCTGGAGCTACTCTGCCAGTCAGCTGGAGATGCAGAGTGGTAGACACTGCTGCTGTTAAAACACAGCTTTACCTGCTGGAGCTGGAAGGTGCATGGATGGCAGAAAAACGTTTGGTGGGTTAAGGGAAGACTGCATATCCTGCCAGCACTACCTGCTGTACTCATCACTGGTGCTGAGCCCCACGGGGCTGAGAGCCAGGTACACCCAAGGGCAGCAGGGGGATGCGGCAGCACCCCAGGAAGCGGCTCCCTGCCCTCAGCAGCTCTGCAGACCCAGCAGCTCTCCCCAGCCCTACAGAGCCCTGCCCCAGGCTGGATGAGCCCTGCTGCATGTCTGACCCACTTTGCAGGGCTGCAGGGCACAGGCCCAGCCTGGCACTGGGCAGCACAGGCAGGAGCAGCAGGAGCTGCTGCGCTCGTGCACTGGCAAATCACACACTTAACTGGACACGGAGCAAGGCCGACCTGTCAGCGTGTCAGCACGGGGACTCCTAATCCGAGCCTGTGTCAGGGACAGCCAACAGCCTAAGTATAATTGTGGGGAGGCACATGCTAGTGAATCTGGCAGCAGAGATGCTGCTACTGATCTGATGTGATGGAGCAGGAGAAGGCAGCAGCAGCCACTAGATCATCCAACCTGACCTGCAGAGGAGCCCCCAGCCCATGGAGCTGTCCTGTCTGCCCACCAGCCCCCCATAGGCTGCGACACTTGTGCCCCAGCAGAGCCCAGGCCCTCACTGTAATTAAGCTCACTCTTTTCCAGAGGGCCGGGAAAGCAGGAATGCCACAGGAAAGGGATTGCCTCAGCCTGTGGGCTGCCAAGTGGTGCTTTACCTCTCAGAGCGGCAGCATGCGCGCGGTACCCACCGCTCTGCCAGACGGAGCTGCAGGCTGCCCATGTGGAGATGTCATGTTAAAGAGCCAAAGTGTGTCAGAGCCCCCAGCAGCACCTATAGTGGGTTTACTCATGTTATTAATTACACTTTGAGATTAGGAGAAGGAAACGGCATAGCTGCTCACCAGCACTGCCAAGGGATTGCACCTTCCCAGCAGGAGAACCTAGGCCTGGACTTGTGCTTCCTACCTGGTGAGGCAGAGGCTCAGGTTGTACTAAAGCACAGGAATACATTTCTCCTGCAAAATGAAGCCCTGTGCATTGCACAGCAGGATATGTTCTGAGCTGACATCACCACCAGCTCTCAGACAGCACATCCATATGGAGGGCCAGCAGCACTCACGTTCTTTCACTTACATTTCCCTAAAGTTTTGCCATTACACCAGGAGCTACAGCAAAGCACTTTAATGCATAGGCTGATCATGGAGCAGTGTTGTGGTGAAAGGGTTTTCCCCAGCAGCAGAACAAGCAGTGATAGGAGGCCGCATCACCCACCAACCAGGCTCAAAGCAGAGATATGTGTGAGCAAAACCTCCCCCCTTGCTCCTGCCTCAGCGCTGAGGGGGCTGCACACATACCCCTGCTCTGCCCCATACACACCCTGCATGCTCCCAGTCAAAGCAGACATGGGCCCAGCAGCAAAGCCACCAGCAAGGTGCCTGCATGTGAGCAGCCGCTCCTCCCTGTGCACTCCCACAGCAGGCACAGCCCCGGGGTGCTCCCATGGGCACCGAGGAGCAGATCCCGCAGTGCCCAGAGGGACAGACGGAGCACGGGGCGCTGGGGCAGGCTGGGGGCAGCCGATCCCCGGGCAGACACCCACCAGCACCTGGGTGGGGGTCTCACCTCCATGCCCAGCTCCTCCCCACCCAGCACAAGCCAGGCAGCGCCACCCCCACCTCCAGCCAGGTGCCGGTGGGACTGAGAAGCCATCTCCTCTCCCGGGCTGGGTGGCCTCTCCTCAGTGAGCAGACAGAAGGAGGCAACAAACTAGTTCATTTTTACTATTTGTATTTGACCTTTTTATATTGTTTGCTTTTTCCAGCATAATCTCTTAAGAACATGACTCCAATGATTTATAACAAAAGAATATCTCTATAGTGGGTGCCTTGCAAGACCTCTCTCCTGCTGCTTTAGAGTGATTTACTTTTGGATTAGCCTCTGATAGAGAAGGGCTCGGCTGACGATTTGCCCTCGTATATCAAAAGGGAAATCCTTAAGACATCACTATAAAACAGCAGGAAAGAACACCTGCCTGACTCATAAACTTATATGATGTGGTTTATTCAGATAGGCCATCTGCTTCCCTTACATACCCATATGTCCTTTGCTGTTCCCTGCTACCTCACTGTTAACTTCAGTGATTTTCCTCTTCAATTCTGCAAAGCTAAAGAGAAACAAATCGAATGATAAACTTTGACACAGATGGGAACAAGCAAAGTGGCCATTGTCTCTGCCTTACAGTTAATGGAATAAATAACGACAGTGAAGTTGAGGAAACACGCGTCTTCTCTTAATTAGATCCATATAATAAACTTAATGTGCCAAATCCTGCCCTAGCTTACACCCCACAGCTCAGCTCAGGTGGAGGGAGAAGAGAGCCGCTCTGAGTCCCTGCCTGCCCGTGCCCTGGTCTGGCCACGCTCCTGTGCCAGAGCCTCTGCCCCGCAGCTGATGGAGGGTTGTGAGCTGGGGTCTGCCCCAACCATGGCCCAGCCCCGTCACTAGGGAAAAAACCCAAGAAACCAGACCCAGAGACTGCTCCTTTCCCTGGGATGGGATAACACCCTCATGATTACCCATTGAGGGGCTGAGTGAGCCAACCCGTGTGTCAAACCATCACTACCAGTAACAACAAATAGACTTTTGTCCCATGAACTCACCCGTTTCCCTTCTGAATCCATTTCCGCTTTGGCTTCTATAACAATCCATAACCATTAGCTTCAGTAACATAGTCAGCACCATAACAAAAAGGTACTTCAGTCTCAGAACTGCTGGTTAACTCTATTACATGCCCCTAGCTCTTGCACTGTAACAAAGCAATTAATGAACCTTTACTTCTAATGAACCTTTGCCTTCCATACAGAACTATCCATGGCTGGCTAGCACTCTCAGGACCAAAAACACCATCCCCTTCCCAGCTGGACAGGCCTGCTCTTCTAGCCTTCCTCACACAGAATTCCCTTCTCCTCTGACAGATGTTGACCCCAGCCACTATCCCAAGGAAAATGCCAGTGTTCTCTCCCAGTCCTGGCTGGTCACTCACCAGCTAGACCAGCCTGGGGCTGAGAAAGGCAATGGTGGAGCAGGACAGGACCTCCAGGTCTTCCCCATGATCAGCACTGGGGTCCACAGGCCTCATGTGCTGGCAGATAATGCACAGCCAGCAAGAGGCTGTGCTCCCCTGGCAGGCTCTCTGCTCCCCTTGCTGAGGCAGGAGCCCCGAGCTTCTCAGTATGTGGCTCTGGAGGGGCTGCCAGCAGAGCATCTGCAAGCAGCTCTGGAAGCTGAAAGTGCCTCCAGTGGAGGTGGCAGCAGCACTAGCGAGGCTGGGGCAGGGAGCTTGTCCTGCAGTGACAGCACATCTGCATCCACCCAGCCCCAGTGGGCCACTGCAGCAGGGGAGAAGGGGGCTCAGACAGACCAGCTCCAAGGGCATGGAAGAATCAACCCCTCCACAGCTCAGCAGGGATGAAAAGCTCCTGTTATTTACATTCCTTTTTCATTCCATCTTGGTTTTTAATTTCCCAAAACCAAGACTCTGGGAGTTCATTTTCCCCCTCTGCAACAGGGTAAAGCAAGCAGAGGTTTTCCCAGCTCTCTGGAGAGCTGCCTATAGCCTGCCACAGAGTGGATAAAAACCTGCATGAAAAGACCACCCAAGGGACTGGGAAAAGTGGTCCCCACAGGAAAGAAAGAGGCATTTTGTTTAGAAAGGCTGAAGTGCAGACAATTACCCGAAGCAGAACAATGGCCTGAAGCCTCCTGCTCCGCTGTCCCCGGGCCAGAGCAGAGGAGCCACCTGCACCCAAGCAGGTACCAGAGTGCGCATGTGTGTGTTTGTGTGCACACGTGTGTGTTTGTGTGCACCAACATGCGTCGTTATGGAAAGCCAGGGAGGGTGTCAGCATGGGAAACCTCCCTGCCCAAGCACTCACACTGTTTCCCCTTCAGACACTCAGCTATTGCTCATGAATACTGTTGAGCAAAGGACCCCAGCCAAGCAGCTGATCTCCAAAGACTCAGCTATTGCAACACCCGGAGCCAGCTCACCCAAAACGTGTCCTCCTGTCTGCTCCCACACACCCCACAGCCCTGGGCTTGCACAGCCGCCCTCCAGGGCACCCCACTGCGGTGACACGGGGGGCAGCGGGAGCAGGCAAGGCTCGGGAATGGAGCAGTGGAGCTCTCCCACCAGCCTCCAAGGACATCCTAGAATTCAAAGAAATTAAAAGTAGAAAAGGCACCACATTAACCCCCTTAATTTTTCATTTCTGACACAGATTGTTTTCTCCTCATTTCAAAGAATTTCAAGTTAATGTCTGGAGGGCAGAAAATCCATTTCCCAATCCGCTGCTGCAGCTCTTTCACCAATCGACTGCCCTTCCTGCTACAATCACTGAGACATTGATTTTTTTTTTCTAGATCATCATCCAGAAATCTATCAATGCAAACAGCATCTTTGAAAAAAATACCAGCAATCCAAGAGGAGCGGCCTCCTCCACCCTTAACCCCAGTGCTGCAGGAAAACCTCCACCCGGGACCTGCTCCAGCAGCATCTCCACATCAAGGCAGGGACCACAGGCACACCCGTGAAGCACAAGTCAGCAGCAGCCTGTGGCCCAGGTCTCCTGTTTGGTGGGCATGGTGCCTGGGGACAGTGTCCTACAGAGGAGCAGGGGGGAAGGGAGACATGCCAGAGCCTGGCTATGAGGACTGAGCCAGGGCCACCTTCCCCAGGGACGGAGAGTTTCATCCCCCTCCTCACCCCAGGGAAGCAGCAGCCTTGCAGCCAGGCAGCAGACAGGCAGGAGGCTCTTGTGCCCCTGCATTGCCCTCAAAGGGGCAGAGCCTGCAGCATGGTTCCAGATCTGGTGAGCCTGGCAATAGCTGCCTCCTATTACTATGCTAAATAAACACTTCCCTCTACAGCCTTGGCACTTATTAAGCACCTGGGAGAGAGACTGCCTCATGTTGTCCAAAACACTCTTAATTACTGTTTAATCAAGATCTCTTCCCTTCTAGAAAAAAAAAGGCAGCTAAACATTTGCATGTATTTTCCACTGCAATCACATCACACATCTTGGTGACAGCAAATTCTTGGCAGTGCTCAGGAGGAACGCGCTGTCTGTGCAGGAGCATCGCAGCACAGCACACTAATCCAAATAGCCTTAGGTCTCCCCTTCTTTAGGTAGGGGAAAGGAACCAGGAGGATTTCCTGGCCCATGGACTAATGCTATCAAATGCTTCTTTTATTTGTTGTTGACACATGTATAGCAGTTGAAGAATCACTAAATAACCTTGTAATATCTTGATTTATGGATTATTCTTTCATACAAATAGCACATGGTAAGGACAACATGCATGCAGTTCTGCCTTGTATCTCTGCTCTTACAAGAGTATTTGATTCCTGCTATTAAGCACCTGCAAATCCCAGGCAGCACAGGACTTGCGGACAGGATGCCCAATCCCCCCCCATCCGAGTGGCTGAATGCACAAACCGTGTGGGCATTCCAGCGCAAATCTTTCCTTTGTGTAAACCAGCTCCTGGAGCTGGATTTTCTGCTTGGCTCCTGCACACAGCTTTAGAACTGTTCCCGGCATTCCACAGGCCAAAGACCCGAGGAGCACTCTGTGGTGCAGAGCAGGCACAGCACCTCCATCCTGAGCTCCCCATGGGCGCACAGCAGAGCCTCTCCTTTCCTTCACTTCACATCATCTCAGCTCTTCCTGGAGATAACAGGGATTTGTCCCACCTGATTTAACCGGCACTCAGTGCTCGGACAGCTCCAGCAAAAATGAACTTGCATCCGAGTAGTGTGAGGAAGAGAAGGGCCTTTGACAGCAACACCACACTGCTCTGCACCGAGGGCCAGTCCCAAATGGGCCAGGCAGGGCTCAGCCTGGGCTGCACCTCCACCACGGTGAGAAACACATTGAGCAGCACTAGTGGGAAGGCTCAGAAGAGCAGCAGGAACAAGTAAGGTAAAGCAGAGATGTGTGTTGATGGCAACTGACACAGTTACTGGCAAAATCACCCCAAGAAGCCCAGCTGCAATATTCCAGTGCAGATCTCCATGCTTTACGTGGAGGGGACTCTACTGGAGAGTGGACAGACTGGCTCCCTTGCACCCCTTACACTGTGACTTCATTCAGAACATCCAAAGCTCTTCATGACAGGCTTTGGGGAAAAAGAGCAAGAGTTTTCAGAGCTGGGCAAAGATGTCTTGTTTCTCTAGGACACATAAGCAAGATGTGGGTATAAGGGTCTCCAAGTACACATTAAACAGATTCATTTACCCATTTTTATAAATGACTGAATTTCTTCCATTTCTCCTTCCTATTCACAGTACAAGGGTCATCCTCATGCACACAAGAGGCAATTGGGTATGTTCACACCCATTAATGTGACAGCTACCTGACCAGGAGCTGCATGACAAAACCTAACAGCAGACTTCAGCTCCAGAGCAGTATTCCAACACAAACTGAGCCTGTGTCAGTCCTCTTGTGCAAACCAAACCAGTCTAAGATTACCTCTGTTCTCAACTCGTTTACCAAATAGGTCTCGTGGTGAGCATGTGCTGACTCTTGATCTAGGGAACGCATCCAAGGAAAACAGCTGCCAGAGGCTTCACGGCGAATGAACGCTGTGTGCTAAAGGAGTCTCTCGCCTGACACGGAGCTGGAAAGTTGGCTAGGAGGTTTACATGGGGACAGATGAAGAGCCAAGGTTTGCTCCCTCCTGTGCCACCTCGAAGGAAGCAACACATGGACACAAAGGAAGGGGCAGCAGCTCGCAGCAAACCCCAACCTGGACCAGTCCTCTACCGTGGAGCAGCCCCCTCAGCACAGCCATAGAGGTCTGTGAAGCAGCACTGCCTGCTGCATGTCCTGCACCAGTCACAGAGCTGCCCCTGCCCTGGAGCAGGAGGATGGAGCACCCAAAACCATTCCAGCCCCAGCAGCAGAGCTGGGACCACCCCCAGCACCCTCCAACCCAGCCAGCACTGCTCCCTCTGCAGCCTGAACCAGCACTGACAAACCTACCAATCAAGAACCTTGGAATGGCTTCGAATTAACTTTCCTGGGCAACAATCTGAAAAACAAAACAAATCTTTCGTTCATAAACAGGGAGCGGAGCCAGGATATCAGCGTGCTGCAGCCAGGAAAACTAGCCCAGGGACGGGGCTGGTGCTCTGCCCTCCTCAGGCCTTGCCTGAAGCTCCATTGCTGTGCTGCAAAGCTTTATCACCACAGGCAGAAACACACCAGGAGAAATGGGCCGGCTGCTGCTCTGCCATTTAAATGAGACACATTTCACATGTTTCCAGTTGTGAAATTAGCATCTGACTTCATCGATTTCTCCCTCCTTCACCCTCCAAAAATCTATTTCCTCCAAGATTTTGAGAACCTACAGCAAGGAAGACAGAAACCAGTTCAGGGTATGCAAAAGAAAGGCCAGCAAGTACATCTGGATCACTTTTAAAGATTGTTACTTATTTTCACATCCTTCTTCCATTTTTCTGGCTGGGAGCACCGGACACCCTGCAAACAGCCCTTCTTGGACTGTTTTCTTGGTGCACCAGGGCACCACGGGTCTTGAGAGGAAGCTCTGAAAGCATTCAGACCTGTGCTGTGATACCCTTGCATCTCATCAACATGCACATCCCAGTCAACAGCCAAAGTCTGGTGCAGACGTACGTGCGCTTCCCGCTGAACCCACCAGAGGATTACCCTGGGCTGGTTTAGCAAAGTCCCAGCACAATAGTGTTGTAAGGCCCTCAATCACACTGTGCTTTAACAGCATTCCTTGGCCCAGAAGAGCACACCAGCAGTATGAGACATGAACACTGGCCAAGCTTTGTTTCCATGTTCCTGTCTCCTGAGCCCATGAGGAACATCTGGTTGCCTTCCTTCCATTGCAGAGGGTGGGCATGGGTGGGCCTGCACTGACAGCAGCAAGGCTACAGCAGCACACCCCAAGCAGCCTATTGATCAACACAAGATGAGGCAAGATGAAGGGCGTGCTTGGAGAGGTGCCTGCAAGACTCAAAAGTCGTGCTGGCAGCAGAACCAAGGGACACAAATTAGGATCTGCATAAATGTCAGTGCAAAGAAAACCAGGATAATGTGAGATAAAAGACATCTGACCATGGCCTGCAGAGAAAGTAGTCACCCAGTTCCTCATCTCTGCAAACTAAAGGGAACCACAGCACTTTGCCACAAGACGCTTCCTGGTCCTTGCCAGGGCACGAGCATCCATTCAGAGGGGTTCAACCACATCAGAAGGTCAGCAGCAGGAGTGCACTTGGGTTCACCCCTGATCTGAAGGGAGAGGCAGGACCATAAAGCAGAAGCCAGCATCCCACAGCCTGCGCTTGGTCTTAGAAGGGTTCAGAAACTTCCACAGAAGTTTCCCAAAAAACTGCCTGTGCAAAACAGAGCCATGGTCCTGTCTGAGAGACATTCAACACATGGGATTCATCACCTAAGGCAGGCGAGGACACCCCTTTTCCACCCAGGAACACAGCAGCAGACAGAGCACTCCTTGCTACCAGCGGGTTTAAGCTCCAGGTTTATTCCTCCTCTCCGGCTAAGGTAGGTGCTCCCTGCGACAGACAAAGCAAGAGAGCACACACTTGTGTCTCTGGGGAAAGAGAGGCTTCTAGAAAATAAAATATCTTGATTCTGTGTTCTTTTACAAATACTTCATATAAAGCAACTCCAGAGTCAGCCTGTCTGATTTGAAAGCCAAGGCACAATTCAGAGAGGTTTGGGGGCCATGAGATCTTGGCAGAAGTCACCAAGTCCCAAAGATTTCAGGCACATCCCTGCCCCACAGTTTCCTGCCGAGGAACACGGGTGGTTCTGCTACCACGCTGGCTTTGGCATGCCATATCTGCAGGGACTGAGAGCCCCTGGGGCTGAGGCTGCAGACACAAAAGCCTGTCCATGCAGCGTGCCAGGCTCAGGGCAGAGATCTGCTGGTGCAGGACGGCGATGGAAAGCGGCTGCCTTGGCGTGCTGCTCCACCAACCTTACCCCATCTGTCCCAGGTCCTCAGGGCAAGGGCCCTGCCAGCAAGTGACACACTGGCTGCAGGCTCAGCAGCTCCCTGCAGCTGGGAGTCCAGCACAGAGGGAAGCCTGGATTAGCTGCTGGCACTGTAGGAAGTGCGATAATAGCAGAAGCAGAGCAGCAGGCAGCAATTGTGGAGCCTGAGCAAAATCCCTTGTTTTCACTGGCTAGTTCTGGTTTCATGTTTCTGATCTTTTAAACATCAGGCACTCCCTGAGCCTAGCCAAGAGCTCCCTAACGCAGCACTCTGCTCCCTGCCAGCAGCCTGACCCGTGCCAATGGGTTCCCTGCAAACTGCCAGCTCCAGTGGAGACCGAGCTCCAGCCCCACCACGTATGGACTGGCAGCATCCCGATGGCAGGAGCAGCCGGGCTCGGCTCCCTGCAGCAAAGCGGCACCATCCCGCCCGCCTCCAGCCAAAGCTCACAACAGGAAAAGCTTTTCCCAGCTTATCTCTGCAAGCAAACCCACAAGTGTCCCAAACCAAGGCAGCTGAGGCACAGGGAGCACCCTGCAGCAGTGAGACACGAGGCCAGTATAAAGCAGTGCCAGTCAGGGGCACTAACACGTGCTCTGCTTTCAGCCCAGCCACTTAACCATGCCGTTTTTTCCCTGACTGTTAAGGCAGCCACTAACACAGAGCTGCCGGTCCCCCTTTCCAGAGGGGGAAGAGAGAAAGGAGCTCATGGAACATAAAAACCACTCTCCATAGCCTAGAAAAAGCTGGGTGTTAGGAGACCACAGAGAAGATGAGAGGTCACGCAGGCAGGTGAAGGGTTAACAGGTAGAAGTCAATGTCCCTCTACCAGGCAGCCAATATTTCTATCAATAAATTATGCATCAGCATCTAGTAATAATGACCCAGCAGCCAGGGCTATTTAAAACAAACCAATCAATGGTATTAACATAATCCCCAGGAGAAAACAAGACACCACACACGGAGCTAAGCCAGGAGCAGACCAGGCCAAGGAGAAAGGGACCTTTTGCTGGGAGGCCAGGCAGGAGCCCTGGCCAGGCCAGGAGCCCAGAACAGAAACCACTGCCCAGCCCCACCACCGCAGCCACCGGGGCCTCAGGAAGGGCCAGCACCAGGTCCACCAGCCTGGCCCAGGCCCCCGCAGCTGCTGTGACCCAACTCATCTCCCAGGTCAGACCCTCCCAAGCACGGAGGCTGCGCAGCACCAGCTGTGCCCAAGGGTCCAGGCACCCACATCCCAAACACCCCGGTACCCAGCCCCCTTGTGAGGACACAGCTCCCCCCAGCACTGAGGCTGCACCCTGTGCCCCTCATCTCTGCTCTTCCGGAACGGACAGGGATGTCTCTGGTGCCCACTGAAGGAGCCATTGCATCCCAGCAGCCTCCCACTCTGCTCCTCCTCACTGTGGCCAAGCCCCAGGAGCACGGCACCCGTGCACCGACACAGGGATCACCAGCCCATTCCTACAACACTTCATGTGCATTCTCCATATTAATAAATGGGGAAAGAAGGAACCATAAATCTGGGAACTGCCAATTTGCACAGGACTAGCTCTTTTACTGGCTACGCACTAGCACCTTTTACAGCCCATTAATTACTTTCTCTAATAAAGTTTGACAAAATGATAACTTGCCCATGAAAAGTGTTGTAATAAATACATTTTCTCTAACTTTGGACCATTCTTGCATGTCTGGCTCATAAACCTCTCCCATGGTTCAGTAATTTGGGGCCTACCTGTACTTTTCAGCCAAGGAAGGAGGGGGTCACAGCGCAATGACCCCATGGACATCAGCACCAATGCCACCACCAGTGAGCAGGGCTCCTCCTGCAGACTGGGCAGGACTGGCCCTGGCCCGGTGAACACACCTCCTCCAGCAGGGCTGAGAAGTGGAGAGCACTTCCCATGCTTCCCACTGCACTTCCACTGCACACTGGAGCCCCTGCATGCCTGGCAGGTCCTGGGTACCCCCACCAAGCCTAATCCATGGCACCCCCTTCATTTCCCACCTCTCGACTCACACCCCATGGCATCTACAGCAGCACCAGCTCTGAGCTGGGGAGGGTCAGGGTCTCCACTCCTGGCTCCCACACATGTGCAGCACCTGCACAGCTTCTGCACACCCTCTCATCCTGCTTCTCACACCAGGCACCAAGAGGCATCACATCTCCCAGCCCCATGCTCACAGCTTGGGGTGTTCACTGCTCATGGTATGTACGTAGAATAGTTAGGGTTGGAAAGGACCTTAAGATCATCTAGTTCCGTCGTATTTACATAAAGCCAAGGGTGAGCTCAGCAGTACACAATGGCCAAAGCTGGTCTTTGGTAACACAGAAGCAGGAAGCAATGCATCTGTCTTAATAATCCCGAACTATAAACAGTTTAAGACTTTCTTTTATTATGATTCAAAGGAGCACTAAGAGACCCAACTCACCTCTGACACAGAAATTCAGATCTCTCTTACCAAGCCAGCCTGTAAACCTGACCACTGGCCCTGGCTCAGGCATTGTGACCAGCACAGCAGGTACCACGCAGCCAAAGCCCAGCACAGCCACCCGGTGCCTCTGCCTGCCCCGAGCAGCCGGCGCTGCACTGTTCCCTCTCACCCCAGCACAGGCAGTGCTTGCAGGGCCACCACCTCTGCTGAGGATCAGAGAGGTGCAGCAGCTGCCAAGCGAGGCCAGAGCAGGCTCATGCCATGAATCCCAGCACGCACCCACTGCACCCAGGCAGCCACAGGCTCCTCTCCCTGTTTAATTAGTTGAGTGACTCTGCTCTGCCCAATGAAGCCCTCACCCCTCAGCAGTGCCATGCCGGAGAGATTTATGATCAGAATTTAGAGGCTGAATTACCACTGTCAGTACCTGTGCCATGTGAATTACTCAGTCATATTAAATTCAACTGTTGATTTTGCAGGGTTATATGAAGCGGGAACACTTAGAGCCAATGAAATAACGGAGGAAAAAGAATTATGGTCAGGGACATTGCATTAGCTGCTCAAAGCACCCTGTGCAGGACCCACCCGCAGCAGTGCGCTGTGCCAGCAGTGCAGGCTTCCCAGGACCATCCCAGTGCTGCTGGAACCTGCCACTGGTCCTGTCCCCACTCCACTTCCTGGGCAGCAGGAGGGTCCTCTGCTGTCAGAGAACCAGAGACAGGAATTAGAGTTAAGGATCTCCATCAGAAGCCTGCACTGGCATGAAAAAGTCCTTCCACTCTGGAAAACACTGTTGCCCAGGGCTCATGCTATGGTCACATCTGGGCTCATGTCTATGTCCACACAGACACAGGATTTGCTGGTCTGCAAAGCCCCAGCAGGCAGCTCAGGGACACTCAGTACAGTCCTGTTTGCACAACCCAGCACTGATCTTACTTTCACAGGCAGATACTTTAGAGGAGTCACTCAGTCACTGATCTACCCTGCAAAATCAGATCAATGAGCTTCAATTCCAGCCACACCATACACACTCGGCCCCAAACTTCACATCCTAGCAGCTGGCTCTGACAGCACAGCTTGATTTGTGCAGAGGACTTAACCAGAGCCCTGCAATGCCACAAACTGGAATTTTGCATTAAAACACAAGCAAAACCCCTCTGACTTTAAAGCCTAAACATAAAGGAGCTGATTTTGGAGTGATGACTAACAGCTTATGGGTAGGTAGGATCCCTAATGCACAAAAGAGCAACATGCTTTTGTATGTGGAAAAGTATTAAGCAACTACTGCAGAAAAGGTCCATCGACAAAAAAGGCGCATGAACACCCTCACTTATCTCTGCTCATAGGCAGCTGAAGCTCTTGCAACAATGCAGAATGAGGATGTTCTCCCTTTCTTACAGACAAGCTTAACTTACGTTTACAGTGGGCAGCCCTGCAGGGGAAAGTGGCTGCGCCAGGGCCTCTTCCAGGTGCTCACACAGCCCAGATCTCCAGTGCTGTCCTCCCCATTCCCGGCATGCCAGAGACTGCCAGTATTTGTTACGAAGCCTCGTCTTCTACAGAGCTCCTAATGTCCACCCAAGGCCCTTCTAATCATGGAGAAAAGTGCAGATAAAAATGCGCATGCATGATGCCATCAAGTGCATTTATCTGTGCAGACAGCCCTTCGGTTTGCCAAGATAATGTCAGAAACTCTACACAAATCATCACAATTTACATCCTCCTCCTCTTTAGTGTAAGGCAGACTCTACCAAATCAAGGGCTAATATATCACATTATTTCTAGTAATCCAAGGGCTGCCTCCTGCCACGTGCTTTATGAAATACCTATGTCTTTGATTCATTGATCCCTGCCTCATCTTGGGGGTAGAAAAGCTTTTCTCCCTTGTACAACTTCCAGTTTAACACACTATGTACTGTGCTGCTGGGCCAACATCAGTCCTCTCCCAGGATTAACCCCTCCTGTGCTAATATAGGACCATGTGTATTGTGGAAAGCTCATCAGGGATTAATTTGTTAATAAAAAAAAAAGGCTTTTTTCCTCCTTCCAGTGACGAGCATGAACATTCCCCACTGCCACAGCCAATGCAGTCATCCGGCACTGGAGGGAACTGCAGAGGTGAGCACAGCTGGAGGGTGCCCCATCACCATGTGTCCCCCCCTGCTGCAGCCCTGCCCAGCACCTCTTTTTGCCTCGTAGGAGCACACAGAGCCCAGGACAGACACCCCTGTTCTGGGCATGCCACAGCAGTGCGGTAACAGCAGCTGCCCCCACACACTTGGGTTTTTAATAAGCCTTCTCTGGTTTGCATGTAGGAGCCGCTGGAGCTGCCTCCATGAGCCCAAAGAAAAACAGCAACCAAAAGCAACTTCCAGAGTCACATTGAAAGCGAGGAACCAAATCCAGCCAACCTGAGCACTCAAATCCCCACCTCTGGAAGCTGTAGAGTTCCCAAGCTCCACAGCAATGTGGGCAGAGGGCAGGCAGTAGCGAGGGCATGGCCCATGGCAGCACATCGAGCACATCCCTTTGACACCCCAACTCCTGGGCACCCACGAACCCCACCTCCTGAACCTCAGTCACTCAGCAGGGGAACCCCAGGCCTCTTCAGGATGGATGGTCAGACCCAAAAGTGCTTGGGAACAGGATTGAACAGTTCTTTGGCCTCCTCCGCAGGGTCTGCAGAAGTGGTGCTCATGCTGTTGTGAAGCACCAGCCTCCTGCAAGCATCAGCCCTGCCTTGCGATGGAGACAACTTAGTAATCCAGTGGTGCATCTCAGCAGCACGCAGTAGATGGAATGTGCATTGATAAATACTGCTTTTGGTGCAAGAGTCCACACAGAAGTTACCAAGAGGAAAAGAAAATGTGTACAGCAAACAGTAAGCACACTGGAGAATACAACTGCAATACAAAGCATGTCCTTCTCCTCCAGACACCAGCTCCAGGATGACTAATTCTGTGCAAGGATGCCAGTCACAAAGTCCTTAAATGCCCTCCTTCCACAGCTCTGAAAACTGAAATACAGGTATGAGACCATCTCTGTCCTGCAAAACTGTTGCCTGCAGACCCAGGTGCTCCTGTGTGTCCCCCTTCCACACCAACAGGCCTGTCACTGCTCCTCACACTCACCCATCACTCGCCAGCTCTCATGAAGCCCCACTCATCTCATCACAGCCCTGTGCTGGGAACAGCCTCCCTTGTGCCTCACATGTTCACAATGGCAGCAGGTCCAAGCTCCTTGTCCAGTCCAGGCAGACTGGTCCTTCCCCAGGCTGCCACAATCCCCAGCTTTGGGGTGAAAATCCAGGGCCAGTGGGGAACAGACGCTGAGATCAGTTCCTGACCAGGCATTTAGCACATTGTGTGTATTTGTCCAAGTTACCAACAGCAGCCTAAAGCTCTGTGCATGGAGAATAAAATGGAGAACACCAGGGAGATGCCCCACCACATACACGGGTGATGCCTGGCAAGGAAGGGCAGGGCTTTCCGGACCAGCCTGGATGGAAAGCACCCCCCCACCAGGACGGTGCTCCTGGCTGTGAGCACTGCTGCACAGCTCACCAGCTCCCACCACCTGGGCTGAAAGCATCTGCCTGCAGGGCCCTACCCTGCCACAGCCCCAGACCATCATCCTTTTGGCACACATAAGTCTACAAAAGGGCCATTTTACATATCAATAACAAAGTACATGATAATGCAAGCTGCAGGAAAAGAGAGGAAAAGGACATGGAGCATTCCCCCCCCAGACAAGGGAGGCTATGGCCAAATCCTAGGGAGGTGGGAAATGAATCCTTCCTCTCCAGAGCTCAGGCTGGCCTCTATGCCCAGGGAAGGCAAAGGCAGCTCCCCCTCCCATGGGGTGAAGGCTCCTGGGTCAGAGAAGCCACCTTGCCAAGGGGAAGCAGCCACAGCCTCATGCTCTCAGCCCCCCCGGCCCCTCTCCAGGAGGCTGCAGCCTGGAGCAGGGCAGGAACACGCAGCATACTCGGCATGGTTATTTCCTCAGGAAAGGAGGCTGAAACACCCCCCAGCCATTTCCAAGCCTCTTCACCAGCCCCAGCAGGACTCTCTCGCTGTTAAGGACTTCAAGGAAAGGAAAGCAGGTCTGAGCCCCATCACCAAGAACCAGCTTTCTCACCTCCTGCTCTTTTACAGATGTCTCTGGACCCTTTCAGCTAAAACCCCTTAAATGCAAGTTCCTCTCTGCTCTCCCTTAAAGGGCTATAGCCCCCTTGCTGGCAAGCTTCTTTCTCGGGCTTTCTGATCTAAAGGCACCCTCTCCATCTGCGGCCCTGCAGCACCCGGGGGAGCAAGGGTGCCTGCTCTCACACTGAGCCCAACGTGAAGGCACTCTGCACCAGGAGAGCACATGAAGGATGCACTCTGCCCACTTACAGCCTTTATCATGGGTGTAATTTCAGATGGGTTTTGCAGATTAGGAAAAAGGGGATTTCTTTTCCAGGAAGCAAGTCCGGGGCCACCATCTTCCCTGCATCTCATGTCCAGTAGCAAGGTCTCCTCTGTTCATTATAATTTTCAGTGTAACTTCTGCTCTACAGCTCCTTTAATCACATCAGATATGGGAACAGAAAAATGTCATTGTTCCTTGGCCATGAACAATGCCCTTCGCAGAGCCATGAGAAAGTGCAAGATGGATATAAAGAAGGCAGGCTCTTGTCTGCCCATAATCTCTTCTACAAATTGACAAAAGAGGGTTTTGTATAGAGAAAATTGTCACATACAGAAACAAAACAAAAATAGAGCATGCGAGCTGGGAGCACTTTTATCTGGAGAGGCACCACAGGGAGATATGCCAAACGTGATTCATTTTAACAAGTTCAGCCCCTGAGAGACAAGAGCAGAGCCCCCAGTTAAGAGTGAGGAGGTTGGCCAGGAGAGCTGGGGTGAACACAGCCCTGAACCCTGCTCCTGCCCTCACTGCAGAGCAAGGAGCTCTGGCATGGGGCAGGCTCATGGAATAGACTGGCCTGGGGTGGGGATGGATCTGGGGTATTTTGTTGTTATTTGGTTAGGTTAGCCTGTGCATTGGCTCATTTAGTAATTAAAGGATAGAAACAGAGAGGTTCTTGCTCTCCCATCCATGGCAGGCAGCTAGCAATGATTAACTACATAACCCTTTGGGGAGACTCTTCCCCTACACAGACACCTGAGCAAACACCCCAGAGCTGCCAAGCAGCTGTGTGCAAAGCACCAAGCAGCTTTGGTACAACATCAGACAGGCATTGCCTTGTGTTTGGGGCCAGCTCTCCTGCTCCCCAGGCTCTGCAGGTAGCAAAAGGCCCAGATCAATACAACTGAGAGACCCTTTGAATGAAATCAATGCAGCTGAACAAGCGTATAAGTCCTGGTGTCACCACATTATTTATTCCCCAAAGTCCCCATCCCGCTTCAGAGGAAGCACTCAAGCACATTCCCTCCCTTTGCTCTGCAGCATGCAAATAAATCAGCAGCTCAGGTTCTGCTTCCTGATATACAAGGGGATTACAAACTGCTGGTACCAGGCACCCTGTTAACCATCACCAACCCAGAATGAGCAGAGATAACAGGGGATGGTGGCACTGGAGCTCTCACCCAGAGGAGGTAGAGCCAGCACCCTTCTGTGAGCAGCTCTGAGCCTGCACTCCTCACAGGTTCTCCTCCTCCAGCTCTTCATGGCCTGCCTGGGATGTCACTCTGTTCACTGCCTCCTTTCAAGCCATTGTTAGTTTATTAAGTGCTTTTTAAGAGATGCAATTTGTGCCCCAGGAGAACAAGCTGCAGAGAAAGAGCTCCACAGTCCTGGTGGCCTCGCAGCACCAGCCAAATGTCACATCCAGGCCCAGCAGGCAGCAGCATGGAAGCAACCAGCACTGTCCCCCACTGTGCAGCCAAAGAATGGGTGAGATGGGCAGAGCCCCACCGCAGCATCACTAACACTGTGGGGCACAACAGGAGACGGCCACGGGGCCGGGCGGGAGCCGCCTCTGGAGCAGATGTGGAGGTAAAACATGCCCTGGCCCCATCCCACACTCCCCTGCAGCCGCAGGACTCAAGCAGGGCTCAGGCAGCTCCAGTCCAGCACCTTCTTCCCCAGCCATGGGGAAGGGCCCCGTGCAAGATGTGCCACCCCCCCCGCCATGCCCACAGCCCACCAAGAGCAGCCACCAGCTCTGCCTTCCCTCCCCTTGGCACAGCACACACAAGGAAAGGGCTGGCAGAGCTCCTTGGTGTGACCACAGGAGCAGACACACACCAGCTCCTTCAACACCAGCCCTGGTCAGAGCACAGCACCCGGGGAGCCGCAGGGCTGTGGGAGCAGGGGAGACCCCTCCAGAGCACCAGCTCCACCGGCAGGGATGGGGGCATGGAACGCTTCTGGCCTGGAGATGCTGCGGGAGCCCGGAAACACCCTCCCCTTGCTCTGCTTTCACGTATGTTAAAGTGCAGTTTAAGCAACTTTGTTACAGAATCCTTACACCAGACCACAAACATGCTCCATGTCTAGCAGTGCTGGGGAGCTGGATCTCCACAGCTGTGGGCTGCACAGTGATCCATAAGCGGCCATCACCTGAAGGCCCTTTCCTTCCACCAGCCAGGCAGCAGCTCAGGGACCAGGAAAGCAACACCCCCCAGCACATCATCACAGCCTCCCATGTCACCCGGTGCCAGCCTAGGCCTTCATTGCTCACCCTCCTGGCTGGCTCCAGGCCATCAGCACCCAGACCTCAGGCAAAGGGAAGGCCCCCTGGAAACACCTGCTTGTGCCAAGGATCATCACCAAATCTAGACATTACCCACAACCTGCACGACAAATAACCCATCCTATGTACTTCCTTGCAGGCTGTGAACTCCTTGCCCAGAGGCTCTGAAGGCGATGCGCGTCTCAGCCTCCTGTGCTCGCAGCATCCCACGTACACCTCACACACATTTGCTTTTTTCAGGTTAATCCATATTCCCACCCATGAACAAGTGACAAGTGTCTCATTTGCCACCTTTCACCCAACCGAGTCAGCCAAATCCCCAGTCAAAAGCCACATCACAGATTTGGTTATTTAGGATTCCTGACCAGCGCTGTTAGCTAAATCCCCAGCACTGTTAGTTATGTTTCCTATTGCCAATTTACAAAGCAACGCTATTGATCTTGCCCCTACTCTGCAAATTACAAAGAAATGGCCAGAATTAAACACCAAACATGCAGGAGAGAGATTTTCCCCCAGCAGAGAGGAGGCTGGGTCCTTCGCACAGAGCATAATGGCCAGGTCTGTCTGCAGGCACCAGCTCCCACAGAGGCTGTACCACCAGCAAATGCAGAGCCAAGGAGGAGGCTGTGAAACTAAGCCGAGGCCAGCCAAGGAAACCGTTTATTTCCAATAAAAGGACTGATCAGAAGAAACACAACAACTATTCCCACTTCATGAAGGCTCCAGCCAGGCTCCCACAGCCCCCAGCACCGCAGGACTGACACCTCAGCACTGCTGCTCTGCCCTAAGTCTTCCTGCAAGAATGGCTGCAATGCTGCCATGTTCTATTCAGGCACTGAAGCAGAGGTCTAAAGAGCAATATATTTCTTAGCTGTGGTTATAGCTTGGAATTAATGATCTTCCCACAAGCACAAAGCTAACCTGAGATAGAAGCCACATTTTCCATTATCTCATTGAGCGAAAACATTGCTATAAGTACCCAGTGCAGGCAGGGAGCCTGGGAATACTGGGAAAATTAGAATGTTCAAACAAGTGTAAGAGTTTAATTTGAAAGTGGGAGGTTTCCTCATTCCTTAAATGGGCAAATCCCCACAGCAATCTCCCCATGGCCCTTTAGGGATGCAGTAGCACCTCCGGGGCAGGCAACAGGCTGCATGGCCAAGGTCAGCACTGCTCCTGCTCCACTTCATGCCAGTCACAGCTCCATGCAGAACCAGGGCTGCAGACCTGGCTCTTACCACCTCCTGCCCAGGGCTGAAGCCAGCCCTAAAAATCTATCACTTGCTCTGGTAGGAAAAGGCATTCTTTGTCATTAGCTTTATCAAACCCTCATGCACATTGATCTTATTACAGCCAGAAAGCTCATTTAGACCCTTAACACAGAGAATGAGCAGTGATTCTGAGCACAGCCTACCAGCAAATCACAAATCCGCTTACACTGAGGATACAGTTCCTGTTGCATTCAAGCAAGAAATCTATCAAGTCACTTCAATTCTCCTTCAAAACATTTGTGTGCAGACTGGAAAGGTTGCGTCCCCTGCAGCAAAGGTGGCCAGCGGTGGTCACCAGCCTCAGGCAAAGCACTGCCAGCAGGCCAAGGAACAGCACTGCCATATGGCTCACACTGCATCCCAAACAGGCAGCTCCTGGGCAAAGGGAATGGGGCACATGGGGACATTCACACCTTGGTCTGTCATCACCTTGGCCACAGGGACCATTGCAGGCTGGTGAACACTGAACAGAGAGCAGAGGCTCTCCCATGCATCTTACACTGGGGATGGCTGCAGGCACATGCTGGAGCAGAGCACATTGCACTTGTGAATATCTACAGAGGGTTGCTCTTCCCTTTACTAGACTGTACAGAAATTTGCCTATAATTCTGTCACTAGAAAAATATTGAGTATTTCCTCATCTACTTACAGCTGCGGGTTGCAAAACTCGTAGAGCACGAGAAACATTCACCCAGACTTTGGGAAGATGAGCCCAACCAGAACAGGGGCAAAGCAACCAGGACTGACAAAGCACTGCAGAACCAGCCCCAGGAGAGACACTAGCACTGTCCAGCCACAAAAGACGAGTGTGTCTAGATGCTTCACTGACAGCACAGAGAAACAAAACCACTGGGAAAGAGAACCCTTATGGAAAATGAAAGGATGGGAAACTGCCATGGGAACACAGAGTGAGGGGCAGGCCAGGAAGAAACCCAGGCTAGAAAGCAGCAGAAAGCTTCTAGAAACTGGAAAGAGTGCTCCAGAGTGTTCTGTCCCTTCTCTCCACACAGCCTCTGTGTAGTGCCAGCAGAAGCTGCCAGTCCACAGCAGCACACAGCTCATGGACACGAGTGACCTCATCAGCCCAAGGACCTGCACAACCCGCCTCTCCCACATGGCTCCATCCCACCCTCTCGGCCCCCCTGGCTCTGCTGTGCCACAACCCCCTGCAAACACCCCCTCCCCAGCCCGCCTCAGCAGGGACCCGACCAGGCACCGAGCTCCCCCCTCAGAGCAGGCTGAGGACCCACAGCAGGCCCTGCCCATCGCATCACCACCCCCAGGGCAGCGGCACTGCCCGCCCCCGGCCCCCCCCGCGCAGCCGGTCCGTGTGCTCCCGTCGGGGAACCGAGCGAACGCCTACCGGGTGACCGGACCGGGAACGGCGGCTCAGCAACGCACGTGAGCGCCGCGCTGGGCCTTATATAGCTGCCGGGGGCAGGGCCAGCCGGGATTGGCCAGCGTGCAGCCAATGGTAGCCCAGGAGCCTCCTCCCACCTCCGCGGAGCTGCCGCTGCCTCGAGCCCGGCACGACCCTGGAACGGCGGCGGGACGGGAGGGGACGGGAACGGGAACGGGAACAGGATCAGGATCGAGATCGAGATTGGGTTCGGGATCAGGGTCGGGATCAGGGTTGGGGTCGGGGTCGTGGTCTCCGCGCTGTGGTCCTGCCGTGGCAGGAGGCCCCAAGGCACCGGCCACGCCACGTGTGCCCAGTCAGGGCCCTCCCGCGCTCAGCGAGCACCACACTGCCTATGGAGCAGCCCTGGGAATGGTTCGCTGTCAGCCGCACCAGGAATCCGAAGCACCAGTGGAGGCTTCATGTGGTCAATGTCTCCGGACACGACCCGTGCCCAGCACCGTCATGTTCAGACAAACTCCCGAGTGTCTCAAATTAATCCTGACGCACCCTCGCGGGCGGACGGATACTGCACAGCAGAGCCTGGGAGGTGTGCTGCCAGATTTGAGAAACACAACTTGCTCAGATCCCGTGACACATCAGTCCCCTCCCAGCTGCTGGCACATCCACACAGCATGGCAGTGGGCCCCATGCTGCTCACACGCTCGGCCGGTTGGGCTTTCCTTGCAAACCCACCCAGCATCTCATTACTGCCCATCACAAGGCCCCCAACACCAAGCTCAGATTCACTTAAGCAGTGTGAGCCCTGCACTGTGCTCCCTAGTGCAGCTGAATTAATGGGAAAAACATCTTCGGGAACACCTTCACCAAAATAGGGAAAACAGGAACATCCCCTGACAGTTCTTAGGCAGCAAAGCACAGATCCCCAAAGTGAGAGAAGCTCAAAGAATCTCAAGACCTGATAGGGCAGGGACCTCATGAAGATTCTTCATGACCTGCCTTCCTCTCTGCAGAAAGGTGCCACAGTTCAAGCACAGGAACAGGAGGTGCCTCCACTCTGCAGACAGGATTCCACATGAAAGGAAGATGGTAGAATGTCAGACTCTCAGCACTGCAGAGCGAGAACTAAAGTAAGATGGGAAACAATAAAAGTGTAAAATACAAATAAAAGAACTAAATTACAGTAATTCACTGTGCTGGAGATTTTTAAGACACCTGTTAGCTGAAGGACAAATATTTACCGTCATTAAGAGAAGCACTCAAAATACAGATGAAAGAGACAGATTGCCATCAGTATGCTCCCATCTACCTTTACCTTAGCTTTCACAGTGCTGTGGAAAGGACTCTGGGGGCTCAAGTCAGCTGTTAACCAAAAGAGATCCAGATTTGAAAGTTGTTGTCTTACCTCCCTGGGCACCTTCTGATAAAACAAGAAAAGAAATAATTAACTGATAAAGCAGAGGGTTTGCTGTTGATTCATGTCCCATTAAGTGCAGTAAAGAGTACAACTGCTCATGAGCCAAACCTCAGAGAGCAAAACAAGCCCTTCACACAATTAATAAAAGTTAGCAGCTGCCATTATAACTTCCTCCAGCACAGGGCCCCCACGTTTACAGGGCAAAAACTTGTGCCAACACACGAAGAACAAGGCAAATATGTGCAACAGTGCTTGACTTCCATGAACCCTGGCCTGCTTCCAGGCAGAAGGTGGCTTCTCCCAATCCTGCTCTGTGAGGGATGACGTGGGCAGAAAGGCTGCCACTCTCCCCAGGCACGTGTGTCTGTGATGGGATGCAGTGTGCACATGAGCAAGTCAGGGCATGGCATGAGTCTGGACCTCGAGCAGGTTCCCTGAGCTCCCAGGGGTGTTGGTTGGGCTTCCCCAGGAGCCAACAATGATCCCAAGACTAATTCCTGTGGAGAACTTGCATGTGGAAACAGAAATGAAAGCAACCAGTGAGAGGACTTCATGCAAACTGCTGTCTGGTTAACCTATGAGTGTTGTAAGTTTAGCTCTACCTGTTAGACACAGCTCACTCTAAAGGAATGTGCTCACCAAACCCACAGGAAAAAGTTGTGGTGGGAGCAGCTACTGACCAAGGCAAAGGAAAAAATCCAGCTTTATTCTCGCTGGTTCTCACAGTGCAGCCAAGGCCATTATGGTAACTTCCATGGCATCACTGGATGCTGAGGATCAAGTTACACGACCCATCCTCACTGTGTAGTGAACCAGGACCTTTTCACTGAATTCATCAAATTCTCTCCTCAGTGGCTGCTCCTGAAAGGAACAAATTCCCTCATCTGCAGGAGGAGAGGTGCTGTGCCTAGCTGTACACTGAATGAGAATCAGATTGGGAGCTGTGTTGTACCCTCACTGCAGCTTGCCCAGCATCAGGGAAATGAGAACCTGCAGCTCCAAATGTACACACAGCTCCTGAAACAGGAAGACATTGGAAAATCAGACTCTGGTCCCCTGCTTTGCCTTTCCCAAAACTAACAAATGATATTCTAAATGTTATCTTTTACGATGGAAGAACCAGGCATTAGGATGGCAAGCAATGGATTAGCAGCCTATGCATGAGGGTGTGATGGCACAGAGCACCACTGCTGTGGACAAGCCACCCAGGTGAGTTGCCGCAGTTCCTTAGATTCGATGCAGCCGGCGCTGTGTGCCTCCCACATGCTTTCCAGATCAGTCTGCAGTCTTTGGACCTTCTTATCAGCCACATGATCCACTGGGTCTCGCTCGCAGGATGCAGCCAGGCTGCCTGCTGAGCCCTCCCCAGAGGAGGCATGGCCCTGCCTGAGGGATGCAAAGCAGAGTGGTCGCCACACACAGTGGGAGTGCACCAAATCTGCTCCAAGGGTGGCAGCTGTGAAGGTGCATTTCCATAGCCTGCATTTCCATAGTGTCATGCTGGCAAAGAAAGAAGAGTGCTGGGGAAGGGCTGGCTCGGCAGGGCTGAGAAGAAGGAAGGTTCTTCTCCACCAGCCTTTCAGATACAGAGGTCGCGGGCTTGCAAGGGTCAGCAACCCCTCTTAATATTCACCAAAGTAGCAACAACAAAGGCAAGCTGGGGAAAGGGAAGCGTTCCTGTGGAGTCCCGTCTTCACTCTGGATACCGCTCTACAATGAAGTTATTTCAAACCACCCATAGGTTAAGCTACAGCTTTCATCCCAGTGGCAAAGTTCCTGCTGAGCTCTGCCTGCAAAGGCACATCAAGCAGAGACACTCCGATGACATCTAACCTCACCCGGCTCACTACAGCAGCCACCTTTCTCAGCCAGGCTGGTGATTTAGATAATAGAAGAGAGTGTCTCAAATGCATAACATTTAATAGGACCAGAAGAAGGTCAGCAGCCCTGCCTGAGCAGCACTTAAAAGCTCCTATCTGATATAAATGCTATCTTGGACATCTGCAGTGCTTGGTAAATAAAAAGAAAAGCTTCACCTTCCAAAGCAAATTCCATGAATGATGCTTGGCTTTGATGATGATTCCTGGGAGGCAACTCTCTTATTTCCCCTTCATACACCTGGGCATTAATCAGAAAGCGAAGGTCACTCACTGCTTTCTCATTCAAACAATCTGGGTTATGTTCTCCCTGAAATCGTTACCCGGCTGTGACAGCAGCTGAGAAGCCAGGGACACACTTCCCTGCACTGGGCAGCTGCCAGCAGCACTCCCGTGAACCCAGCAGCAGAGCAGCTGTGACCGCAACCAGCACGCTGGGACACAGTGGCCAACATGGAGCAGAGGGGCTGAATCCTGTCTTTCGGGCCTGTTGTCTTCATGATGTCAGAAGCCCTTCCAGGTCTTGACACCACCTAAAGCTGCACTTTAGAGCCTGGGTGTCAACAAACCTGTAGAGGACTAGGCCCCAAGAGTATTCCCTTCCCAAACCATGTCTGTAGAACCAGAGATGTGGCTGTCACTGGAACAGGTCACCTCCCAGTTGTTTTCCCTTGGGTGTATCAATCACTGAAAGAGGGATGTGGCCAGCCCTCCACAGCCCCAACCCCTGCCAGCTCCACACCCCTGCTCCACCGAGCCTCATGTCCCCCCCACGGGCACTGCATTAGCAGCAGGGACTGGCCAGCAGTGTCCTGTCAGCCTCACGCCTTGCCGAGGCAGAGGAGCTGTGAGAGCACACGAGGAGTTAAGCTTTTTCTCACAAAACGCGTAAAGATGTGGTCTGCGCACTTGGTGAGCTGCCGCACTTGGGGCCAAAAAATTCTACTGCATATTTCTGAAATTATTTGTCAGAAAAGAACGTCAATGACATAGAAAATGAGTTGCAGATGTAACCTTTTCAAGCATCAATAATAACTTAAGACATTTGAAACTAAATCTTAACTCACAAGTGACTACATCACACAGGGTAGTTTCTGAGGCAAGGGCTAGCAGATCAGCTGCAGCACTGTAACAGACTCCAGCAGCGGTGCCCCCTCCAGCTCCCCTACTAGCAAAGAACAATTACATTCCTGCATTTGCCAAAGCTGCTTCCCTTCCTGGGACCTTCCTTCCTGATTCCCAGGCTGCTCCTGGACCCAGTAGGCACTCTTGGGTGGGATAAGAGCCTTCCAGATCAGATCCAACAGCCAAGTCCCACAATGTGCTGAAATTGCTATGGCCAGAGTGCTTTCTCAGAGGCACTTCTCAAGAAAGGCTCATGTTTTAACCCTTCCTCATTCACACCACAGCAGCAAGTCCACACCCCAGACTCCTTGAGCTGCACGTGTGTTGCTCCTCAGACACATGAAAGATGAGGACTCCACTAGAACACACGGACGTGCGCATTGCAGCATGCTCAGACAGCAAAGGACAGAGAAGGGCAGAGAAGGACAGTGAAGGACAGTGGTGTGTTCCAGTACATGCAACAGCGTCCCCAGTTCTGTGCCCCAATGTTGTGAGCACCTCGGCGGCCTGCGGGAGCTTTTCCAATGGCTCAAAGTCCAATGGGGCCATCACAGCTTCAGGTCTCCTGACATGGCTGGAGAGCCAGCGCTGCCACCACACTGATACTTCTGTAATGAGTATCACCACCGTGTTCTCAGAGGCGCATGCTTAAGGAATTTAACTACTTTAATACAATGGGCTCAAATTGCCAAGGAATGTTTGTGCATCAGTGTGAAATCAGAAATTCGGGGGGATGGGGGCTTTTATCTGTCAAAGGCCAACATCAGGGGGCTGACAGAGCAGACAGTGGGAAGCTGGATTGCATTTGATACGCATCAGCCCATCAAACACAAACAGCCTTTAAAGTGCTGGGAGGTGGAGCCAGCCGCGTTACCGGCTGTAACTGCCCCGCCGGGTCCCACTGGGATCTCTCCCTGTGAGCCAAGCGGGACCACGGGGGCCTCCTGGCCTCATCTCGCACCATAAATCACCGGAAAAGGGACACTTCTTAACAGCTGAAATTGAGATGAAAATGCCTTCACTGTCAGGTCAGCAGCTCCCTGTGCTGTCCCCTGACCATGTGTGACTGTGCGGGATGCTCTGCCCTGGGATGCGCCAGGCACACACATCAGACCTGCTGCAGGCACCGTGGATGGGCCGGGCAGATCTCGCACCCAGCCAGGCCAGTTACCATCAGTTAACGACTGTTCAACTACAGCCTGCTCAGGATGCAGAGCAACAACACCCCAGCCCAGACCATGGGCTGCTGGCACCAGCACCCGCTGCTGGTCCATGAAGGAACATGACCCGAAACTAAGATCATGCCGGGACGAGCAGACATCAGCCAAGCACAGGCATCACCCGGATGGGCAACGTTCCTGTGGCAGGAATGCTCCCACTGCTCCACAAGCATCCTCTGCTGGAGGGTTACCAGTGCCTTAAATTATCCCAGAGGTCAAGGAACTCAAAGCCCTGCCTTCAGATTAACCCCCAGACATTCCCTCTGAAACGACCCTTCCTGCAGCCCCCTGGTGCTGAGCCCCGGCCCCCAGCCCAGCCCTCAGAGCTTTCCCAAGGGACTCCACAGTCCTCAGACCACGAGCACAGTGAGGAGAATAAATAACATAGCCCCACATGTGGAAAATGGGCTTTCCTTACAAAGCAAAGTCTCAAATAGTAACTGAAGGAAAAGGAACGGGGGGAACATGCCTGAGCAACCCCTGCTCACCCCCTCCTGTGCGCACAGTGTCACTCAGCTGACCAGGGTGCACGGCAAATAATACCCACTCTGCTGTCAGCCCTGCCCAGCTCCAAGACCCCACGCACCAGGGAATGCAGGGGAACAGATGGATTTTCCATGGGAAGGAGCTGCGACTGCTCCTTCCAGTCAAACACGTCAGCCCCACAGAGCCACGTGTGCAAACCATTAAACCCTTTGCTGGGACAGCAGCACTGGGAGAGGGCTTCTGGGAATGTTCGGAGAGAAGAAATTGCCTTCAGCCTGGCACAGGGTGGATGGGCAACAGCTCAGAGGGAGCCATTATCCCCACATGTCCAAACCTCCAGGATTGTCGTCTTCCAGGGGCTTCTTGTTGGCAAGATGGAGCAATGGTAGAACATTAAATTGCATTGAAGCCACAGTAATCTCTCCACACAATGAGCTGCCTTCACTAGGGCTTGTGAGCAAGAGCCTTGATAAAGTATATCAGGCTTACAAGGCAAACACATTTAGGAGGTTATTCACACACAGCACAAGCCACCAGGGTTATTTCAGGCCAAATCCTGCACGGAGTTTTGTGCCAGGCACAGGGAGATCTCAGAGCTGCGGGAATCAGCCGTCGATTAGGGAAACGGGCAATTCCCAATCTCACTGCCTCGAGCTGAGAACCTGGAAGGTCCATGCAGTGAGATTGTTTGGTTTAATTACAAAAACAACACACATCTCTATTAACCTTGGAAATTAAAACAGTTCGAAACAGGCTGAAAAGCAGCCCCTGCCATATCTGCTGATTGCTGCTGGAAGAAAGGCCACAGCTTGCAGGGAAGGGTAGCTCACTCCTTGCTGTTTTCCCTAGGAAGGTTTAACGACTTTATGTGCGAGATGTTTCCTTGCATTAAGAGGAGATGCAATGCTGATGGGCCAGGAGCACAGCCAGGGCCAGAGCACCTGCAGTTCCTGAAGGTAAATGAAATTACACCCCAAAAGAGCAGTGTTAGAAGGCGGCTCAGCCTGCAAGGTCCAAAGGCAGTGGGTGCCAGGGCTGATGCTGCCAGCAGCCCCCAGCCCTCGTGCAGATGTGCTGGATCCAGCAGCTGGCAGGATGTGCCATCTGGAGGGGTGGGCAGCAGAGCACAGCTGGGTTCGTGTGCCGGGTCCTTCCCAGAATACCTGGGTTTATTCCCCAGGGACAGGATTCACTTGCCTTGGGCAGGCACTCAGCAGATGGGCAGTCTCATGCAGTAGCAGGAAAGGCAGCAGGAACCTGATACAAACTCATTTTTCTGGGTTTCATCCCAAAACGCATTTCTCTGGGCTGACACTGGAGTTGCTCTGGCAGCCCAAGGCTTTGGAGCGCAAGCCACAGACCTCAGACCACTTGAAAATGTAAATATTCTAATAAACACCGAGAAGACCTTGCTGGTATGGGAGGGAGGCACTCTGGGGAATAGGTCTCTGCAAAAGCATAGTGTATATGTCCTGAGTAGTTTTTTCTCTCTGAAACAAGAAGAATGAATGAGGTTTCAAAGCCTAAAACGTTGCAAGAGGTGCAGCTCACACTGTGGCCACAGTGCCTTGTGTCTCTCCAGTGCCTTTCTCCAGCCCAGCGTGCTGCAAAGCACGCTGCAAAGAGGGGTGCAGGGCCGAGAGGGTGACAGCCCAGCTCAGCCACGGCTGGGGGGGACACGGCTCTGCGGTACAAATGCACTGGGGAGATGAACGCGAGGAAGGGCAGGGTTCCTGGAGCACAGAGGCAATCCCAGCGCAGGGACAAGCAGCCACAAGTTTCCCAGGCGCTGAGGGGCCGGCAGCAGGGAGGAGACGAGCGGGGCACCCTGCGGCAGGGGCAGGGACCCAGCCCGGACCCAGGCTGTGCCGCAGCGGTGCCGTTAGCGGGCCATCGCCGGTCCCGCACGTCCCCGCGCCGCACGGTGCCCGCGCTGAGCGCGTCCGGCGCTGCGGGTTCGGCCGCGCTGCACCGGCGGCTGTTTACTTGGAATCATATGTTTTCTGCCCCGGTCCGCACTGTGTTCAGAACAGTTACTTAGCTTCAATAAGCCCCTTGTTAAACCTTTTTCCCTTCTGTAATCTCATCAAACTAACCAAAAGGAGTTTGTTCTGAAATAGAGTCCCATTTTGTAACCTGGCTTCCTATAGGAGATCTCCCCATGCGCGCTCGGCCCCTCCACCACAAAAGGGCTCTGCTTGTCCTGGCGCGCACAAAAACAGTGCGTCTGTTTGGGTTAGTCAGCAGGGGGTTAATGAAAAGCCCGGCCCTGGGGACTCCCACCTTATCTGCAATCATGAATTTATTGAAGAATGTGTTAATGTGCTGGATTTTATTCATCAGGGGTCAGGGCTTTTCAAATTCTTCCTCCCAGCTCCCCCCCTTTCCATCCCTCCCCAGCAAGCTCACAATGCTGTTTAAACAAAGGACTTCCAACACAAAGAGCAAATTTACACAGTAAAGTTTTCTTGCAAGCCCAGAGCAGAGTCTGGAAGAATTCCAGCTTTATAAAGAGAAAAAGGGGTGGGGGGAAGAAAGGGGGAAGGGAGAGAGGGGCATTTTGCAGAGGATAAAAGGAAATTGAGAAAAGTTCCCACCTCCTGAAGCTCAGCACTGAATATTCTCCACCAGTTAACCCTGATGCCTTACAAATCCTCGGGGTGTTGCAGCAGGATATAAGCCCTCCCAGCACTAAACATTCAATATAAAATTAAGGGTGGCATTTCAACAGCTTCTTTATCTGTGCACTAGCCTCTAAAAGGACACAGTAAACACTATCTAGGGCTCACAGTTTGTCCTTTGTGCCAGGTTTACAGGTGGTGACATAAGCGAGATAGAACAGGGAATAACGAGGCTAAGCAACGGCTTACAGATCCTGCAGTGACAATGTGTCCCAGGCCAGGCAGGAATGTGAAGGGCCCTCCATTCCCACCCCATCCATCCCATGAGCTATCCCAGGACCGAGGCCACCAGGGCACTGTGGGACCATCCCCATGTGCCACCCGCCTGGGCTCCAAGAGGCACAAACCCACCACTGCTGCGAGGGCAGGAACAGAGCTGGCGAATGCCAGCGCAGCCTGGCCTGCCACGGGCTCTTGCCTTCCATCGCTTCCAGCGTTATCCCCATCTCCGCACCCAACAGCGGGGATAAAGGGTGGGTTGGTTTTATTTTCTTAACTAAGAGGTTAAGACCCCCCCAGCTGCTCTGCCAGGTTTAGTGGCGCTGGTCAAAGGCCTGGGGTTAGAGAACAAGGAGCAGCCCTGCTCTAACTGACCAAAGATGACCTCGATGGTTTTCTTCAGGTCTTGTCACCTCCGCTTTCCACACTATCGTTACTGAGCTCTGCAATGTCTCAGAAAAGAGGAGAGCTCAGAACAGACACCACCTCCATGTCCAGCTCTGCCTAGCAGGCACAGTGTTATGAGTTCACCTGAGCAAAGAGCTTTCGGCCTGTTTATGAACAAAATACATGTGATGTTATTGGCCATAAAGCTAAAACTGCTGGGGAAGTGACAAGCTCTGCTCACCGGGCAGGAAAGTAACTGCTCCAGGAATATAGCTTGGAGACTTTTGTAAATACTCAATTAATATTAACAGAAACCCATCATAATTCCATTTTCTAACAGGTTTCTGAGCCAGAAGGGTATAATTGACCCAAATTTTCATTCGTGTGATTATTTGCTTTGGTCCACAGGGAATGCAAAGCCTCCTGCCACACTCCCTCAACCAGCAGCACCCCGTGAACAGCCAGCACAGACAAACAACCCAGGATATGGGGGTTTAAATGACTCTGGATCTCACAGAGCCCACAGACAGCCACGCCAGAGGTGAGTCTGTGTACCTCTGCTGTGTGCCCTGCTCAGACACGGCCGAGAGGTTCACAGGGGAGGCTCTGCAGGGAAACAGCTCCTGATGCCCAAACCGGCTGCAGAGGGCCCAGGCAGATGTTGGCATGCGGGATCCAGCTCTGTTGGTGGTGGATCCCTGACTCTGAACATGCCATACGTATTTATAGGGGCTCCTCCATGACAGGAACACCAAAAGCCTCAAAGGAATTGTCGTGGTTTAAGCTAAGAAGGAGAAAAAGTGACTGCTGCTGCTGAACCCAGAACAGGAATTAAATCAGTTCAATGGCTTGGGAAAAGAGACATGGCTACAACCCTTGGCAGAGTCGCAGGGCACATGGCACAACCATTAGGAAAGCAAGAACTATAAAAGCTTTCTGACCAACTACTTCCCTTTCTATAGCTAATAAACCATATTCCCTGCTAACACTGACACAGACCAGAAATGAGCCTCTGAGCACAGAGCACCAGGACAAAGGCAAGTGTTGGGTGTAAGCAAGCACTGTGTCGGCATCACCAGCGGTCACAAACATTACCAGAAGACAAGTAAAGCCAGACAAGGAGCAGGAAAGCAAAGAGCAGTCAGTTATCTTCACCTGTTCATGTGATGAGGGTGAACACTGAGCTCCTGCTGGCTTCTGTGAGCCAGGAGCTTGGAGAGGAACATTTCTGGTGCCGAGGGGCAGCTTCACTGCTGGAGCAGCAACAGGAGCCTCTGCATGGAAGGAGATCTGGCTGTTGAGAAACCACCATCATGCACAGAAAGTCACTTGAGTCCAACTATCAGCAGGGCTCGTGGCCAGTTTGGACCATGTACAGGGTTAGCATCCCTTGAGCGGCCCTGGGATGGGCTGGAGAGAGGTTGGGAGCCATCAGTGGGAATGAGGAATATCAGAAGCTCCCCGTTGCCAAACCAGCACTGGTCCCACAGGGAACAGGCAGCTGGATGAGGAGAGGGGAAGGTCTCATCTCCTGTGGGTTTCCACTGCAAAGAAGGCACTGCACGGCCAGGAACGCTGCTTTTATTCCTCTCTTCAGATCAAAAAGAAGTCCGAACTTAAAAAAACACCAATATTGAAACAGTAATTTCAATAATTTCAATGGGTTTGAGCTGAAAGTTAGGGGGAAAACGTGCACACTACTTACAGAGCGAGGAGCAAAATGCTGTGACAAGATTCACTTCCCAGGAGGGTTGCATGCAGAAAAAAAGCCAGCAAGTTGTGTGTTTTTAAAGCTGGAGTTACAAAGCATCTAATGTATAATTACCAGATTTAGCAAGAGAGAAAACAAACCAGCTTTTTATAGCCAAAGTTAACAAATTTCTGTCTATCTCCACACCAGCCAACATAAGGAGCGGTGAGATCACGTCTCTAGAGCAGATGATTACACTTCTCTTCCATACATTGTTTTCTCCCTTCAAGGATATTGGAAGTATGGTTTGGAAATTAATCACAGCTTTCTCCCTCCACAGGCTTGAGATGGCTCAGAAGAGTTTCACGCTCTCACTCCTGCTAGTGGAAGGCCTGTGGCTGGGGCTGGAACTGGATGAGCTTTAAGGTCTCTTCAACCCAAACCGCTCTATGGTTCTGTGGAAATTTTTCCACATGTGCTTTCAGTGTCACAACACACTGTGGAGGGATCAGAGGGAGCACAGCGTCTCGGTGCCTCCTGATCCGATGCATCATGTTTGTTCCTAGGTTGCAAGGGCTGCTGTTGAGGTGCAGGCACAGGCACAGCATCCCCCGGCTGCACAGGACACGCGGTGGCCCCATTTCACACTGGGAAGCGCAGGGCAGCACCAAGGCTGCAGCTTCAGCACCTCACAGCAATGGGGAAACCCACGAGGCCGAGCACTTGTGTGCTTCCCCCAGGTATGAACCATACGCAAGGGTGTTTCTTCAGTTCAAACCGATGTGTTTGGACACTGCCTGCACTATTGCATTGGGTTTTCTTGCTTTGGAAAACATCGTGCAGCACTTCTTGTGAAGGACTCCTTGGAAAGTTCACAGGAATGTGAAAAGATTCCGAGTTCGAAATCTGAATAACAGAGATGTAGGGTTTTTAAGAACCTTGATAACAGCTCTGCCTGTTTACTTCTTGTTCACATAATTCAGCCCAAAAGTCTTTCCGGAAGTGCTGTGGCAGATCCAGCTCCCTGCTCACAGCGGGATCCGCCTCTTGTGCCGGGGGTGCTTGAACCCCAGAGGAGCCTCCTCAGGGCTGAGGGTTTCTCTTTCCCTGCACATGGGGCAGCTCAGCAGAGTCCTGGCTCTGGCATCTGTTGGATCAGCCCATCCAGCCCTCCCTGACACCCACCACTGCAGGGAGCCGGCCCCTGGCGAGGGGCTCCCTACACCACGGCCAGGACTGGTACCCACCACCGCGAGGCTCAAGGCTTACCTGTGTGTGACCAGATCCTTCACTTCTCACATCTCAGGGGAAGAAGGCCTTACTCCAAACACAAACGAACATGGCATGAAATCTACAATAGCCACCATTAACATCATATTTATTGTTATTTAGTTGCTCAGTAAAACATATACAGATATGTACAATATGCATGAATACAGAAGACTGCACTTTACATATTTAAAAAAAAAAAAAAAAGAAAGAAAAATACCACTCAGTTTCATGAGCTATTGTCACAGTCTTCCAACCAAGCATTTAGGAAATGAATTTAACAAGAATCAAAAAAAAATAAAACCCAAAAAAACCCGAAAAAGAAAAAGAAAAAAGATTACAGGATTGCCTAACACACAGCAGAGTCAAGTTTTCGTATTTTACATGTGCAATAACAGTTTCAGAAGAGTTTGCGATGCAGTACGGATTACCAGTGTTTTGAGGTGTTTTCTTCTTTTCCATGAACCAAATTCAGTACAAAGAAATAACATCCTTTTGCTTAAGGCTGTTTTAAAGCTGTCATATTCGTGGGTAGTGAATAGTGATAAAGTTATAACACCCGGAAATCACAGCCTGCAGTTTCATCAGTCAGAATCTATGAGCGGATGGACTCAAACCAACAATTTTAATAGAGGATTTCTAAGACAAAATTAGACTATTTCCTCCATTAGCCGTAAGCAATAAAGGAGAAACAATTCTATAAAAATGGGTTATGCTCTCACACTCCATCCATTGAGCAGCCGTGAACCCAGCCCTGGAGAAAACCTCACACTGCAGCTTCACAGAAATAACCCAAATTCACCAGGTTTGTCCCTGTCCGCACTCCGCCATGTCCCACTGCCCTGCGCTCCCCTCACGGGAGGTGGGAACATTCTGCCTCGTTGCTGGTGCCTGGAAGCCTGATCCTGACTCCTGGCTCAGGAAAGCCAAGCAGCCCCAAAGATGTACATGCAGATGTACAGCACCCAACACAACCCCTGACTGGCCCAATGGCACAATTCTGATGTTCATTCCCTTCCACCCTATCCCCACCACGAAACCCTTGACTAAATAAAATGAGTCTAAACCTCCTGTCAGTGATGTTCTAACAACCGAGCTAGAGGAGCATAGAACCAGTAACCCTACGAAAAAGTCATTTGGGGAAGAGTAACACGAGTATTTCAGAAGTAAGGCCTGTTCTTTCTCTTTTTGGCAGAGATACTTTATCCCTCCTCCCAGTTTAAATGCAAGAGACGTTTTGCTCTGTTTGCTACTACATTTTAACTTGAAGACCAAGAAGCCAGGGAGCTGGGCTTGGAGGTCAGGGAGGTTCAGGCAGCCCCTTCCCAATGCCTGGAGAACCCAAACCACCGAGCAAAGCGGGGGAAGTATCCAAAAGAAATGCAAAGCTGCATTTTAGCTGTTGTTCACAATACAAAGATTGGGCACAACTTAACAGGACAGTCACCAGTCTTTGACGTATTGGCACAGCCTGCCCCCGTTGGCACAACCTCCCCCCCATCTGGAAGCCCTGTGGGATAAGCAGGAGCTAGCTCATGTTGTTCTGGCTTTACCTGGTCACTTGGGGAACACATGGGCCGCTGCATCTGTGCCTCAGCTGCCCTCTCCATGAGAGTGCAACTTACCTTGTGCACCACAGGCTTTTTCCTACAGCTTTCAAATAATACTTCAGCTGGAAGTATTCTTATTCAGAAAATGAAACCATATCAATTCTTGCCATGTGGGGCTGTGCTGAGCCTTCATACGGTAAAAAAATATAAATCAATGCATTCAGTGTCAAATTAATGGAGAAGATGCCATGACTGCAGGCAACACAAGCTTTGCACAAAGTTCTAGCCTTCTGCGTGTGCCGTTAGTACCAAATACACCAGGTTGTGAGCATGAAGTGATGCTCCTCCTGGTCAGTGATATGTACCGTTTCTGTTCTGACTCTTGGCAAGAAGCAGAGAATCCCTGGCTTCAGCACAGCCCTCCTCACCTCACACGACTGGAAACTGTCAGGATTCCAGGGGGGGTTAAAGAATCACTCGCACTCTGTATTTCTATGAGCAAGTGAAGAAGTCGGTCCCAAGGGGATGAGGACAACTCCAGCAGAGGGGTACAAGCTGCAGAGAGCAAACCAGAAGGGTGGGTGAGACCAACTGAGTCACCACCACATTTCTGCTTCAAGGAGGATTTCTCTTTAAAACAGATCTGAAACACTGGATGCGTTCAGGGAGAGGTCTCTTCCTGGTAGCAGGGTGTGCATCCCTGACCTCAGGAAGCCTGAAAAACCTGTTCTCCTGAATGCAGCAGGAAAAACTAAAAACAAAGAAGTTGGCCATGGGGCTGCCCTCGGTGCAGGAATGCCACTGGACCACGAACTCTTCCTAGATTTTCAGCTGTAAGTGCTGAAATGCGGTATCATAGATCTAGGCGAGTGTTTTGCTGGGGTTCCTCCAAGACCCACCTGGCTGATATAGGCAGGAGCTGCCAGGATGGGGCAGAAGCCAAGGACGAAGCCCACCACAGCATCACTCCCGGCAGGCACAGCTTTGCCAGGCAGGATTTCAGGTTCAACACCATTTTGGGTGAACCAGGACTTAAATCACAGGAAAACAGGCATCTTCCAGAGTGGGGGCTGGAAAGTATTACCCACCAAGAGATATTTCAGTGGGATGGTGATGTTTTATTGCAGGTACAGGGAGGAGCTCTGAGCTTTCGGCAGCAAGCACACACCTACAGAAGGTACAGAACTCAGAACCATCCCATTCTTTTGTTCAAACTAAGTGGGTGTGAGGCAGCTCCAAGCCAATTGCTCCAGGATGGGCAAAAATCCTCATCCTTGTGGCAGGTCCAGCTTCAACAGAAAGTAAAATAGTATTGAAAATCAAGGTTCAAAACTATCCAAATTTATCCAAAATCAAGTCACTGTCCAGATCCATAAGAGGAAATCAATCCATGCATGGTTAATAAGAGCACATTCAAATAACACTTCCAAACACTGTGAGTCTCTCTGAAGCCACATACGACCGAGTGAGGATTTCAGACCACCCCGTGCCACTGGCCTTTTAGGCAGAATTTTCTCTCTATTGGTGCCTACTGAGACCATTACTTCAAAATAATTAAAGTCCCAGCACAATCATCAAAGATAAAACACAAAACAGTCTTCACACTCTGTCCCTTGAGCAGCGACACATTCTGTGAACTCATGACAGAAGTAATAAATAACCCTAGAGGCCAACCTTTATTTCACAGCTAAAACCTAAATCTTCAGTGATGTTCTAAGGCTTCGGGGAGCAGAGGGAAGGGAGCTCCCTGAGCGGGGTGGTGTGCGTTCCTGAGTGGAGGAACACAAAGAACAGGCAGTGGGAGGGTTGGATCATCGCGTCAGTCCGGGTTTTATCTGGTTTGCTTCCAACTTCCTTCTCAAATGAGCATTATCTATCTCGAGCAGGAAAAGTAGGGTTTTCCTTTAATTGTGAGCATGCAGTAGCACTGTTCCTTAATGCATGGCAGAACCAGGGCCTCGGATGAGTTCAGGGGTCTAACGTGGGGTCTCCCTGCCCTGGCAGATTAGGAAATGCTGACCCTGGGCATGCAGCACCTGCATCCCCTACATGGGCTGACCCTGACCACCACCACCACACCAGGACAGCTGCAGCAGGAGCCGGGCACCCACAGACAAGGGCATGGGACACTGGACCCCGCTTTGTCCAACAGTGTCTTCCTTCAGCTAAAATGGGCTCTGGGGACACAGGACACACTGGTGACAGCCCCAGCCCCAGCTCTGGGGGTAATTTTTCCGTCAGATATGAAGTGGCAGCTGTGGAAGCATCACCAGGACCAGAAGCTGCATCCCCGCTGCCCCTCACAAGCAGAGGGGGAGCCTGGGCACTTGAAGGAGGTGATGATGACCCCGAACTTTCAGCAAACTTCTTGACTCCTTTAGAAAAACTTCTCTCTCCCTTCCCCAGCCGCGCCTGAACCAGACCGCTCCTGACAGCTCCATCCCTGGCCTTCACCAGGGGACACACAGAAATGTGCCCTCGCCCCGCTGGGGCAGTGGAACATTATCAGTGGCAGCTCATCGCTGTCTCAGGAAAGGGCAGGCTCCTTGCCTGAATGTTCAACAGAGCGTTTGGCTTGTATGTGACTGGCAAAAGCTGGGTGCCAATATAATGTGTAATATAATGATGACCATTTCACTTTAACCGGCGTTTATTCCTGAACTGCTGTTCTTCAGGATCACCATTGTAATAAGCACTGAACAAAGCAAAACAAAACAAAAAAAAAAAGGCAAAACAAAGCAAATGAGGAGGAGGAGAAGCTTTGTCTTATTATGACATACATGACTTGGACATACGCTGAGATGAAAAAGGAAAAGGCCTCATCTATGAATGTATGCCAAGGTTACAGAATAATGGGAGAAAGTGGTTTAGCAGGAAAATCTGAAGCAAAAGTGTGCTAACTGCAGAAGGGTTAACACTGGTAACATACTGTGGCAGACGATTAAAAAAAACTTGAGGTTTACTTTAAATTAACCCTTTCCAGTCCATATGCCACTAAGCAGGTACCAACCTAGAAAAATAGTCCACCTAGCAGTAGCGGCCCTTTGAAATTAAAAAGAGAAAAAAAATAATTTCTTTTGTTCAAGTCAGGGCGGCCACGAAAGTCCCAAATCTGTTGGAGATGTCCGAGTGCAGGGACCTCCATGTCGGCACCGCAGTCCGGCCCTTCGCCTCGCCCACGTCGTCCGTGCAGTGGACCGAGAGGCACTGCAGGTGGCTGCCCGTCTGCGCCGCCGACGTCTTGCTCGGGGGAAGGTCGTGGGCTGAAAGGGTTCAGAGAGAGCATTAGGAGAGCTGCAACACAACACATCCACATGCACAACCCATCAGTGGAACCTCACCAACACGCACAACCCCATCCACACAACACAACCACAGCATTCAGGGAACTCCTCAAGCTTTGCTTCACGTCATCCTTCTTGTGTTCCACAAAGCCAAGCAGTACAGGTTTACCACCCTCCAAGGGGCAAGTTGTATTCCTTTCACTCAAGCAGTTGCTACACCAGACACCAAACAGGAACTGAACAGCTCATTACACAATCACAGTGATATTAAAACAATAAACTTAAACTAGTCTAGAAGTCCCTGGTTTAAACTAGAAAATGCTTTTAATGCTTGGTTATAGAATGCCAGAGATGCTCGTATCCAAAACAGTATCATAACACCAGAGAGAGAAATTTTAGAACCTGGGGACACAATGCTGTAAATGACGGGAGAAGGAACATGGCTCCAGAGCAGCACTGCTGCTGCTCCACCACACGCAGCATTAGTGCAACCATGTGCAAACCCCACACAAAGCTCCATCACACACCTCAGCCTGGCACAGTCATACTCTGGGCTTGCACTTCTGCGGGATGCCCTCACCCACTGCTTTGACAAAGGATCCAACACCACCAGGTCAAAGATGCTTGCATTCCCTAAATCCCAAACTGGATTACAGTTCCCTGTGGTTGGCATTGGTTTTTTAGTCAGTTTTGATAAATAAGCAGCACCAAGGAGCAGAGTTCATCACATAATACCCCAAAGCAGAGTTTAAGCAGGCAGAGATGAATTGACACAGCCTGCCCTTGCCCAGCACGAGAAGCTTCTACTCTTCCCTCCCATTCTCCCTGAGCCTCATCACACCCCAGACCCTCCCTGCACAGCCTGTGCTTGCCTCTGAGGGGTAACAAGCGGCTTTTCCTGCCTGGGGGTGTTTCCAGCTTGGCCCTTGACATGAGGGACACATCCGTGTTGCGGAGCTGGTCCACTGCATTCCATACCCTGTGGGCACAGCAGTCCCGGCCACTGCATCCCAGGCTGACATTAGGGTGCCACTTCGGGAAAATCACAGGGGAAAAAAAGACTCCCTAAATAAATGCTATATGATGAGATGTTAAATTTAAACTCACTATCCTGAATGTAAATATACCTGAATAACTTTCTATTTATAAAATATTTAAAACTCAAATGGGATTGTGCAGAGAACTGAGAAAGGGAAACAGTTTTTCTTATTTGTATTTGTTCACAAATACAGATAGCAAACACTTAGAGTGCACACAGTACCCGGCATTTCTTATTCTTAGGTCTCCCTGACTGTACAGGACATGCTGGTCTTGGTACAGGAAAAGCCAGCGCCTTGAGATTAGTCTTCGTGACAGAAGCTTTCTTCCTCTGCTGCAGAGAAAGAGGAAAGAGTCCCACTGCTGATCTGCTGTCACAAGGGGCCCCAGGATCGCGGTGGGGTTTCTGCAGGAGCATTTGCTGCAGGCTCCAGGGACCGGCCTCTCAACAGCACGTCCCCAGAGTGGGACCCAGCACTCAGCTCTGCGTGCCCGGTGCTGGGCCGGGATCAGAGCCAGGCCTGAGCTGCGCTGCACTGGCAGCAATCCCTGCATAAGCCATGCCCACACCACCAACACCAAGAACGGAGCAGGTTCTCACCAGTAATTAAGTCAGGAAGCTCACATGGTATAAACATCTAAAGAATAAAAAATTAGCCTTATTTACTCACAAACCAGCACATTCAGAAGCAAATTACTGATAAAGGAATCAATGCAAAAAGCTATCCCCAGCGATGAACAGGATTTGCTGGCCTCAGAGGAAAACCCAAGGAAATGAGGTGAATGGATATCATCCTGTGTTTGCAAAGTCAACAGCAATTGCCACTGTCCACATGATGCCACATGCTGTGTGGGAGCTCAAGCTCTCTTGGTCTGTTGTTAAAGAGCACAGAAAATGTGAGCACAGAAATCTCATTCAAACCCAAAACACACAGGGGATGAGAGCCTGCAGTAAGTCTTGCATCTGCACAGGTCTTCTCAAGCCAATCTGAAGGGACAAATTCAGCACAATTTACTTTTTTCCAATATTTCCATCTTGACAAAGCTATGATGCTTTTCTGAAGGAAAAAATAAAAGCAAACCCAATCCCCTTTGTATTAAAAACCTAAAGTTGTGCTGATCCACCTGATGAGAATCATGTTCTTAAGCAGGAGATACTGCCCAGTGCTTGTCCAAACTCTCCCAGCAGACCAGTCCCACCAGCCTTCCTCACTGCCTCTGCCTCCTTCAAAGCAGCAGTGCCCAGCACTTGCCTTCTGCAGAGCACACACACCTGGGGATTTTGCTAGTGGAGACTGATGGGACTCAGCAGGTTAAAATTATTTGGGTAATGCAAAACGGTGTCATCACATCACCGCCTCGTGGTTGCCAAGTTTCAGATAAATCACTGTCAGTCATGATGTACACCTAATTGAAACCAAGGAATTTTCAAACAAATTATGTTTAAACATAAGAGTGACCAGCAGGTCAAAGGAGGTGATCCTGCCCTTCTACTCTGCTCTTGTGAGACCTCCCTTGGAGTATTGTGTGCAGTTCTGGTGTCCTCAACATAAAAAGGACATGGAACTGTTGGAACAAGTCCAGAGGAGGACACAAGGATGATCAGGGGACTGGAGCACCTCCCGTATGAAGACAGGCTGAGAAAGTTGGGGCTGTTCAGCCTGGAGAAGAGAAGGCTGCATGGATTAGAGAGAATAGAAGGCTGCGAAGGATTCTGGGGAGGGACTCTTCATTAGGAACTGTAGTGATAGGACAAGGGGTAATGGGTTAAAACTTAAGCAGGGGAAGTTTAGATTGGATCTAAGGAAGAAATTCTTTACTGTGAGGGTGCTGAGGCACTGGAATGGGTTGCCCAGGGAGGTTGTGAATGCTCCATCCCTGGTGGTGTTCAAGGCCAGGTTGGACAGAGCCTTGGGTGACACGGTTTAGTGTGAGGTGTCCCTGCCCATGGCAGGGGGGTTGGAATTAGATGATCTCAAGGTCCTTTCCAATGCTAACTATTCTATGATTCTATGAAACTGCACAACTGCCTCTATTAGCAACTACTGCAAGAAACTTGTGCTATTAGCAAAAGCAATACCCTTCTAATAAGAGGCCTCCTCCATGCCCAGGATCTTGAGATGGTCTGGGTGGAGACTTCCTCTCCAAACAAAAGGACATGACACAACAGAACCTGGGACAGACACAAGTAGAACCAGCAGGTGCTGCCTGAAAATGGCAAATGTTAAAGTAGAGATAAGAGATAAAACGCCACATGCAAGCACACAACGTGTTCACATGGAAGGCACGAAAGCAAGGAAGTGACCAAAGACCAACACGAGTCTGGAAACAGCTCAGTCGTGACAGTGTCCTCAATCCAAAGCACCATCCTCAGCACACGCCCCAGCAGCCCCCCATAGGTGATGGTGGGGTCACTCCAGAGAGGACAGTCTCCTGCAGAGCAAAAGCCACCAACTGCCTGCGACCACCGTGGGTTCCTCTACCCAGGGCCCACAGCAGTGGCAACTCCTCACACCCCACAGTGGGGTGACATCGGGTGGTCCCAAAAGCCAGTTCCTACATGGATCGAGCTTAAATTCCAGCACTGGAAACTTTCTTCCTTTTTAATTCTAATGCCCCATCCTACCATTATCCTGCCCAGAGCACCAACCCATACTCCATATTTCAGAGGCAGACAAAGAGGAGGCAAACCCAGCACGGTGCATCCCAACCAAGTGTGCAAAATTGCTCACTGCAGAGAAAATTCCTGCAATAATGACTGAATGCCCTGGAAGTTAACATGAGGTTTGATTAATAATATTAGCTCAGCTTGTGCACAGGCACTTCCAAGAGGCAGCCACAACATCTGGAAGAGCTGGGTGGCTACAGCGAAGAAATATTTGCAAACATTCATTGGAACATGAAAGTGAATTAAGTCCGGCCATTTTCCCAGCCCTTGCATGTTTGTGCTCAGCAAACACTCCAGCAGGTTTGTTTACTGCAGTTCAAACCGTATGTTTTAGGTAAATATTTCCAAGCAATCCCTGCACAGGTTGCTAACATTCATGAGTTACAACAACAAACAGAAGCAATGGTAAGGATTGTAACAAGCCTCTGGGACAAACACACGGGGCTGCTCTCCTGCAGAGGCAGATGCACACTCGGACACCTTCCGCTCCCAAAAGACCAAAAAGGTTTTAAAAAATGTAACATTAAATTTTGTTTCTAGGTAAGAGCTGCCCATTGAGCTCCTGAGCAGGCTTTACCCACACACACGTTTCCATCGCCAAGGCATGGGGCATGGGCAGAGGTACGGGAAGGCTCAGGAGCCTCCTCCAGCCCAAGCTCCTGCTCTGACCTGCACATTTGGGAAGTTCTCTCCTGTCCTGCTCTACTCCCAAAGCCATGAGAGCCTCCAGAAAGCCACAGGGTGCTGTTTGTGTGCGCAGCAGTGATGGCAGCATGGTAAGAATGCAGGAGCCTCCCCAGGGGCATGGGCACCCACAGCTGGGACACAGGGAGAAGATGAGGAATCCTGCTCCACCACAAAATTCAATACACACACTACAGCTGCTCTTTCACATCAACACAGGAAAAACATATTTCTCTCTAGCAAGATTAGATCCTGACACTCTCCTCGCTCCTGAAGACACCATGTCCTGAAGACACTTCCAATCCTTCCAGCTTCCTTCTCTCCCTCTTTCCACAGCCCACCTTAAGCTGCTCTGTAAAGCCTCTTCCCTCACGCAGCATCTTCTCAGGCATTCTTTAAAAATAATGTGTTCTCCTACCCATGACGACCCCACCAAGCACTGTGCAAATCCAGATGTGCCCCGATTTTTAGGTAAGCTAATCCCATTAAAACTGAGTTCACCTGCTTCGCTAGCATGCATTATGTGCATCGTCTGGTGAGAGAAGAGATTAATGGAGGGAGCAATGGGGTGTAGCCAAGGCAACCGTGGATGCTACATAGCAGCACTGGCAGTTTCTGATGCTTTTCAGGTGCTGCTCATGCCATTCCTCTCATTTGCCAAACCCACCACCACCAAAAGGAACGGGAGGTAGTGACAAGCAGGCGTGAGTGCGCAGCCAGAGTCTGATAGCGGTCTGGTCGGGAATGGGTTCCACTCCACATTTCAGTGTCCCTGCAAGATGGAAGTGACAAACGGGAGGTGAGGATCCCTGGAATGGCTCCTCGCCCCAGGGCTCATCCCTTACACTTCTTCACCAGCTCTGACAAAGCCCCGGCTGCCCGTGCTGCCCAGGCTCCGGCCGCCCGCCCCGCTCAGCCCCGCTGCTGCCGCCCTCAATGGCCAGCGGAGCGTGAAGCCCTGCACTGCTACTGATCTTGTTAAAGCTAAATCGCAGGATCTGGCCAAAACCGCTCTATTCCCTCACCAGTGATCAGTTTCCCCTCTACCATCTGATAACTACTCTTAAAGGATGCGTTAATAGGCTTCTGTTCACCCTGTGCCGGTTAAGCAGAGGCTGAGCTACGGTAAGAGAGAATAGATTTGAGTAATGATCTCTTTTGAGGCAGCAAACCTACATATAGTGTTTAAAATTATTCCCTTAGGACAAGATGTTTTTCACCAAATCTCCCACATGACAGTTTGACATATTGGTTCAGGCACATAGCTCTGTATTTGTACACAGCACAGAATCATCTTTTTCAGTTTTCAAGAAAAATAAGGTCTGAAAACGTTTCATGTTTCCCTGCACACTGGACCGAGCCTCCACAGATTAATTTACTTCCAAAATTGTATTTCTAAACACAACTAGCTCATTTGTGTTGATAAATAAATGAACCATCTCCTCCCTTGCCACTGTAGCACCAATAAAATCCTGGACAAAGGCATTTTCTTGACCAGGAAGTGCACGTCTTGCATTTGATAACAAACACAAACATGGCACCAGCCATATGCTTACTCCATGAACTTGCACTACTTCTGGTCTTCACCCAGGGAACCTGTACTCTGCTTTGGACTGGACCGAACTCTTCTGTTTTTAATGTCTGGCTTTGGACGCTGCAGCACTGAGCACTCTGCCGGCGCTCAATGAGAAGCCCCATCTGCCAAAATCCTTGATGTATTTTCTGTAACCAGGGCAATTTTTAAAGCCTGTAAGATGCTTAAAGGTGCCACCTTCCCCAGCATTGTAATAAAAAAATAAAGGAAGTCAGAAGTGTTTGTAGTTAATAAGAAAAGCTGATCCCAAGGACTCGTAATGAGCAGCACAGCCAAAACAGGGACCAGGCAATTCCCCTCTTCGCTGGCCAGGAGAACTGTGCAGAGATACCCCAACACCAGGTATCGGCCACATCTCACTATTAACATTTCAAGAAGTCATTTGGCTTGGTCAGCCCATAGATTTATTGCCGAGATCGAGCCAGCTGAGCCTCACTGTGAAAGCCTTTCTCACAAAGGAGAGAAGGCTCTTCAGCCAAAAATGCGTGCACAGCACTGAGCACTGTCCCACATCACTAAGATATCCCTCAAACCAGGATTAAATTTGACTTTGCTGCACACAGATGAGACACCTCTCACCTGAAGGCATGGCACAGCCAACCCCGCTGGCCAGGGATGGGAACATAGCCTGTTTACCCTCTGAGCAGTGCCCTCCCCTCCATCAGCCCATCAGGTCTGGCAATGTCCTCTAATCCTCAAAGCCTCTTCCTCCACAGACAGCATGATTAATTGGAGGTGCCTGCGACTCTAAAGGGAGCATATATCAGCCCATGCTGCAGAGATGTTTATTTTGCTTTCCATGGCCTCAGAGCTGGCACGGAGCTCCAACCCCGCTCGCTGCTTGCACGGAATTCAGATAACAGGAGACACAGAGTGCTTGCTGCAAATACGTATTTTTACTTTTTCTCCCTTGACCTCTTTTCACACTCCTGTTTTCACCAGGAGCAATGGGAGGATGCTCACACCACAACAGGGAGGCTGCCCAAACCCACAGCAGCATTAAGGGTTTGTTGTTATGGCTGTAGGGCTACAGTCAGACAGCAGTGTCCTACCCTACAGCTCCAGCAGTCAGCCAGGGCAGATATGACTTGGGGACAAACTCAGCCTGTTGGCCACATCCTGCGGACTGAAGAAACTGGTGAAAACACCAGTAAGTAGGAAACATGCTAACCCCGCTGGTGGAGAAAGTGGCAGCCACCTTACACGTAGCATGACCTTGAAGACGCAGAATGAACAATGTGTGGACGAGAACAACACTGCTGTTTTAAAACACATGTTCCCTCCACCCTGACTGAGGAGACTAAGGAACCCACAGTTCCCCACTTTGCTGCCCACTGCCCAGCCTAGAGCAATATGTGCCCAGGGCTTTATAGGAAAGTGTGAAACTCCTTACACCTTTTATTTCTCTGGAGGCTACTGTTAAATTACTGATTTCCAGGTCTATGACTCTCTGAAAAGAAACCTAAGCTCTGTGTTGGAGAGGGGAGTCAGAAGCTCCGTACCTGGGGACAGCACTAACTCCTCCTAAACAGCCACAGGGACAACGGACTGTTTTTAACTCATATCCTTCCTCTCTTCTGGATACTTTCAGTTCCTCTTTTCAGTTTAACACATTCACTCTTGGTCTGGCTTTCTGCAAGATACAGAAGCCACAGAGGGGTTCTGCCTGGCCCCCTTGTGAAGAGGCGAGGTTGGGGTTTTGCATCTCATGTAATAAAAGACCATTCTTGCAAACCAAGTCCCATCACAGCTGCTGCTGCTTCCTGCTAGCACAGGCCTGCCTTCTCCCATGCAGGCAAACCACAGCTGTGTCTAACAGCCACTGAAAGCTGATGGCCAAACCTTCAACCATGGTCTAAGTCAACGCAACCCAACCACATGACTCTGAACCGCTGGTCAGGCTCCTCCAGTGCCATCACCAACACCATGCTCTTCTAAGCTGTGCGTGTTATGAGATGCTATAGCCCTGCCCAAGCGAGGAAAGATGGCTTTAAAAAATCAAATCAAACCAGCCGCCACCAACAGTAAAACCATTCCTGAATGCTTCCAAGAGAAAACAAACAGAGTCTGGCAACTGTAACTCATCCCAGCATAACCGATTTAGTGCTCCCAACATTCATACGCTGCCATCCGAGACCAGCAAATCCTCTGGGAGCTCTGAGCACTTCTGCTCATCTTGAAAAGGAGTTAACTGCCTAATCCTGCCTGCCGACTCCACCGCATTTACACTCAGACCCAGCACTGGGATGAAGGCTACAAACAGCTTCTCCTACCCCTCCTTCCAAAGTGCTGCAGCTGCCTCAGCCCTGTCCCTACCTCTGCATCCATCCAGCACATAACATGAAAAGGAGAACTCCATGGTAGGAGTGAATATTGGCTGACTGATCCCATGTTTTCTCTGCTGTTGGCGTACATCACTCACTTGCACTAACTAAATGCTTTGAGCCTATTTTCACCGAGGGTAACAACCCACACATCCATGATGAGTAAGGAAGTGCTGGTTTTTGCATCCAATACTTTCACATTTATTTCATATGTACGTAAATTATCACACGGCAGCCTTACGCACCACTCCAGCCCCTGGGAATCCATCTCTCGACAGCCAGAATGCACGAGCAAGGAAAAAGTTGGTCATAAGGCCAAAGGTTGGTCATTTTAGGCCTTGGGTGACATGGTTTAGTGTGGGGTGTCCCTGCCCATGGCAGGGGGTTTGGAACTGGATGATCTTAAGGTCCTTTCCAACCCTAACTATTCTATGATTCTATAAAACCCAAGGTGGAATTTTCTGCCTGCACAGAAGTCAAATGCAATTGTTAAATACATTCCAGTGTACTGAGGTACCAGTATCGCCTTCAGCCTAATGCAGGTTTCAATGCACAGAGCAAGCCTCCAAAAATAGCAGGAAAATGCCCACTTACCCTGGCAAGGGAAGTGGGTGCATGAGCGGGTTTGTAAAGGCAGTGAATTGATGGTGATTATGCACAGAGCGCAACAGAGGAGGAAACATGTAAATTCCAGCTCTCTCTCGTCAGATTTGTGCAAGGGCTTCTACATAATTGCTGGGGAAAAAAATAGAACTGCCAACAATAAGTAGGATATTTAAGCCCTGCACATTATACATGGAAGTCTTTATTTTCATTAAATGAAGTGAAAACAGAGTGAAAGAAGAAGTTCCCTTCAAAGAATTTTGTGGTCACTTAGTTTCAGGATGCAAATTAAATGAGTATAAGGCCAAGTATAAAAAAGGTCATTTGCCACTGAAATATCACTAGTCTCTTGTGAGGCAAAGGCCTGGGTACAGCTGACCAAAAATTCTGATGTGCTTAGTTGCCTTGTTCCCAAAGAAATCAACAGACATGGCTGTCCTCATACCCCAAAGCCAGATCTGCAGCCAGCTTGGTGGCCAAGGCCAGGACCAAGGGTCCTCCCGCTCCCATCCCTCCAGGCTCCTCCCAGCTCCTCCCACAGCTCCTGGAGGTGCCTCTGCCCGATCTATAACTCACAATTATGAGATTATTAGTAATACAAAACTGCCACAGGCAAAGTCAATCTCTCCCAGGGGCCTCACACATCTGAGGCTCTTGAACACCAAGAAATGGTGATCATGTGCATTAATGTTCCAGGTTAAACCACACGAGTTCAAGGATATTCATGAAAATACAACTGGAGTTTACCAAAGGCTAACAGTAAGAGAGAAGAAACATCGTCCAGGATCTTCAGCTCTTTTATCCCATTCATTTATAGTGTTACCTTGAAATACATCCCCATTCCTCTTTAGGAGACCTCTAACTGCAGTTGATGGGTTAGAAGTAGCAGCTTATATGAGGGGACCTTGGGCCTCCGTGAAATCAAAAGGAGCTCAAACAATTTCACCACTCACAGCGTAAGAGACCAGAGAGAGCAGAGACCCCAGAGCAAAGCCAGGTCTCACCAGGGCACCTGCAGAGGTGCAGTTCACAGATTCTGGTACAACCCCAGATTCTGCTATTTCTCAGATTTTGTCTTGGCCACAGAAAGACGGAAATGTTGTTGCCAAATAGTGGATTTGGTGCATTCAGAAACACCACCTAAAGCAGCAGGAAGGTGTGGTGATTCAGCTGGGGGTCACAAAGCTAATGGAGGACCAGCATTTGTTCAAGCAGCACATTTTATAATTAAATCGATCTGAAGGAAAAGCAAACCACTCATTAGGAAGAAGAAATCCACAACCATGTGAAGGACGAATGGCAGCAAGGGAAATCCATCTTAAAAAAAAACACACAAAGAAACTTGGCTTTCTGAGGTACGTCTCTAAGTGCCACTATTAGGGTAAGAAAATATAAGCTCATCTTTTTCTTCCAATTGTCACATCGCTGTGGAGAGACTTCACAAAATTCTCAGAATAGCAACGAATCAGGAGCAAACAGCTGCCGAGGCAGGGAAGGCACCGGCACACACACACTGCACTGCTCCAGAGGAAAAGTCACTCCAAACCAGAAAATCAACAAAATGTGCCAGTGCAACATGGAACGGACAAGTTGCGTTTTCACACCCAGCGCTGAAATACGGGCTCCCTTTCCAGCCAAATGCTCACAGGCTTTATGATCCACAACAATGTCAATGTCCCTGGAAGCTGTAAGAAGGGAATACATTCAGCTCAACATGTGCACGTTCCACACAAGCCCCCTCACTTCTGAAATAAAGCCAACTATGAAAAAGCTACATGCGATGGTGTAAGGACTACCTTTTCATCTCCTGCTGCAACTGCCCCAAGAAGGGCACTGTCTGCACTCAGAGCTCTGTCAAACCAGGCCAGAAGTTGCTCTTCAGCACCTGCTTCACTACCATAACACAAATGCAAAGGTGGCACCAAACAATCTCCTCCACGCCAGCGCTGAATCACATCGCTGCTGCGCACAGGCAAGGTGATGCCAGGATCACAGCTCGAGTCACGCAGCCACATCTCTCACTGAGCCCCAGCTGTGAGCCCCAGCTACTGCTTCTGCACCAGCCAGGGCTGCTGTGCATGTAAACCACCGCACTACCCACACCTTAAAGCCTGTAAGATACCGAGTCAGTTGGCCCAGCATCAAACCTGGTTATTCCAGAGGCAAAGGTATTCAGACTGGTCTCCAGGTACCTTCTGAATGCGAACCTAAGTCACGCTTCTGCCCAAAGACGTGTCTCCCAACAGCAGCATCCCACCCTTCACAGATGAGTGCTCTGTTTACTGGAAATACAGGTACACATGATAGCAATTGCAACAGATTTTGCCACCCTTCATCCTTCTCCAAGGTTTGGGTCCTCGCAGCTTCACCTCCCAGCTGCACAGCTGCCAAGGCAGATGAAATGTTGGGCCTGCTGGGCTTAGATAAGAGGGTGAGTGAAATGACAGCAGGAGCATCCATAACAAAGGGGACCAGAGGATTCATGGATGAACAGAGAGGAACTCAGTGTCTTTACATACCCACCTTGCCTCCAGTCCTCTTTCCTGGGCAGAAGGCAGCTGTGCTGAAAGAGTTAACCTTGCCTGGGACAAACGAATCTCCTGTTTCTCAGAAAGTCAGAGGCTGGAGCTAGGCTGCCTGCTCCCTGCCTGCAGCCTGACCCCTGACATTTCCACTCTGCTTCTCCCTGGCATAGAAAACTTAACCATAGACAAACAAACAGGTTGGGAGGGCAGATAAATGGAAGACAGAGGAGGAGAAAGGGAAAACTTCTCAGATTCCTTGTCATAGCCCTGATTAAATAATAGCAGCCACCACCAGCCGTGGGTGAAGGGCTGGCGTTTATCAGTAAACCCTGAAGTCTACAGCAAGACATCTCTAATTAATCCTGAAAGGGTCCCTTCCCCCTTCGACTTCCCAGGGAGGTTTTCATGCTTTAAAGATACAGTGAGTCCATTTTAGCTCTTTTCCTCACAAAACACAAGGGCAGAAAGCGCCTGTTTGAAACCACAGCCAGGATTTACAAACTATGGCAGATTTCCATCATGTGCAACCATGCAGGCAAACCCCAGTGAGAGAGTGTCTTGATTTAGTCATGCTTAACCTTCTGAAGTGATACACCCAGCAAGTAATAGTCTTACAATGACCTGCTGGAAGCATGCACACACGTAATCATAACCAGGAACAAGTCTGCAGATTTTACCTGAGTCTCCCACCGTTCCATCTTCACCTATTTTCCAAGGGATAATCTGCTCAGTGCTTGATGCAGTTCTACTGCCCCCCATTTATGTCCAGTTTTCCCATCACTGTGATGGCACCAACATCACTCAGTGATGGAAGAGATTGCACATACACCCAGAGCAAGACAATTACAAACACTAGCCTTGGTCTTTCATTTAGCTTGGGGAGGCTTCTGAAATCCATTTCAGAAGGTCTCCTGCCCTTTGATCCAAGGCGAACATCGTACTAGTGCAGAGCATCACAATTTAAGCCATCAACCATGAACAGCCACAAATTGTTACGTCTCTCCACACCTCAGCAGCAGTGGGAGAAGAGCTCTGCTTCCAAGGCACCTTCATCCTATCACCACATTCAGGGAGCTGCTACATGCCACTGAGCACCCATCACAGCACCCATGGAAACTCTTGTCCCTGGAAAGTAGACAGAGCACAACCAGTACACGTCACGTAAGCCAAAACACAGTTTCCAATGGAAGCCACTCTCAAGAAGCAGCATGGCAGGGAGGGCCTGACAGCAGAGCACTTGGTCCCCCAAGTCACCAGTCACCACAGCCAGCCAACAGCCCACGCAGGCAACAGCCGTCCACACACACATATACTTCTTAAAAGTTGGCCATGAGAGTTCATCCTTCCTCTCTTCCTTTTGCTTGTAACCATAAAAACAAGTGTTACTGTTTATTTAATCACTTACCTCCCCTTTTTCTTTTCCAACATTTCTAAAGCCTTCCCAGCTTCAGAAAACAGCGACACGCAAAACGGAAAAATCTAGTATTTCACATTCTTTTTTTGGTAAAAGAATAAGCATTATTTAATTTCCTAACCCCCCTTTTCCATTCTCTGTTTTATTTCTTCCCAAAACTCGTCTAAAGCTGAATAAACTGGTGCTAGAATTACAGAGATTTATTCTTTTTGGGTGGTGTAAGTTGCAAAAACAGCAAATGAGAAAGTGGAAGAAAATCTTTGAAATCATGATCTCTGGTGCCATCAAAAGCAAAAAGAAGCGTGGGGGGGAAAGGGAAATTTTGAAAGTCTAAGTTCAAATTGTAAAAGGAAGTTCTATTTCACATCAGCTTTATGAAATTCCCAGGAAAATAAAAAGTCAAAACCAGTTATTTTCTTGAAGATCTATATTCTTAAATACCTGTTTTCAACATAGTCTCTTTTATAAAGCAGCACTGGGATGGGGATGAACTGTGATGAACTGAAAAATGACTCCGTCTACCCAAAAAAAAACTAAATCATTCTGCAATGACAAGAGACAATCCAGTGTATAATCAAAGACAGAATCCTGACACATTCAAAGAGAAAATTATTGTAACAGCTGAGACTTTGAAGATGAGAAGGGGGGTTTTTTGATAGAAACAATGGCCATCAAAATTTCTACTGTAGCAACCAATACTTAAATGCACAACTTAGTATGCAGCGTGTCTGCAGGTACAGCAAGCACCACAGCAAAGTAATTAATAAACTAGTGACGCATAAGAAATCCCTACCTAGCGTGGAACCGAGCAGTGCTCTGGGTGAGTACCACCCACCCAGGGCAGCAAATGCTTCTCACGACAGGCTCCCTGCTTCTGCAGCATAAACCAGCACAGGAGTGTGAGAGCAGCCCACAGCCAGGCTGGTCGTACCGCTCTCCTGTCTCGGACACCGAGGTTTATGTCTCCTGACAGTACAAGGGATGCACAGGACCCAGGTCAGCAGGATCTCTGCACTCACTGGGCAGGGGCAGAGCTGATCTTGCATGGTGACGTGTCCTGCCCAGCTGGTGACAGCCCAGTGGCAAAGCTCCACAACTGCCCGCGGCTCTGCCCTGCGGGGCTCCATGCTCACCAGCACTGCAGAGCCCTTCTGGGGCATGATAAACCCAGCTCTCGCCGGAACTCTACACACCAGAGCGCCCATTTTCAAGGCCCACAGTTGAAAACACTGCTGCGACTCTTCAGAACCGTTTCCCTTCCAGAGTTACTCCAGACAATGGTTTCTGTGGGGTTTTTTTTAATTTCACTTTACACAAAACCCCTCAAGAGCCGAAGTCTCCAACGCAAACCTTGAAAGTTACAAAGGACCACCCAGAAATATTTAAATTTCTAATGTTACTGCCGTGGAACCGCACATTCGCCGCACAGTGTGAGCCGCAATCTGCTCTGAACTGCCATGATTCACAAAAAGTGAGTCACAAAAGGGAAATTTTGTGACTGAATAAATAGCTATTGTGTAACCCACCTAATGAGGAGTGTAGTATTTTTCTGTTCTTGGATTGGAAGATTATTGGAAGACGACTCTAAGTAGACAAAGCCCCACTGCCTATAAATATCCCTTTCAAAACCAGATTTTGGATTAAACTCAGTATTAGTTCGGAGCAAGAGAAAGACAACAAACAGATGCCAAGTCTTGAGTAAGGTACCCACCACCCAAACGTAGAGTCACAAACACAGAGTCCCTTGAAGTGTAATTTCTCACAAAAATGACGCACAAGGCTGCTCATCATTACTGCCAAAGTGATTTTTAGTTTGTACATAGAGACTTTGAGTTGTATCAAATCCTATCCATCTCTCCATCATCACAAGTAACGCTTATACAGGGGAGCCATTTCACTAACACTAAGAAACACCAAGCAATTTATTTAGTAAAGCATTTTCCCCACTGCAGCTCAGCAGTGAATAGCTGCTTAAAGCAGAAAACTTCCCATTAGCCCTATTCCTACGATACAGTTTTGCTCTTACCGTAAAACCCTTTAGTTGAAAAGGAAACCATCAAAAAGCACTAATATATGATTTGGTTTTCTGGTGCCTAGGACAGGTTGCTCCTGACTGTGGCACACTTACTGGGAAGGCTGGGATAACCCCAACACACTCACCTGTCTCCCAAAGGAAGGATGAGCAGATCTGCCACAGCATCCTCTGGCAAGCCAGGTCTCCAGAGGCACCTCTGCTGCCATTTCACTGCACCACCAAGAAGGATCCCTTCTTTTACTTAGGCATTTATTTACCTTCTAGAGAAAAGGGATGTATTAAAAATCGTGCCTGTGTGTTTGCAAGGGGCTGTGTGGTGCTGTCCGGTCACACCACGTTCAGGCTCATCGCCTCTTCTCCAGATGTGCAGTGACGAACCCACACCAGGTGACACTGGCAAAGGCCACAATGGGCTTCACCATTCTCCCTTTGGGACTGCTTCTGGCAGAAATGACCTGGTAAGTGACATATTCATGTCTTCATTGCATGGTGGCCACAGGCCCGGAAAGAGCACAGCTGGCATGTGCACCACAAACCACCCCACCAGCAAGCACAAATCCAGGTGTGGTCACACGGGTAAGAGGTGCTCCGTGACACGTACCCTGCGAATGGACTGGAGTCAAATGGTGACAATGGCCTCTAAACCCAACATCTATTCTCCATAGTGTATGCAGGCAGCCCACAGTAGTCTTTCCAGTGAGATTTAACTAAAGCGGGGGAGCACTGAGGATAAAGACAGATCAAGTTTGCTCTAAAATTTAAAATTAAACACTCCTGTTTTGGAAAGAATTTCATTAAGGTGAAAATATAATACAGAAGTACCCATTTAGGAAGAATGTGCTATTAATTCTTAGCAGTGTATGCAGAAGGGAAAATGGCATTTTTATCTAAATGGTTTTTCTGCATAACCCATTTACAGTATTTTTTTTACAGCTCAGTAATGGGAAATTTTCACATTTCTATTTGGGCCAGACCACTGTGGAAGGAAGGCAGCCTTCAAGAACACCTCAAATATAACCCCTTGAAAGAGATTCCAAGAGAAGCTCCACAAAAAGGCCAGTACAGCACATCCTAAAAGATGGTAAGGAAAAGGAATGGAAAAACCCCTCCATCTTAAAGATGTAAACCAGATTCTGAGGGGGAGAGGAAAAACCACGTGGTTTAGATTTTTTTTTCCTAGGGAACAATAAAAGGTCTGGTCTTCCCCTGTTTTCTTTACGTGAAGCAGGAACAGTTCCTTAGTGCAGTGCACAGGCTCAAACACACACAAGAAGCAAAATGGTGCTGTGTAATCACTGTGAAGAACTGCACAGGGATGTTCTGAGCTGTAACAGTTCCTATGACATACAATGAAAAGCAATGTAGGCTATGAAAAACTATTTTTATCATCATAAGCAAGTGCTCATTTCTCACCAGTTTCATACAATCTGAAACTGAACATAATCTAAACAATAATGTCAAACAATTGACCCCACGATCCAAGTTTGCTGATGTATTGCCATCAGGCAGCAAGAATCAAAAAAGCAGACTTGGCACTGAGCGAGCTGTGTTTTACCAGGTTTGCCCAACCCAGGACAAATAAAAGCAAACATTAAATTCAATGTTTTTAGAACTCTTCATTTTATCATCAACTCTCTTAAACCCAAATAAACACAAACCCAAAGTTTACTGGCCTCGTGTTTCATAAACACAGCGGCTGGTCCTGCAAACAAGGCAGCGGGGCTTACAAAAGCACTCAGCTGTGTGCTTTCTAAGCATTGTTCATTTGACATTCCTCACCTCTTCCCCCCCCACTTTGTTGGTTTTTCTCAGCTTACTTCTGAAAATCAGTATAACAAAAAATTTCATCTTTCAAAACAGACAGTTAAAAGTGCAGCAGTTATGGAACTGCAATTGGACAATGAGTAGTTGTTACTCCCTTTACCTCGCTCGCCATACTCCTCACAGCAAAGCAGTAATTACAGGCATCTACTTCTGTTTTAAGCTTTACAGTAAGCTTTTCCCAAACTTCAGGCCAGCAACCAACCCTTCATTATGCTTAATAGGTAGACATAAAAACGTAATTGTATCACAGTCTCTCCAACTGTGTGTTCTTCCAGCTCCTGCAGCTCACACTTGTCTGATTCAAGGGAGAGATTTTTAATCTCTTCTGTAACTCCAATATTTCAGCACCATCGGCATAAACCACCTCAGAAAAGAACACAGGAAAATACAGGAGGATTTGGAAAATCAGCTGGAGCAAAACTTTGCTCTGTTAAACCCCATGTTTCCAATGTGGCATTTGCCAGCCCACAGTGGCCAGGCATCTATCAGTACCTTGGGGTGCCCAGAGCATAGCACCCTCCTGGGAACCTGGAGCATCCCAGAACCTGAAGCACCCCAGAGCTGACGGCTGCAAGCGGCAAATCTGTTCCTGCAATTCCCACAACGCCCCAGCTGAAGTAAGTGAAAACAGGACGGAGCACGTTAACTGGATTCATCCACAGGACAAACCCCTTTACCATGTAATGTATAATGCTACTTTGCATGCACAAAGTGTAAAAGCAAAGACAAACCAAACAACCACGGCTGCCCTGAGCTCCCTGCGGCTTCTCCAACCGTCCCATTGCCAGCATTTAGAGCCATCACAACTCACACCCGATCCACAGACAGCTACAAGGAATTAACGACGGTGGTTCGGAACTTCCCGGTTGTGGCAAGTAACAATAAAAAAGAACCAAAACGAAGAAGTGTTTCGCTCTTCTCTCTTTTCCGTTATCTGCCCATCTCAACAATAGCTCCTATCGATTTTAATTACATTTGAGACAATCTTATTTTTTCCTCTGCCTCTAGAACGACGGCATGGTAGAGAGCACAGGGAGCTGGGCTGCGAGCTGTTCCACCCAACATAAAAAGAACAGCATGTGCCTATATTTAGAGGTAGAGAAGGGAACGACAGCATCCAGGGAAAAAAATCATACTGATTTTATCTTTAAAAAAGCACTTATGTTTTTAGTGTGTTTAAATCAAGAATGTGTTGCAAGTGTTTGACCCTATATCCAGCAACAATAAAATCTGTTCCACCATAAAATACCAGCTGCTTTGCACTTTGAAAGATAATACTATTTTTGAAGTGTTTCAGAATTATTGTCTTGTAGATTGTGGTAATTTTTATTATGATTACTGGGGAATTCCTTTTTTTTTTTTGTTTTTTTGTTTTTTTGTAGAATACAAACAATAGGCACATTTATAGTTTTCTTGCTTTTAAAACTGTTTGGTCTGAAATTTTAGCTACTTTTCAGACTAGGCAAAAAACAGTTTTTTAGCCTAACATGTTGGCACCAATAAAAATTAACAAAACAAGTGAGTCCAATCAAAACTACCAGATGCGAACAGTTACCTGATTGCCTGACACATCCAAGGGACACCCTGTGTGCAGCACTATGACATCCAGACCATAGGTTGGAATCTCACCAGAGTATGGACAGCTCAGAGCTCGCTCAGGTCCTGGTGGGGGTGGACCCTCCTCTCCCCTTGCCCAGAGGAGAACAGCAGAGCAGAGGAGCCCATCCATGGTGATGCTCCATCCCCAGGCACCTGGAGGAGTGAAAACCCACCTCGCATCAAGCTACTTTCACATCATTTTGATTTCTTTTCCTGTTGCTCAGACTGAGAAATTCATTTAGAAATTCACACACACTGGATCACCAGTGCTGCAACTGTGGGGTTTTCTTGCTTTTCCAGGAGAGGAGAAATGCCGTACTGGGGAGACAGCACAACTGCACCATCCCCACCACACACACTGGCAGAAGAAGTAATCGATGCAGAAATGAGATTACCAAGTGGAACAAGACACACTCAGCTCTACATTCCTCCCTGCACCCACAGCTCATTCCCACCCTGACCACTGCAGCCAGAGCCCAGTGGCACACTCCACCTGGCACTGTTCAGTCCCGAGTGCCAGCCTCTGATGGGCACCCAAGTACCCAGACTCATTCCCAGGGTTCCTCTGGCTCTGCCAGCATGGGACCCCACCACAACCCTCCCAGCATCCTCTGCCAATGTCCCGGTGGCACCATCGTCGCCGATTTCCTGGGCACTGGTGAGGCTCCTCCGGCCACCACACGGCCGAACGCCACCTGGTTTCTCTCATTTGGACTGTAAATCTTTAGCAATGGGAACATCTCCCGGGTTTCTAAAGCACTGTGACAATTTATGGTGCAATAAATATGGTCTTAATAAAAATAATAATAGAGTGGGACCTGAATATGGACTGCACAGTGATCTAAATCAAACATAAACCCAAGTATCCATAACTGCAATGGGAATGACTTGACCAACTGTGCCACCTAGCCAGGAGTCAGGAACGCTCAGGCAGACGCTCCCTCCTGCCTGCTCTCACCAGACAGACAATTCCAGCATCACCTCCAGCAGCAGAGGGAAAGAAGCGCTCAGCCCTGCTCCCCAGGGACATCCCCACTCGCAGTGCATCTGCATCTGCGCCTCTCAGACATCCTTCATCTCCAGCATTCCTGTTTCCCAGCACCTCTCTTGTCTGAGACCAAAACATTCTAAAATGTCATCACGGAGGAACATCACAACCAGCCCAAAAAAACTAGTGAATGATTTTTCTAGGAAAGAGATGCAAAAATTCTGACCAGGTAATAACCCCAGCCCACCCTTCACTCCCTGTGGGAATATGGGAACAGAGCATTTACATCTTTCTAGCAAAATGGTTTCAGGGTACAGTTAAAAAAAAAAAAAAAAAAAGGAGAAAACGTGGTGCCTTTCTCAAACTGCATTTTGGGAGAGGATCAAGGGGAGGCAGGAAGGATGTGACTGTTTCCAGGGGGTTTTAGTGTATTTGCTTCACACAGCAAATTAATATTCTCAATTTTAAATCAGGAATATATTCTTAATTAGGGTATGAAATGTTTTAAAATCTTCCTCACCTTACAAATGGCTGCTTTTTCAATTAACTGTGCTTCCTCAGCCTCAGGATGATCTTTCTATTAGCAATACAAATACTTTCTAATATTTTCTGAATACTAATTCACAAAATTAATTAAATGCAGACTTAACTCTGAAAACATATTATTTTACTACAAAAAACTGCTGCCTCCCAGCTCCTGACTGATTCCAGGCTTCTCAGTGATGAAGAGTATCAAGTCCTAAAGGCCCAGCAGTCAGAAATGAAGGTAAGAGAGTGAAAAGAAAACAGAGGAAGCAACTCAGTTCCCTCATCTCGCTTTTTAAAAGCTCATAATGGGGGGAAGTAAAGACAAATGTTCAAGAGTGGCCACAAAAGCGGGGCCAAAGCACTGTCCTCAACACCATGCTGTGCTGGGGAAACCCCGTCAGAGCTCACACATGTGCTCTTTGTGTTTAAACTCAAATAAACTGTTTTTATTTTAATGTAAAAAATTCTATCAAAGCAACTCTTAAATGTAACCGGATTTCTGCTTACCAAAATAAAAAAAAAAAAAAAAGAGCTTCTTTAGACAAATTTTCAAAGCTAGTAAGAACATAGACGGCACGGTGTCGTGCACAGCACTGTTCTGTTCAACACTGAGCAGACACAAATACATCTCCTCAAATTGAAACCAAACAGTGAAGGCTCCCAGCAGAAGGCGAGCGTGCAGACAGGGCACATTTCACCTCAGGAGCTTCCCATGAGTGACAGACACGTGCATCTTGGGGAGGGAAAGCATAAGGTGTGACAGAACAGCTACTGTCCAACGGGGCAAGACAGGACGTGGGAAAACATCTAAAAATGGCCAACATGGATCAGACCCAACCCCATGGGAGAGGGATGTACTGTAGGTCAGAGTCAGGTGTCTCACAAGGGCATGAGCCCAGAACACGCGGCTGCTGATCACAAACACTCTTACCATGACGCTTGTACCATCACACAAAATAACTCAAGTACGGGGGAGAAGATCACAAGAAAAGCAGCAACCAAAGTATTTTTGCATCAGTATATAGATAAAAAGTGCCGCACTAAGAGGGTGCATTTCTAGATCTTACCACTCATTACAGCAACTAAGGAAAATGCATTTCCCACATGCCTGTGCTTTTGTCATTTGCCAGGAGATGAGCAGAACGTGAAGACTCAGAAGGGAGGGCGTGGGGGCAGACGAGGAGAGGGGGTGCTGGAGGGGAGCAGCAAAGCAAAATCATCTAAGATGTTCGCTTTGAAGTATTAAGAAAGCTTGTAAAAATTAATGGATTAGACCTCCAGCTGTTCCATTCTCAGCTTTAAATTTAAAAGGTGCTTTACTTTGGAACATTGGCACGTAATCCATAAAATATATATTTTAAAAAAAGAAATAATATCTTCGCATTATGAATTATTAGTGACCTTTTTTAATGTTTTAACTGCACCAACACGAAAGTGTTTTGCAAAAGAGAAGCAGCTAACTACAAAGAGTATCAGTATTTTTACGCAAGTTAATCATGGTCTCACTGTGCAAACTGGGTCCATCTACGGAGCAGCAAAAATTCGGATTTCCATTTTAAAAGTTGAGAAATCCAACCAGGATCAGAAGGTCAGGACAGATCTTGAGTTTCCTGAACATTCCACAGCTTCACCTACTTTATTTCCATAGGGTTCCCTGCCCTGCATCCCTTACACAAGGAGTGGTGCTGAGGAAGTGCACAAGAAACCCATGTTCTAAATATACCTCATCAATGGAAGTGCTTGCTTCTAAAACACCCCTCAAATAAATGAAACCAGAATAATTCTGTATTTAAAAACCCAACACATCAATCTTCAAAATGTCCTGCAAACTGTTAGCACGTATTTACATGCACAGACTCTGCTCTTTCCAAGCAAAAAGCCAGGACACTTTGACCGACAGCACTGGAGCCAGGTGGCTGCGGGCACCCGCTGCACGGTGTCCATGCCGCCTGCACACAGAGCGCTCCAGCACAGGAAGGATGATCTGCTTGATGCTGGTGATAAAACATGGAAGGATCCCACTACCCACAGTCTGGCTGCTCTCTCCTGATATTCTCAATGTGCTCTAGGAATTAAGTAATTAAACTGTTTATGGTATTTCAGTAAATTTAGCATTAAAAAAGCATATGTGTCGGGCCACCTGAAGATTCATTTAGAGCTGGCTGTACATGTTCTGTGGAAATTCCACTCACACGTGTATTTAACAGAAATATACGAGAAACCAGACTGAAAATGCACAGTAATTTGTCTAGTAGTAAAATTTTATATGGCCACATAAAGACATTTTGCTGTAGCAAAACCTCCCTCTCACAGAACATTGCAGAAGCTCGAGTTAGCTGTTACAAATAAAACCAGCCTATATACTTTGACTTTTGTTTAATGCCTTATCCCTAGCTCTATACAAGTAACAACAAACTGCATCTGTAGGTATCGCTCATGAATAACATTTTTTAGCAAAAAGCTGTTGGCGGTTTTATGGCAGAGCATTCCACTAGCTTAAGGGTAAAAACACAGGTATCAAACGTTAAAAATTAAGAGCAGACATGGTGTAATACATCACAGATCAGAATAAATCTGTGCTGTCATCTAAGCTCATATATAAATATTAAGTCTAAATCATTTCCTTTAATATCGTATGTAAAGATATGAAGCACACTCACACACCAATTTCAAGAAATAAATCCCCCAAAGTCAGTCTCACACACTCGCTCACACTCAGTGTGCACAAAACAGCCCAGCTAAGACTAATCTCACCATTGAACATGCCAGCATGAAATAACAGACTGGTATATGACAGCACCCACTTGGTCATCTGCAATAATTCAGTGCAATCCACTAAAATAAGCAGAACAGGTAAATATGAAGACCAAAAATTAATGGACAGACAGACAGACGGATGGATGCAAAGGCAAATAGGGTGGCTATGGTAGTTACTGAAACGCCAGTAAATTCACACATTTCCTGCATTAAATATCTCAGTGCATTACAGCAGCAACAGCAAATACTATTGAGAACTCTGCCACTTGCCTCTCTAATGTTCGGCATAAAGGTCTACAAACACTCTCCTGCAGAGTGTTTATAAAACAAAGGAAAACGTTTCCAAACAGGACCATTTTCTATTAGAAAACATTAAAAATGACAGTTGCTCAAAGTAAACAATACAGTGTTCCTATCATCCACAGGAAGCCAGGCAGGGGCAACCTCTCTATTTTTATTAACAGGTCAGAAGAGTTTAAAAAGATCATATTAAACCCAAACCTCAGGCACACTGAACTCTCTCCTATGATATGCAACGGGAGTATTCCTTCCCCATAAATCTGCATGCTAATCCAGAGCGTTTATTAAAGATGTGTATTACATTTCTGTGGAGTAGATCACGTAACTTCTTGGCAAAGGCAACAGCATTTTTTTTTCCACTAACTGTTAAAATTCCTTGTGTAAGTTTAAACAGCCCTTTCGAGCAAACAAAGCAGTGTCAGGAATCACAGATCCATCGCTGCAAAGTGCGCTGAGCTCCGTCCCTGCGAACTCATTTCCAACACCCTCACTACATAAAACCCGTTCCAATCACACACTGCCTGCAATGATATTTACGTGTTTGAAATGCCTCACAAGGGGTCCAACAAACTCGATCTCAGTAACACAACCAGTCCCTTGGTAAAGCCTCCAACAAAATATAGCAGTATTTAAAATAAAAGCACACAGGTTTTATTAGCTGTGAACATAGTATGAACATAGGAAAAGAAAGAAAACAAAGGCTTCTTGCCGCATCTGGACCAAACCTGACCTTTATTAATGTATTTGGTGGTAATTTACAGACATTCCATGCTGGCCTGTGGGCTCGTTCAGTGTTACGAGGAAATATTAACAAAAAATCAGAGATGGAAACTAACTGTGCTGCAAACTGCCTGTGCCCATCAGACTCGGACAGACGAGCCCAATGGCCACCGAGCCACTGAACACATTCTCATCTTTTCCAGTCAGCACCTGCATGGCTCTGGGTTACACAGGGACATCTTCACCTGACATCTGCAGTATGGGACCATCAACATTTCAATTAAAAACTATAAACAAAACACCACCACCACTTGACTCCTGGGTTTCTAGAAAACACTGATCAGCACTGCACTGAAGGGGAAATTGTTCTGGTTCAGTCAAACCAGGCAAAGCAAAACCCCATTAAACTGGCCCTGGGTTTTTAAGTGAATTTGATCTGGTTATTCTTTGTCAGCTAGAGCTGCGACGCTGAAGTCAACACAACCTCTCTGGACTCAGTGTTATTGTATCTCACTCCCAGCTCTGGCTGCACAGCAGAGGAAGACCTGAAGTCCTAGAAAGCATTTTTTTTTTTTGAAAAAAAAAAAATAAAAAAAAAATCCCAAACTGTCAGCCACTTCACACAAAACCTGTTAGCGCAAGCTGTGCATCTGAGAGAACTCCTCATGGAAAATTCACATTTCAGCAAAGACCAACATCCAGCCAGCATTAATAATGTTAAATTCAGAAACAAAACGTGCACACTCACACACAGCTCGCTAAAGGCAACCACTAAATGGTGTCGGTGTGGACACATAACACAGGCACCTACAGCACGGTGCCTGCTTCCAGCCACCTTCCAACCTCACAGCTGGCACAGATTGCCAGGTATGAGCAAATCCTGTTAATGCCAGCAGGAGGAAAAAAAAGACGAGCTGTAAGGAATGTGACCAGACACTAAACAACTCGGACAGGTTGCATCCCCCCGTAATCCGCGCAGTAGCCGAGGATTTGAAAAGTTCCCGATCCGCCGTGGTCTGGGGAGCTTCCCGCGCCAGCTGCCCCCTCCCCACCGCCACCGGCACCGCAGCCGCCGGTTCCCGTCTTCGGCTCCACGGAGGAGCGCAGTGGGAATGCGATCGGACGCGCACACAACGCTCCGCCGAAGGGACGCCGCCCGCCGCCGCCCGTGCCTGCGTGGCCCGAGCCGTCGGTGCACGGCAGGGCCACACCAGGAGCCAATCCCCCAGTGCGTTCCTCCGCCACGGCAGGTGGGATTAAGCAACCACCGCCAGCGGCTGTGTGAATTTGGGGCTAACGACCAGCCTCACCCTTATCAACACGGCACAGCGCTGCAAACGGGGAACAGCCCTGAGCACGGTCAGGAACTGCTGGGAATTCGGAGAAGCGCTGCCCGCTGCCTGCGTTCACTCTGCCCGTGTACACCGGGGAGCTGCTGGATGCAAATCCCAGCCGGCCAAAACGCCTTAAAACCTAGGTCACTGGATAAATAAAGCCTTGCCTGCAACAGTTTCAAATACTCAGGGGCACGGCAACGTGAAGTTAAATTATTTCTACCAACAGCCTGTTCTTTTTCACCCATTGCATCTTTATCACTTCCAAAACCAGTTAATTATCTGCTGGTCTGTATGAATTTCCTCATCCAAAGAACCAGCCCATTCAAATCCTTCAAGTGACTAAAGTGTGAAACAAAATGAGTGCCTCTCTGCATTGTTGTAAAACTGGTTTGCTATTTTATGTTAAGCCTCCAAAATACTAAAACATATCCTTATATAGGAACATTGATTAAATGGTTTTCCTTCCAAGTGATGAACTATTTTAACAGCAACATTGTGGTTATCGTGACCAGAAAGCAACTACTTATTTCACTAGATGTTACTAAGAATAGTGGTGATCAAAGTGAACGTAGGAGTGCTGCTAAAGATGTTAAAGAAAGCATCGCTCCATATGACACACATACACAAAATATACCTGATTTTAAGCCAAATTACACTTTTAATACATGTGCTGCTCAGGATTAAATCACTTCTCAGAATTAATTTTTTTTTACCCGAAGTTACTCTTTAAAAATCTATTTCTAAACAGAGCACAGTGTGCGGCTCTGCAGATCTGTATGCGTGTGTGAGTGCATACATAACGGGGTGTGTGTATATTATGAGAGAACGTATATATGTGTTCCAGTCTGCCAAGGTAGAAGTGACAGGAACTGTGATTTGTGCTAACTAGCTATTGATCCAGTCAGTTCTAGATGTTGTGTACAAGAAACAATAAAAGAGAAGGGGCCAGGAAGGATGCTGTGTGCAACTCCATTTAAAAATGGAAAAGAAGGGCCCCAAACAAACCAATTTATGTCCTTGCCTGGGTGAAGCATGGAGAATGCTGATGGGCTTCCCAGAGTCTGCTGTGCATGCTAAACACTCCAGCTTGAAATGAGAGGCTCCTGCACTGGGCATTAAGCATGAACAAAGAGACAAACCGTGGGGGCTAGGATTCATGCTTCAGAAAGCCAAAGCTGGAAAGCCAACCAGAACCGGGGGCAGGGAATCACCCAGTTTTCAAACCAGCTCCCTCCTGATTTTCCCAACACCTTCCTTAGCAAAATTATTAAACGCGGAGGACTGTAAAAAGTCAGTCTGTGCCACCAGCTGTAATGAAAACCATTTCAAACTACCCGAGCGGCACCAAACCAGCAACTTTCCTAGGCACAAATAATGAGTTTATATCGCATAAATTACACACGTGTACTTAGCACATCAGAAATTGTCGCCGTGTGTCCACGCAGCAGCACATGCACTTGCACCTATTGTAATATTCACCCACATCATCAGGCAGTTTGGAAAATATGGCTTTGACAAGACAAAATAGAAGCCAATTGAATCTATAATAATCTTTATCTCAAACAGCTTTTCTAATAGACGGCTTTCCATTAAAATACTTTTTTCCTGAGCATGGGGAATTATGATGCCCTCTGAACACGGGGAAGGATCAAAAATGACAACTAATGTTGAAATGAAACATCTGTCAACTAAGCAAGTTTTCTACCAGCACAGCCAGAGCCTCGTTTTAAATTGCCTTTCTATTAAAGAAAAAGAAATTATGCTAAGAGCCTTTCAGCTCAGTATTGCACCACTGGAAGGCTTCTACTGCAAGCAGGGAAATACCTGGCACCGGGGAGGACAGCACCACTCCCAGCGTGGCTGCACGGCTCAGGAAGAGCCCTCTGACAGGTTGGGGGAACTGGCTGGAAGGCTTGGCCAGTGCGGGGCTTGAGGAGCTCCCCCTCACAGCACCCCACACCCACAGGGCTTCATGAGGAGCCCCCTTCTCAGTGCCCCATGAGCGGGAGCATGGCTGGGTCTGCACTCGGAGACCCCTGCTCAGCACTTGAGACCGCACGCCAGCCCCCTGGGAGGGAGGGGGTTGTCTGCCCCCAAGAGGTGTGATGGGGATGATGGTGGCAGAGACACCATAGGCCAGCATCACCTGGTGCTGGCTGGGCAGCAGGCGCTTCATCCCTACCACTGCCCCCCCCCCGGCACAGCCACCAGCATCCCATGCCCCAGCCTGGTGCAGGAATGCACCCAGCACCCACTGAGGTCCCCACCATGGGTCTGGGGTTAGAATGTGCCCAGTGTTCCAGGGCCAGAGCTCTACCACCTACCACCCCCCCTTCCCCAAGCAGCCCACTATCCCCTCTTCGTGGGCCAGCACCCATACAGGATGACAGATACCTTCTTTGCTGGGATTCGGGGGCTTGGGCTTCTCCCAGGGCACCATGGGCTTGTCCTCCTCCTGCCCCTCCATCAGGGCCTTCTCACCAGGCAGGTACCAGGTGGAGTTGTGCTCCGCCATCAGGGAGTCCAGGTCGATGGTGCTCATGGCGCCCTTGACGCTCTCTGAGCAGCAGCTGCCCAGGTCGCTGTCCCCGTTCTGCCCTGCACACTCCCCTTTCTTGCTCTTCAGCCCCAAGGGCTGGTCTTCCGAGATGCTGAACTGCTGCCGCTGGAGCTGGATCTGTGCCTGCAGGATCTCCAGGGGGTGGATCTCATCCTGGGCCGAGGTGCTAGTGGGGGTGCGCACCTGCTCCATGCTCGGTGTGCCAGGGTGGGCACCCGCTGTGGTGCTGAGCCCGTAGCTGTCAGGGGTCGAGGTAGACGTACTGAGGAGGCCAAGGGCCAGGGGCTTCTGTCCGTTGAGAAGTGCGTGCTCCCCACGGGGCAGCTTGGGTGAGCCGCCCAGCAGCGGGCTGCGGGTGGGTTTGGAGGCAGCGTTATCAGAGCTGGAGGACACCTCGTCCTCATTGCCATAGCTGGTGCTGACCTCATCGGGAAAGTCCACGTGCGGGGAGCTGCCATCCGACTTGGTCACGCTCTGGATGCCACTGTCCAGGGAGGACATCAGGTCGGGCTGCTCCCCCAGCAGCAGCTCGCCGCCCTTGCCCCAGGATGGCGAGGTCAGGGGCTTGTCATGGGGGGTGCCCCCACCACGCTCTGTGCCCGCGGCCCCTGGCGGGCCCCCCGCAGCCCCCGGCTGCCCCGGGCTGACACCGGCCCCACTGCCCTCGGTGGTCGAGAACTTCTCGAAGAAGGTGCCGGGGCTGACATGCCCGCTGTCCCGTTTCCGGCGGCCCCTCCCCCGCCCGCCACCCGCCTTCCCCTCGCCACCGGCCGTGGGCTCCAGCGCGAAGCCGGGTGAGAGGCTGCTCTCGGCAGGTAGCAGTGGGGCTGTGCCCGGCGCCTTGCCCGTGGATCCCCCACCAGCTGGCGGCCCTGGGGGGAAGTAGTCCGGGGCAGCTGGTGGCGGCGGGTCAGGCTCGGCCTGGCTGAGCTTGCGCTTGGCCTCGGCCGGGCTCTTCTTGTTGAAGGTGACGTTGAGGTTGGGGGCACCCAGGCTGGCGATCATGTTCTGGCAGGCGGTGGAGAGGGCGGCCAGGCAGCTCTGCCCAAAGACGTTGTCCTTGCTGGCCGGCTTGCTGAAGGAGCCCAGTGAGAGAGCGCCCAGCTTGCTGGCGGCAGGCCGTGGCGGCGGCGGGGGGAACTCAGATGGGGGTGGCGGGTATGCACCCGGCGAGGCGCTGAGCGCGGGCCCAGCCCCATGGGCTGCTGGCTGCCGCGCCGCTGCTGCAAAGGGGAAGCCAGGCTGGGCAGCGAAGTCGGCAGGGCCACGGCGCTCGGCAGGTGCACTGGGCAGTGCCACACCACTGCCTGGCGACTGCAGCTGAGAGAGGCCACCCATGGCAGGTGTGAAGGGCTGGTGGACACCAGGCGAGGGCAGGGCCTGTGCTGGCCCCTCGCCTGCCATCCGCAGCGGCTCCTGCAGCCCCAGCCCGCTGGCACCTGGCCGGAACAGCACGGCGGTGCTGCCCGGCTGTAGGCCCAGCTCATGGGGGGCCGCCTCAGCCGGCAGCCCTGGTGCCGCCATGCGCTGCGGCAGCAGCTCCCCAGGTGGTGGCGGCCCCGCAAACCAGGCGCTGTCGGGGGCCAGGTGTGGTGCTGGCGGGTCGAAGCCACGGCTGCTGCTGGCCTCGCGCTCAAAGGCAGGCGGGGGCAGGCCGCCGGGTGGGCCCACCTCACCGTGGTGCCCCAGCTGCTGCAGGCTGGGCGGCCGGAGGCGCTGCTGGCTGCGCGAGGCCATCTGCTTCATCACCAGCGCCGCGTTCTGGCGCTGCGCCAGCGCCGGGTGCTCGGGGCCACCATGTGGCAGTGGCCTCCCGAAGGCCTCAGGCGCCGGTGGAGTGAAGTCGCCAGGCAGGCCAGGGTAGGCCGTTGGGGAGAGGTGGCTCTCCATGGCTGGGCCATGCATGCCGCTGCCCCAGGAGGTGCAGCGCTCAACGCCGGGGTTGCCAGGGAAGTCAAACCGCGGCCTCTTGGCGATGCTCACATAAGGGGCATCGAAGTGCTGCAGTCTTTGATTTGGTGGCTGTGGCGGAGGAGGGTGCTGCATATTAAACATGGGGTCGGTGTAGGGATGCATATTCCTGTTCTCCAGTCTGTGAATAGGGTATTCAAACTGTGCATGCTGGTTCTGCATTAGGGGCCCATTGTCCTGCAGGTTGGGGTTGGGAGCGTTGGCTTCTGTTTGCTGTTGCCTAGGGATGGCTGGCGGGCAGGAGTTCTGTCTGGCCAGCAAGCCCGGCGGCGGCTGCTGCGGCGGTTGCGGTGGCTGCTGCTGCTGCATCAGCGGGTGCCTGGCGCTGGCCACAGGCTCCAGGCTGGCGGACATCTTCCGTGTCCCCCCAAAGCGCTCGAAGAAGACCCCGTGCTGCTGCGGCGGGTGCGCCTTGGCCACGGTCATGCCCGGTGCCCGAGGCAGGGCGGGTGCCCCGGAGAAGCTGCCGCCTGCTGGCACGGGCCGCCCGCCACCATAGTGCGGCAGCTGCCCCTCTGGCTCCGACGGCGAGAACACGGGCAGCTCGAAGTGGCCGGCGGGGCCGTCGCCGGGGTAATTGTATTCCAGCGAGTCCACGCTGCCCTGCGCGGGCAGCCGCCGCTGCTCCAGGCCGTGGGGCTCGGAGGAGCCGGCCGCCGGCAGCCCGTGGAAGGAGGCTGCGCGGTTGGGAGACTGGTCGAGGGGCAGGCAGGGCGCCGGCACGGCGTGGCTGGAGCTGCCGGCGCTGTGGTGCTGGAAGTCGGGCAGGTTCCCGGGTCGCTGCTGCCCGAAGCCCTCGCCGCCCTGGCCCTCGGCCATGTGCTCGTAGCCGTCGGCGAACGCCGTCTGCCCGCCCAGCGCGCCGCTGTAGCCCAGGAGCCGGCCGCCGTGCACACAGGAGGCGCCAGGGTCGGACCCGAAGTTGCCGCCGAAGTGCGGGGGATGCTGGTGCGGGTGGTGGCCGCCGCCGTGGCCGCCGTGAGCCGTCTGCCCGCCGAAGAAGCCGTGCACCGGCGGCTGCATGCCGCTGCCGTGCAGCTCGGCGGGGCCGCGGCCCGGGAAGCCGTAGGCGTCTGCGGGCAGGCTCATGTTCATGCCCAGGAGGGGCGGCTCTCCCAACGCTCCCAGGGCCGGGTCCACCGCCGCCGCTGCCGCCGGGCCACCGCCGGGGAAGGCCGGCGCCTTGAAGTGCGCGCTCATGCTCAGTCCGGGCTGGCCGAAGCCCCGTTCCGCCTGTCCGCCGCTCCGGCTGCTGTTCTGCGGCTCGAACTGCTCCAGCCCGAACATCCTGCGCTGCTCCTCAGCAGGGCATGGCTGCTCCGCTCCGCCGTCCCGCTCCGCGATGCTCGGCCGCCCCGCTCACATCCTGCCGCGCCTCCGCGCCGCTGGCATCGGCCGCCCGCCTGCGCTCGCCCCGGCGGCTCTCTGCTCGCTGCCCCCCCTGCGCCGGCCGCGCTGCGCTGCCCGAGAGCCGACGGGGCGGCGTGCCGCCGCTCATAGGCTCCGGCGTCCGGGAGCTGTGCGCCGCATCGCCGGCCCGCCGTGCGCTGCCCGCGGTTCGCAGGGCTCCGGCGGCGGCAGCGGGGCCGGGGCGAGCGGCGGGGCCGGCGCTGCGTGCGGGCGCTGGAAGGGCTGCGCCGCGCTCCCCGCCGCGCTCCCTCGCTCTCACCCGGCGCTGGCGGAGCAGCAACAAGTTTTGCATTTCAGCGATGAATTTCAGCCATCGGGGCTGCGCCAATGAGCGCGCACCGCCCGGGGCGGGGCTCGCCGTTAAGGTGGCTCCGCCGCCGGCCCGGCCCCGCGCTCCGCCCCGTGCCCAGCGCTGCCGCCGCTGCTCCCGCGGAGCCCTGAGAGCGGGAGGCACAGTGGCCGGAACCGACCGGCGGGACCCGGACCGGAACGGTCAGTGCCGCGCTCCCCGCCAGCCCGCGACAAGGAGCAGTTCAAGCGGCCCCGGAAGTGCCCGCGAACCCCCGGCTCGCCCCGTCGGGCTCGCCCAGGACGGCAGCCGGAGGGGAGCCGGGAGTTAGTGGCAGCGGGGAAGTCCGAGCCCAGTGTTCCCGTGCGGACAAACGCCCCTCAGGTCCGGGGCACCGAACCTGCCGGCGGGATGAGGAGCGGCTCGCACACGCGGTGGCCTAAAAAGAATACCAAAAATGAAAATTACTCTCACCCAAAAACCCGGGATCTATAAATAAGCGCCCGCCCGGTATTTGTATATGGCAGGAGAGTTTTAAGGGGATTTTTTTCTGCAGGATCAGGATGCTGCGTTGTGATTAAATATTGATTTTGTGTAATTAGTTTTCATGTGAACTATCCTCCTTGCTGATGGCTTGGAGATTTCAGAACTCGAGAAGAAATGGAATTGGACATGGAAATTATTACTTAGCAAAGTGACGGGGGGGCCGCGGGATGCGGGGCTGGCACCGGGGCACGGAGCGGAGCGCGCGCGGCCAGACAGCGGCACAAAGGAACGGGGGCTGGAGGGGGGTGTCCCGCTCCATCGCAGAGGGAACGGCGGTCACGGGGCCGAGGTGGGGAGAGTAGGGGGGGAGAGTAGGGGGAGAGAGGAGGAGGGAAGAGGAGGGAGGGAACCGCCGGCCTCTGTGTCCATGTCCCCGCAGCGCCGCCGCGCTCCGCACCGACCGCGGCCCCGCGCCCAGCTCTGCGCCTGCGTGCGCGCCGTCGGAGCCGGCTGTTCCGAACGGGCATAGCGCCCCCTGGCGTCCGCCCCACCGCCGGGCGGGCGGGCGGCGGCCAATGGCCCGGGAAACCTCGATGGCGGAGGCACCGGGACCAGACCGGTTTGAGTTTAGAAGAGACCTTAAAGCTCATCCAGCTCCAACCCCTGCCACGGGCAGGGGCACTTTCCACTAGAACAGCTTGCTCCAAGCCCCTGTGTCCAACCTGGCCTTGAACACTGCCAGGGATGGGGCACCTGCATGCTTCTGAAAAAACAGATATTTACTGATTTAGAAGATTTACCTTGCATTTCATGGAAGATTCAGAATCTGCCTGTTACTTGAGCAGAGCCAGCACAGTCTGTAAGTTTCTGTAAGAGCAGAATAATACCATGAAGGAGAGTGCAGTTAGAAGGATGGAGACATCCGCAGACTGACCATCTCAGGTGCTTCTGGGCAAGCATTAACCCTCCTCTCTCTTCTGTTCTGGTCCTTGCCAGGACCAGCAGCATGCTCCTTCCCCAGAGGGCTTTTCTGCTCCTCCACTGTGGGCCAAGGCTATGCTGCCTTCCAGGGGCAAATTTTAAGGCTGGAAGTTCCAGCGCTGTAACACACCAGCAGCTGAGGCAAGTGAAGTGGTAAGGTGCTCCACCAGACCAGCCCTATACAGGCTCCATTACTATCTGATAACATTTCTAAACATTCATGATTTAGTAGTGTTGTTAACGTTTGTAAAGGTTCACTATTTATAAGCATTCACTGTTTGTTACAGTCCAAGAGTGCTCTGGACTAAACACACCCCGGGGCCACAGACCTCCTATGTACATCTCAGCCTTCAGCACAGAGCTGAGGACAGCTAGGATGGGACCAGCACTGTGGGAGCACTTTGGTCCAAAGGGTCACTCTTATCCAGCCAAACAGAAGGAAACCTCTCAATTGTACCGAGTAGTGAAAAGCCCATTTTACAAAACATTTTTACTTTCAGTCTTTGGGTTCTGGTCATCCTGGGAAGCAGGGAAAGGCATTATTTAAATAGTTGTAGCTGCAGGGGATCATTTTCTAAATTAACAATAGTAATTGCCTCTGCCAAATTGAGAGTTGAGGGGATTCATTTCTTTCAGCTCTCAAGACAATAGCACGATTCGGGGTTTCATATTGCAAGCTCTGAAAACCAAATGGTGATGTTTTAAAAAAATAATAATGCAAACGGCACCAATTGCTGAGCTGGACCCTGCTGCCGCCACCGCTGGGCCCAGGGACCTCGAACCCAGGAAAGGCTGCTCAGCAAAAAAATCCTTTTTAACAAAATGAATGCATCATACATAAAACATCGCGGAGCGCACAATTAGTAAGCAAATGTAAGAGTTCAGCTCAGTTCATAATTATTCAGCAAACCTATTCAGAATTATTTTTTTCTCCCTGCAGCAATCAACTGTGTGGGCTCATTACCACTGAGGATCTAAGGAAGAAACCACCACATAAACTGCACAAAACAAGCCCAGATGCTGGAAAAGCTTCAGCCCAGCTCACCATTAGCAAAGGGCCTTTTAAACTCGTCCATCGAGCAAAACCACATCTTACTTCTCTGTGGTGCTTATACCCCTGCTCTATAAAGACACCATTTCATTAATATGCCAGGCCACAGGTATATAAATTTGAACTCCTAAATAACCTCTGCAGTGCTGGGGAGCGCAGCCATCTGGAACAACACAAAAAAGCATTCGGTTGCCACTACCTGTCACACAGTTGCTGTGGTGCTGAGTCCTGTCTTCAGAGCAAGGGCTCCCCCCACCAGTTACTTTGCAGAAAAGCCAATGGGTTTTTCCTGGCAGGGATTTTCAGTGAACAGAGTCTGAACATTCTGAAGGACAGGTTCCCAAGTCTGGTGGCTGACATTATGGGGAAGGTGCTCAACATTCCTGCCTGGAACAGTTCAGGAAGCTATCACCTCTTCTCCCTCCCAGAACTACTGCAGACACAGTGGCCGGACAGACTCAGAAGGCAAATCTGCAACACTATCACACGAGCTGGACAGTGCAGGGAGCACAGAGCAGGGTCAGGCAGCAGATCAGATGTTCCTCCCCAGGACAAGGTGTCTATTTGCATGTGCCTGCTCAGTTCCTGAGAATGGTGCAGAGCTTTGGTTGTGGAATTGCTCTGCCCTGGCAGGGTGCAGGCCCCTGGGATCTGACCTGCTCCATTGCTTCTTGTCCTTCCCCATGTGAGTGGGTGGGGGTGGCTATCTCATAACTGAGACTGAGGACAATTTCACCTGTAAAACCTATTACTGCCCACACAAGTTCCCCGTACTGATGTAAATATTCCCCTCTCAGTCTTGCCAACAATGTTCTGGAAATTTCTGGAAGCTTTAAACCAAATTCCTTCAGGCACTCGACTGTGTCCCATTTTGAAAAAATGCATGACTGAATAATAAGAGTTAAGGGACTAAAACTATTCCAGTTGTTTCCCGCAGAGACCAGCAGCGGTTTCAGAGCTCAGCCTTTCACAAGGGTTTTCCTGGTTGTTGTTCTGCAAGGCTGGTTGCCTGGTTCACTTCCTTTACAACTCTGAAGCTGTGTATTTCCCTGTTTGGGTTTCCAGGTGCCTCAGTATGGATCATGGTATTTCCACGCTATTGGTATGCTTTTCCATTGCTGCAAAGAGCGTCTTTGTATCACGTGAGTATACTGGGTCCCACTTATGTCAGTTCAGTGGAAACCCTTAGGGCATATGCAGCACTCAGGTGTACATGTGGAACACACTGAACTTTTTCAAATTCAGATCACAAAAACCAAGATAGTGCTGAAGTAACACAACACTGGGTTGTCCAGTTAGGAAAAATGCTAAAGCAAATTTTCCCATCTATAACAACTGTATGACAGAATATACTTCCTGGGCTTTTTCCCCCCTTCAATTTCCCAGCTCTAAAACACACACTGTAGGGTTACACATGAGGGTGTGTGTGGCAGAAATTAGGTCATATTTACAGCACAAAAGATTTAGCTTGGCTGCAGTAACAGTAGAAGTTTTATATTTCCTAAAATAACTCTGTGAAACCTAAATAAAAGTAGTACCTCTGTCAAGGTAATCTGCATTTAACTCTCCTCAGCATTTTATGATGGGGTTTGTATAACTGACTTGGTTCTGTTGTTTTCTTAAACTTGAGCCAGGTGGGAATATAGGTAAGTGTGATGGGGCAGGAGCTATCTTTGAGCACCTGGAAAGTCTGGCTCTCAGTGGGCCAGGCCAGCAAACCACTAATGTTAATTCATTCTTCTTCATCTTATAAATTAAACTATTGTGAAGGGAGAGAATCAGGGGCTATTTTGTAGAGTCCTGATGACTTCATTTTCCCTCAGTGTTAGCTTCATGAGAGCATTCATGCCTTTCTACATCCTGACTTCCCGTGACATCCACAAGCAGCATTTCCAAGTCCTTCTCTTCCACCACTTGCAAGATGTCGTCCCCTGCCTGGGCGGAAAGAGGCTGTGCTGGGGGAACCGCGGGGGCTGCTGGATGCTGTGTGAGACATCACCATTTCACAGCAACTCACCCAGCGTGGACTAGATTGGCCTATCCTGGAGAGGATGCGTGGATCCATGGGAGCTGAGCATCCCACATTCCCACCTAACACCCGCAGGATGCTGCCATCAAGATCCCACCACTGGGCCACTGGTAATGCTGCTCTTCCCAGTGCTCCTCACACAGGGGTCCCAACCACCTGGTCTCAGCTGAAGAGCAAGCTGCACTTCCTGCAGGTGAGAGGAACACTTGAGAATGTGATGCCCAGCATTTGGAGCCTCCAGGCAAACAGATATTCCTGTATTTATTATTGGTCATGTTACCTCACAAGATTTACAGAGAGACTCATGTTTCTGAGCAATTGGTGAACCTTAGCTCACAGTCCCAACTTGTCAAGTTCAAAAACCAGTGCCTCTGCCCATGGGAACTCGTGAAGTGCATCCCAAAGGCAGCAATGCTGGGTCTGGCAGCATCTGGGGTGCAGTGCTGAACCCCACAGCCAAAGGTGCCCATGCACCTCTGCCAGGGATCCCAGCTCCTCCCTTGGTCTTCTCACAGGGCTGGATTTCATCCATAGAAGTTGCTATCTGCTTTTCCAACAGGAATCACGCCGGTGATGGGCAAATGCTGCAGCCCTGGGTACCCCAACACAGCGCTGGCTGCCAACACTCCTACAAACACCCCCCTGGTTCCCCACCACAAGCACAACGTGTTAAACACCTGCTGCCATCATAACCCAGCTTCTCTATCGCATGGCCCCTCAACATCTCCTACAAAAGCCTGATTTAATGCCGGCTACAGACGACTCACGTTGTACTCACAGACTTCTAGCCATGTCAGGCTATCGGGTTTCCAACTAATATCCAAGGCACAACCCAAGCCCGGAGCAGGAACAAAGGCTTCTTTGTTACTGGGGAAAAAAATTCCCCCGAAGATATGAGCAGCACAGTAGAGTTCAAACTGTTAAATGATTCAAATATTGTTTAATGAATACATTTGAAATGAGGTCTCACAACCCGGAACACTTTTTAGATCATCATTTACAAAGAGCCCGCCTCTTCGTTTACTCCTATATGAAGTTGTTGCTTTCAGGTTTTCATTATTGCCATTCTCCTTCCAGGCTGTTGCAGGCACTTCACTTGCTGGAGTAGCTCTGTTCTTTTTGTGATTGGGTTTAGCTGGTGACTGCTGGATGTTTCACAAGTCCTTAGAATCACATCCCAATTATTTACCTTGGATGGCATTTCAGTGGCCATAAAAGACCTGGGAAACAGAGAGAACATAGCAGAAGCACCAGCCCTAGGTGCTGTTCTACAGGGTGCTAAAAGCAAGCTTTTAAAATTAGGAAATTTGTTAAATTAGATTCTCAAGATTTTAACTAGGATTGGAGAAGCTCTGCAAAGGTCAAATCCAACAGATACTTTGAGTTCTTGTTCAGGTCTTGGATATGTGATTCTAACCAGAAAGCCATGTAATTTTAGAGAGAAAAACAAAATTAAAGAAACAAGATCAAAACCAAAATGTGCCTGAGCTGGGAGATGAGGTTCTAAAATTAAACCTGACTTCACTGTGCTACAGCAGCACAAATCCCACGGCCACTGCGAGGCGCAGCGGGCAGCATGGTGCCCATACGGGCTGGAGTGGGTGCCTGGGAAATCCAGCGCATCCAAGTAAAGTGGGGAAAAGAGCAACGGAGCAGAGTAAGTACAAGAACAATGGCAGAACAGGCAGGAGAAGGAGGACCAGAAAACAAGGCACAGAGCAAAAGCAGAACTACTTCCAGCTCCGGTCAGCAGAGTGCATCACAAAACAGAACATCAAACACACAACACCCCTGTGCCCTGGCACAGCAGAACCACCTCGGCTCTATAGCGGGGGGGTTTATACATTCACATGGCCATTTCAGGTACATCCCTGTGGAGGGAAGGGGAGGAACACCAGGATCATAACCCACTACGGTTGCATGTACTCGATCTATATGAATTTCACTCTAGTCAAGCTGAGCTTGCCCTCAGGCAGGCAATGCCACAGGTGGAAGTCACTGAATATATGTCTCCAACAGCAGATGAAACATCCCCATGGGCTCAGTGCCCGGGTGACAGGCACAGCAGTCACTGTCCTCTGGACCATTTCATTTCCCACAAAGAACTTCTCATGTAAAGGAACACTTTCCTTGCTTTGGCAAGCTCCTTTAAAACTGTTTATTTCCAGCCTAAGCATGAATGAGGCTGAGTCCAAACTTGCAGGGCAACACTGTACGCTTGACAACTGGGGCTGGCATAGGAACACTGTAAAAAGGAATAGGAGGGCTTGAACTTTCACAACCCATCATCATTTGCTGAAGCTAATGTTAAATTTGGGAGACACCATTATCTACAAATATACAGAAAGTGAAAATAAATGTCTGCTTTAGCTAATTGCCCAACACAGATAGTGCACAATAGAGCAAAGGGTGCCACAGATAAGACTTTTTTTGAATTTGAAGACTGTGGAACAAACCCTCCCTTATTTCCCATCATCAAGCAGAGGCTGCAGAGTTACAGCCCACATCTCATTTTGTCAGCCCTAACTTTGGAGGCACTGGAGCATGTCCCCACAAGATACTTGTTCCTGAAGCCTACACCTGAACGGGATTTTAAATGTTTTCTAGCTATTAGAGACATAAAATGTGCAGTGAGCAGGTATTTCCTGGTTACAATTTAAATGCTTTCAAGATTAGCATTCACTCAATTACAGCATCTTCTTTGTATATCTATTGTGCAATCTGTGGTGCAGATCCACAGTAGGAAAAGCCTGACTTCTTCCTGCTCTGACCTCTGATACAGACACAGACAGTGGTAAAGCTGGAACAGAAAACTAAGGACAGACACTGTGTTCATACATGTAGCTTAGGGAAAAACACATGAAGGAGAGAAAAACAGTGAGTAACGTCCCTGAATGGTGCTATAGACAAATACACGCACCCTGTTTTCATCAGTCTGTATCAGCAAATACATTGCACCCAATTCTAACAGTTTCTTCTTAAAAAAAATAAAAAGGCAGGTCTCCTCTTTCAGAAGGAATGTTAATGCCACTGGGAAGTCAGAACAAACAGATAATGCTTGTTTACCTGCAAGAGATGCATCGAATCCCCAGACATTCAAACATATCTGTCATGTATGACAGTTTCAGCACTCATATTAGGAAATTGCTTAATTCTTACCTTGAAGTCTTACTTCTTTCATTTGCTGGAAACCCCTGGAATATATCATGCTTACTCCTACCTCCACTGGAGCAACAGAAATAAGGTTTTTTACATAAAGAGAAAAGCATAAATTGCAGGAAATATTGTAAATATTGATTTTGCCACCAAGGACTTTACATTAGAGACTGATTGCTGGTATGGAGCTCCAGGAATCAAATCTTTAAAAAAAAAGGATGTATTAAAGCGCATGACAAAGTGAAGACAGGCTACAAAAGCTCCTGGGAGCAACCCACCACTGCATGCTGCTGCCGCCACCAAGCAGCTTCAACTGGAAATCTGGCTTTGCTTTTGCTTCCTCAGCTATCTGTATTTTAGAACACAAGCAACTAGCAAACATTCCACCCCAGCAATGTGGGCTACAAATCCCGAAGAAAAGCTTCTGTTGATGGGTTTCAGGTGAGCAGAGACTGTTCTGGTTTCCTCCTACCACCCTATTCCAGCTGCAATCGTCAGCATGTTACAGAGGGGCTGGGGAGGGAGATGCTGTAGGAGCCATGGGACCAGGGTGAAGTTCAAATTGTACATGAGTGATATACAGTAAAAATGTTGCTCTTTTTAGCCAGTTGCCCCACTGAGGCTGGGTCTGGAGTACGCTGCGTGTAACAGGGTGTTTTGTGTGGCAGAGATTCTAGCGCCGCAGGAACAAGGCCAGGACAGAACAACCCTGTCCCCACGAGCAGGGGTTGCCAGGGCGCACCGGGAGCCGCAGACCCATGGGGCTCTGCAGCTGCGGCGCTGCTGTTAGCACTGTGGTTACACAGCAAGAGCAAGTGGACCTGGGTGGCATCTGCCCAGGAGGAAGGCAGAAAGGGGGGGGGGGTGTCACGTCTGCCAAACAGCAGGGGTGCTTTAAGAAGAAATGCTATTAAAGGTCTCATGAGCATTGCATACCCAGTTAATCGAGGGATAAACAACCTCGGAGCGTGACAGGCTTCACCTTCATGTACCACAGACTCGATAGGGAAGAGCAAATAAAAGCCATTGAAACCTTCAGCTGAATAAAATGGGAGTTTTAACATTGCAAGGCTTTCCCAGGCATTCCCTGAGCCCTCCCGTGCCTCTGTGGAGGTGAGCACCAGCCGCAGCAGAGAGGTGCTGCTCACCGGCGTAACCAACGTGGGCATTAATTTGCAATGTTCAAGTGCTTCCTACCCAGCCATCATGATCTAACGATGCACAGAATGTCGCTGCTCCACCACAGCGCACCGTGAGCTCCTCCTCTCTGCCAAACAAAGTGAGAGTGGCCGAGAGCGGGAGATGCACGAGGGAAAAGCCCCCCGGGGCTGGCCCCGGCCCCCTCGCACTGTGCGCTCCGGCCATGTGCAGCATTCCTGACTCGTGGTAAAGCTGCGGGGTCCGCACTGCCCCTGCCCACCCACAGCCCAGGGCTCTGCAGAGCCCTCTGCGCCCGTGGTGGCCTGGACTCGCAAAATGAGGCTTTTAGGGTCTGGTCAGAAGGGAAGCAAAGAGAGGATAGAGACCCCTGGAACCACCTGGAACAGAAGACGCTGAAATCAGTTAAACAATGACAGCAAAGAAAAGGAACCACAGCCAGAGGAGTTTGGCACCAGCTAAAGAGCCATTCCTGGTGCTTGTGGTGGATGGGCCCTGGCTGGCAGCCACGGGCACCACACACCCACCCGGTGCACAAACCTGTCCCACACACCAGCCTTTCTGTGAAATCACGACTGCCAAGTGAGGACGACAGCATCAGCTCCAGCACGTGGTGGTCAGTATCACTCCAGGCTGGTTTGGATTGCTCCTACATTCTCTGGGTACCGGTGCTGCAGCATCCGTGTGTGCCAGCAGCTCGCGGTGCCGGTTCATGTGGCAGACAATGGATCTCTCGTCACGCCTCCCAACACAAACAAGGCTTTATTCCCATGGATCCTCTGCAGCAACTCGTTCTGCAGGAGCCCATCCTGCCAACCAGTGCCCCTGGGGCTGCAGCCCCACAGGGACCTCTCTGCTCAGCCCCAGGCACCTGCTCCCCATCGGGGGGACCGGCAGACCTCAGACTTTAGTCAGCATCCAGTGTGCTGTCTTGATCTCCTCTGAGCAAGACCTGCTCGTCCTCTCCCACTGCATCACCCCGGGAGAGCCCAGGGATCTGGTGTGTGTCACAGCAGTGCCTGCAGAGCCAAGTGCTGTGGCAAACGGGTTGCAGCTTCGTGTAAGTCACAAAGCTATTATTTATTCCTCCTGACAAGTTAATCGTACTATTTCAATATTTAAAGTGAAGCACTTGCTTAGTCCAGCTCTCTGAGGACAAGTCACAATGTTAAAATCCATCTGTCGGGCATGATTTAAAACAAAGCAGCAATAAGGCCTCAAGGCAACACTGTGCAGCAGCTCCGGGCTTCAAAGGATGCAGAGCAAAGAAACAGAACATCACCACTGTCACCATCAGACCTGACACAGGTTTATCTGCCTGTTGGACACGCTGTGACCATCCTGCAGCGCATTGGTGCCATCCTGCTGCAGGTCACAAGTTCAGGTGCTGCAAACATGAAGGTTTGAGCAGCAGGAGCAGAATAAATCCTGTGCTTTTGCGGGTCGATGCTGGCAGGTGACAGCAGCGTGCTGAGGCGCTGCAAGTGCCAGGGTGACAGCTCAGACGGATGCCGTCCACGGCTGCTGGAGCAGCCCCAGGGCAGGAGCAGCGCTGCCTGCTGCTGACGGGACCTTCACCTCAGTCCCCTCTGTGCTTTACTGTGTGCAGGCCAGGCTTTAAATACCTCTGTCCCCAGCCATTGACCAAGCTCCAACCCGGACCCAGGGACCTCCGAGCTGTAGCTCTCTGGAGAAGCTGTTCCGCTCCCCTCTGTGGGACAGGGGCAGGGTTTGTTTGCTCAGCTCTGTTATGGAGCAGGATCTGCCCTTGGAGCAGCAGTGGAAGCACAACAGGAACCAAATTTGTGTCAGTTTTCAGAAGTGCTGTGGAAATACAACACCAAACCCCTCACAGCTCCTTCCCCACCTTGTCGTGAGGATTTCACATGGCCTGGGAGGGTCCAGCCAGAACAGTTTTGGCAGGGGATTAAATAATCCTTGTTAAATCACTGCAGAGTAATGGCCAGGTCACATCCCTCTGCAATTCCAGCATTCCCTGGGCTCGGGCTCCCACACTGGCATGTGCCCCCACACAGAAACCTCATCCCCTCTCCCTTGTCTGTTGTGTGTATCTCAGATGTGTTTATACTCTTTAGTGTGGTCTGGTGTCCTTAGAGAAACAAATGTGTGGAGCTGCTATAAATAGGCACCTTGTGGGGTTATTTTCAGTCCTTTTGGCATGATTCCATTTTTAAATTGTAGCCAAAATTAACACAAAGTTAAGGGACAGTTTTAAAAGCATTTACAGTTGCTTAAAGACTCTGTTCCTGGTTCAGGAGATGGGGGAGAGGTCCTTTAACACCAGCAGGTGAACAGACAAAGAAAGAAAAGGGCTCATAAGTCCCTTTTAGACCACACTCGTGTGCAGCCAAGTGATGGATTTAAAAGGTTACTGCTGGAATATGGTTCACAGCAGTCTATTGCAGTGAATAAGTATCACGTTTACATATCCATTATAACAAAACAACACTGTGCTTCCATTACTTCATGTTGGTTTGCCATCTGGAAGCTAAACAAGCTGTGTAGTAAAAAGAAGAATTCGATTTTGCATGTACCAAAAGGAGCCACACAAGTTTCGGTTTATAGCAGGCTGTTTCCCAGCCTTCACAAGCAGAAACCTGCCCATAGGAGAACCGATTTCACCAGGCGGCATCAGCCCAGAGGCTCTTCCCGTTCAGCCTGGGGGATGCACACAAGCCAAGCGTGAGCAGTGGCGCTGCCACGCTGTGCCCTGCACCAGGCTTTGTGCTGCACGTTCAGAGACACCCGAGGACGTGGCGCTGCCGTTTCCTGAGCCTGAGACAGAACCCGTGTGAACAGCGCTGCCCATCACCACCCGAGGCACCCTGAGGGCAGTGGCTGAGGTGTCTCTGAGCCCAGACCTGGCAGAGCACACCCAAGGACGATGCCATGCACCGCTGTTCCATACACAGCCCTTTGGTGATTGCTGAGGTGAACCGAGCATCTTTCTGCTGGCAGTGGAAAACCAGCTTGCCAGTTCTGAACTGCTTTTCTTCCCTGGAACCAGCTCTAGCCAAGATCCCAGCCCGCTTCCTGCTTGGACTGAGCCCCAGCGCCAGACCCTCTGCCCCACACGCTGCTGTGCAGGGAAATGCTGCAGCTCTGTGGTACCTCTGGTCTAAAGCAGCACCGGGAATCACTCGTGCAAAGATGTCTTGTGATATGCACCCGCTGCTCTCAGGCCTTTCTGTAACTGATCAGTTGTGTGACTGAGCAGAGGGGTTTTCCTGCCACAATTCTGATACCCAATTCCTCATTCCAACAGTTTGGTTATTTTTAAATTCTTGAAATAAAGACCAGGTCATTACTGGGATGCTCAATTGTAAGAAAGCTGAAGCCAGGAGGGGAGGCTAGACCCAGCTTCCAACGGGAGGAGATTGTGTCCAGTACTAACTGAGCACAAAGTCTCTTCTTATTTCACTCTGCAGGTCCTGCAGCCTTTTCAGGGGAGTGCAGGGAGCAAGAGGACCCTGCAATACCTAAGGATGACTGTCAAAAAGCCGTTCAGAAGTCACACATGCTTTCTGATACCAGCTTCAGCAGCTCGGCTGCCCACAGCCCTATTTTGGATTTCTTATCCCATGGGACAATGGCTTTAATCAGCATCACTGAGCTCCTGCTCCTTGTCTGGTGGCCACGGAACTTGCCAGGAGACACCTCACCGGTGACACAGCCAGGGAAGGTGGGAACATGACATGGCTGCTGGCATTCACACACAGGACTGAGCTCACAGTCTCCGAGCGCACCCCCGCAGCATTTCCAGCCTCCTCATGCAGCTCCACAGCACTAAACCCAGCTCATCAGCCACCTGCAGACACCAACACCTAAGACAAGAGACAGAGCACTTTATGATCAGATTTATTTAATTAAAGTCCATTGGCTGGTTCACTGTAGGTCACACCCAAGGCTGCCAAAGCAATCTGAACATGTTACATTCACTACAAGATGCTCCCAGGTTTTCTCAACTAGTCCCAGCCACAGAAGCCCCAAGGTCTCTTCCTTCACCTGGCGTCAGGATTCACGTTAAGGGCAGCGGGACTCGAGTTGCAGCACTGAGCTGAACCGAGCCCCTGGACCCCGGTGCCAGAGCCCTGGTGGCTGCCGGCGCCTCTAAAACCACCTGTGTGTGTGCACGTCCTTGCATTTACAAACCCACCCTCCTGGTACAGGGCACAAACACCGGCTTCACTGCTAACCCAGAAAGCAGAAACAATCAGCTCTGCAGGGGGTGGGAGGGGGCAGTGACAAGGAGCAGTCCCAGCGCCGCTGGCCCTGGCACACAGACCAGCCCAGCTGGAAGCAGAGGAAAATCCAATCTCTGCCCATCACCGGAAATCAGATCGCTCCCTTGGTAAAGCCAAGTAGGTCCAAATGACTCCAAAATACTTGGATGGATGTGGGATTATGAAAGTGAAGCTTAAGCAAGGCTCAGGCTCCCAGAGGTTTGTGGGGACACTGGAAGAAGCAAGGCATTAATAGAGCTCTATCTAACTCTGTCTTTAAAACAATCTGATCTGGCTTAGCAAGCATTTTGATAATATATCTATGACATGCTTTGGGTTATTTCCTTAAAAAATGCTGAAGACATTTTCCCTACTTGAGAGTTATCTACAGGAGGTCTCTATGACACCAGCTCCTCTTTTACATGTCTACCCCTAACAAACATCAGAGAAATACGTCAGATGCTACAGGTTAAACTTTCATCATATCTGAAAGTATACATCTCTTTTAAAGCGTATTTTCAACATGAAAAGAGCTAAAATTACAATTGTATCACATTGTGCAATGTGTGTGAAATCAAGACCATTTGCACAGCTTCCAAAGTGGAACTCCGGAGAACAGCGACTGGGGAACAGTGACCGTAGGGAAGGGGCTGCCACCCTTCTCCTTCAGAGCACGGAACTTTCTACACTGTTGTCAGTATCTTTGGCTGAGAAGCCAGCTCTTGGAGAACTTCAGGTTGCAACCACTTTCAAAATCACAAGCCACTTGTCCTTAATTTGCCAATTTTAATGAAGAAAAAACATTATTTAGCATTTCCATGTACAAAAGTCCAATAAAACATGATTTTTTTTTCCTTTAAATCAGTGAATGGGAAAAGTTCAAGTTAAACTTATTCAACAGTAAAAATCTTCCAATTTCCACTAATAGAAATTTTTTTTCTGATGTGACCATAGGATAATGACTATCCAGAAATAAATAGCTATAAATACATTCATTGTTCCTATTCCAAAAATAATCACATAGGGAAGACACAAAACTGAAATTAACTTGTTTGAATCTCTTTCTCTAAAATGAGATATGGGCAAGTTATAGCAGAGGGGCTCAAGACAGGAAAAAAAACCCAAGTAGGGAATAAATTGGTCCAGTATTGACATTCATGAAACATACCAGTTAGCATAGTTCATCCTTTAAATGACACTACTCAGTCGATTTTTATTTGCTTCAGATATACATAATGAAAGCAGTTTCCTTTGAATCTTTGCTGAGGACAGGTATAGTACCCTGGAGACACTGTAACAACCCCTTCAGTATGCATGTGCGTATATATAATTATATATAAATAATCATGCATCCACACACACATTTGTATATCAACACTGCATGTGACGGTTAAATCCATCATCATTCATCGTTGGCAGCACTTGTTCCTCTGACTTGGCCTTGATTACGTAACTGCGGAGAAAGAAAACACACCATAAAGCATCAACAGTTCCCCCCAACAGCAACTTCCAAAGAGGTAGTTTCATTAAACTCCAAAGAAAATAGGGCAGGGCGGTTAAAACATCACCAGGGCTGAGCACATCACACCAAAGCAATGCAGGACCTGGCAGGGAACCTCAGTTTGGGTGCTGTCCTCTCAGGGAGCAGCAGCTCCAGTCTCTGAGGACTAAAAAACTGCTTTGGCTGGGGATCCCCCTGCAGCATTAATACAGCCACAGTGGGAGACACCAGCGCTGGAGTCCTGGCACAAGGGCTCAAAGCTGCTCCTGCGCAGCTCTGGGACAACCTGCTTCCCGCAGGAACCGTTTTAACACAAGTTACTATTTGTAGCTATCTGTGTGGAACTCTATTTCCAAAACTTGCCCTGCTTTGAAGATGACAGGCCACAGCTGCCCTAAGTTCAGTGGACTAAGCCCACACATCACTTTGCTACTGAGCACATTGCAAACAATGCTCATGGCTTTTCTGATTTGTGCCCCAAAAGCTCCCTGCAGGCTTCAGAGCTCAGTGATGAACAGGTCGACACTTTGGTTTTCTGCACTAGATAAGCACAAAGAACCAGGTTACGTGGCCAGTGCCACAGGGATCCTGCCACCGCACTGAGCACTGGCCCAGCCTCACACAGTGCCCATCCCTGAGGCACCCTGGACACCGAGGGTCACCCCCAGCTGTTGATCACCACAAGGTTATCACACAGGAGGGAGGCCAGGCCTGGAAGCGTTATCTGGATACGCGTCCGTTTGGGCAATTTCTGCCATCAACTCCCATCCATCAGAACATTACTCATTTTTCTCCCTTTCCATCCAGCAGTTGACTTACACAGCTTGATTTGCCTCAGAACCTACAGAGAACTCCTCTAGACGTCAGCAGCCAAAGTGCCTCGAACGGAACCCTTCTTACGCATCTAAACGTAAAATAAAACTGTGAGCTACCACATAAAGAACCTGTCGTACCCATGTTAGTAAGAGAAGTAATGCTCATCATGACCAGGACTGCTTTTCCATGGACAGCACCAGAAACAGCCCCAGCTACAGCTGAGGGGGGTTGGAGATGGGGTACACACTATTTCTTTTTGGTGAGGAAGCATGTGCAGCTTTATAAATGATGCTTCTTAAATGTTTGACAGCCCATGATGCTTCACCATGGAGCCACCGTGCTTGAAATACCCAGTGTGGCATTTCCACCCTCACAACAGGGTGTCGTTTACACCACAACAAGGAGTCAGATATATAAACTACTAAATGAAAGATAAACAGTGAGAAAAGGATGGGTTGGGACAGAGAAACTCTGGAAGAACACTGATGAGGATTCAGAAAGGAACAAAAAAGTAACAAAAGCAGAGATCCTGACTATAAAAATCAACTTTAGATGAAGAACAGGACCAACAAAAGAAGCGAAATGTGCACAGAATCCAAAGAGAAAGATCAGTTCAAACCAGGAAGAAGAAAGGGTGTTAATGAGAAAGGGAATAACGACAGGAAGCGATGCAAGAAAACGGAATGCTGCCAGTATCATCAGGCTTGCCTCCTGCAGTTGTTTGGGTTTACGTATCATAGAACTGCACAGTGCAACACTCATAAAAGCTGACTGCTCCTCTGCAGGGATGGAAGCCTGAAGGTATTCCTGTTGTATAAAGCACCATATCACTGAGTGCTCACTTCCCCGAGGTCCTGGCCATAAAACCAACATTTTGTGGTGTACTTGGGATTTAATGAAGCTTACTGCTTAGCACACTTGCTGAAGTAGTTGAATATGAAACATAAACCCAAATTATTTGGGATAAAATCAGCATTCACGTTTATTTGGCATCATATATAGGTGTTAGTAGATATTCCTATTATAATAGTTGAGAAAACAAAATGTTTTAACAGTAGGTCCCCACTCCTGTCCCATTTCACAATACACATAGAAAAGGTGTGTTAGTGGAACTAATCAATAAATTTCTCTTGTGAAAAACTTCAGTTCCTGATGCTAACGTCTTACACAACAAACTATTTGAAATTTGCACTGCTTTGAAAAACAAGAGACTAGTAAATAAATACATTCAATATCTAAGCACAAGTGTTACACCCGGAAACATGTAACCCAGCTTTTGCTGAAGAACTAAAAAGCAGCAAACATTTCTCAAAAAATATTTAAAAGCCATTACTTACCAGTGAGAACTGGAAAGAACTTTCTCTACAAGATGACACATCCACAGTCCAGAGACACACAGAAGGGAAATTCTCTCATGCACAGAGATGTGTCAAGTGCTGCTCACTCTCTCCAAGACATGCCCTCCTCACACTGCCACTAGCCTTTCTCAGAGAAATGGGATGAAGTTGATCTCACTCCAGATAAAGAACAATGGGTGTGCAAAAGAATCCTTCTGACAAAAATCAGTTACAGAGAGGAAAGTGTTTACTTTTCCTCCTTCACAGACACCCAGGAACAGGTGACTCTAGGAACAGGAGCTGGCATAAAGTAGAACTAAAGAAGAAATCTTCATGACCTGAGAGAACACCTGCCATAACCAAAACCACCCAAATGCCACTGAGAGAACCCCATGTTTGCAAGAGTGCGTGAGCAGCATTGTTTTCAAACCATGTTGTGGGAACTGCCGAAGCAGCCAAGCCCTTCAGCTTATCTGGAAAGGGAGTTTGGTTTTGCCAACATCTACCTACCAACACTCAGAATAGTGAAGAAACTTCTTCCAAATCCAGAAGACATCTCTACACAATGTAAGATCATTCCACACAGATCATCCAAACATGGAGAGCAGAACAAGTGGGGATGGAGAAGCTACTGCTAGTTTTGATACTATTAGATGCGGTAGGCACAAACTAAAAAATGCCCTTCAGAACTGCTGTCTGTGGGACTAAACCACCAGGCAATCACTTTAAAGATGTTTGGCAGCTGAAATGAGTTAAACCACACAAAAAAGCAAGTTATGGCTGAAGACACATCGTGTTTTGAAAGAACCAAGACAATTGAAGGAAGGTGACAAGCCGAATGGGTTTGGGGCATAAAGCAATTGGCAAAATGGGAAGGAAATTGAATTGCAAATCCACAGACTGCAAAGAACCTAAAAACCCTGCAAGATTTAAAATGAGAAAGGCTCAGGCCAAAGATCACGCTCTAGAAAGACACTACAGAAAAGGCTTCCTGCCTAGTCTGTGATGTTCCTCCACCTCTTAAGGGAAAGAGTAGAGAAAGTGGCCTATGGACGAGTTTCCTTTTAGGCATCAGCCCAAACACAGACCACGCTATACATGTTTGGCCCTCACAGACACTAAAGCATGAAAAGCAATGCTCTCTCAAGCCCATTGATTTTACTGACTTCTTCTTTTCAGGTACTATTCTAATTTTTGGTGTGCTTCTCAGGATGAGTGAACAACTGTAATGTGACATGTAGCAGCTTGCTAGTAGACATGTTTGAAGAGAAAAGGTAATCAGATCTAATGATGATTAGGAGGACACATGATGGAAAAGCAAGATGTCAGCCCTTAATCCTAACTGATAAATGGTAAAAAAGCACCAAATGGGACTTTGTGCAATGGGTACGGTGCCATAAAGAAAGAAGTGCTCAGGGCAGACATTCTGAATTCAGTGACAACAGAAATATTTACCTTACAGCCACTTCCAGCTTGACAAACACATTATTCAGAAGCTTGATGTGCCTGGGTCTGCGCAGGACAGCCACTAAAGGGGCTGGATTGTTCATCAGCAATTGCCCAAACACACACAAGGGGAGGAGCACAACATAACTTCTGTCAACTCCCAAACAGATAAATCTACAGATAGATAGCACACACCCCTGAACTGCAAAAAAGCATTCTTACTGCTTCTAGCTCCTTTTGAGTTTCATCCTCCATTCTCCTAATGTCTTCCATGGTCAGGTCAATCCACTTGTCAATCCAACAGAACAGCTGGCGATGAAAGTTGGTAAATATCCTTTTTTCTTGCTTTAAGAAGATAAACAAGCATTAGATAACAGGCCTCATGTTGCGAAAGCCTGCTGAAGTGACTGCAGCTGCTCCATGGGAAAGGCTCTGATTAGAGTAGCTGTCAGTAGCTCAGGAGTAGCTGTCTCCCACTGCACTGGCTCAGCCTCCCCCAGCGCTGGAGCCACAGACCCACCTGCCTGCCCACCCCAACCTACTACCCCCAGCAAGGCAGCACTTACCTTCTGAATGAAGTTTTCCACTTTGTTCTGCAGTCCCCACCATTTAAATTTGATAGTCACCAACTTGTAAGCACACATTTTTGGACACTCTTCATCAGTTGCCAGCTCCTTCTGTTCAGGGATAATGGGAAGGAACCTTCACCTTTTTTTGAATTTTTACTTCAGTCAAATGAAATATAATTATTAGAAATTATAAGTCTAAGTATTGCAGTAGAATATGGAATCATATTATTATTTCACGGTAAATAAAAAACCCACTAGCTTACTATAATTATGAATTAGATTCTAAGTATTATTAAAGCTATAATAATACTTAGAATTTTAAGCACTAGTAAATACCTAGCACTGTAATGAGAACACAGAGCAACAGAGATTAACAATCAGGTTAAATCTGTAAGGCAGTTCCATCCATGTTGCAAACATACACTATCGATCTCAGTCGTTAGCGGAAGAACCAAGCAATCAACCAAGGAAAGCCAACAGTATTTAAAAAAAAGGTAAAAAATTGTGTGTTTGGCTTAAATAAGCAGCAAGTGCCATCAGAAATCCACAGATTCTTATTCTTTAGATCTGCAACAAACTAGTAGAAAGTAGAAATGCTTTAGAGCTTTTTTTAAGCTTGATTTCTTTTAACTGTCAAACAGACAACTCCAGTTGGACATGCACACAGTGAGCAGCAGATTGATCTGGTCACAGAAAAATCCGACGTACAAATATCTGGTGAATAACATGCATTTAACACAGAACTTTTAGCACAAATACTCATCATCAGAGAGCACTTAAATGAAAACAAATTATCCTGAGAAGACTGATGTTCTATTAATGAGCAAAAAAAAGTGCTGCTGTTGTTTGCTATTCCCAAACAATACAAGTCTATGTCCAGGCATTAGTAAACGGCCAGAACTAAATGGAACACCCAAGTTCTGTGCCACCAGTTCCAGGCATTCAAAGTTTTCCTGCTCATTCTACAGCCATTTATAAAAAAATCACACCAGTCACTCCCCACTTCTTTTGTGTCATGCAGGCTCAACCAGGCCATTCCTGCATCAGCCTCCTGCTTCCTTCCTGAGCAGGAGCAGCAAATTCCCAAGGCAGCATGCACATTTTCAGCAGTGTACAAAAAATAATCCCTGCGACACTTTTACCCTGCCAGGAGAAACACTTGGCCCAGGTAGAAGGAGCATTCCAACAACAGGAGGTGGAATAAAAGCCTCCCCTCATCATCACCTTTAAACACACAATATGCTTATTCTTCCATGAGACTAAGCTAACACTCAGGCCCAGGACAAACCCATCAGCCAGAACAAAGGTCTACCTGCCTCAGCATTCAACAGCGGCTAATGGCAGAAACCCATGGGAAAATATGAAACCCAAAGGAGACAATCTTGGTAATTCACTTACAAACTCTACCAATGTCCAGCTTTTTATAAGCTGTGAAACTCTGTGCAGCAGAACTCCTTTCTGTCCTTGGACACACAAAGGGAAGAATTAAAGCCATGCAGGTATGTGTAGATTGTAAAATCAGGGCACTGCGGAGGCTGGAGGGGATGTTCCCTGACCCCTGGCACAGGAGCCTGTTCCAGTGTTTGACCATCCCCACAGCAAAAATAGTGTTTTCTGGTGTTCAGGTGGAATTTCATGTTATTTCTGTGTCTGTACAAAGGTGAAGCATCTTCTGCCTACTGCTTGCACAACCACGTTTTAGGATAGGGAATCAGAGACTGAGAGCTTGCTGGTGCAACGCATCCTACTCTAAGATCTGATGCCTGCCTTGCTGCTTTGCAAAAAGTAGTGGTAAAATAACTGTGACATCTAAATAACAAACTAGAAGAAAATTCACACCTCTCAAGAGTAAGCCCTTCACATTGTATTTTGACAGAAACATTCATGCTGTATTTAGAACTTGTTTGGAAAATGAAAGACTGAATGTGTTTACAAGAAAATTTAAGAAACAGGGGCACCATTTGAAATGCATTCAAAACCCCATAGCACTTCAGTGTAATTCATCACAGTACACACTAAACACAAGTAAAAATATGCTACTGTCAATGACATTTCACTTACAGTAAAGAAAAAATTGAAAAATCATATTCTAATTGGTAACTAGGGGCCTGTTCCTGACAGGCTGTATCCATTCTGTGTATCCATTGTAGCATACAGCAGCTTTCTTCTCAGTTTCTATGAGGTTATCTGGTGTAACAGAGAAAGTTTATTTGGCTTTAGCAGAGATGTTGAACAAGTAGCAGACAGTACCTTTGCTTACTAACACACTCAGAATTTTCACTCAATACAAAGAAGAAAATGATTCAATTTCTGCTCTCTCTTCTGAGACTAACATTGCTGGTGCTATGGTTCTCTAAGGAACCGTGAACTTCTTTTTTTCTGCTGGTAAAGACTTTGTAACGGCAGCTCTCAGTACCTTCCAATTTGGCCCCAAAGGTCCTCTCTTCGTCTTAACCGACTGGAATAACGCAGGGTCTTCATCAGCTTTGTAGTCCTGTAACATAAAAAAAACCCACAAGAATTAGAAAAAACTCCAACTCCACTCTATTAAGGTTCTGTTCAAGACTAACAGATTGTTGGAAACACTGTAAAACCCCTCCTAAGTTATCTACAGGTAAAATGTATAAGCGAAAACAAAAAAAAAATCAAAGAAAAAAGATGAGTTGTGGTAAAATCTCCTATGCTAGAGCCTACATACAGAAGCTTTGAACCAAGATCTGTCAGGACTCAGTTAAACTAAATCCTGTTACGGACATTAAACACCCCCACCACCCCACCCCCCCGTCTAAAGAACGTCTGGATGAACAAGAGAGTATTGTAGGAACTCTTCTCAATGCACAAACCCTACCAGCATGTGAGGAAGATGACTGGACTACAGCCAAAGTACAAATAAACAACAGTTCTTTGCACAGTTTAAGGAAAATATCAGTGCAGTGCGAGCTTAACTTCTGACAGCAGCAAATCCTTCTTAGGAAGAAAAACAGGCGGCTGTTGGAACAAATATTACAGCTAAAAAACCCTGAAGCCCTCTTGAAAGCCAGACAGGCAAAACACCATTATGCAGCAGCTAACAGTACAGAGGAGCTAAAAACCATTTCAAAGAAGTACACAAATATCATTTCATAGGCAGTTTCTGCTCAAATTCTCAATATAATATGCATGAATGCAACAAACTGTCCTAAAGAATTATTGAGAGACTGCAAACCACACACGATAAAGTAATGATCACAACAAATCCAGGGCCTGGGTGCTTCTTTACAATTCTCATTCTCATTTATGAGACCTGCTATAAGTAACAACAGCATTCCTGCTAGCTCACAGTTCACTCTACCAAGCAGCATGAAGCTTGAAAGCATATACACAGGACAGAATGATTGTAAGATTTTTAGAACCTAACATTAAAATGATGCAAGTCTGATGCTTTATCTGCAAATTCCTGAGAAAAGCTTCCTGGACAATGAGTGGTGTCCTGACAACTCAGGACATGGGGACACAGCTTCTGGCTTTTCAACTCAGCATCCCATGAGGTTTTAAACAGGAGAACACTCAAACTGTTAGTCAGCAGAAAACACTACATCTGAAACAGCAGAGATCCACCTACCAGAAAGCAGCCCTACCACACAAGAATTTTTTAAGACTCTTTTGCAGACTACAAAAGAGGAGCATTTCCTATATTCCACTGTATTGCTTCCAATGGTGGAACAAGGGATACTACTTACTGCACAGCTCATAGAAATCCTATCTCTTGGTGCACGCATTAAGTAATTTCACTGATTTGTATAAAACTGTATTTTTAGAACTTTGTTTCAAGTAACATGAGATCCACCATGACTTAGAACAAGACCTTTCATTTCTTCATTGTACAAAAATAGCTATAAACCTGATTTCAATGTCTGTGTTTCCACAACACTCTACTTTCTTACAAATTGTTTCCAAAAACGTAGCCTCTCCTGATGTTAACTGAGTGTTCACTTCTGCTTACTCTTGAAAAAGCCTTACTCTCCTAGGAAGTGATTTTTATATACAAATATACAAAGTTATATACAAAGTTTATATACAAAGTTACAGAGATTGGATGCTGCAGATGATTAAGAGAAGGCAGGGTTAAATTTATATCTAAAGAAAGCCACAGATGTCAGCCAATTTCTTTCTATACATACTTCAATGAGCACTAGTCAGCATATGAATGCCATTAGTATCTTAAAGAAATTGACTATTTTTATATTTATGCTGATTGTAGTTCTGAAACTACAGTAACTGCTACACTACAATGGGTTGGACAAGGTTCATTCTCTGAACAAAAAGATAAATCTGGAATATATGAAAACTTCTATCAAAATTGCTGGATCTTATAAATGTAGTTCCATTCTTTCAGCCATGCTGTTATCCAAGATAGTGCATTTGAGCTGCTTTTCCAGGCAAAACTATGACTGAGAAAATAGATGTACAAACAAAACTTTCCTTTGGCAACACTATCCTTTGCCCTAAAAAAAAATATGAGGGCACCAAGAAACCTATCAGCCACTTAGAATAATTCCCAAACCACAAGCACAGTTACAAGAAAAAACCATACAACATGCCTGACTTCAGAAACCACCCAAGAGAGTGAACCAGTGACTGCTCCAGCACCACTGAACAAAGACACTATATGTCTGGACAAACCGAAGACACAGAAAACAGCTGATGCTTTCACAGGGAGCAGTTACCTTGCAAAACCAGTTGCCTTCTCTGAAGGCATAAAGTGAGAGTGTAGATCCAGGACATAGCTGGACTACCAAAACAAAATTCCACATGTTCCATTACCTAAATCCTATAAAGATACTGGCTTAAATGGAAAGTCTCTCTCATGGAGTCACAAGCGCTAAGAGAAAACAAAGGCCAGAAACTACAAATTCTCATAAGAGAAGAGATTACAAGAGTGGGTCCCAGAGAATTGTCTAATCCCCAACTGTCCAGGAAAGGGGCAGAGCAGTGGGGTGAGAAGGGCACCAGCCTACAGAGTTACCAATGGCTGCACAGGAGTTTGGGTACAAAGTCAGTCTTTGTTTAATGAAATCAGGACTTGGCAAAACTGAGTTTCTGGGAGATGAAATGGAAATGAAGGTTTGAATCACATGGTCAAAGCAAGTCCCAGATATTCCTACACAATGATGAGCTCTACTGTGAGCTTGGATTTCACAATATCCACTCAAAATATTTTCTACAAGCACAAATGGCTTTAGAAGTTACTAAAAAAGAAAGAGAATGGAGAAACATCAGAAGACATGTAAGAGTCTGGATGAAGCCACTCTGCATTCACAGATGCGATACTCTGCAAGTCAAATACACAATAGAAAACATTAAAAAAAAAAAAAAAAAGGAAAAAAAGAAAAAAGAGGATAATGGACTGAAAATCATTCCATGGATTTCCACACATGAAATCGCTGATAAACACAATAGGCCAGATATAATCTGGAGCTCTGGAAGCTCTTTAAATACAGATTTATCTTTCAGAGATATGCATCTCTCAGCTCCTAGTAGGTACTTCCCAAACTTCTTATTCTTCCACAAGTATCTGCTACAGGCCACTAACAAGATATTGGGTTGGATGAATCTTTGTTCCGAGCCAAAAGTAGAACTTCTTTTAGCACAGCACCATCTGTCAGTCTTCAGAACAAAGGAGGTGTGGAAGGCAGGCCGAGGAACAGTGCAAGAGGGTACAGCACAAGCAGTGCTGTTCACCAACAGTACCTCAAGCACAATAAATACTTGGGTTCAACTCACAGTAACAAGCACAACCCTTTGTTTACATGTATGGTGGTCAAGCAAGCTCTGACAGGTGACAGCATTGTAGCTGTCTGCCACAATTCCAGGCATGGAATAGTGAATGGACAACATTAATTTACCTGCGAGTTCAGCTCTAAGGTCATAAGGAATGTATGAAAGAACAAGGTGAAGCAAAACGATGCCTCACTGCATTAAAATAGGCAAGACATTTAATTTGGTTTACAGGGAGGATCTGCATACAAGGCATTGTCACACATGTAAATCCACAGACCACTGGTAAACACTGGCTAAGCCACAGTGCAGGCAATACACCTATACCAGTAATGCAAGTGGAAATTTAGGAAGCACAAACCTTTCCCTTTCACACACCACAGCCTTGCCTTTCCTGCCCTGCAAAGGAGTCCTCTCTTCACAATACAGGATATCCAAGTATTTATTTTCAGAAAATAACAATTAAATAGTGTAAATGTCTCCTTGCACAAAACCAAGACAACTACATTTATTGTGCAAACACAAATTGCTAAGTATCAATATTGGTGCATACCATTTTCCTACTATCCCAAAATTAACGATTACACACAAAATGGTCCAGCTGTTAAAACTCAACAACCCAGACAACTCCAGTAGACAGAGATGCATAGAAAGCAACAGCAGTAAAACCAAGTAAGGCAGCCACAGAAGTACAGCGAAGATGCCCTCTAAAGCTGCATGAACCAGCATCTAAAATCAATATATTCGGCCTTCTTAGATTAATCACATACACTACAGAGAAACTGGACATGCCCTGGCTGTGTGCACTGGCATCCCAGACTCCCCCTGTGTGCTGGGCTGCACTCCCAGAGTGTGAGCAGCCATTTGAGGGAGGGGATTCTGCCCCTCTGCTGTGCTCTGAGAAGAACCCCCCTGCAGTCCTGATCCAGTTCTGAGGTAACAACACAAGAGGGACATGGAGCTGTTGGAGTGAGTCCAGAGGAGGCAACTCTCTGGTCAAATTCAGTAGACTGAACTGTAAATGCATTTACTAAGTGTGAAACTTTGGAATGAATGACTCTATTCAAGATGATTTTCATTCATCTGCTGGGTAAAATCACTACCCATCTCAGTTTATTCACAATCAACACAAAGCATCGATGGAATTAGCTGCATGCTACATCCCTATACCAATAGCAGAGCATTTACTTACTCCTGGCTCTACTTGAGTTCTATCTGCAATGTCGATATGGACAACTTCAACTGTCTTCCATGTGTTTGGATCTAAATTGTGCACCTGCAAGAAGGGAAAAAGCCTTGTGAAACAAACAACTTATCAGCCTAAGTCACACTAGCATGCCTAAGGTAACAGAACATGAAATTAAAAAGAACTTACTGAAAATCTACTTAAGTATTTGAGTGACCTCAATATAAAAAAATAAACCCCTTCTCTTGTTCTTGCATCTCTTTAGGTGAGACCTTAAAAGGATTTAACTAATGCTTTTCTTGTTTTACATTAACCACTGCTAGGGCTTTGACTTCATGCAGTAGTTATCCACCATTACCAGGTATACAATGCATTATCTGAATGACACTATGTTGAAAATATTACTCATGCTTGGTATCCAAATCCCAACTCACATTTTCTGATGTTCCCAAATCTGGTTTATGCCAGGTCTCAATTTTTATGAAGAAGTCATCTTTCATGTATTCATTCTGCAACAATTAAAAAAAGCATAAGAGTGATTACACCTCTCTGCTTAAAGTATAGGTAAATGGTATTTACATCTAAGTCACCACTAAGCCTTGACTAGCAACACATTCTGTTTAAATAACAGAATAATTTTCAAATTATTAAGACAGTTAAAAAAACTAAAATATATTTCCATAAAATTTTTAATAAATGAGACAAGGGCAGGGGAAACAGCTAACGAAGAGTCCATGTTACTGTACAGCAGAAGTATGATTGTGAAGGTCCAGCTACCACTAAGTTGTGTTTCTGAAGACCAGCACAAGCCACTTCTCATGTCAGAAGTAAGGAAGCATACACCAGCGTGCACCTGTACCAAGACAAGTCAAGCTTAACAGTTCACAAACTCACTTGTTGCACCCATCTAGTAACAATCTAAATTGAGTTTGCAATCGAGCAGGTAAAGCAATTTAACATGAAACTTATCAGCTTCCTTGAACACAGCACTGAAATACATACACAGGGAAATAGTCTCAATGATCTCTTTTCCACGCATCTTAAAACCCCAAAAAACCCCAAACCCCCAGCTATTATAACCCATTTAGATTCTCAATTGACCTGTTTGAACTGAGGCTGGATTTCACTTTGCAGAAATGGGATTTCAGATACCAATTTTATTTCATTGGTCTTCCTGCATTCAAGAGTGCAGAAACCTTTGAACTGGCCTTTTTTTTTTTTTTTTTTTTAATTTTTAAGTATTATGTCTTACAGGACAGACATCATGCAGCTGTATGTAAAGGTACGTAAAGGCATAAAAGAAGATGTAAAAAATGAAAGCATTTCTCTGGCAAATTATAGTTCTTTCTAAATATAGCCATGTGCAGACAAATAAAGTAACAAGGAGCTGTATGCCAGAAACCCTAGCAAGACATACAGGAAACGTTGGAGCTTGCTTGCTAGACTGAGAGTCAACTTTAGCAGTAGTAACACAGAAAATACATTCCAAAAAAAAACCCCATAGGACTGATAGTAATTCAGATACTCACTGTCACAACTGGCCATTGGAAACACATGCAATGAAAATGAAAAGGAAACAAAGTATTATTAGATGCAATCCTTTCTGAAAAGTCTCACATATAATGATTGCTTCACAGTACAAGAATCATCCAAAATCAGTCTAACAGCATTTGTGTGCAGAGTCAGCAGAGTTCAGCAGACTTTGACTTGCTTGCCTTAACCTTAAAAGTTCTATGTAAGATACTTCAAACTGTTCAATAGGAACAGAAAAGAAACAGACACTTTTCCTAGAACTTAGGCAATCAAAAGTATTAAAATGAAGCAGTTGCCTTATTCTAACAGGCTCTGAGGAATTAAATTCTTTTCAAACAGGCTGTTCTAGATCATAAGAGAATCACCTCTTCGGTCTTATCCCAGGGACGCAGGATGCAAAGACTTTGTAGGAAGCAGCAAACTGGTCCCCTGAGGCTGCTCTCCAGAAGCAGCCCTCCTCTTCAGAGATCTCACAAACACAACATTAACATTTTAAACATATTTTCCACTTGATGGTACCCTCTTTTCTTTTTAACCATTTAAGACCATCCCTCAACTGAACACTGACAGCAAAACACACAATGGCAGACCTACTTGTTCTACAGTAGGGATACGCATTCCAAGCCTTCTCATGGAAGACCAGAGAGCCTTCTGGTGCAATCATCCTCACAAAGCCAGGAACTTTACTGTGAAAAACAACATTTTAGAAATGTTTGCCAGCTGAAATTCCTCATTGATTTCTTCCAATCTAGTAACAAAGGCAGATTTTACCTAAGCATTTTCAAGGTTATGATGGCCAAGTTGCCCACAGTTAAATATGCAGGAACCCCAACAACGTTACTGAGCTTGCTTTCCTGTTCAGGAACAGCAGACAACTGCTGACGGAGAGATCTGCTCCAGCAGAACTGCAGGCTCACCAGTGACCAAGCCTGCAACCCGGCTGCTCCGTAGCCTGGAGGGAAGGACTCAGGGACTTTAGCTGTGCCTGAGGAGGAAAACTGCAGCTCACCCCAGGCATCAGAATCACCATCTCTGGTAACTGCCCTCTAAGCCAATAGAGCATCACAGGTGGGAAAAAAATGGATGCTTGGGGGAAAAAAAAGTACCAAAAGCTGGTATAGATCAGACATTTCACATGGTTCTCCATTACTCCACCCCACATACTTCAAATCCACTGTATCTCACATCACTTACCAGAGCACTCATGCTCAATTCAGCACATTATACAGAGGTAGAAAAGCTCAAGGACCCACCCCAGAGCACGGAACAACAGGAGGCTGCCCTCACTTTTAACATTCCCCGCTCAACACCAAGCGACCACAATATGTACCAAAGTCCTCCTCACCTCTTTAAATGATAGATTTTGTGAGTATATTGCCCCTTCTCGCCATCCTTCTCATAAGGCTCGTTTTTTAAGACTTGAATTCCTTCACCACCTCCTGTTTCGTTTTTGCTAGCTTCTGCCACAGAATAAAGTTGCCCAACTTGATACTGAAAAGTTAAAAGAAGGAAAATTTCAATATTAAAGTTAGCCAAAACTTTTAACGCATTAAAAATTTAGATACTTCCAGTGAAAATTTAGTAGAATAAAACTATCATTAAAGTGATATACACCATATAAAAATATCTAGTAAAATATAACAATCTGCTGGCAAAATGTATCTGTAGTTCAGAGCACCAGGTCTGTGATTAGCAGTTTCACTTTAATGTCACGCTTTGGTAGAGCACAATAAACTTGTTATTCTTTGTTTTTCATATCCTAAAAGCAAAGTGCATACATTGTTCTTAGCTGTATAAAAGAAACGTAACTTTAAGTTTACAGATGGTAAAATAACTGATTTCCAGCTCTGAGCCTCCCAAACTCATACTTTCAACTGACTAGATAGGCTCTCACAGGACCCATAAAATGTGAACTGCAGAAGAAAGCGAGTACCCCGCTTTCCCTCAGAAGCACATTCAGACATCCCATCGTGACTTCCATTTAAATGTATCTCAGTGCCATTTAAACTGCTGGCTTGAGATTTTGGAAGATGATTTTGCCTTTAGGAAAAGGACTGGAGTCACTCAATGCCTTGATCAGCAGGAAAGTTTTGCTGTAGTGCAGAACTGCACAACTTTTCCTTCCTTGCTTGTAAGCATGGAGCAGCTCAGAAACAACTAAAGGTTTTTTGCGTGCAGGCATTTGCCTCCTTTGGATTTCACTGATCTACATGAGGTTAACCCTGCCTAGCTGCTGGCTTACACCTGATGTAACTTTCCTGCGGCAGGCTGGTGGGTCACAGCACAGGGAAAACTGGGATCCAGGCCAGTCAGATTTAAATACGACTCTAACATTGTCCCACCCATCACCCCAAAGCAAAAGCAAGCAGGATGAGGACGTACCTCTTGCACTGAGCAAGGTAAAATCACTCGGCTGAAAGAGGAAAAGAACAAAGTCAACAAAAGTAACAATTAGGCTTCAACAGCAGGTAACATATAAACTGTAACAAAGACACCTGTCGAAGGGACTGCCAGAAGAGTTCCTGCGAGTTTTCTTTTTAGAAACGCTCTGTGCCAGGAAGGTGCATGGATACACTGCAACAAACCCAAGTGAAATCCAAGACAAATGTGTTACAAAAGGAAAAAAGTGGTTAAGAACATTAGAAACTGCAGAGAAGGGCCACAAAATCTTTAATCTCCTTCCAGCTCTGCCATAACTCTGTACTGGGCTGAATGTGTTCAAACCCTGAGGCATGAGCTTTTGTCACACCACAACCAGTCTCATCTGTGCAACAGAACACGACAAACCCTCAGAGCCTACAAATGAATTTAGGCAACTACAGCAGTTACGAATCACCTAAGAAGGATCCACAGCTCACACCCTTTCAGGTGGCAGAAGCAAGTGCATTTGAGGTGAGCAGCTCAGTTCTAACACAACTTGCTGTGAAGCCAACAGTGGTGCCAGGGTTGCAGAGCTGGGTTTTCACAGCCACAGGAGCACAGAACCCTGCACTGACAGAGCCCCTCAGCTTCACCTTCATTAACAAAACAGACAAAGATGATGCAAATTATGATTGTGGCAAAACAACATCACAGAACAACTGCATTGTTCTTAGGGCTGAGAGTGACATTACCTCCTTGACTGACAACCTTATGGACATTAAAACTCAATGCAACACAATTCATCCCGAAAGCATGAATATAATCTGAGCCTATCCATGATGAGAACTTACAGGACATACACAGCCCACTGTCAGCTCGCAGGAAACACAAGACAGATAGCTTCTCCTACAAGGACTGGCGTGACCTCTTGTTCCAACATGAGTGGGACACTTAGTTCCATATGTCATCCCCTGGACACAGCACCAGTACCTCAGCCTTGCCCAGCTCCTCCAGCTCTCTGAAGTTCAGGAAAATCTGTGAAGTATTCTCAAAAGTCTGTTTGGAACCTAACACACATTTGCTACTACCTCCTGTTTTGAACCTACGCATCACCTTTACTCACAGCAGAGACCACTCCTGACTTGGAGACGAGTGGCAGGAACACATCAGCTGGTGGCTTGTTGACAGAAGACCTTACAAGTAAGGTCTACACAGCAACATGGAGCTCCTGGCAGCACCAGCTGAGCAATGCAGGGCAAGACACCGCTCCACCACTGCCACTCGAGTCCATTCCTAAGCAGACCAGGATCCTGATCCGAAACACCCGCGGCGGACCCGTCAGCCCCGCAGGAGCACATCGGCAACACGTCAGTCCCGAGGGAACGAGATCGAGGAACTCGTTGTGCGGGGCCATAGCCCATTGCTGCGGGCGGGGACTGCCGCGCAGGAGCGCCCGGGCACGTTCACCGGGAGCCAAGCCGCCGCTTCGGGCTGAAGCGCGGGACGCGGAAGCGCTGCGCCCGCCCGCGGAAACAGTAGGAGGCAGAAAACGGACCCGCGCCCCGGCCTCAGCACCAGCCCCCGCCAAGGCGGGGAGGCGGCGGCGGCAGCGTCCACCCGGCTTGGGGCCAAACACCGCGCTCCGCTGAGAGGAGGAGCGGCCGAGGCCGGCGGAAGCGGCCGGCGCCCCGCACAGCAGAACCGCGGGAGGCCCGGTGAGCCGCCGGCCAGAGGCAGGGAAGTGGGCCCTACCCCGCCGGCGGCGGCCGGGCCGAGCCGGACCGGACTGGACTGGGCCGGGCCGGGCCGCGCGGGAGGCCCCGCCGTGCCGTTCTGTACCGCACTATCGCGCCCCGCTCCCGCCGCACTCACAACTCCTTGGTCAGCACCATCTTCCCCCGCAGGCCGCACCGCGCAGGCGCCGCCCGCCCATGCTGCGCCGCGCGCTTCCGGGGCAGGCCCCGCGCTACGGCGCCACCAATCCCGCCGCGGCGTGCGACCTCGCGCCCGCTGCCGACCCGAGCGCGCACCGGCGCGCTGCGCACCCCACCACCAATCCGAGAACGCCTCACCCGCGGACAGCCAATCAGACCGCACCGCCACGGCGGCTCTGTGCCGCTGCAGCCCCTCCTCTCTCGCCAGTTCGGTGACGTCATCTCCGTGCGCCGCCGCTGGCGGCCCCGCCCTCCGGAGGCCCGGGCAGGGCCGTCACGCGCCGCTGCCGCCACCGCCCCGCCCGGTCTCCGAGCGCCCCCCGCTGGGCGGGGCCAGCGTTGCAGCGCCCGCTCCTCCGCGCAGCCCGGCGGCAAGACCGGCGGTCCTGAGCGCACCCGCACCGCTGCCCCGCGCCAGGGGAGCTGAACCCGCAGCTTCCCGGCTGGACCCGGGCGCTCGGGGAGCAGCGGGTCCGGCCGCGCCGCTCTGCGGTGTGCTCCAGCCCAGCCCAGCCCTTGGGCTTGGCCGCCGCATCCCCGGGGCTGCCCCTGCTTTGCCACACGAGCGGGACGCGGTCAGTCGGCACCGGAACCGCGAGTTCCCCGCAAACGGGAAGGCGCTTTCACCGCTGCAGCAGCCCCGAGGAGCCGCGGGTGCCCTATCAATGCCGCCCTCTTGTGAGAGGATTCACAGCCGCAGATGGGGACACCCGAAACTGACAGCAAACCCGGCTCAGCCTCGCCTGCACTCCCCGGGCCCGCAGAGCCGCCGGTGACACGGGGCCACCCAGCTTCTTTAAAAACAAGCAGAAAAGGGGAAGAGCCGACGAGTCCCGGGTTTTGGAGTCGTGGAAGGAGGCTGGAATCAGCCCCAAGGGCAGAATATACCCCATGAGGCTCCCGAGCCCATGTAGAACCTGAAACGCTGCCCCTCGAGGAGGTAAACTGCCGGCGGCCCTTGGGGTGCTGGTGCCCCTGCCCCGGCAGCCAGCCCTGCTCCATGCGAGCGAGTGGCAGCGTGAGGGCAGGGGCGGGACACGCTACAGGGTGAAAGAGCTTCACGTCTCCCGGCTGCCTTTATCCAGCACATTTCTATTGATACAAACAGGGGAAGCTGCCTAAAGCTTTACTCGAGGCATTGGATCCCAGAAGGGAAATACACACAGCTCCTCCGAGTTCAAACAGGGGGTCTCGCGTAGCACCAAGTCTTTACACAGGGACTCTGGGATACCAGAGCACAGTGTAGGATTCCAGAGCGAAACCAGAATTGTAATTCATGGGAAGCTGATGCACTTCAATTCTTCTGCAGGGAATTGGTGGTGGATTTCTGCAGCTGGGGTCTCCTGTTTGCACAGCCGTCTCCACACAGTGCCCATGTTCCCAAATTGCGTCCTTTTCTTTCTTCCAGACCCACCCCTGCCCACCTGTTCCCTCCAGGACCCATCTGCTCCAAGTTGTTTGCCAGCAGCTAGAGCTGCTGATGCATTTACACAACTCCACTAAAGGAGAGCAGAAACTCAGTAAAATTCAGTGTTGCCGAAAGACCCTCCCACAGAGGGCTGTGCCAGGGCAGGGCTGTCCCTGGGCGGTGTGATGGGGCTGTGTTGCCTTCCCCAAGTTCTCCACCATTCCCTATTTTCCTGTATTTGGTTTTCCCCAAGTCCCGGCTGAGCGCAGGCCTTGCTCCTTCCCCATACGGACAACAGTTGTCCTTTGCTTCCTCAGCCGGCTGCACTGTGTGCTCTCCCCAAGCCCCTCTCTTTGTTTATATCTAGATGATACCACACTCGATAGCAGCAGCCAAGTAGCTGCTTCCTGCTGATTCCAGACCGTGCGTACACACGCGCCACTTCAGACCTGCCCGGCCTCTGCACATGGAGAGGAAGCTTCCCCCCCGCAGGCCTGCAGCCCAGGCTTGCCCTGTGCCAGACCATCTGAGCCTGCTGAACACAGGTTTGTGTGCACGGAAGGGGGACGGTGGCATTAGAACACAAGAGCACTGCTTCAGGAATCCTGCACACAGGGACCAAGTGGTCCTCGAAGCTCCTTCCAGCCCAACAAGTGAGCAAATATCGGTGCTCCACCACCTGCAAGGGAAAAGAAAAGCAATTTCCAATCCTGGTTTGTAATAGGAACTCTACATTCTGCCACAGAAAGAGGAAGAAGTTCTCAATGAGCCCTCACTGCCACAGGGGAGGCTGAGCACAGCAGCCCAAGTTACTCATACTTTGCCACAGGATGATCGATGTGGACTGCTTTGCTTCTCAGCAGGCCAGAGGAGCACATCAGCAGTCAGCTGGGTGGCAGTGTTCTAGCAAGTTCTTTCCCAACACCATCCTAGACCATGAGACTGAAGTACTGAGAGAACTCATGCTTTAATAGACACAGAAATCACAAAGGAAGAAGGCCAAATGCCTTAGCAATTTCAATAAAAATATGAAAATCTTTTTACATGGTAAATTTCATAATATAAAAAGTTTAATGCTGTCTGGAAACAGTTTTAATTTACAAAGAAAGTCCATATAGGCCAAACATGGCTAACACTGCATACAAGGACAGCAAGTGCTAAAGGGCTGCTGCTTGGAGAGTCTCTGCTGACAGTCACTGTCCTCAATGTGCCGTGAAGGAGTTCTGCAGCCGCAGGGCCACGTGTTGCATGCATCTCTGCAGCCTCTCTGGGCAGCAAAACCCAAACCCAAACCTACCACCAGCTGACAGCCACCAGAGTCTCTTCACAGGTTCAGATACTTTTGTGCACCTGGATCTATGCTGCAACTTGAAGGAAATGCTCACGTAAGAAGTTTGACCTAGTGAAAGGAAACGTGGCCTGGAGTGATGCATGTGGCTGCAGCACCCCTTCGATGCTGTTCCCTTGTTTAAGTAAGGTGTGGTTAAAGAGAAGGAAAATCAGTACCAGGCCAGAGTCCAGGCTAACCAACATCAAATTAAAGTGGATTTGGTCAGAGCTTGTTACTGTTCCCATTTAGTTGGAGCTAAAGACAGTCAATAAAAATCTGTAACCTCACACAGTAAAACATACAGGGCAAACCCAAACTAAAATAGATTCTATGGCCTTGGGGAATGGTTGCATGTGGCAGGTTTAGTGTGAAAGTGGGTAACACCTAATTCTTATTGCTCACTGTATTAAGCAGTGTTGTCACTTGTACCATGCACAAATACAACATCAACAAACGCATTTAAACTTCACAGAAGGAATTCTAATACCGAACAGAGAACATGGTATTTCATTTCCTGAATTTCTCCACATATTGGGCAAACCTGATTAATTTTTTTTTTTCCTCACAAAGGGGTCATTTCTCATTCAGGGGGTGGAGGAGTGAGGCATGAGGTGTGGGTGTCCCCAGCCATGAGTAAGCATGCACCTTCATGGCTCTCATCAAGCCAATGGAAGTGCCCTGTGCAAGTCAATGGAAACTCGTTTCCCAAACAACTTGTTCTAGTGACACTCACCTTCCATATTTATACACCAATTTCCCAAACACTGAACTTCCTCTACATCTGAACCCTTCCCTGTTTCTAATGCTTCCCCCTCCCTAAAAACCCAGGGAAACATCCCACCCCCCACCCCAATATACCTTTTTCTGAAAACTCTTAGCCAGTGTGAAACCCACTGGAACATGGGGATGGCAACATGGAATTTCTACAGAGTAAAAGATCCTTTAGTTATGGAATTAGACTACAAATAGAGAGGCTTATTTCTGGCATGTTATGCAGCACTACAGGGAGCATTTGCCGTTGCTCTGCACAAAAAGCTGCCCACTTCCATCCTGGGTGTTCCTGGGATGTCATTTCACAACAGTTATGCTGGTTAGAAACAGAGCAGGTCACAGGAAGGCTCTGGGCAGTGTGGTGGCCACCACAGGGTCACTGCATGGGGGGCAGACCCTGCACCCATTAACCTCATTTTTCCTGCCAAGTGACAAAAAAATGGTATCCAGCACCAAACCATCACAGGGAGATGTAACGTACAGACACATAACTTGCATCATAGGAGCTGAACAGATTTAGTCAGCTGTTTTGCTACATTGTATAATATGAGTAAACGAAAAACTAGGCTTTGTCCTTCTGCACTGACACTTTTGTGATCACCCATCCCTTGTTAGCTGACTGTAACAACACAGCCCTATATTCTTTGCCTTTAGCGCTTGTGGTAATTTCTTGCAATGGCAAAAAGGAAAACATTCTCCCACACCCAGTGGATTATGGAACATACTCAAAGCAAGCACTTGATACATGCACTGTGAGTAACTGAGCCTATGTAATGTTATATTCCAATATCAGAATTGAATCCTCTGCCCTGCTATCATGCTTTTCCTCTAAGATCCCTATCACAAAGGATCAGATCCATATTTTCAAGAAGAGCATCCAGACATGGTAAGTGCAACAATTACCTGTGTCAGCAACGTGCCCCAGCATGTTTACAGAGCTGACTGCACTCACCATTCAGGTTGTCAGTCCCACAACCAGAGGCTGACTCAAGATCCAGGTAAAACTCAGGGCCTAATTAAGCCTCACATCACCTCTGTGAGGTAGGTAGGTAAGTATTACTATCCCCATTTAGATAGAAAGGGAAGATGAGGCACGGAGAGGTGAAGTGATTAGGCTTCAGTCACTCAGCGAATTTTGGGAGTGTAGAGTAGAACCCAAAAGCCTTGGTGATCCAGTGCTCCGACTTCATAGCACGTGGCCTGTGAAATTCTTGCTCGATCTCCGTGTGCCGGTGGCCAAGCTAACGCCACTGCCTGCCCAGAGTCTTCAGTGCACGTAAGATATCATTCTGAGTCTGGTTCCATCACTGCGTTCAACAGCTGCTTCAAAGAAACAATCTCCACCTTGCCGCGCAACACCCAAACACCGCCTCGCCCAGGAAAGCTCTGCTCACACATACCACCCAGGGTGCTCTTGGTTCTCTTTTCTCCAGGGATCTGAGGGTGCACAGGTTCTGCCTACAGCCACTCTGCCTGTTGCCTCATGTATGTAGTGCTTGGACTGCACCGACATCTGCTTAGACCCGTGTACCTGCTCCAAAAGAAACTGGCTTCCACAGCAGGAAGGGTTTGCAGACTCCCATGATGAGCTACTGGGAATGATTTAGCAGGTCCAGCGAAGGATTTATTTGTCAGGTGATTTCTAAGTCACATTCCTGCCTACTAAACAAATAACACTCTGAGCTTCAGTGTCTGGAACCCTTTCCTGTGCACGCTTCAGACAGAAGACATCCGCGCTGCCCAAATACTTGCCAAGATGAACATTTCACCATCATAACGCTGTGAGCCGGAGATCAGAGCACTCGGGAAAACCAGAACTCGTCTCTCTGACACACCCCCCCCACCTCCTGCTGAGGCTCACCCTGATCGCTATGCCCCAAACTTCTTTCTGAGCAGACCAACCAGCAAAATAGCACCTGAACGGTTTCCCCTCAGGAAAGGGTTACCTGAGATGCAGGTTTTAGAATGCGGCACTTCTGTCCTCTTGCCTTTGTTTCACCAGCCTCTAAATGATGCAAGAGAACTGCCAGTATCATGCTGCTACGGACTTTTACTGCCAGCAATTTCTCGTGCTTGGCTAACTTGGCAGAGATGTGGTTATGTTATCTTGTCCTCTCTAACAGCCTTCAAAAGCAATCAAATAAATGGCTTGTACTTCTCCAGGCAGAAGCCTGTGCATACTTTCTCTGTGGTATACATGAAGTTCTGCCGCCTCTCTGATCCCTGATATGTATAATTTCTGTAAAAAGGCCAGCTGTAATATACCTCCTGTTAGGTTAAGAAATACACGTACATGGCTTAAAAACTAGTGTTTTATGAACAGACAATTAGATTCATTGGACCTGTTGCTGCTAATACTGAACACTACATAGAACCTATTACCAAGTGAGTCTGGCCAAGGTTCTGATAAGGGAAACCAAAACCCATATGTGTAGAGCCCATGTTCCTGTACGGTGACAGACGGGGCCAATCTGTCACGTTCCTGTGCATTGCCAACTGCTGGTATGACCATGGCTTCGTAGATAATGGTTCTGTAATGATAAAGGCAAGTGGGCAGAAGCAGATACTTGAACAGATTGTGAGTCATCAGCTGGCACTCAAGAGATTTCAACATTTGGAGGAAGGAAAAAATCTTCCCGGTGACAGGAACTTATAACCGTTCCCAGACGGCAGCCTGACGGGGCGCATGGTGCCTGGAGCGCTGCTGGGAGCTGGGGAGTGAGTCGGCGTCACTGCACTGGTAGTTTCAGAGCGCTTGTGTCCATTTGGAGGGGAAGCAGCAAGGTGTTGCTCATTAGACAGGTCCTTTAGTTCCAGCTTATCGACACCTTCTTTGCTGTGCCGTGGAGATAAATTGAGCAAACTGAGGACATCTTTCTTAGAAGTCATTGTTCCAGGAGCCCCTCGCAGAATCTTTACAGGGCCAGAGGAGTGGTGGGGACTGCTCTGCCAGAACATCTTTAAGTTGTGAATTGCTTGCACTTTTTCATCAATGGCAGCCATTTTCAACTTGTCTATGTCTGGGGCATCAGCTGGACTTGAGCGAGCAGAACCAGCTGAGGAGTAAGAAAGAGCAGGAGATGGAGTGCTGCCACCCGGAGACTGATGCCCTGAGCTCGGAGAGATATTTCTGGGTGATTTAGAAATATGAGCACTGTAGGGAGAGCTGGGATACTTGAGCTTGAGGTGAGGCTGCTCAGTTAAGGACACATGTGAATCACAACTTGGAGATGGCTGCCCACTGTATTGGCCTGTGCCTTCTTTGTTTGACATCTCTGAAGATGTGGGGCTGTTATAGCCAGAACTCACTTTCTGAAGGGATGAACTCCTTGTGGGAGGCTTTGGTTTCATTGCAAGAGGTGAAGACTGATTCTTCTGGCTAGAGCTGATGGGCCGGCTGAACGCGCTGGTCTCTGAAGATCTGAATGCGGATGCACTCGCTGGGCTGGGAGCCCCATCATCGGAATTGTTGCTCTTGCTTATCTGGCTGCTGCTCCTCTGAAGACGTTCAACAGCAATGAGGTGACTCTGAGTTTCCTCCAGGATTTTTTGGGCCAACTCCTGCGGATCAAGCTTTGGATTACTGTCCTCCTGGGATTTGACAGTGCTGTCAGTCTCCGTGCTAGACTGGTCAGATTCCCCAGTATCAGAACTTGCGAGTTTCCCAACCTTTTGGAAAGGTGAATTTGGACTGGGAATAAGAGTAATTTTAACAGGAGAATTTGGGGTACTTATGCTTCCTTTGGAGTTGACAGACTCTTTAATGCCTCCAGTCTGACCAGTTTTGGACTGTTTGTAATCAGGGGAAAATCTTGGTTTTAAGTTTTCTTGGTAACTGGCCAAAGGCTCGTTGCTGATTATAGAAAAACCTTCATACTCTTCCTCATCTTTGCTGACTACAGTGCTGCTCTGTGGTGACAACTGGCTCTGTCCTGCAGACCTATGTGGATAGACATTCTTGGGCTTCTCATAGTCCTGGCGTCCTCTGTGTCCCACACCATCTGCCATGCTCTCTGGCTTGGAAACAAAACTCATGGAAGAAGCAATGGAGCTCAGGCTATACACAGAAATGGCATCTGATGCAATGTTGTCTGGACAAGTAGGGGAGAATGGAGAGTTTTGATACTGGGGTATGGGGTTGGAAATAGACTGAGCAGAAGCCAGTGACTCTAGTGATGAGGAACTGTCCAGGCTAAGGCGCTTAGGCAGCTCTGTGGAATCTAAAATAGAAGAAAAGAAACATGTACAAACATGCCCCTAGACACACAGTAAAACCAACCAAACTTGTTAAAGGAAATGCTACAAAACATACTCGCAGTCTGTGCTACTTCAGAAAACCCAACTGCTACGTAGGTGAGAAAAAAACTGCACAGCCCGAGAAATGCACAGGCAGGAACCTTAGTGCAGGCACCTGAGATGAAACTTGTCAATTCATTCTCATTTCACATCTCAAACCCAAGAGTTCTACATCCTTCAGCTGCTGGACTCTTATTCCCAGCTCTGGCGTCAGCCAAATCTTAGTGCTTGTTTCCCATATAAAAACCACACTTGCTGTTGTATGACCTACAATCTGTAGGACACGTGTGTGATCTCTCCAAAGGCAAGAGTGTGAGGTTTCTCTGGAAGCCACTCTGATCAAATCATCAGACAATATAGGAGAAACAACTACTGTAAGTAGCTTTACCAAAAAGTGCCAGCAAGGATTGTAGGGCAAAGTGCATGGTCCTCCTGTTAGCTTGTTTCCCAGTTTTCAGAATCACCTCCTCCTGGCCAACTTCACAAAGGTCAAAACCTGTAGTGGAACATGAAGCAGAAAATAACCTCAGAAAGACCCAGCGTCTTAAACAAGTGTAAACCCATTTGTAACACAGGTGGATCAAAGAGAGCTGAGATCCTGCAGTGTCCTGGAATGATGACACTGCACTGCAATTTACACTTTGTGGGTTTGTTTTTATTACCATTTATTACTATTTAGCACTCCTCCAGCAGGTGCTGGGAGCTTTATAGTGCTGGACTGCGAACACATACACATGAGCACTCCTGTCCAAACTGACAGACAAAATACAGTAGTCTGTACTTTATAACTTGAGAATTATTTGGAATCATTGGGGCATGACATGGAGGGGACAGTGTCCCCCATGCCCCCACCATTCATCAGTCCAAAGCTTTCTCACAGAAACCAGTCTGGAGAAGATCGCAGACCTCGGAATTTGGCAAACAAAGGCTGCACTGCAGGAGGCATGGCTGTGTGTAAGAAATGATGCCTGGCTTCTACAAGCTCCTCAAGCAGTTTTCTTGGATGTCTCTTCCTGCCAATGCCTTTTTACTAACTCTAAGCAATGTCCAAACCAGAATAAAATCTAGTTTGCTATTTAGTTCTCATATGTCTTTCCTGCAGGATGTAGACCCTGGTACACAGAATCACCCTGGTATGTCCTACCCCTGCCGACTGTACAGGTTTCTCTGCAAAAGGAATGATTAGTTCACTTCAGGCAGAAGGCCAGAAGCAAGCTCAAAAGTATGTGTCAGGAACAAGAGAAGAACAGAATCCTGACACAAAAATGGGTTAAACCAACTTGACAATACCAAGCTGCTGTCAGCCCTGAAATCTGTGTTCTGCTGACTTGGCAGATGTTTTCGTGCATGAGAGAAAAACGTCCCTTACCACTGGCCAGGGAGTGAGCAAGAGAGCCCTGTGGGTGTGAACTGAGATGGACCAAGCAGGCAGGGATCACACCCAGGGATGCAAGTACCAAAGAGCACCCAGACAAACAAATCTAAAGCTGTGAGTCTTGTCACTACTTGAAGCCATCATATGAGACACTAGCAATAGTTCTGTAGTTTTAAGAAGACAATAGAAAGAAGTGTTCTCCTACCTAGAGCTGCCAGGAACTCATGACAGCCGGGTAGCCTCCAGAGCTGGACACTGATGGAAACCTGGATTGGTGCAGAGGAGAAATCTTGCTCCTTCTCGCCTGCCTGAAGTTGAACCAGGACTTGATGCAGCTGAAGGTAATGATGCAAACATTAGCCATTGCTTACAATCACACCACTGCTTTTCTGACAGTCACAGCCCAGGCAACGCACTGCAAACATCCCTTTCCCTGTACATTCATGTACTCAGCTGCTACTCCTGAACAGAACAGTGAGACGAAAAGGTCTGGCAGGGGAACAGTCCGGGGACAGCAACAATGGACAAACTTGTACAGCAGGAAAGGCAAGGACAGAACAGGGGTGAGGGCTGGGGGAAGGGAGAGGAGGGGAAGTGTGTGGCCAGTGGAAACTGAACAAGAAGCACAGGAGGAACATCTGTGAACTGAAAGAAAAGCAGAGGTGCTTTGAGGCTGCTCACACAAATATACTAAAGCCCATTCCACGACTGAGCCGTACTCCTTATGCAAGTCCCAGGAAACTCCTTCTCAGCGTTTAACTGGGCAGAACAAGTCATATGAAACCATGGAAGACTTTCCTAATACCTCCATGGCCTCCAGGAAAGAAGTTTCTCAACTGTGCCCAAGGGACAGGAGTAGCAAAGTAGAAAAGAAATGTGTTTATGAAGATCTGACACAAATTAAGGTGCCAGGATTCCATATTATTCAAAAACACAGCCAGGGCAGGAAAGATGGAAAGTCATTAATGAGGGACCAGCTAACCTCAGGACCACCCATCTCTTACAACCCACACAAGCTTGCATGGTGTTTTTCCCACAGTAGGACATGAAGAAAATTCCAGGCCTGAAAGCAGGAACTCTGAAGGCACAGGGAAATGGATCTGCAGTGACTGAGGCATTCTATCCTGCACGGCTGTGTCATCCCCCAGCATAATACTCACCATTCCCACCATATTTTTAACAGCCTTCGGGCAGCATATAACAAGAAAGGAAAAGAGAGGAGAAAAGAAAGAACACAGGTTATTCTGTGCTACACAATGCCTGTGATCGGGAGCCCTGCAGTGACACATCCACATGCAAACCAGCATCCTGACTGCAAGATGCTCTATCCATAGAAAGAAGGGAGCAATGGAAGTGGCCTGAGCCACAATCAGGAGTCCAACAGCGTGGGAACAGGCAGCTGGAATCTGGGAGTGTCCAGATCACAACCAACTCCAACAGGCACACTCAGGCCAACCCATGTTCTGCCAGAAAGCTGAACATAAAACAAGCTCTTCTCTTGTTTTCCCTGGCATACATTATTGGCAATCCCTAACTTTTGCTTGCACATGTGGTGGTGCTGAAGTGCTCTCTTTGGTTCCTACCTTCTGCTTTGCACTACAGATAAGCATTTTCTATTCAGAGCAAAGACCAGGCTCCCTGCCTTGCTGCTTCACGAATGCCAAGAGCTGCTCCTGCAGGACACCCATCACCCACACAGGAGAAAGGGTGAGCACCAGCCACTGCCTGACTGGTCACCACGTTTTGGGTTTGAACAAAGTCTCCTCTCCTCTGAGACAGGCAGAGTGGAGCTGCTCACATCTGAGCTGTGGAGAAGTGGGAGGGGAAGAAAGGCAGCAGTGGCAGGGAAAGGGAGGGCTCAGCTGAAACTCCCCCAGCCTGTAGCTGGATAACTCTGTGCAAAGGAAATTCTGCCTGGGGCTTGGGCTACAGAGGAACATCTGCAAAACCAAAGCAACACCCTGCCAGCATTTACTGCATGGGGCAGCTGAGGAACCATGAGTGCATCTTTTGTTAGTTGTGTTCAGGCACCTGAATGCTTTTCCTTGGGTGATTAAACAATTGGAGGCAAGAAGGCAATTGTAAAATAATCTCATGGACACTAACACATTTGGATTTATTGGAATGTTTTCTTTTCCTCATCACATCCCTTCAACTCTTGAGCCTCCCTCTGGTGGCACTAAGGAAAATATAAACCTGTTACTCAACCACAGAAGTCTCAGGCACTGACAAAAAGAGCCAAGGCAAGAAAGCAAAATGCCACGAAGGACAAACCATAAGAAATATCTTGTGCACTACTGCAGATCATAACAAGAAACCCTTTCCTTGAAGCAGACTCAGTGTCATGGATTGACAAAACAGGCCTCTTAGTGGGTAACAGCAAAGCTGGGGCTCTTGTTTTGTGTGTTGTGCAGACAGGCAACACAACAGAATGAAGGGGAGTCTTCTGAAGCTACAGAGATAATTCCAGCTACCCACCATGGAACTTCCCTACAACACTTCTGCATGGGGAAGGAGAAAAGAAAGGTGAGCTGTATCCCCATTTGCTCTGTGCAGTGTGCTCATTCAGTAGAGCAGGCAAACGATCAAGATAAATGTCATTTGAGGAGCAACTGGGACAGCAAGAAACATGTAATGGAAAGCCAGCCAGGCTGGGGCACAGGGAAGGGTTAAGATAGGCACGCTAGAGAGACTGGAGAGAGGGAGGAAAGTGAAGGAGATTGTGGGGCCCAGGGAGGAGTCCCACTGCCTTTCTCCTGAAGGCAGCGATCCCGTCAGCAGAGCTATGAGCATGCACACCAGGAGCAGCACAGGCTCAGCAAGTTTTCTGACAGACCTTGCATTGTCCAAAGTCAACAGTACCTTGGGACTTTGGTAATTACAGTGGAGACAGACCAGCCAACACGAGCCCTAGACAGGATGGCCAAATAGCAATTAGTGGTTCTGCCACTCATTTCCCATATTTTGCTTCCCCCTCACTGCAGTAGGTATCATGTTTTCACTTCTGTCACAATGGTGAGGCTCAAGGCCATGCAGCCCAGTGATATACCTGCATTTTTCTCTTCCGGACACAGACTTCCATTCACACAAACAAGTAAGTTTGGAATTTCAACCCTGAGGTCTCATTGAGCTCTGGATCTATCAATCAGGGCATAAACCATTCTGGGCGTTCCTGAGGAACCATTCGGAAAATGGTACTGTGGGAAAACTTCCCAACTCACCCTGTTGATAAGCTGTTCTCCTGTTTCTGAAGCTGTGATAAGCTTACAAAGTGCCTGAAGTGCAGGGTTAGGCAAACCTGAAAAACATCAGCAGAAACAGGGGTTGTTCAGCATCTGTCTCTCGACTGCTAGACATGCAACAAACCTGAACAGAACACCGACTCAACTAATTCCTAAAATCTCTGCCCCATATCACTGACCAGAAGAGCAACAATTTCCAGAAAACAAAAGGTTTTCCCACTTTGCATCCGATTATACATTTTCTGACTGAGAGCTGGGAGAAAGGAATGGTCACTTCATGTTTCTCAGATTCTGGACCCAGGAGTAAGTGATTCCCATCTATGACAAAATTCTCAATAAGCACTGTCAGAACTTTTACCCTGCTAAACACTTCATTGATGTAAAACATCAGTGGTTTACAGCTTCCATCACAGGAAGGCAGAGGAAGGTTGATGTCTGCTTGGAGAGAGCCCATGCTGACCTGTTCTTACCTAGGAGGGACTGTATGGTGGTGCTGCAATGCTGCAGCCGGTCACCAGGGTCAGAGGTTGGGAAGAACACTGCTGCTGGCAGGCCACTGGCTGGAGGGTCCAGCCGAAATCCTACTGCAGTGAGTAGTGCCTGCCAGCCTGGAATGCCACCCACTTTATTCTCCACACTTTGCTGGGAGGTATACATGGAGTTGTGCTGCCCATTCTGGATTCGCTGCAACGATTTCTCCACCTTTGGGGAAAATACAGCATTAGGTTATTTTAGAAGAGATTTTTGTTAACTGGCTCTTTCTACACAGTGAGAAGGCAGGAACAGCAGGCTGAGAGACAGAAAACACATGGTTGAACATGCCTGTCTTACACAGAAGGATGTTAGTGCTCTTGAAAACAGGCTCCAGTAACTCGGCACTCACAGCTCTAAAATCACTGTGATGACTGTCAATGCTCTCTGGGATGCTGGGGAAGGTAATGCCACAGGAAACTAAGTACCAGTTTGTCTGTGACAGTTTCCCCTAAGCCTGGCAGCTGCATTTCTCCCTAAAAGATCTCATGTTCAGATTGCCGTTGCTTGCAGCCACTTCTTATCACCAAGCAAGAGTCTGCAGCTACATGGTAAACAGCAGAGATGTGTGTCCACAAAACACAGCAACTGGGAGCACTAGCGGTATTTGTAGGTTTCCCTCATCCTATGGACACTCCACATTCTTGTGGGACGGCAGAAGACACATTGGAAAGACAAGTATTAAAAGTCATGAAAGATTATTCTAGCCATCTGGCAGTTTGGCTTCAGCCTGGCTGCTCCCCACAACAGGCTACTCCACAGATGGGGATAAAAGTGCCTCTTGCCTTCCAAGCATGCAAAGAGGCAGCAGACACTGCTCTGCACTTCCACGCCTGCAATATTCAGAGCTAGTTTCCTTTAGAAACAATTAACCCCAATGATTACTTCATTTTTAAAGCAGAGACCCACCTTAACAGCTAAAACAAACCGGATGGGCCTGGGGAGGGTCTTGTCACAATACAATACAAGACTTCACTTACTTTGCCTCTTTTTGCTCTGGACACTTAATCAGGTGTCCAGGTCTTCCCACACTGACCCAGAGTTTTCACAGGAGATTACCTTATGGTAAGGGAGAGGGACTGAAGGTGCATATTCAAGTGGAAGTGGCTGCACATCAGGGTGTTTCTCTTTGTATTCACAATTTACAGGTGTATATCCACAGGTAACATTATCTCACGGCTACATTGGCAATGCCCTTTACCATGCCTGTGGTTTTCTCCCTCTTACCAGATGTAGCAGGACACGCAGAGCATCTCGTGCCCTGTCGGGGTGCTGCAGAATCTCAGTCAGGGCCTGTCCTACTAGTGAAGAAGGGCTGTTCAGCTTCATATCGCTCCCAATTAGCATGAAGCCTGCAGGATTCAGAGTAAGAGACAGTCAATCACCTTTTGTTATGGACAATGTTCAAAACAGAAGCAATAACCTCTGCCCTCTCAGACCAATGTTTCACTGCACTCAGCAGAGTGATACTCTTTTCCCAGAGCAGCTCCCTGCCCAGTCTCATAGACTGAACTTCCAGAAAGCTCTTAGATGCTTCTTACATGTCCACCTCTATTAAATCAATAGTGTTTTCCTGTTCAAGCAAATGGAAAAACACTGCATTGCAGCTAAACTTGTCCTAGCATGCTCCAGGAGTTCTTTAAAGCAGGACTGAATTCTGGGAAAGCACAGGGCACATGCTACTCCCAGCTACCTGGTGGCACTGCTCCTTGCTTAAATCAAATAATCTGGTGTAACAGCAACTAGAAGCCTGTCTTGTCAAAAGCAGATTCTTCCTACCTGCCCAGTTGGACGGATGGGAGAACTGCTTGCTGCCCTGTACGGTTTTCATTGCTTCTCCAAGGGCTGCACTGGCTTTCATCCCATTTAAAAGGGAGGAATAGAAGGCATGCACAAACATTTTGGAAGCAGACACAGGAACGGGCCAGAGTGACACTAGGACACACTGAGCCCCAGCAGCCAGGAACGCTCTTGTCAAACCAATGACTCCATCAGCAGTGACTTTGCTGTTGGATTCTTGGTAGGAGCCAAGAACCACTAATTTGACAGGAAGCCGCAGATCCAGGACATCAGCTGCTGTAAGCAGAAACTCCTGCAAAGGAGGGCAGTCCGAAATGCTCTCCACATCACTGGCATCATCCTGCATCCGAAGGGATTCTGGGATTGTGTAGGCATTCCCAAAAGAATTCTTGCTGCTGGCTGGAGTGCTGTCAGTGTTGGGTGTCAGGACCAAAGCAGCCAGTTTCCAGGAGACATGGGTTGCAAAATGGACGCATTCTGCCTGAGTGAGGGCACTCATGACCCTCTCTTTAGTTGCAGCAGAGCCAACTAACGGCTGGCAGCTGAGTAGCTCAGACACCATATATGCTTCCTCCTCTGCAGAGGGCATAGGTCCCCATAGCCACCTGTCCATAACTGCTGAAGGGAGCTTGGGATTTCCTATGACAGCTGCCATTGAGGTAGAACTGGAGTAAGCAGAAGTATTCTTCCTTGCATGGGACTACAGAGAGAAAGAAAAAATGGGGTTCAAAGATCTGTTTGTTATGGTGCTGGTAATGAAACAGCCTGTCTCTTTGCCTCTAAACAGGAGTCTGGTTGTCTTAGGTACAAAACCAACCCCTTTGTGTTTCTTTAGTTTCTTCCATTTAACTATTCCAAGGAACATCTGCTCTTGAGCCCAGTCAGGATTTCTATCCCAACATCTTGGGTGAACAGATAGGTAAGAAGAGAAAGCAACAGCCTTAGGCCAGGTCCCTTTGAGGGCTGTAGCAGAGCTCACAGCATGAAGAAGATCCCAGCCCCCCACCTACTTCACAGCTGAGGTGCTCAACACTCTCACCAGGGCTGGGAGTGCCTCGGCAGGGCAGCACATTTTGGGCTTCTGTTCTTGTGCCTGGCTGCTGCTTTTCTAGCACATGTAGGAACCTGCACTCCACAGGAGAGGTTCTATGAGAGTGAAGATTTATAAGGCAATGTCAGACCTTGGAGCTGGGATTCAGCGACTGGATGGATGGCACTGCAATGAGGCTGAAGCGCTCGTAGAGGTACTCATTGGAGGAACTGCCCTTCAGGAGAGCAAAAGGAATGAGGTACAGTTCTCCCTCCAGAACCAGGATCAGTTGGCGGTGGCGGCCAACAGGCCCACTGGAATGCATCAAACCCTAGAAAGAGGAGAAAGAGAATCAGCTCAGTCCTTTCACTCCAACCAGTGTCCCACCTGTGCTTCCCAAGGTTTGAAAATACCACATCAGAATTACACTCCATGTGACCACAGATGTGACAGGTGAATCCACACTGGAGTGGACACATCTCTACAGCTGGGCTGTGCTCACCTCTGCACAAACAACCCCACTGAGATGAATGAGCCCTGAGCGCACTGACAGGCTGCACAGACCCCACACAGCAGCTCCTGCTGCAGTACAAAACCATTGTGAACACCAACCACCGATATCTTGTCAGTATTATTCTCATCTTATCCTTTGAAAGGGAATATTTTTTCTGATACTGCATTTCAAACCAGCAGTTCCCTACATGGAACAAGCAGGGTTCACACCGTGATCCACCAGCACAGCACTCAAAGGTCCCTGGCTTCCACCTTCAAACACAGCCTGTCTCACTCTCTGGGAAGACCAAGTGAAAACCACCACACTTCAGATACAATCCCCAAGCTGCCTATTCTTGCTTTCCCACATTGACAGGGAATTTTGGTAAATGAGTCTCCATATTTGTCAGCACCAAAAGCTTACTCCTTCCATAGGTCCTATCAGTAAGTCGTAGAGTGCACGGAGTGGGGGTTTGGTGAAGGAAGTCTGCCTCCTTGGGAGAGATGATGTTCCATCCTTAACAGGAGACATGGTGCTGCTGAACAGACTGCTCATGCTCTGACAGCTCCTGTGGGCAAAAGGCAAGTGAGAGGTCAGCTGCAGAAATCTGAGGTCCACTGCAGGTTGTCCTGACTTTATAATGCTGACTTCATTCTCCCATTCAGCTTCATACCACAATGAACAACAACACTAATGGCAGGGTGAAGCAGCTGCAGACAGCATATTACATTGCTATGGAGCTTTTCTACAAACTCAAGTGCCTGAAGTGATGTTCACAGTTGTTACTGCATATGAATGTACAGCAGTTGTGTGCAGGCAAAAGAGACCCATTAACAACTGACTGCAACCACAGGAAGATTTGCGCTTGGGTTGTGCACCAACTAATCTAGCATGGCACCAACAAGAACTGTATCTATAGGCAAACAACAAGAAGTGATGATTATGCCTGCACTTGCTGCCACTGCTCTGAAGGGCTCCATAAAGTCAGATGAGAGAGCTGACCTGGAGCCCACTTCTGACATCCCCCCACACCCCTGCACGGGCTCCTGGCATCACCAGCCACCAAACACCATCATTCTGAGGAGACTGAGATGGCTACAGAAAGTTACTGCCCTGCTGAGGCAATGATGTTGCCCCATTCTGGTCTCACTAATCCAGCAGCTGTGCTCCCCAGAAATGTTACCCTTGTCTTGGTGCCACAAACAACCATTTTATGGGAAAAGGATAACTTCCCAGAGTTTTAACAGGTGGGCCTTAAAGAAAGAGCAGAGCGGGAAATAGGACATTGCACAGCAATGGCAGTGCACATCCCTCTAGTCTACGCTGTGGGTCTAGAAGGGCAGGGACACCTCACTGCTCACCCCCGCGCAGGTAGAGCCCCGGTCCAAGCAGAGCAGCCCAGCCCTGCCCTCCACACGCGCAGCCATGTGCCAGCAGGCGGCACTCGCCGCCTCCCCTGCTGCCAACACCAGGATTCACTGCGGGGAGCAGGGGCTTGATCATCCTCATCCGCGGAACCCCCTTCAGCTGGCTTTCACAGCCAACCAGTTCCAGATTTTTTCCTTCACCACTCAGACTGCTTTTTATTAGAGCAAAAGCAAGGGAGCATCATAAATCTTTCACATCTCTTGGCTGTGTGTTTGTGTACACAAAGAAGAGTGAGAAAATCTATAGGAGGAGGATGGACAGAGATCTCCTCTAGCAGGCAGCACAGACCTGGGGCCCCGGCCAGCCCACTCCATCCTCCCAAGCCAGTGCAAACAAATGGCTCTCTGGGTGGCTTGTCAATCTGATTTTGAGTGCAGGTGATTTCAGTGGGACAAGAGGGAGACTTGTCAATCTTCTGGACAAAAGCCCCTCTCCAAAGCACCCATGCTGGCTTCCCAGATCCTGCACTGACCATTTCTACCCTGCTCTTGCAATGTACACGGCTCCCGATTTCTGGGGCAGTAGAATCTCCCACTGGACATCTCTGCACAGAGTCTGCAGTGCTGCTTATGTAACCCTTTGTGTAAGGCAGCCTGACCTACAGCAAGCATAGGAAACAGCACAAAAGAAACAGCACAAACAGGGACTCAGGACTGCAGCATGGATCAGCATTAACTCTGCTTCCGCCCTTTGTCTGGGAAATGCAAGAACAAAGCAACGATCCCATGACAGCCTCAGAGAAAGGGGGAGAAAGCCCATGTCCTGCAAGCCTTGAGCTCAGACTGATCTGGCCTAGCACCAGCTTTCCAGGGCCTGGCTCTGCTTGCCAAGATGAACGTGGCTGGGCCTGGGCAGGAAGCAGGGACTCACCCCAGCATCAGCACAGAGCTGCTCTGGCCTTGGCACTCATCAGGACGCTGGACAAGTCAAACGCTACTCATGACCAAGCACAGCCATTCAGAAGGGCTGGGAGTCAGACTTAACTGCTGCAGTGGTCCAACAACAGACATCCATCAGGCCTGATCCTCTGCAAGCCTTCCTCAAAGAGGCTCTTCCTAGAGATACAGCCCCGAATCCACATTCAGGGCCCTGACACACTCCCAATACCGAGCTGTGGGAAGCTCCAGAAAACATTCAGATATGAGCTCCCTGCAGATGATTCCAAGGATCTGCAATTATCTCCAGAACCCACCAGTGGTTGCACAACACCCACAGACCACCCAGCACTGTGCTTGTGTGGTCTGTACTTGGGCAGCTACAGTGCTGCACCCTGCATGGAAGAGAACCACACAAATAGGAGATACTCCAATGCTGCTGCCCTATCTGTCCTCCAGAGACCCTTCTTTATCCTGGGCCAGCCAGCACTCCTGGAACAGCTGGAAAGCTGCCCAGTGGGAAAGGACCTGGGCGTGTTGGTTTACAGATGGCTGAATGTGCGCAGCTTGTGCCCAGGTGGCCAAGGACAATGGCATCCTGGTCTGTATCAGTAATAGTGTGGCAGCAGGACCATGGCAGTGATTGTGCCCTTGCACTTGGCACTGGTGAGGCCGCCCCCCGAATCCTGTGTTCAGCTCTGGGTCCCCCACTACGAGAGAGACATTGAGGTGCTGGAGCGGGGCCAGAGAAGGGCACCAGAGCTGGTGCAGGGCCTGGAGCACAGTGTGATGGGAACGGCTGAGGGACCTGGGGGGTTCAGTCTGGAGAAGAGAAAGCTCAGGGGGGAGCTGATCGCTCCCTACAGCTGCCTGACAGGAGGATGGAGCCAGGAAGTGGCTAAGCTCTGCTCCCAAGGAATAAGGGATGGGACAAGAGGAAACAGCCTCAAGCTGCACCATGGGAGGTTTAGGTGGGATATCAGGAACAGTTCCCTCCCCAGAGGGTGCTCAGGCATTGGAACAGGCTGCCCAGGGCAGTGCTGGAGTCACCGTCTCTGGAGGTATTTAAAAAGATGTGTAGATGTGGCACTGAAGGACATGCGGGCTTGGCAGTGCTGGATTAATGGTCGGACTTGATCTTAAAAGGTCTTTTTCAACCTAAACAATTCTATATTGCTCCTTACTCCCCAGTTTACCTTTTACAAATTCTCACCATGCTGCATTGCAGTAACTGCCCTTAGGGAAGTGTGTTTGACCCTCTGAACAGCATGAAGGCTGATTTTCATGTTTTCTGCAGGTGCATGGGAAGAGGACAAATTGCATCACCATGATGGTGGAGAGGTCATAGAAAAGGTGGGGAAAGTATATGCAGGTACAGACAGTGATCAAGTCCCTTGCTGGAGCAGAAGATGACCAGCAGGGAGAAAACCAGATTTTAACCTGAAAACCCAACAAAAGTCTAAGAGCTCTGAGCAGCTTAGAAAACAGAAGCTGCATTGAGACATGAGCAACTGGGACTACCCTGGGGGCTGTATCAGTGGCATCCACAGCTTAGGCAGCTATTGCCCAGTACGGAGACCACTGCAGCATCCCTTCAGTGCTTCTTTCTCCTCCAAAGCCCATGTCTTCTCAGAAGTTCCTTAAGCTAACTGCCAAACCCCCATGGTTTGGCCTTTCTAAGCAGAACTGCCCAAAAGATCTTACTGTTTTCTGCTTACAAGCCAGGTTACCTGGTGACAGCAGCCAGAGGGCACCCATCCCAAAACCAAGGGTTTCCTTTCAGTCACCCGCTTGTCGCCAGACATGGAGACTGGATGGCTCCAAACAGTCCCAGCATCTCCAGGGCCTCATTTGCTAACATGGGACCTTAACAACATGTGCAATTCCTGTGCGTGAGGGAACTTGCACTGGCCCAAAGCCATGAAAACTCCCTTGAGGATCTCCAATATTCAAGCACAAGATGTGAACATGCATTCAGCCCTGACATGAGGAATGCAGGGCCTGTCTTGGCAGTAGGAAAGACAAGCTCTTATTCTCAGCTTCAAGCAGGCCCTACTTCTCTTCATCCCCTGCAGTGCAGAAGCCAAAGCAAATAGGCTCCATACCTTCAATCCCTGCTTGTGAGCCACAGTTCTACCATCATCTGAAGCACTAAAGCAGCAACAATCCACTCAGCATTGACCTACAGCTACATAAACTCACTCCAGTACTAGCTCCAGAAAAAACATTGCACAGAGGAGGTGAGCTGGAGCATAAGGCTGCAAGATCAAAGCTTGTGCTCTAACCATTCAATCCTGTTACTTAACCAAAGTCTAAGAGCACAGAAATGCTCCCATTTCATTTCTTATCTCTTCTGCCATGTGCAAAACAGACGTGGCAATGAGCCCCCTGGTATGCCCCATCTGCAGGCAAAAGGTGGGCAGGCAGGCAGGTCATACAGCAGTGTCTTCTCATTCTCTTCATCTCAGTGCTCACGGTGAGATGTCAAGGACATGGTTGCTTCTAGTGCTCCTCTCAGTGCTTTTGTGAGAGTGCTTTTAGTTCAGTGCCCAAGTTGCCCCATCCCTGAGCTTCTCCTAAAAGCTGCAAACCAGTTACCTGACAAGGCACCCAAGGTAAGCTCCTGGATGTGGGTTCAAGGGAATACACTTAGCTCCTATGGAGCAGAAAGACACAGGTGCTGCATGGCTGGCCTCTGCAGTGTTCCTGAGGATTAGCATTCCCTGAAGCAGGATCAGATCATACTTCCCCCTGTAATCAGAGGGTCATTCTCCTGTCCTTCTAAGCCTGAGGAACTAGCAAAACATCCTGGCAATTCTGGGGATCTGCCTGTTTGATCCAAACCTCACAAGTACTCAACAGTTCAACCTCAGTGCAGCAGCTCGAGCAGAAATGCATGTGGAGTCTGGGAAGAAAAATCAGGGCAGTTGTTGGTGCCAACAGGCAGCTCCCAGTTTCACAGGGATGCTGTTACAGCTCACAAGCTCCAGCAATGGCTCACAGCACTGCAGGCTGATCACATTTCTTTTCCATCTGAGAAAGGCCTACGGTATCCTGCATTCCCAATCCATGCTGGAGCACAGATCCAATCAGAAACCCTGTGGTGCATCATGAACACAAAAGGACTGAAGGGAAAGGCCTACGGGCCCCTCTGCTCAGAAGCGGAGGGGGCTGCATGGTACTAACATACAAACCTTGTTCTTAAGAAAGATGCTTAATGCTCCCTTTACATCCACACTGTGAAGAATGGATGCATGAAGGACAGTACCAGTTTGCTGCCTTGTGCCCCTACAACTTGGAGCAACAGGGAGAGCAGGAGCAATGACACTGGCTGCACCCTAAACCTGCCATTAAGAGAAGCCCATCACCAAGACATGTCATTGTGCTTGCTGATCCCCACAATGCAGTGCTGTATTCTCACCTGTTCAAGAGGTTGTTCCTGCTGACCATCCGCAGGAAGCCAGTCGGGTCAGTCATTGCATTCAGTTTGTTATTCATCTCCTCAAACTGCTGGTCCATGATATCCCCAGCTTCGCTCTCGGTCTCGCTGCTGGCACAGGCTCTGCAGGGGAACAGCAGGGTGAAGAGCTCATTGATGCAAGACAGAGCAACAGCTTTGTGACAAATGCTCAGCCAGGCTGAGGGAAAAAGCTCTTTAAACAAAACCTCAACCAAATGCTCTCAATTTTGCCTGGTTTGCATCACCTCCTCCTGTTAAGACATACAAGAGAGTAACAACCCCATCCCCTCCTCTTCTCCTGGGTTCTTCAAGGTTTAAAGAGCGGCACACACTGATAGAAATACAGGATCCAAGCTCCCATGCACTGACAGCATTATGGAAGGTAGTGGCACTGAAATTTGAACACACAACTACAGTGAACTTAAGCAAGCAATGAACTGAGAAGTCAACCAGCAATTTTCACATGTGCTGTATGTATTTAAATCCCTCTGGTCTCTGCTAGCAGGCAGAGAACAGGTTCCAGGCCCTGCAGATGATAGCTGCTCCTGGGGTCTGGTGTGCTGGAGCACAGTGGCAGTCAGCAGTGCTGTAAGGAAGTGCCTGATTCACGTGGGGAAAGGGTTTCAAAGCAGAACATGACCTTTACCCACACCCACATGGAATACACAAGATTTGTTTAACTCCCTGCATATAATTGTGAAGTGGGGAAAGAGCTCCTGCCTGTGATCATACCACACGAGCCCCATGATCTCAGAGACAAGCATTAAACCCAGAATCCTTAACCAAAACCATACCACTACCATCACCATGAAGAGAGCAGGAAGACGACATCACAGTAAATTAGAAACTCATCCCTAAACCTAAAGACCGAAGGACTCTCTTCACCAGTAGGAGAATCTGTGGTGATAAATGGTTAATGGGACTGAAAACAGTGTCTGCAAATCTGTTACATGAGGCCTAACTGCAGATTTCAGTTGTGTATATGCATGTCTACAGGGTGACATTCAACCATCAACATGTGGAGACAGATATAATCTTCTGAATCACGCAACCCTGATGCTTTAGGAGACGGGTAGATGGAACCAATTCACTCCTGATTTTTTCCCCCCTCTTGTCCTTCCTGTCAGGATTCACACCTTAGGGTGAGCAACTCTGTTCTCCCAGAAAGAACAGAGTGCTCACAGTGCAAGTGCACATTAAGACAGAAGCATCAACATCAGGAACACATTTGCAAAACCCAGGAAACGAGAAGGCTGGAGGGAGCAATTCCTGCGTTTCCTTTAATGGGAATCACACAACTCGTTTCCAAGCAAGATTTGATATACATCATTCAGAAGGTGTGACTGAAGCTAATAGAAGCAGAAGTCTCAGAACTGATTTTATGTAAGAACCCCAAAACCTGAGATACTACCACCACCAAAGATCAGCCACTTCTTAACTGCACTACTCACGTTAGCAATAATGTCATTACAACGATCACTTGGATAGGCAGTGCTCATGGGCTTGTCGATTCTCAGGGGTTTAATATGGAGGAAGCTATTCCTCCATTTATGTCTCTTCCCTTACGTTTCAATTACTCAGCTGGCTGAGAGACTCTCTGCTTTTTCTCGGAGTACTTCATAAAAATCCCAGGCTAACAAGCAGCTTGTTACTGCTCACAGTGAAATGAATAATCCAGTCAGCAATAAAAAATATTGGTTTCCCTTCAGAAAGCCACCTTCACAATCATAAAAGTACAAACCCAAAATGCATCCAACCAAGACACAACTGTAGATCCAGTACACACAGACATGGGGATCCCTGGAGATGAGTTGTCTTTCAGTACTTCTGGTTTCCAACTGTCTCAACATGATGAATTAAGCACATGCCCACCTCGGCAGCACGTGTTATTTCCATCACTCAGTGCACACGTGAGATTGGTGGGTAACTGCACGAAACGGCAAGCTCAGGTCAAGTTCAAGACAGAGAACATAAGTCCAACATGACTGCTGACTGCAGGCTTGCTGTGCCAGAGTCACTGGTTTGGCTGCCAAAAGCAGCAACTCACCTGTCCATGCCCAGAATCCACTATAGATATTGACAGTATTTCAATCACACAAGGTCTGCCTTAGCTGGACTCCATCCTCGAATCTCTTGTCTCACTGCATGACTAAATCTCATCCTCTCCCAACGGCAATACTAAATGCTCAGGGATCCTTCAAAAGAATTTCCAGACTCCAATGTCATGCTCAGATAAAGAGGCTCAAACACCACATTCACCAGGAGTTTTCAGAATTGTAGTATAGATTTTTTAAATCTGTTTTTATCTTGTATCATCACTTACAAATAATCAGTGTCGTGGTTACAAAAAGCCATTTCACCCAATATAGAGATTCATTACCCAGCCTATGGGTTCAAACCTTACCTGCATACACCTATAGAGACACTTGGAGAAAACAGCCATACACAAGAAGATAAAGCAATATTTTTTGTTGTACAGTGAAAATTTGCCCCTGCTCTGACTCTCAGTTCTCAGACTGCTCAGCCCATCAGCTCAGCCCAGATTGCTGTAAACTGCTTTCAAGGGGAGAGTGGGAACCAGGATGTCAGACTCCCCATCCCAACATACCGGGTGTAGAAGGATTCCACTCCCAGGGCCTCCCGCACACTCGAGATGTGCTGTTCCAGGGCAGAGTTTGTTACTGTCTGCAGGGTCATGCTGTTGGCTTCATGGAAGTCCCCGGCATGTTCTGTCAGGCTGTCACCCAGATAACATTCATGGAATTTCAGAATTCCTGCAAGGCACCAGAATCACAGGTGATTTTTGCAGGGCAGACACAGTACTCCCAGCAGCTGGCTAAGAAGGTGGCACAGCCCCAAGCATTTGGCATTTCCAGGACAACTGAGGCACAGTATTCTGTGCCATGGCTCCACAGGGCTTTCCCAGAGTTCTCTATTAGAGCCTGGCTTTTAAAATCTGGTTTTGTACTTTGGAGATGGTGGCTCAGAGGTACAAAAGCAGAGCAGTACTTTTATGTAATGCTCAGAATGTATTTGCTATTGCAGCACTCTCATAAATTATAAACCAGATCTTTCATACAAGCACCTACCAGAGTAATTCACATTTCAGTAGATGTACATGAAAAATGCTTATTAATAGCCTCCCATCACATAAACTGAACACACAAGGCTGAAATGCTGAACAGGAGCATTGTTACTACAGCAGAGTCTCCTCATGTCACACAAAGATTTTCTTTTCACTCAGATGCATGAAAATACATTATATACAAAGAAAGAAAAAGAAGGATTAATGCATAGTAAGATATTAAAAGACAGCTTTCCACAATGGGTAAACCAGCTAAAGGACACTCAATGTTTTGCTAAGAATTCAACTATTACTGCAAATAAAACCTCTCTTCACTCAGACTGGCATATCCTTCCTGATACAATTAATACTACAGCCTGTGATCAACAGTAAAGGCTGCTCCGGATGCCCTGTTTGCCTCAACAGCATAAATTATTGAACCAGTTAAGAAGAGAGGAGGAAAAAGGAATAAAGCGACTCCTGCAGCAAGAGCAGCAAATAGAGAATCAGTGAGAAGGCTCTAAGGGTACCATCTCAGTGGGATAATGAGGCTCTTGGGTTGTCACAACAGCTACGCTCTCTTGTCAGCACTAACAGAACAAGAAGAGGTCATCAGGGCTGGGCTGGAATCACTGCTAAAGAGCTCCCCAGCAAAGCTGCTCAAGTGGAACCCTTGAAGCACCACAGCCCCTCTCCTGCCCAACACCTGACAGTGGCTTTCAGGAGGCAGTCACCAACTCACACACTTGAAGAGCGCAACTGTTTTTTATCAAGACCCAATGTGGGCAAGGAGAAGACTGGTCACAAAGCCTAGTAACAAACCCCATACCTCTGATCCACATAATTTCAGTAAGCTCAGCTTGATATTAATACTAGAGAATTACTGACATTTTACTGTGCAAACTGCAAGCCTGAAGAGCCAGTTAGAGACTGGCTGCATAGCAGGACACCACCGTCTTACATGTGTACATCCAACATTGCAAAACGCCTCAAAAAGCACATCTTCCAGTCACTGTCACCCCATCTGAAGTTAGGCAAATGTCAATATTTACTTCCCTTCACCAAGCATTTCTGGTGCAATCTCAATAGTGCTTTTTATCGCTTTAGCTGTGTCACGGCAAAGGGCTGCAATTATTAAATTATAGCCAGAAAGAACTCATGAAAATTTGCAGTCACCACTTTACTAGATAATGAAGAGCAGCTGCCTGCAAAGAGCCTTTCAAATTAATCCTCCTTGCTTCTCTGTGATAAGTATTCCCACATTCAGATGAGGAGAATTCAGAGGATCAGGCAGTTCAATGGCATATCAGGAAGTGGGGACGCCCTTCTGTTTTCTGCAATCCACTTCAGTGAATAAATGTCAAAAGCTTTTGGAAGGATAAAGCACAGAAATATAATTAAAGTAGGGATTCTTATGCATAGAAGATTCTGACAGAGCCAACATACTTGGAATCTCATTACTGCTCTGCCCTGTAGGAAATATATACAGATTGGAGGCTGAAAATGGAAATATTAAACACGTGAAACATTTCCATCTCCAGGTCAACATCAAAGCCCTGAAAAAGCACTTTTATGTCATTATTGCTGCAGCTATGCCACAGTTTTCAGTCTATTCAGCTTTAAAGTACTGGATAGAAAGGATTCCCTTGTACATTCACTCTGTTCCCAGACTTATTCCTAGGTACAAATGGTACAAAACTCTCCCTTTGTAAGGCTTGTTCACAGGCTCTCATCTCCAAACAGGACCTCACCTGCCCCAGGAGCCAGCAGCCAGCTGTACAGATAACCTGCAGCCAGTGAGTAGTAGAGAACAAGTCCCCTCTGGCCATTCACTGTCTCCAGGACCTGGTCAATGGTCACCGGAGAATAGGGGTCAGAGTCCTGCTGCCCAGTCTGACGTTCCACGAGCAGGTCAGCAAATGCCCTCGTTCGGCCTCTCTCTGCTACTGCCAATGCTTCATCATGGTGACCTGAAAAGACAAAGTCATCTCGGACCTGACACCAAAGTGGTGTGCAGTGCAATGTGCAGGAACTGGGACAGCTGCTATCCCAGCCTGAACTAAAACCTGAGGAAGCAGAGTCACAGCACTTCCTTCTGAAAAGAGTGGCCTTTGCCTTGGAATACAGTTCCACAGATCATCTTGGCTGCAGAAAATAACACAGTATGTGGAAAATGAGTCACATAAAAGCAAAGGAATGGAGGAAGCAAGAAAGAAGATCCAAAGGTGCCCAAAACCCAGACCAGGACAGCCTTATTTATGCTCTGGCAAAGAACTACTGTGGTGTGATGGACAGCTGGGGAGTGAAGAATGTAAAATGAACATGCCATGACATCAGTTGAGCTCTTGGCATGAGCTTGGAATTAAGACTCACCATATGATGGCATCTCTTACCGAGACTGACAAGTACTCGCTGCAAGGCCTGATAGGAGGATGTCTGCAGGTCAAAGAGTGACAGCTTGTAGTCTGTGCTGAGCTGCACCTCATGCCGGATGGTTTCAAACAGCGCTGAGGCCCGGTAGAGCTGGGAGGGAAAACAGCCACAGTCACATCCCTACAGACACAGCACAGAGCCCTGGCTGGGGGAGCAGGAGGATCCAACACACCCTCAGGCAGGGGCGGTCTGCCTCGACCAGCCCCTCAGGATGGCAGCACCCCAGCAGAGGGGAGGTGACTTCAAATGGAGCCTGAGCCTGAGTCAGCTCCTCCACAGGATGCACCAGACATTCCCTCCCCTGAGGACAGGAATGACCCACAGGGCTCCGAGGGCACAAGCCACCAGCACAGGCAGAGCAGGTATACCTGGTGCTGAGACTCCTCCAGGTTCCCACTCGCCCAGAGGGAGAGGCCAAGGCCATGACGGATTTTGGCTTCATCTTCTCTGCGTCCCAGCTGCTCTGCCAGCCTCAACCCTGAAAGGAGTCAGAGGGAGAGAGGGCTGAAGGCGAGAAGGGCTCCGGCAACCCAGGGGAGCCCTTCTGTGGGCTCACGTGGGCCCAGGGCACCTGTGGCAGGCGGGAGCTGGAGCAGTTCCCTGAGACACACTCAGTAAGCCCCTTTGGGAAGTTTGACTTTCAAACCTTGAAAGACACGCAGACAAAAATCACACTGAGCTGCCAAACAATGCCATAAGAGACACCTCCTGCCACATTAATGACTCATTTCCCACCAGCTTTCTGGCAGGCTCTGCAAGGTTCATGTACCGAGCCACAGCACAGGAGAGGGTCCTGGCATGAATGATCTGAGGCTCATTTCACTTTCAGCAGCACCTTGTGTTGTCCCCACTTCCATCACACTCCAAACCTCTCACTTCCACAGGCCCTGCCAACAACAGGGATGCCTCCTCTGAGGCACCTCAGGCTTCCCACAGGTGGGGAGCAGGGCCCTGGCATGCAGCTCGGCTACAGGCAGCCTCAGCAGGCTCCTCAGGAATCCTGTCACACAAGGAGAAGGAGCTGTATTCAATTTCTCCCAACTGAACTGAATTCCCTAAGCACACAGAATGCTGCCAAGGCCAGTTTCAGGAAAACCAGACTAACTGATGTAATTAATTCTTCGGCTTCCAGCTTCATACGCTCCAGCTATGCTGCTCATCTACTTCATCAAAGAGCCACCACCTTGAACAGACACTGTTTGCATGCTGGGATCCCCTGCAACAGCACAACTCCGAAGTCAGTGCTGGCCCTGGGGCTCAGCAGCAGCAGATGGCTCCAGGACTCTGAGGACCGAACCTCCCTCACCTCCCTATCAAATACAGCTTGTTCCCACTCACATCTTAGACGACACTTACCTGCCTGGTCTCACTCCCACCTGAACACAGAAGGAAAAACCAGGTGGCTATCAGGAAGGCACACATCAGTTAAGAACTTCTCTTAGGGTCAGACAGATCCATCATGACCTGACGTGACGTGGTTCTCCAGAGCCAATTCCTGGTATGCAGTGCTATTCTTAGAGAATGTTTACACCTTCTAGGCTCAGGGACAAACCAGCTTTATAAAGAGACTCTGCCAGGCACAGTCTGGATTAAAGCTCAGAGCTGAGGTGCCCCAGGAAGGCACAGATCATGCCTTGCAATGCTTTGTCTACAGGACACCAGGAAGGCTCTGACTGACACAATGTGCTGACCACAACAGTCTCCTTGGACAGCTGCTCACACGGATGGTCAGCAGTAGCTACGATGTCTGCAATAGCTTGTGCATCAAAGGCCATTGCCAGCCAGACACATCCTTTTAGTGCCACGCTCATAGCACCTCGCTTCCCTCCATGTCTGCAGGTTTCCCTCCTATCCCCCCACACCTATCACTGCATGTTGTGCTCCACAATTCAGCTGCTTACCTTCCTGCAGGTACATCACAGCCTGAGAGTAGTTCTGCAAGGCATGATGAGTCCTCCCCAGGCTGCTGTAAGACACAGTTTTGGCTACCAGGTCGTTCATCTGTGCTGCAATGCTGAGGTGCTGCTCCTGATAAACCACTGCCCTCTCATAGGTGCCCAGGGACTCATAGGTCAGGCCCAGGTTCCCGTAGGCTCGGCCTTGGCAAGCAGGGTTGTTGGTCTCCTCCGCAATCTGCAGGTCCAGCTGGTGGTACTGCAGGGCTGTGTCGTACTCTCCCATCTGCTGGTAGACGCCACCGAGCCCACAGGCAGCATCGCTCTCCAGGGCCCGGTCCTTCATCTCTCGAGCAATGTTGAGCTGCCGCTCCAGGCAGGAAATGGCTTGCTCATAGTTGCCCAGCTGGCTGTGCAGGCTGCCCAGCTCCCCATACGCCTGTGCTTTGTTAAATGCCTCCCCCAGCTCATGTGCCACTACAAGCCTCTTCTCAAAGCACACCAGAGCCTGCTGCAAACTTCCCATGGCCCTACAAGGAAAGCAAACAGCAGCATTTATTTTGCCAGTATTTTCCTGAAAGAAGGTGTTCTGTCATTTTCCCTAGAGGCCAGCTCAGGCCTTTCCAGCCAAGACAAATGCCCCCTCCAGGAGACATCCCCAGCACCTTTGAATCAACCTCCTTCTTCTGCCACCCTGTGAACTTCTCTTCCTCTCAAGGCAGAGCAGCATCAGCTTTGTAATTTGAGCCAGTAGCACAGTCCTCAGCACCCAGAGGACTCTTACGCACTCCTGTGCCACATCCCCATGCACGTGTACAATGGCCACACAAACACACCACATCAGTAACACAGTGCACCCGTTTGTACTTCCCCATTTGTCACTGGAGTATGCATGCAGTGCTCCTTACCTGTGCCCATTGCCCAAGCCCCGGTAGGCCTTTGCCTGATCTTGCATGCGGTTCAAGCTCTGAGCCACAGACAGGTACTGTTCATAATACTTGATAGCTTCCTCAAAATCTCCCAGAGCCTCGTAACAGTCTCCCAGGTTCCCATATGCTCGGCCCCGATCTAACACAGACTCATTGCCACTGAGCTGCTGCAGCATGGCCAGCTGCTGTTCAAAGTAGCCAATAGCCTCCTCCATGACATTCATGTTCATCTTGGTAATGCCCATGTTACCATAGACTTGGGCTTCTACGCTGGGATCCTTCAACTTCTGCCCAAGCTCCAGCTGTTCTTCGTAACATTTGAAGGCCATGGTGTACTTCCCAAGTGACATATACACTGCGGCAAGGTGCCCGTGTGCTCTGCATTCACCCAGCATATCTCCCAGCTCCTGGTACACCTCCAGCTCCTGCGTGTGGTAACCTAAAGCCTTGTCACACTTCTGTACCATTCTGTATGCAGAGCCCAAGGCTGCGTAGGCACTGGCTTCCAGTCTCCTGTCTTTAACATGATGGGCTAAGCTCAGCTGCTGCTCATAAAATTTTATTGCACCATTTACGTCTTTTTTACAGACAAAAATATCCCCCAAGTTCCCCAGAGCTCGGAATTTGGCCTGGGAATTGTTCAGAGACTGAGCCAAGGACAACAGGTACTTTTGACACTCCTCTGCTTTGCTGAAGTCCATCAAGGCTTTGAAGGCCAGACCCAGGTTGCAATAGGCTTTAGCTTGGCTCAGCTTGTCATGAAGATCCTTCGCTAAGGCAAGGTCCTGCTCGTAGTACTTAACAGCTTCCTCATAGTTCCCAAGGCAGTAATGGGCGTAGCCAAGGTTATGGCAAACCTTCCCCTCCCCTTCCATGTCCTGCAGCTCTGGGGACAAGCGCAGGTACTGCTCGTAGTAAGGGGCTGCCTGCACGTACTCTCCTCGTGAGCAGTGGAAGTTGCCCAAGTTGCTGAGGGCCCGTGCTTCACTCTGGATGTCTCGCAACTCCCGGGCAATGTTGAGATGATTCTGGTAGTGCTGCAGAGCACGGTCATGAGCACCCAGTGCTTGATAGGCAACTGCTAAGTTCCCGTGTGTGGATGCCTGGGAGGCACGGTCATTGACTTCCATGGAGATCTGCAGCTCCTGCCGGTGGTACTTGACAGCCTGGTCATACATGCCGAGCGCGTTGTAAGCATTGCCCATGTTGCCATAGGCCCGGCCCTGGGCTGCATAGTCGCTCAGCTCCTGAGCTATGGACAGATGTGCCTTATGCAGCCGCAGCGCAGTGTCGTAGTCGCCTTTCATCTGGTGAATGATTCCTGGAAAGCAACAGAGACGGGCTCAACAAAACCACTGCTCCACACAAACCCTTGTGCAGGACTGCGCCATGCCCAGGGCTCCCTGCAACCCTGCCCTTCCCCACAGCACCCAGTGCATCGCCAGCACGGCCCTTCTCACGCGAACCACTTCATTGCTCCTAACAGGCACATCCCAGAGCAAGTATTACACGTCAAGCACAGAATCACAACAACTGCACGTCTTGGCTTATAAAATGCCCATTTTCTGTTTTAAGCATGCTACTTCCCCTCACCCCCGGCACTGGTGGTAGCTGCTGGCTCCAGAGCTCATACTCCACATGCTGAACAAGGAAGCATTTGCATTTGCTTTTCAATTTTAGTCAAATCATCCTGTACTCATTAAGAGACAGGAGCTCTGACTCTGCCAAAACTAAATGTTCTGCTTCAACTGAACTCTGTGCTAGCAATACACGTGGCTCCTTTGCAAACACTTGTGAGCGGGCCCAGAGATTCAGGAGCCACTGAGGAAGCCCCTGCAGACACCAACCCTGCAGATTCATCAGTTCCTTGATACCTGAAAACAACTTCAGGTCTTTCCTTGCCCCTAAAAGAAAACAGCTTCCAATTTCCATCTCCACATCACACCCACCGTGGTCAGGGGGAAGAGATGTGGAGGACTGGGATGCGGCTGCCCTCCTGTCACTGACCAGTGCAGCATGCTCTGATCAGGCCTGTGCCCCAGCCCTGTCTTGGTTTGAAGACAGAGGTTTTCCAAGTGAGCCCAGAACATGAGGGCTGAAATTTGCTTCCTCGAGGCAATTTGGACCTTGCAGAGTGAAACCCCAAGTCCCATTACGTCAGCACAAAGCACTGTGGCTGCATTACCTGTGCTTGTCACAGCAAGTTGCTCAGAAATCCTGCTCACTTTCCTAACGAGGCATCAGGACGAGGCCATTTAGAAAACAGGGGCAGAAGAAACCAGGATCCAAACAGCAGACGCTTGGCTGCCGCTGACAGTTCATTTCTCTCCCCCGCACTGCAATCATGACCAAAGCTGGAGCTCATGGCAGGAAGGACTTGGATCCCCAGTGTCTTAGTCCACCTCTTGCCCAAATCCTTCCTCAGCTCCAACAAAGCTGGAAGGATGGGATTATTATGGAGGAAAGATGAGACAACCTTATGTACCAGTGCAACAAGAATGGGGTGATGAAAATCAGCAGTAAACTAAGCACAGACATCTACTTCAAAACTACCAGGGCAAAGTCATCATCTGGAAACAGGAAGAAAAGGAGCTATCCAGCAAATTATTTCCAGTATAGAAAGGCAAATTCCTGTTGGATGCAGAAGAGTTAATTTAAAGACCAATGCTGGTGTAACAACAGAGGGCATGAATCCTAGAAATTATTTTCACTAACTGAGCACCAAGGGTCCAGAACAGCTTTCTTGTTGTTCTACTGCCCTACAGTAGAACAACATCACTGTAAAATGGAGCGTGGTTAGTTTATGAATCATGGTATTTGTATTACATGGCATGTGCAGTAACAGGAGACTGGATTTGATGCCGCTGGAGGCATCTTCCTCTGTTCTCAGTTTAATCACTGATTCCCTGGGTAACTCTGAGCTTCTGCAGGTTTTCTGGGAGAGTGTCTGAGGCCAGCAACAACTACTCATGAGCTGAAGAATTACCCCAGGAACCAGCCATGGTGCTGCAGAGCACACAGACCATTTGCTCTTAGGCCACCTGCTTGAAAGTGCTTATGCCACCAAGTCATGACATGAGCAATGTTATCCTAGCCTGAAGTGCCTGCTGCAGGACAGGACTCATCGGCAAGCCTCTCTATAAACACATTCATAGATCATTTCCTTATGCTTCATCAATCCCAACTGTGTCATGCTGAGAAATAAAACAGAGCCTTACTCCTCATGGAACTTAGTAGGAAAAACGCTGCCAGGACACTGCCAGCAGCTCCCAGCCACAACCTGCTGAGGTTTGCAGATGGCAACAGGCTGAAACACTGAGCCACAGGCAGGCAGGAGGAAGACTGGCCGGGAGGAACTCATGCAGGCCCTTCCCACCATGGGGCTGGAAACACCCCCCAGATCTCACAGAGACCACACGGAGAGAGCCTGCCAGCGACGCACCACACACTGGCTGCTAGTCCCTGCTGAGCCTCGCTGCCCAAGTGCCTGCAGTGAGAGCCCTCACCCAGCTCACTCCCTGCTGTGTTGTTGCTACTCAGTGGTGCCCATCATCCTTTCTGTACAAGCTGCCATCCCTGCCCTGATTTCCAAACATCCTGCTCTGTGTCTCTCTGGCAATTGTGTTTTCCCATCCTCAGTCTACCCTCAGCTATACACTTAAACAAAGCTCTTGCCAAAGCCAGATTCAACGCTGGCTCTGGACTGGAGACACAGGGCTTGCTCCAAGGGGACACTGATTGCACTTTGCTACTGGTTTCACGTATGTTTTATCTGCAAGCCATATCAAGCACAAACTGTTTCACATTCCTTCCCATGTCCTGTGCAATGCAAGCTCCTTCACTGCAATCTTTGGCAACAAAACAACTGCAAGAAACAGACCAGAAACCTCTTAGGAAAAAAAGAGAGGCTCATTTTGGGCTGCAAGGGATTCTGCTCATTCAGAACATGCTTTATTTAATATCCATCTCCCTACACCTAGATCAGTTTCCAAGTTGATACCTTAGAAACCAAGACAACACCCAGGAAGGTCCGGCCTCTGACTTGGTGCCTCTATTGTTCACATGGCACTAAGATGGGAAAATTTACGCTGAAAAAACCATCTGCAAGCTGCCTGCCTGCAAGAAGGGTTGGAGCAGCATGAATTCACGTTGCCACTTTTAACATCTGATACATTAAAAGAATGTATTAAGAGATAATGTCAGTAGCTTGGTGTGAAATCCATACTTCGGCTTGCAATTTCTCTTGTGCCCAAGGAATCCTTCTAAACAGCTCTTGTACTAGTATATCTACTGCTGTGTGCAGAGCACAAGACGCTCAATCAGGCTGAGGTTCCTCTGGCCACCTCTGTATCACCAGCTTTAAGATGTGAATCATACTCCTGTCACACAGTTCCTCTCCTTATTTTTCCATCTCAGCCATCTTACCTTCCTTGGATCAATATCTCTCATAGCACTGGTGATTATTTTAGCAAATACACAGATGACTTGACAGAGAAGAAAAGTCTTGGGTATCCAATGTCTTTTAGGAGGCCCTAGTGAGCACACAAGATGCCACAGCTGAGCCTCAAAGGTAAGTACCCTGAAGAAACTCCACTTCACTATGAAGAACAAGAGAAGTCAGCAGACAGTGAACCCTTGTTAAAAAGCCATTGACAACTCAGGTGCTGTTTCCACAGGAGTGGTGGATAAAGGATGAGGATGCGAGTGAGAAGTCCTACGCTCACTGTATTTGCCACTCACCCTTAACATGGAGAAACTCACAATGGAGGAAGAATGTCAGGGATGTTGACCCAACCCAAACTCTCTCCCCCACTGCACTTCATACTACACTTCAGGATAGATATGAAACTGAGTAATCTGGGGCTGGCGATAGTGGGAATTCCTGCCCCAAGACACCAAACTCTCCTGTCCCACATGATGGAAAAAGCAAATGGGACAGGAAGATGGCAAATCAGACACTGAGCATAGCTTTGAAAGGCAAATGGCAGCCAGAGTAATACAATTTATACTAGACAGTTACTGAAACAGTCCATGCTGCCACTCTCTAGAGAGGCTATGGATGGAGTTTCACCCTGGAAACTACGTCCACCAAAAAAGCTGCTCTCTATCGCAAGCCCTGCTCAAGCAAATTCCCAAAATTTCATCTAAAAAGACTGAGGTTGCTCTTGGGGAAAAAAGGAACCTGGTAAGAGACTCCACACAGCACCTCCTGCTGTGCTTCCATCACTTGCCAGCAGTAATTACAAAGGACAGCCCAGGAAGGAAAGGTTCTGACTTGGACTCCAAAATCATCACCTACCAAATATATTCTCTCTTTGTGCATTCCTCAACAGACAAAAATGAGGTTCGCAGATGGATGGGAGATGAAGCCTTCAAAGTCCTAAATGTTTTAGTCATCCTCTTTACTGCCAAGAAAGGAGAAAAACAGTGAACACATGTTTACCAGGAGATACCCAGGACAAAACCAAGTCGCATAACAGAGAACAAAGCTGCACTCTCCTCACCCTTGGAGCCTGCTGTCACATTAGTTTGCTCAAGCTGTCACCCATCTGTTGTGGCACTTAAGAAAGAAGGATCCAGAAACACACTGTTGCATCAGTATTCTGACTCATTCTTACAGCTAAAATCATTGACTTCCAAGTAAAAGAGAGTCTTCTGGTCAGGGAATTAGACTACACTCTGGAACAGCACTTAAAAGACACAGCACAACAGACGTAAGACAAGAACCCAGCAGACATGAAGGGAGATGGCCAGAGACAGCCTTTACTGCCTTGTATCTAATATAAAGCACCAAAACCGGCACAAGTTACATTAATTCACAAGCTTTCCTTCCTTAATGATGAACATAGATCTGGGTAGAAACCTGAATAAGACATCAGCAAAATAATCACAGAAGATGTATTCTGCCTCTGCAAATCAGTGATTTTCCCAGTTCAGGCACAAATCCTGGGGTAAAGGTTGGACTTGATGATCTTAAAGATCTTTTCCAACCTGGCTGATTCGATGACTCTGTGAAATCGGCACAGTAAAAACTGCCAGACCAACTCTGGAGCAGTTTTTGTAGCTCCCGTGCTGGAGGCTGGCAGAAGCCAAAGGGGTCTCCAGCCCTCACTGGCGTTACTCAATGCAGAGCAAACCTCTGTGTCGTGGTGGGGTTACGTCGTGGTGGATGCACCATGGCTTGTAGCTTAGACTGAGCTAAGACTGCACTCCACGAACCTGCTTCCTTCAGAACATGCTGAAAGCTGACATGGAGCAAAAGAGGTTCTGAAGCTCGCACATGGTGGGAAAAGCACATCCCAGCCTCTGCGCTGGTGCTGACAGTACCTATGCATGCTGCACTGTGGCTGAGCACAGTCAGAGCGGGGGCAAAGGGAACTGAGGCGATCACTCACCTTCAGCATCAGGGAGCAGGTGGCCAAATGCAACCACCACTTTTTGACCCCAACTGAAAAAATGCTTCAAGAGAAAATACCTGGCTTCTTTGGACAAGATGCCAAGCACATGAACACAGGTAGAAAAGTTCTCTTGTAACTGCAAAGAGATGCTAAGCACCAAGGGAGACTTTAAACCGTGTTATTAATCAACTGAAGTGTCCTCTCTCCATCGCAGTGAGGACCCTGAAGAGCTGCAGAGGCTGACAGCCAGCTTGCTACATGGAGCCTTGGCATCTGGAACCACCATCTGCTTTGCAAAGGTTGACAGTCTGAGACTTCTGGTTAAACTCCACATCTCCTTGTTGTGGAGGGCTTGGTACGCTGTGACTTGTCCTCAGTCCATTACCTTCTGCTTACCGAGTCCCAGAGCGCATCATGTCTCCCTGCAGAGCACTACAGCAGCTGCGCTGTGTCACGCTCTGTGTGTGTCTTGCTCAGCATTAGACAACACACTTAAGAGAGCTCTCTATCTAAATCTGTGAAATGCAAACAGAAAATGTCTGTCACTTCAGCAGAGGCCAACTCCAGCACTCTGGCGTGGAAACACACTTAGATACATTTTTTTTTGCCTGTCAGCATGGTTATTTTGATGAGGTTTTGTTTTGCATGTGGATTAGATGAAAGAGACAATTAAGACTTGGCTTTTTAATTGGTACTGAATGCATTTTAAACAACAGTAATAGACTTTCTCAACAAGAACTGTATGTTCTCTTTCTCCAGTATAACTTAACCCTGACAGAGAAGACAAAAATACAGCCAAATAACGGCTGAAACGTGAGATCCTGCACTCAGAAGCTAGGAAAGCTATTCAAATATGAAGTGCAAAGTGGCTGAGTCAGCATACCAACTGAGAGTTAGATTTAGGCTTAAATCCAACACAAGAAAAACATTCTTTGCTGCATCAAAACTCCTTGTCCCCCCCACTCCCTCTTTTTTTTACAAAAACTGCTGGAATTACATGCTGAAAGCATCATTAAATCCAAAGCTGCTCTAAGATTAATAATGATATTAAGTTGAATTTTCTAGTTCTAACTTGATTGATTTTGAGCCAGCAAAACGGTGACAGAATTTAAGCTGCAAGCGGTTCCTGTGAAGGGTGAGGAGCAAGAGCAGTTGGTTCCTTTAGCAACAGTGCTTTTTCATTCTGGGGTGAGGCAAAGCAACTACAGCGAGTATCAGCACTTGCACTGAACTGCTAAGCCCATCTCCCCTCAATGTTTCTGTACCAGTTACCAGTTTGTTGGGCTTTTTTCATGATGCTCAGTAGCCCAGAGACAGACTCCACTGAACACAGAGGCAATTGGAAGAAATACTACAGAACTTGAATGAAGTTTTTTCTTTCAGCAGGATTGCTGTGGTCTGCCCAGCAGCAAAGGGCTCACAAAACCAGGAGGAGATGATAGGGAAACCCCAAGATGGCTCATCACCACACTGATGTAGGGAATTGAAAACCTAGTGACAGCTTCCATTTCCCTTTTTCCTCAGACTGCTTCTCCTCTGTTTCATGGATTCGCTTAGAGAGAACTGGGGCAATTCTCCAGAGAGCAGCAAGTGCTTCAGAAAGAAGGCAAATGAACGTGGATCTGACCTCTGCAGGTTCACCAGTGTTGCTCAGAGCACGTCCACCCCCATCTCACAGGTGCTCATGGCTGAACACAGCCATGCCACCAGAACAGCCTGCACACCCTCTGGTCAGCTTCCACTGGAAACAATCACATTATGTGAAGGTTCACAGCAAGAGGAGCTTTCCCTCGGTGCTGACCATGAGTTGGGAAGCCAGCTGTGTTCCCCCAGTCCAGCCGAGGACAACACCTCCATCTCCCCACCAAGGACGCAGAGTTCACACCTCACCCTGCTCCCTGCCTGGACAACCCAAGATCCTGCCCCTCCATGCGGGTCCCTCTATCTCCGTCACAGATCACTGGGTCCCTCATGTTTCTGCTTCTCCCCAAGACCAGCCCTATGCTGGCACCAGAAATGGGGGACATGGTTTGTGCTTTGCTGGATGCATCTGCTGCTGTTCTCTGCAAAAGCCCTTCCATAAACATTAGACGAATCCAGATGCAAGGCTTCATCCCCCCACCCTCTTGTCTGTATGATGCCTGCTGCTAAAAGAGTCAGTGCTCACTGCTCTCTAGCTAAGTAACCACAAGCACTTTTGCTTCACAAATCTGTTTTGCCCCACACATGCCCCAGTTCCTGTAAAGGAGCAGATTCAAAACACTAATGAGAAAGCCAGGCCTGTTCTGTGTTCTTCAGTTCACCTTACCTTCTTCATTCAGCTCCTGAAGACTCAGCTATTAAGAGAAATTAAGTAATTCATCAAGCTCTTTTTAATTACCTGCTACTGATAACATCAGAATACATTAGCACCTACAACAGAACCAAGCACCAACTGCCAGCAGCTAAATTTACAACATGGGGCAGCCTGCAAGAGATTATGGGGCTGCCAGCAAACACACATTTTGTTATACAGACACCAGCCCTGTTCTGCCACTCCCAGCCAGCTGAGAACACATCCCCGGTGGCAGCTGGAACATCAGCAGCACAACCACCACATCCCATGGCAGAGGTGGAAATGATTCTTTGGAGGCTTCCACATCTGGTGCTGTGAAGCAGCAGCACGAACGGACTTGTGATACACTACATCAGCACACAATCTGCCAAGTGCCTGCTCAACTAATGAAGACAGGCTGGTGAAAGTGGGTAACTGAGAAGATAGCTCACAGGAAACCTCCTGCGCCCTGGAAGCAGCTCTGACAGTCACTGCGTTCCCTGACAAATTCTGCTCCACGTCAGGGCCTTACCTAGATTGGAGGAGGCTCTGCCTTCAGCAGCTTGGTCCTGCAGACTCTCAGCGATGTGCAGCTGTTCTTCATGGTACTGCTTAGCCCTCTCCAGGTCCTGCATGCATCTAGCTGCATGGCCCAAGCCAGCATAGGCTCGCATCTCAATGGCCTTCTCAGCCAGCTCCTGGGCCAACTCCAGCACGTAGTTGTGGTAGGACATAGCTTTGTCAAAGTTTCTCCGGTAGTGGTAAGCACTGCCCAGGTTGCTGTAGGCTCGAGCTTCCTCCCGCTTGTTCCCCAGCTCCTTGGCGATCTTCAGGTGCTGTTCATGGCACTGCACCGCATTCTCGAAATCCCCCATTGCAATGTACACTGCCCCCATGTTGCCCAGCTCCCGTGCCTCGGAGAGCTCATCTTTGGACTGCTTTGCAAGGAGGACACACTGCTTGTGGCTTGCCAGAGCGTTTGGGTAGTCCCCAATGGCTGTGTATACATGGCCCAGACTGCTCAGTGCTGAGGATGCTGCCTGCAGGGATAAGAGAGAGAAGTCAGTCAAGTATTCATGGAAACAAGTCGGATGGCTCCAGCCTAGAAATCCAAGCCACAAAAGGCCATTCTGGAGAAAGAATGTGACTACCAGCTAGAACACCTGCTGAGTTCTTCTACACCCCTCGGAGCAGCTGAGGCAGGGGCAGGAGGAACAGGGTTGACTCAGGAAGAAAGGGCAAGGATTAGCTCTTTCTCTGAAGCGTACGATGTGTGCATGGTAGAGGGGAAGGACAGCGCTGCAGAAGTGCAGAGACCACTGAGGAAACAGAGAGAGCCATCACTGCAGGAAACTGCTTCAGGACCAACCTGAGCTGTCTCACAGAGCAGAGCCCCCCCTGAAGGCAGCCACACCTCACATCACCTCCCAGGACCTTTAACATCTTTAACATCTACACCAAGTCCTGCCAACATGGCAAACGAATCCATGTATGGCAGCTCTTCAGAAAACAGACAAGTGCTGATACTCGCCTGCAGAGTACATTGCAAACTAACGCCTTCTTCCATCCTCCACCAAGTAACCTCACATCCTGAGACCCTGCAGGCTGATGCCAAAGCACTGCCAGAGACGAGAAGCAGAAAGTTTAACCTGACATAAGGATGCTACAGGCTGGGCCTCTGTGAGGACTCTGCAGCCTTTTCTTTCCAGCACAAACACCCGTTGAATACCTGCTGCTGGAGAACCTGCACACTTGCAGCTAGCATTTGCTTGAAGACAGGAGATGCCTCTGCTGCTTACCCTATAACACCAGCAGGCCAGAGTGCATTCACCAGCATCTTTACATACTTCTGCTTTGCCTATCACCCCATGGCTTTGAAGACCACAGTCCTCAATGTGCAGCACCAGGGCTCTTTTAACACAACATTGTTATTGACCCCCGAACAACCTTGGGACTGCAGCAAAGACAATGGTGTTCCAGTAGCTGGAGCATCTGTTCCCTTGGGACATCTTAAATAAACGCAGCTATTTGAAAACTTGAGTTCTTTACCACTGAAAAGCAGCTGTAATTTAACAAGAAAAACTATCTGAGAAGCAGCTTCCTTTGCCGGCTCTATCTGCCAGGACACAGGCCTTGCTTCCCCCTGGCAGGGCCAGAGCAGATGCAGCCAGAGCAGGGCAAGGAGCCAGAGCAGGGACATGCTCCTCCTGCCGGATGCACATGTGCTGCCTCAGCACGGCTGCTCCCGCCAAGGCCCTGACCCAAGTCCTCGACAGTCCCTGCGTGTGCATTTCCTTTGCTGCCCAGCTGCTGCTGTGACGCAATTCCAGAACAGCCGTCCCCAAACCTCCAGGAAGGAGCAGTCAGGGTGAGTGAGTGCACAGAGATCCATCTCTCTTCTCCCTAGCACCCTGCTCAGGAAAGATCCAGTCCCCCCTTCCACTCGAGATGGTGATAAGGTATCTCAGGACACTTGTCCTTGCTATTTGAAATAGCATAACCCTGTGCTACCAGCGAAGAGGCAGCCTCACCCTTCTCCCCCCTCTATGACTTGGATGGCCCCCCAGCACACCCAGCACTGGTGCTGTTTGGTTAAGGAGCTCAGCACCTCACAGTTGGAACCACACTTTGCTATTGAAATTGCGTCTCTGAAGAAACAAGCCTTTTGTGACTTTCAAAACAGTGGCAGGAAAAACCATCCTCAAGATGATTTCTACTAAAACTATTACCCCAATTGGAAGTCGTGCTAAGGCAGGAAGATCTATTGGCCAGAGTAAGAGGCAGCAGCATTAACAGAGCAGCATTTCCACACCAAGGAACTGTAAACATGTTGTGCTGATTCAAATTAACAGGGAAACCATCTTTTCTGATGCAAGAACCCGAGGTGACAGATTAGCTATTAAACACAATTTACAGGTCATGAGATAGAGAAGTTATAAGAAGCTCTGTCAATAGCCAATCTGCATTTGCTCTCCCTGAGGCCTCCTTTCAGGCAGCTTAATTATAATGGAAGAACTGCCACAATTCTAACGGTCTTAATTCTTTTCACTTAGTGCTGCAGACACACTTCATCCAGCACAAGGGACACTGGGAGAGCAGCAGTGGCAGAGCAGGAACCGCTCCACAGCATCTCTGTAGCACCACAGCACCGCGTGTGGGTCGGGCAGCTGTGGGTGCAGTGCTGACTGCATACTGCCAGGACATGCCATAACCGACTACGAGTAAGTTCCTTCTGCTGCTGTTAATTAACACAGACCAGTGACGGGAGCAGCAACTCCACAGTGACACCGTGAAGGGCTGGGGACTCAGCTACTGACATGCTGCCATGTGGTCAAATAGTTTCTTGGGCTTGGGAGGTGTTTGGCCAACAGCAAGCACCTCAGGTGCGTGCAGCATCTCTTCTCCAGCACAGTGAGGATCAGGCACTCATGGGGGCAATCAGTGGAACAACTGTGGAGCTTGACATTAAAGCAGTGTTTAGGAACAATGTGGTGGTTACGTCTGCTGGGGGACACCAATGACTCACTTTACGGGGGTAGTAATAGGATTCCAGAGATAAATTCTTCACTGTGGACTTAATAAATCCTCCCCAAAACAGGATCCACTGGGAGCTCCAAGCGGCTCACGCACTGCACCAGCAGGTATGGCTATTCCCAGATGCACCCACCAACTAGTCTAAATTCTGCAGCAAGAGTGAAGGTTGGTATGACTGAAACACTCCAGCTGTGTTAGCACAAACCCCTGCTTGGTAGCAGGGTGATGGGAGCTATAGCTTCACACCAGCAGGCTTTGCACCCGCAAACAAAGAAAATCAATGCTTTATATATCTGACAAAGACAAAACAGTGGGGGTTGCTCACACCTCCAATTACGCAATTTATCACTTTAATAGAAAGCATATTCTTCTGCCACTGAACTGAGGCACAGAAGGGAGTTCTGAAAAAGGTTTCTAATTGCTCTTTTTCTTGGGAACAACAGGCAGCGTCAGTTTTTCAGCTGAATAAGGGTGATGTTAAGCAGATGTACATCACAGAATGACAACTAATAGGGACCTGGTGTCTGGGAGAGATGTGTTTCTTAGATATTTCACCCTCGCAAGAGAACAGCAATTTCCTAATTACGTTACATTTAAACAATTCTTTAACTGATTGCACAGCCTCCTTAAACAAGAACACTTTATAACAGGTCTAAAATGAGCAAGGGGAGAACTCCGTGCCTGGTACCTTACTATAAGGCAGTCTTACACAGACACCAATTAAGACTGATCAGAGACTGAGCTTTTACAGCCAAGGCAGAAGAATAATGGGCATGTACTAAGCATTTGTGAAACTCAAAAGCCCGCTGCAGCATGCTCTTGCATGCTTTTTCCTCTCCACTTCCCTTCTCCCTCTGGGCATGGGGCAGCAGTGCCTGATCCTACAGGATGTGGTGGGGCTGTCCCCAGAAGATCAGCGATGCACATTGATACCATCTGTAGTCAGGCAGCAGCGTGCTCTCCTCGAGAAGCAGCACCTCCTCACAGGCATGTGCTTGCTCTTGCATGTAAGCAAACGTTTCCTGGTTCACTGAGTGTATTCTGGCGGTGGTGAGGGGAAGGCAGCTTCAGTAGATTGGTTCTGAACACACGCAAAAGAACACCTAAATCTGAAAGCATCACAGGATGAGTTCTGCCTTCACCAAATCCCACCGTATCTTACATCAGTGTAACTGTTCCGTGTAGAAGTAACAGAGGTTACCTTACAGTTAATGCAACACTATAAGCATTTAACTTCTTTGCATGTGTAAGCTCTGCTCGTGTTACAGGTATGGGCTATTCCACTGCTGTGCACACAGGCAGGACAGCAGCGTAACAGTGCAGCGCATGAGACCAGGAACACTACGAAGTAGACCTCAGCATTGAGTATAAGCATCACCCAGCACTCACATATCTTGATTCCAAGTAGACAGAATTTGGTAGATTTCTGGACATGTCTAAAAGGCTCCTGTGTGAAATCACTTTAGGGAGGATGGCTGACTTGACAGTTTTAGTGGTGATGTAAGAAAAGAAGCCCTCATTTAAAACCACAAGCTTCTCCGAGATGGGACACTGAGGTGTGACTCATGCCCTAGTCAAAGTCAGTCCTGGAAGAAGCAGCCACCATGTTCCAAACTTGGATCTCACAGGACCTGGAGCAGCTCTTTGTGCAGGCAGAGCAATCTCTGAACTCCTGCAGTGGGTGCTGCCCTGTGCCAACCCCAGCACTACTCCCGCTCGTAACAAAGCTGGGTACCACTTTCACTGGAAACTCCATATGGGAGAGCCCTGGCTGAGGCGGGCCTGCTGAAACCCAAAGAGCTGCTCCCCGACGTGCAGCCCTTACACACGTTTTCTGCCTCATTGTTCTGCTGTGATCAGGTACAGGCCTCAGCAGAGTCTGGGCCCTGCAGACACTGTGAGAGGTAAGTAAAACCAGAAGACTGCGTTTCCTTCAGCTAAAACCCATGTGCTGTGGAGGTCAAGTGGGGACATTTAAAGGAGATCCTCAGGAAGTATTACATTTCCCTTTTGAGTCAGAAGTCCAAACAAAACAAAACATATGACCTTTTTAGTGCATTCCCAAATTTCCTGCACTGGCCAGACTTCCCTTTGTTCTGTTTAATCCTATCACATTTGAACTGGACAAACCTGTATGAATCCAGTCAGGCTGACTTTGTCCAAAAAGAGCTGCTAAAGACAGGAGAAAAGCAAAGGATCCATGGTCTCTTATACAAATCCAGCTACTCAATACTCAAGCATTATGGTTGCTCACATCGCCGAACTCACCTCTCAGCCAGAGGTAACCAAGGCTAAGATGTAATGCAGCCATAGTGCCTCACAAGACCCAGAGTCCTCAAATGACCTCACATGGCAAGGGTTCTCCCAGCAGTTCAGCCTTTCTCCAAGAAAGCAAACCTTCCCCCAGGCATGGGGAGCTTGTCCTGGAACCCTCATGAAGCAAGGTTACCATCTGGAACCAGAGGCTGAAACCACTGAGGCAAGGGGCAGAAGCACGCTTTCTAACAAGCGTTTCAACGTATACCTGCATCACAGGTCAGGCTGCTGAGTCCCAGGGGTTAACCAGAGGCCTCTCAAACACCAGCTGTTTTAAGGGTAAGTCTACGTGGGAGCAGTATGAACTGGCAAGTGTATGTCTGTAACACTGTACACCCAACAAAGCCAAACATCTGGAGCAGACAAAGAGTGAGCTTTGGGGAACTGAACAATGCTGCAAAAAGCATCCAGGAAGACATTCTACAGACTGAGATAGATCTCCCACAAGTTCTCATTAAGCTGAAACCACAACACCTGCAGAACCTTAGACTTTAAGGGCAGCAGCGGCAAAAATAAGGTTTCTGTCCTGTTAGGAAGTCTGGAAAACCCATCTATCCCAGGCTCACCTAACTCCACACTAGCTGCTACACACCCTTCCTCAGCAGCCTCTGCAGAGGGATTCAGTGGTCCTTCACTGCCCGATCTGCTCAGCCAGGTCCTCCTTGCAAGTGGCCAGAATTGAGGCTTCAGGTTGATAAATCAGATCCCACTCAAGCCTAGCACAAAATCAGTGATGATTCCAGAAGACAAGACCAGGATCTGCAAACGCCTCCTCAGAAAGTTGTGAGCCCTGCTCCAGCTCAGCCTCCTGGCTGACCCCTGGGTCCTGTGAGACCCTCCACCAAGTCAGCCACCCACTGGGAAGCCACCCGAATGCAATGGAAAAGGATCATCCTTCCTGAGATGATACTGGGGACTCTGAAACAAGAACACGACACTCCTGCAGTCATTGTCTCTGTGATACACATGCACGGGACTTAAGCAATGGGCTGTAGCCTCTTGATGCTCTTGTGGTATCAGTAACAGTGAAACTACGCTCTTAACAAAAGCTCTCATGTTGTTTCCAGTCTCTTCTCTTGAAAAGCTCGAGTGAAAGCTATTTGTTGTCTCATACAGTAGCAGGGGTCACAGCCTAAACTTGCCATTCCTGCTCCTCCATTAGCAGTGGCTGCATTAATAACCAATACATCAATTCGCAAAGCCCTCAGCCTGTTCCTTACTTCTGGAACCCCACTCAGCTGTGACAAAGCTATAAGGAATAAGGCATATTCTCTTCTTAGTCTTTCCTGTTCGTGTTGCTACAGGCAGCTTAATCCACTTCTGGCAGACAGCTACATAATGGATTACTTTGAAGCAGCGGCTTCACTTAAGGAGAGAAGAAGGGATAGAAAATAGAGAAGCAGAGAACAAACACCTTCCTTGCTCAGTCTCTGCAAAGCCCTGTCACTTACTGCAGCAAGTACAATTTCCCTGCTTTTGCTTCCACAGCCTGTTTCTGACATGTTAGTCAATGTTTTCGTGCATGACAAATTACTTTAGCCTGAAGACTCGTTTCAGTTCTCATTTGTGAGATATTTATATCCTGTCCTCATTTTCCAGACTGTTTGCAAACATAACAAAATAACTGCGGTATAAGATTCCCAGACTGTTCCTGTCCAAACAAGCCAGGAGGCCCAGCACTGGGCAGCCCTTCCCAGGGCCACGGGCAGCTGATGAATTCACCTGATGAATTCACCTGATGAGCAGCACTCCACCTGGGACTGCTGATACTGAAGCACAGAGAGGCAGCAAGGGACCAGGGCAGGATCACTGCAGGATTTTCAGTGAGAAAGAGACAGAGTTGGTCCTATGAGAAATTGTATTTCACAACACCTGAAAGCCACCTGAATGCAATGGGAAAGGATCACTGCTATGAATTATAACCCACGCAAAGCTAAATTCTCCACCAAACAGGAGCAGCACCCAGCCCACTGCTGTGCACCTGAATAACTAAGGATACATGAGCAGAAGAGTCAACAGGAAGGGTTTCTTGGCAGCAGTTAAGATGCTGCTCAGAGAGAACGGGCAGACGCATAAAGAGCCTGTTTCACTACACAGTATGGAAAGTCTGGGTTGGCTCTTCATTCTCCCGAAGACTTGCTACAGAAATCAGAACCTAATACAAATGAGATGATGCAAGCACATGTTCACTAACACAGGAGTCTCCACCTTTCTGCATGCATTTCTCCAATTCTCTTAAAAGCTACCAACAATTGTAAGAAAAATCACACACATGCACAATGTTTCACTCACGTTAAGCTCAGGATGTGACTGGGAAGTGGAATGGGGCAGTAACGGGCCGGCCCACAAGGCTACAGAACAACAGGCTGCAGGGCTCTGGCCTATGTTAAGCTGTGTCTCATGAAGCCGGAGCCGAGGGCACGGCTGGGGATGTACACTAACCTAGTCTGGGCTTTTGGCACAGGCGTGGAGCCTGTCACCAGAACCGAGACAGGAAGGTACCTTTCCCAGGACCTCATTGCACAGCCTGACCAGCTCCTGCAGCACCACTCACATTTCCTGGGGCCTGGCACACACCAGGCTGCCATGTGTGCCTGCGCTAAGGGACATGAGACCCCTGCGTGTCCCAGAATGTGGTGCACGGCCCCTGCTCGCAATGGGACTGAGGAAGCTGCCCCGAGCTCACATCCTGCTGTGAGGTCAGGCACTGCTTCTGCTCCAGCTTCACCTCAGTGACAGAGGAAGTCTACACAGCTGTGGAAGGACTCTGGATGCCTGACAAGGGAACCAGGAGGGGAACCCAACCCACAGCTAATCAGCTGCACATGTTCTGATGAGCTCACTCCACGCAGACATGCCCTATGATGGCTTCTCCAGAGAAGAAGGGCTGCACAGATACAAGCTTCCAGCCAAATCTGCAGCACAACTGCAAGCACAGGGACCCTCGCAACCGAAGTGCAAACAGTTGTACTTCCACCCCTTGCAGGAGCCCCGTGGCTGCCAGCAGAGTCCAAGCACAGAAACCGCTCCGGCCAGGCAGGGATGCAGCAGGCAGCCAGGGAGGCTCCTGTGCTGGCCGTCAGGAAGTTCAGCCAGGAGCACACACACCTTGCTCCAGCAGGAGCAGAGCTGAAACCGCCTCAGCTCAGTGCACACCGAACACCCCGCACATCCTGTCTGAGGAAGAATGAAGAAGGCAGAACCACTCCTTCAGGGCAGCCATGCCCCTCCTGGCTCAGACTGCAGCACAGCCCTTTGCCTCATCTAACCCAGCAGAAGACAGATTTCTAAAACGACTGGCAAGGAACATGAACAAACAAACCAAAGCAACCCTCTTGCCCAGTACCACAAGGCACACAAGGAGTTCAGGCAAAAGGCTAAGTACTTACAGCTTTGCTATTTACTAAAGATGTGGCTTGTACAGACAAAGCACGGCAGGAAGGACACCTGGAAAGATTTCCCCTTCCCTTCAGGAAGGGGCAGAAAACCTTGGCTTTACAGAATTTACAGATTTCAGTGGAAAGGAATGATCTAACTTTCCTTCTGCATCTCCTTCTGGAAACAGGAAAGTGAAATTCAATCTTTGACTTGCACAGCCTGACAGTAAGTAGCTGTAGTTTACAAAATGTAGGAGCTTTACGCTGTGTGTCAGTGCTGGCTCAGACACGCTTTAAAGGGGACTGGGAGAAACTACTAGAATTGCAAACTGAAATAGCCACCAGCAGCTGAGCTGCACCCAAGTGTGCTCAGACAGCTGCAGAGCCTGCATCCCAACCTCAGCCAGGCACTCGCTCTGCCCATCACAGCGGCCGCGTTTCACCAGCACTGCTGCCCCCGACGCGCACAGCAGCTGGTTATCCCCAAAGCCCCTGCACCAGGACCGTCCCCTGCTGTCAGCAAAGGTCTCTTGGCAGTCACTCCACAGTGATACTCTCTCTGCAGGACACAGGGCAGCATCTCACTGGCCTCTGGAGTCTCCTGGCCTCAAGCCCACAGCTTTTCCTTATAATGGGAATTTCTGTATTCTGGTGTTTCCCCTGCCACACAAGGACTTCCAGACATATGCAAAAAAAAGGTGACACAGACATCCAAAGCCTGCTTGATAAACACCTTTCCTGTATGTCACTTAACCACACGCTTCTAATTACCACCATCATCATCCCCTTTTTCTGCAAATCCTCAACCTGCTGTAAAAGACCTCCTGCAGCTGCAAACACGGGCTCTGCCTTACACTTGCAGTTATTTTAAAAACCATCCAGACAGTAAAATCCAGTTCATCAGTGCTGTTGCTGAGCACTCCCCCCTGCTGCAGACAGTTCTCTGAGCCACAGAAGCTCATGCAGATACCCAAGTGCAGCAGCCACTGGCCAGAGAAACAAGCAGTCAGTCAGGAGACGGCACTGAGCCCTGGGGCCAGCTCTGCATCTACTCCTGCCAGCAACAGCTGCTTCTAGAGGGGATGTGGGGGGGAAACCCCTTCAAAACCAGGCCAAGACAGATTGCTGCAAGCTGCCGGGCAGCAGGATCAATGCAGGGCCAGGCTGGCATTGACACAGCCTGTCCGCCCGTCCCCTGCCCTCCCCAGGGCCCTGCTCCCTGAGAAAGGGAAGCAGCAACCAGAGCCGCATCGTTCAGCTGCATCTTCACCCAGGCCCAGGAGAGCGCAGGGGCACAAACAATCCACTTCCTCATGCAGCACCTTCTGCTCCTGGCCCCTGGGGAGGAGGGACTCTGCCTCTGTTCTGAACGGCCCGGCTGAGCTCCCCATGTGCCGGTCAACGCATGGGAGCTGCCAGCACCCACTGGCTGCCTGCCAGCATCGGCCTGCCCTGAAGCCCAGCGCTGGCAATGCACTTCCACACAAGCACTCATTTTACTATGGTTAGTTTATGATTTTGCCTCACTGTTCTGCTATTTTTGCACACGGGGCTGTAATAGAAGACATCTGACAGCCCAGGAGAGAGCCATTACACTGCAGGGTCTCTGCGGTGTCAGTGGCCTCTGCAGGACAGGATCCAAGCACAGCCTACGTGAGGGTTTGGACTGAACCTGAGGAGGAGCTCCACAGCCTTCCTTTCCCTTTCTGCTTGTCAGTCCTCAGAGATTCAAAACACTCCCTCAATTAGTACTTTTCCAAATGAAATGCATTGCAAGGAACACAGGTCATCAAGAAGGGCCACTCCAAACTATCCTGAGAGATCACCGCCATTAGCTCTGCCTGGGCACTCTGGCCTTATGGAATCTGTAATACAAGAATTCTCTTGTATTGCTTGCACAGCAGCTAGAGATGGGGAGGAATGGGGACACAGGAGACTAGTACTCTAGTCTATTCTAGTCTAGACTAGCAAGCATTCACATTTACTTCTGACTCCAGTCTCTCACACTGGCATAGCTCATCAGCTGCATTACCTTTGTCTAAATCACAGGTTGCGATGTGGCATCAACACACACTATGTGGATTACCTGATGGCTTTCAGAAGATAAGGTTACCTGGTGTTAAAAACAAAGTAATTACTTCAAAAATACAGCACTGATGTGACATGCTGCATCGAGCATTCTGCTGGCTCCGAACACAAAAGGGAAAAATAAGCCTGCACCTTGAGGCCCCACCAGCCCAATCATGTGCACAAATTAAGTGGGTCTTGGTTGGAGCTAGTGCTAATGGAGCTGTGCAAAGACAAGCTCCCCAAGGCACACACGTACAGAGCCACGGCACTGCTGGCCTCCAGTCCTCGTGCTCGCTCCGTGTCACAAGAGCTGCACAGCATCTACCCAGGAAGGGATGGCCAAACTGTACTGTCTGCCTACTGCTGTACAGATGCAGTTCAGCCACGGCCACCCTGCCACCAGAGGCATGGATGGGTATATCCACATCAGCATCACTTCATCCAGCCCAGGAGACATCATTGCAAGAGCAGCAGCATAGACTTCATCAGGATTCTCAACCTGAGTACATTCCCAGGGCCAGCAGCAGGCCAAGACAGCCCACACTGAAATCTGTTCAGCTTAATCTTCACAGAGAAATGACAGACTACCAAACTGTGCTGCTATTTCCTCTGTAACTGCAGCCAAACTCACTTCCATCAGAAGAGAGGCAATGGTCCTTCTACATGGTCCTGCCTACCTTCTTCTCTTTTATTGCATCTCAATTCTGTTGTCATCCTTTTCAGGATGGTATCCTACTGACCACAGTGACCACCTGCAAATCTCCACAGGAAACAAAGAACACACAGACAGCCCCTTATGATTTCTCCTGAATCAATGGTACTTTTAAGTCTAATTCTTTCAGGAACAATCTCATAGAATTAGCTCCTCTGAATTTCTTAACCAGCCACTGCAGCTGGTCAAAAAATCCAACCCTTCAACTAACAGTGATGGAAAGCATTGGAGTAACACCGGAGATGGTCACTTCACGGTGCCCATTACAGCGTCCCACTAAGAACCAGTCTCTTACTTGTCTGCGTAGACCAAAGCCACACGTATGTCAATAGTCCAAGGTCTCTTTTGGAGACCCTAGAGAATGCCAAATCCCAGCTGCTTCTGCTCCGTTTTCTCTCTGGGCACAAGCACCACAAACCAGGCTGTGGAGATCCCCAGGGTGTGCCTGCGCAAAGCGGGTGAAATGTGTGCACGCAGGACTGTGCTCAGTGTGACACGGTGCTTGTCACAGGAGCTGCACAGACTCCCTGCGCCAGGGGAGAAAAGCAGTCGCAATCTTCAGTCCATGGAGCACCCTGTGTGATTCCCACTCAGCTGACAGCTTCCCTTCACCAGGTTTGGGGGGGGACAGACCCTCTGCGCCTTCCTCCCTGATTACGGGTGGTAACACAATCCAACAGAAGCCCCTGGTGCAAACATTTGCCTGAGCAAGCTCCGAAGCTGGCACCACCTACGACGGCAGCCGTGTCCACACAAAAGAGCACGTTCTACCTCTGCATCAGCCTCCCTACAGTCGGAGGTAAAACAATTACTTCATTACAGTCGCACACCAAATCCCTCCTGTGGAATTCACATCAGCACTACTGCAACTTTATAACATTTGCATTATAAAAATGTCTGCAAAGGAGGCCAACAAAAACAGCTTTTTGTGCAGAGGAAGGTCTGTGGTCAGGATGATGTCATCAGAAAGCGCCAAATTAATTTCCTGTGGTTGCATCCTACAGGAAATCCAAGGAGCTCAGCTTTCCTGCTACACTGAGCAGTCATTTGTTGTCAATAACCATTAATTATGTGCCCAGATGTGTCATAAGCTAAGAACTATCACAATCAGCCTCCATTCCCTGGATTCCTCCCAGACGGACTGGGAGGATCGATGTTGATCCACACCCAAAGCCAGTGCAAGGCAGCAGCCCTCGTGTCCCGGGGCAGCCTGGGGGCTCTGGGCACGCAGTGATGTTCCCGCCACCTCCTTCAGCCCCCTCCCGCAACAGGGATCTGTGGCTTCGAGAAACACCACGGAGGAGCAGCAGCTACACAGCCTGATTGAGCAGGGACCCCAACCAAGAGCACTATAAAAACAGTGGTGAGTAACAGCTTTTCTGCTCTGCAGGAACACAAACAGCAAAATCAGGAGTGATACAGGAGGTTTTCCAGCTGGTGAAATAACCATGTAAATGCCCAGCAGGTCCCTTCCCTGTCACAGGCTTCCACAACCTAATGAAAGATGTATTTCTCCAAGGCTTACTTCATATTTAAACTTAAAACACTTTAGTAAAGCACTTAGCTAATTCAAATGGATCTTTCCAATGACTTCTCAGAAGGAAACTGATCCCCCTCAGTTTCCAGCTCTCCCTAGAACTCCTTGTGTTCACATGAATTCACACCTGCCCTGCTGCCTCTATCCACTCCCTTCACCAGCCGTGCAACCCACAAGCCATTTTCCCGTTCACAGCAGAGGGAATCCACTGGAGGGGGGGGCAGGGATAGCTTCTGTATCTGTAACTTGCACTAAAATTATGATTCTGTCCTTACAATAAACTTTCAGTAAGACCCTCCTGTGGCAGACTCTTCAGTCCATGCAGCACGCTTCCCTGGCCTGGCAGGGAGCCCAGCACACCAAGAGCTGCATGGTAAGGGGTCAAGGCAAATCACATCCATTCTGAGCACCCCCTACACCTCACACAACGTTGCATTTTCAGGATTCTTTTCCTTTTCACTGCTTTTTAAACAAAATGTATTTTATGTGACCATTTGAGACAGGGACCCAGCTCATGGCTAGTCTGGAAAAGGTACAACACAGGGTGTGCCCTAATATAATCCAAATTGGTAGCACCTGTATCACAGGGAAAACGAGCTGATGACAGCCAGGGCTCAACTGCAGAGATGCTGCATTGACATCTCCTCAGCAGCAGCCTCTGCCCTCAGATCCCAAAGACTATGTGGGCAAAATGGACAGGAAGGGAGAAGGAGAAGAAACAAACTGCTCAGAGCCCCACAGAAACTAGAGATACAGGGAGGCAGAAGGACAAACCAAGCATCCTGCCACCTGCGTTACATACTGTATCTACTGGTGCAAACCATTTCCTTAACAAGAGGCAAGTGAACAGCTAGAACAGAAATCGTGCAGCTCCCAAATTCCCAGACTAAAAAGTGTCAAACAGACAAGGTCACTTGACACGTTTGTATCTCTCCAGAAAACCACGCAGTACTGACTCCCAATTGGTCTACTTAATAAGCTTCCTACCTCTCTGTCCTTGAGTTTCATGGCGAGCACCAGCTGATGTCTGTGGTTAGTGAGGGCCTCCCGGTAATTTCCTTTGGAGAAGAATGCGGAGCCCAGATTTCCGTGAGCTCGGCATTCTCCCGTCTGGTCACCTGGGTCACATGCAAACAAAGCAAAGGTTACCTAACAGGGCATGGAACACGCTGTGCAAGTGATGCTCCAGTGGGAGAACCAGCATCAGAACAAACTCATCCTTATGTTTAACACACAGCCTGAACTCTCCTCTTTGCTGGCCTTCAGAAACTTCTACAATAGCCACCAACCTTATTTTTAGAGCTGTTTTAATAGCTTCTTTCTTTGGCCTGACACTTGGCAATTTCCCATCCTTCCATGTTTATTCCTTGCTTGACATCAGCAATTTTTTTGTGCAAGTCAGTCAGTGGCCCAGGCTTCAAACAAGCAAAGAGCATGTCAGCTTCCTCCAGAAAGCAGTTCTGCAGGACAGCTCAGCTCAGCCTTGATCTATTGCTGTTATCAAGACACTGAAAGTAGCCCCTGTACTTTCAGTGAACTCTCCTGGCTGGAGCCCTCAAGAACCGTCTTGACCTCTGTCTCACATACTTCCTTCTCCCTACAGCACCCAGAAAGCTTGAAAGCTCTGTGCTGTGCAGGGCATACTGTACATGAGAGGAACTCTTCCAGTTTGTTTCTTGCTTCAGCCTTCCTGTTCATCCATCGTCTCACTCTTGATTTGTTCCTTCCCTGGAAACTGCCTCAAAAGCTTAGACCAAGAATCTTTTTCCACTGAACTCTCGAAAACAGACTGCTTCATTTAAGACTCATTTAAGGCTTTGAGCCCGAGTCTACAGAGGGGACAAGGCCAGTTCCAGCATACCTGACACCAGAGAATCCCAGGACCCTGTAAAACCTCAGCACATTCATTGATCATCTGCCCTTCACACACATGGTAAACAGGGATGAACAAGCCCATAGCCTGCACATTCCCACTTCAAATGTGATTTAGCAGCTTGAGAAATCCCACAGACACCTGAGTATTATAGAGATGCTGACCATTGACACAGATCTGTTCCACCTGTTGCAACCCAGCGCTCAGGTGAGCAAAAGGAGAACTCTTACCTAAAGTCTTGGCTACATCCAAGTCCTGCTGCATGTATCCAGTGCTTTTCTCCGTGTTCCCAAGGGACCAGTACGCACTGCTCAGTGCGGAGAACACCGATCCCCGCAGCTTTAGGCTGCAGGTGCCGATCTTCAGGGCAGCCTCTAGCACCACCACCGAGGCCCCATGGTGGCCTGCTGTCAGAAGCTCCTGGCCGATCACAGACACCACGACAAAGGGGCTCTTGTCCAGCTTCATCTTCTGCAGTTGCTGATAGGTGGGCTCCAGGGACTCTGACAGAGGGAAACGAAGGCAGAATTAGTTATTCAACAAACCATGTTATTTTTATCTAGATATCACCTTCACAACTCCTCTGTGCTTTTTGGGAACCAAATGCCATGCGAGTCATGGGCCAGATTGCCCAAATCAAACCAAGATTACAGAAACTCAGGGCTCAAATGCATCATCTAACACCTAATACATGAAGATACATCAAGTAGCAAGCTTTCCCTGGAAGACAGCACAAACATGCCGAGCAGTCTCATACTGAGCTCTGAAGACTGGCCTAATGGCAGAAGGAATTCAGAGAACACTAAAGAGTTTTGTAGGAAACTGGAAATGGGCCACCAGCAGTAAACACGCTGCAGTGTCTGCTGCTGCAGCAAAGACTTACAGCTGCATGTCTGCAAAATCTGTGCCTGTCCAGACAGCACAAGCACAGCACCATCATGCACCAAGAGAGGTGACAGGAACCACAGAGCCGAGCTGCTCCTTATGCAGGAGACGGTTCTCCTGACGATAGCACCGGACCTGCCGGACTACCTACAACAGCCAGATTTGGGGATGCTTACATAGAAATACCATATCACCTGCACTCTAAGCAGCAGCCACAGTACCTTTGGGTACCAAATGAAATTAGCTTCACAAGGTAAGTGCTATATAGGACAGAAGCTTCCAGATGAATTCATTTTAGAGGCTGGAGAAAAACACTGTTAAAAAAAAAAAAAAAAGAAACACCAATGGGAATGTTTTTTCATTTCAGCATTTCTTGGCTCCTGTGCCCTGGGGCTCCCAGCAGCATCTGCTGAGGGTGAGAACTGCCACATTCCCTCCTGGGAAATACCACTAGGACATTGCAATACAAAGCCTGCAAGAGAAACAGAGCAGCAGAGAAACAGAGGAAAACGACTCCTCCTCCCCTCTAGAGAGGAAAAGCCTGAAAACAGGGACATTATGAAAGAAAGGTACTGCACAGCCATTATGGTTTCAAGGTCCCTGTGATTTCAACACTTCCTGAGTATCAGTGAATTAGCCAAGCAGCCTTTTTTGCCTTCTGGAACACTCTGTTTAGAGAGACATTAGTGCCATGGGAAAGCTGCTGATGTGCTCTTCTGGGCAAACACTGACCCGAAGCATTTAAGACTCCCTATTCCCAATGGTCAAGCACCAGAACATCATGGGAAGATGTTCCAAGCAATAATAACACCAGGGCCACATCAGTACACAGCTCTCTTATCTACAGTGGTACTGGACAAAAGACAAATGAGCAAGGGCCTCACTGGAACTGCTGTGCAACAGCAGCCTCATGAGCTGTGTATCACCATCTTGCTGTCTGAATTGGAAGAATATTCATTGCTCCTCCTCCAACTTCAGGCTTCTTTCTCAGCAGAGAAGCCAAATCCTGAAACATTTCCCTTCAGGCTTCCAGGTTCTCCCCCACCTCAAGCGCTGGCGGAGTCAACGATGGACTGATGCTACCACCTCTAAGTACCTCAGCAGATGATTGTCATCCCTGAGAAGATCCCCTGGTGCTCACCTCTCATGGGAGATTTCATGGCGGCCTCGACCATGCCAACCAGAAGCTGAAGACTCTTGGGATCCTGAGCCAGTCCTGACGCAAATGCTGCCAGTGCATCCGCATGACGCCCGAGATACTGAAGGGCTACACCCTGTCGGAAGTATGCCTGGAAAGCCAAAGGGAAGAAGAAATGCCAATTACTTCATTGGTAGAAGTCACAAATACCAGCTGTGCCCATGCCCACATGCTGGGGGACACTGGGGCTACACAGGCACGTTCTGGCTCCTTTGGTCATGCTGGCTGTAATTGAAAGAGAATAACAGCACTGCCTGGCCTGTGAGAAGCATCCAGTCACCCCCTCCCGATGTGATGACATTCCACCCTCTGCAGAGCCTCTGAACTGTTCTGGAGACCAGGGGTGGCAACTACTATAAAGGCAAAGCTTTCCCCTTGGACTTGGCCGATTACTTATTCTTAGCTACTTATAACCAAATGATCATTCTCAAGACCTCCACTTCAGCTCTCCTGTCTCACACAGCATACAAATAACCTGCTTCCTTTCTCATCAATTCATACCAGTAGGTCCAATATAAACATCTAGTACTAGCAGAGATCAGAATGTACTGAAAGCTCAAGTTGCAGTGAAACACAATGAATGATGCAAAGATCCAGACAGAAGCTGAATCTTCTTTCCCCACACATATCCCCTAATGCAGATACTATGTAGTACAGAGGTCCTGACTCTTCAAGCACCTTTGATGCCCATTTTTCAGGTTTTATCTTCACGGCTAATACTCTTCTGATACAAACTTTGCTGCACTTCAGGTTCACTCAAAGCTATTTCAACAGCACAAACAGCTGTCAGAAGATAAAACAGTATTTGCATTTCATTAGAAGTGCTTTATAAACACAAAGCTGCCCCTCCCAGAGTGGCTCCTAGTATTGCTTTCATGGATGAGACCTGATCACTATCTCCCTCCATCTGTAACAGACACCTGCTCAAGATACATTAACTATACATCTGTGGAAGTCTTTTTACATAAACAGAATAAATCTCCAATTAATATCCAAACTGATATTTCATCAGAGCTTTCAAACACTTTTGGAATCCAATCCAGGGAGGCAGAGATTAAGGAAAATCAGAAATGACATGACAAATTTATCGACATGAATATTTAATCTCTTTCCATTAGTAAACCTTGATTGTAGAACCACCCATAATTAATTAGATGAAAGCAAAATTCTTTTCATTAACCTTTACTATAAATGTGTTTTTATTGAACCAAACAAGCTACTGTACTGGAAACCCAATTCAATGTTAATTAGATTACTAGTATGAAGCTTTAAATCAAAGAAAATGCAAAGAACAACGTGCAGTGGCCACCAAGAGCAAGACCTCTCAGCAGCAAGTGAGCTGTCACCTAAATTATGGTGTACACTTTTACACTCTTTTTTCCCCAGAATTATCATCTAATTACTTTCTTTAACACCTGATGACAGAGGCAGTTTGACACAGCACTTCCCTGATGGGGACCTTTCCAGCCAACAAGCATGCCTGCCCGGTTCAGTTACCAAGGATAAGAGCACATACATGCAGCTGGCAGCAAGGGAATGTTGTACCGCAGGCAGGTGCCCCACATCTCCTGCTCTGCAGGAAGGGAGAACCTGCCACCTCCTCCCTCCAAACGCACGATAGTGGGACAGACGGCACATCAGTACCAAAGTCAGTGGAGCCCAGCACCCAACAGTAGCTTGCACACAGGGCCCCAAGGAAAGGCAGGAGGGAGGGTCATGCTGCAGGCCACGCAGACAAGCCTCCCACAGCCTCCACAAGACAGGAACACTAAGGCTTCTGTTTCCAAGGTTCAGAGGTACCACGTAGTGCAATTCTCTCTCTTCCTATCCCATGCACACAGTGCTGTAGGACAAAAAATGTCATACTCGTCACCTATAGGCATGGCAACAGCTCATGTTCATGTCTCCCATGAAGGAAAATGGTCTCTGTGAGGAAAACAGAGAAAAGGCAAGCCTTTTCTTGCCAACAAAACACAGGCGAAGCCTCTGCCCTACTTCCAGTTCTTGGACAGAGCTCCAAGAGAACATCATGTCCCAGGCAGAGAAAACGCACCACAGGTGCAACACCAGAGTCTGCATCCCCTATGCTCTGCATCCTGAGGGCACCACAGGCTCCAGGTGGCAGAAGAAAACAGGACAGGGATGAGGCTCACAAGCAGCACACAGCTCCCTATCAGGCACCTCCAACATCCGCTCCGGAAAGCATTTTTGTGCCCTCCCCACATCTATTCCTGGAAGTCCCTCCTGGAAACCACTTAATTTGAATACAAACAGAGCATTCAGAGCCCAAAAGAAAAACCTATTAATTGTAACTGAAAGGAAAATTTTAGCCAACTTTTTCCTGCAAAACCCTTTCCTTCGTTTCTCCTTCAGTTTCCAGTGTATACAGAACACTCTCCACACATTGTGCTCCCCAAAGACCATTAGCAAAGTAAGCAATGAGCATTCACACCACCTATTTCCTCCCCAAGAGGCATACGCAAGTTAGTTTAACATTGGAACGAAGACACTGTATCAAGAGAAAGATCTGTAAAGGGGAAACAGTGAGAATCACCCTTTAAAAGAAGAGAGGAAAAGGAAAGGCAGGGAGCCAGCAGCTGCAGCTGAAGCAATGAGGCATGGAGCAGCTTTCCAGTCCTGACACACGCAGGGTCTTCCCACACCACAGTGAACTTCACAGTTATAATCACACCATGTGAAGGTAGGGGAGAACTCCCTCCACAGCAAAAGTTATGCTCATTCTCCAGTGACCCCAGATAAGAAAGAACTAGTGATTCGTTTTAAGAAGATTAAAGCCACAAGAGAATGATGTTTTGCTAAGGACAAGACAGATGAACAGCAGGTGTTTTCTAACCTGTGGCTCTCTGCATCCTCCACGTAACACAGAGAGCTGGAGCTGGAACCACCTCCTTCAGTTTTTCAATCTCCAAATCACACTTCCCAGGAGCCTTTGGGAGAGCGATAGCACTAAAGGCTAAGAGACAGCTCTACCAAACCCCTAATCTTACCAAGTCACCAATATTACATTAGAGAAGTTGTTTGTGAATAATCCTGTGTGCCCATGGACCTTGAGCTCTGGGAAATCAGACCACATGCCCTCTCCATGAACATGTTTTACTCCATGGACACCTAGCCTCACTGCAGCCAGGTTACAGATTTCATGCAGCCAAGTGGAGATGGCCTGGGATGGAGGATAGGGAATAATTAGTGCTTTTTACCCGTAACACCACAGAACGCACAGCTGATATTCTGGAAGCAAAACCAAGTTACTCTAATTAACTGGCAAAAAATATTTGGCACGAAACATCAAAGCCATGCAGAAAACTGGCCCTGTAACAAGCCTGCTCACACGCGAGCCCGGGCACAGGGAGCCAGTGGTGCAGAGCTGTATCAGGACCCATCCGAAGCCACCAGCTCGTCCCGCCTTGTTCAGGTTTCACCGGCTCCTCCCCGCTTTTTCAGACCTCTCTTTCTGCCCCATGCTTTTCAGCACATGACAGGTTCTCATGGCAGGAACATAGTTTTTGGTGCTTTTCTCTGCCTTCAATTTAATTTTACAAGAGTTGTATGGACAGAACAAGAAGAACACGGAGCAAGACCCTCCTCATGGGCCGTGGCAGTTTGGCGGAGGCGGCCAGTGGCAGGGCTGCAGCAGGCAGTGCCTGCCCAGCCGGGCAGAACGTCGCTCTCCAATTCTATGCACGAGTCCTATTTGTTCTGCTCAATTTATTGACAGCACAGCTTCTGCACAGGCTGGTATTTTTCATCTGTGTTTATTATAGCCCATTTAATGCACAAGGAGAATTTCTATCTGTCCTAGTAGGAGCTGGCACTGGACTGACTGCTGCAGCATCCAGGCAATGCAAACACAAACGCGCTTGTTAGGTTTTTAACTTTCTGGCCCAGGAATCCAGGCAAACACTCATGCTGTACTGGCATCTGCAGCAGGCTCTGGTACAACTCTCAGAGCTCATACCATTTTCCCCAGTAGAATCCATAGCAATGAATCGTTCAGACCTCATATGCAAGGCTTGCAAGAGTTAGAGGGAAGCAGCAGCCACAGGAGTTCAGTCCTGTCTTACCACAGTCTCTTGTAAGTCTGAAGCATGAGCTCATGTTTCTGGAATATGATTTAGTTCCAGGCTATAAGCATTTTTCTAACAGTAGCCCATACTGTACTCTTCACTGGACAGCATAGTGTGCTGTTTAGAAATGCTTTCAGAACAGCTCAAACTGCGGGATTATCTGTCCTGTCGCCCGGCTGCCTCAGGACAGAGCCTGCAGGCTGCCCTGACGCAGACTATCCTGGGATCTCCATCGGCCAAGGGTGCCAGGGGCTCCCGCGCCTCCTCCCTGCTCTGCACAACCCTCTGACACTGCACACAGCAAACCCACCGCCATGGGGGGGGGCTCATCCCTTAACGCTGTCAGCAGGCTTCATGCTCAGATGCTCATTTACATCATGAATTGCTGCCCAACCTGCAGCTGGATAATGGGGGCAGAGGAACGGAACCCGAACTGCATCAGAAGAACCAGGAGCAGAAAATTACTGTCAAACAAATACGGAAAACCTGGAGAAAAAAAAAGCCACAGCCTTAGACAAAGGCTCCCATTGTACACAGGGGAGGAAATCCAAAACACCTTCGTATTCATGTCAGCTTCGGACCCTAGACAGCCACTATCCGGACAGGAAAGGCAAACACAGGGAAAATGCTTTTTTCACAATGCTCCCTTGGTTTGCCAGATCAGGAGATGATGCCAAGAACAGCACGAGTGACCTATGAAGCACCTCACCAGCCTGTTCTGAGCCTGCAGAATGTCCCGCACAGATGGACCCGTGGGACGGGGCAAGTGGCACTGCCACCAAAAAGGAGGGAAACGAGGGAACAGCCACTATGGCTTCTTGGGGCCAAGGACCAGGTTGAATCTTTCCCCTCCCCTTGTAACTGCTTTACAGCCAAATTGTAGAGAAAAACACACAACAAATCTCTGCTGTGGGATTTCAAGAATGTGAGAAGAGGGAAGAATGCGCTTTAATTCAGAACACATGCAGCACATGCATAAATACTGCCTGCTGTTCAGAGGAACTGAGCTCCCACTTCCCAAAGCTAAGGCTGCACCCTAGGAAACAATCTTCCTTTGCAGCCCATACACTGGGCAGGCATCTGAACTGCTGCCCCTTACCCTGCCCCAGAGAACAAGCAGAGCCCCGATGGGTCTCTGTCTCTGCAGCACAGCTTTTCCACCTTCCACCCACTCCAGGGTGTCTCCTACAGAAGCCACACTACTCGGAAATGGAAATTTCCTCTAATCCCCATTGAGCCTATACAGGAAAACAGGAAGAGAGCATCACGCCTTGTTTTATCCAAAGTGCATTTAATTATTCTTATTAACTGTGCACCCATGACCTCCAGTAGAGACTGTGCACAGATCACTTGCTCACCTGAATGAAATGGAATCATCAGTAGTGAAGAGTCAAATCTGTGCTTAGTCTAAGTTAACAGCCTAGCTTTCTGCATAGCTGCTTGCTGTTGTTCTGTTCTTACCTGCTTCAGGCTCTCTCTAGAAACAGCAGCTCCAATCCAGATCCCCTCTCCAAGAGCATCCCCACCTTCCACAGCAGGTGGTGGTAACAACCTTCCCATCTTTATCACATACAACTCTTAAGTCTCATTGAATAGCAAGAACAGCCATGAGTGAAGTGCTCTGGACAAGTAACCACCAACCAGTTGATGCTCAAATTCATAACAGGGAAATCACCAGCAGCCTCTTGTGTTTAAAGCTGTTGGGCACAGATGCATGTGCAGCATCTTTTAGAATCCCTAAACAGAGACAAAGTTTTGCCCAAGTTCTTGCTGAACAACCGGTTTTAGAAATTGCACAAGAAAAGATAAGTCACTTTTCAGCCTGCTCAGAAGTGACACCCATACTGGTAAGATAGAACTGGAGATTTTGTAGATACAGAATTACACAAAACTTACAATAGATGGGTTAGATGACACCTGTAGGCTGCTTCTCAGTGAGGTCTGGGGCAGCGTCAGGACTGTTTTTAACACCATATTACATTGTGTGCTTTGCTTAGTTTCAGCACTGTGCCATGACTTAAATTGTATTAACATCTGGTATTTAACTGCCAGTGTACATGTGCACACAATTCTCCCAATTCTAACAACACCGAAAGCATTGAGAACCTTTGCAGAGCTCAAGAATATACAGACATGTGCTACAATTTGTTCTTATACCCTTAAAAGCAAAACCAAATTAAAAACCAGTACAAAGGGAAAAGAGGGAATAATAAAAATCATGTCCTAAACTGGAAGACATCCACCACCAGAACTCTGCTATTCAGCTTGAGTGTTCTAGCACAGTTTCATTGTCTCACTTCGAATTACTCATCTGAGCAGCAGCTCAAATGACTGCTCCCCTTTAGCACTTCTCCATCTCGCATCTTGCAGGCTCTGCAAGCTTCGTGGATCCCATTGAAAACTGACCATAAAATCCAGAAATGAGACATTAAAGCATCTGGTCAGTACACAGTGGCGAGGCAAATCCAGCAACAGGGATAATTCAAAGATCAATGTTATGGTGGTGGGGCTGACATGCTGAAGGGAGGGATGGGATCCAGAGGGACCAAGGCATTTTATCCAAATGACTCAAACCCTCCATAACTACTGAGCGTCAGATAAATGTTGATCAGCATCAAACATAAACAGCAATTTGCATGTCCAAAGAGCTAGTGTGCCACAATACCCTAAACAGGCAGGCGAGGACTTTAACACAGGCGGTTTTCCCTGTACAAGACACACTGCACTGAAACAACACCTGTGCACACAACCAAATACCTGCAGAGGTGCAAGTGTGCTTGGAGGCACCTTGAGAGCCCCAAGGATTATGCTGGGCTTTGTGGTAAACAAACCCTGAAGCCATTTCCCTTCCATGCATCTCCATGGGTCCATTCTAAAAACTGCCTTGATCTCAAGCTACATCCCTATCTCAGAGCAGAAACAACTGAAGAAGAAAAAAATCTGAACAGTACAATTTCCAAGAGCTGTCAAAATAGAGGACAAAAAGCAGTAAATAGCAGAAAAGGCACTGGATAATGGCAAGTTGTAATGTGTCTGTGCCCAGGCGGCTGCAGCGTGCCCTGCGAGATGCTGGAGTTGCTCCACACCCTCTAGAGAAGCACTTGGTGTCCAGGAGGAGCTGTGACAGAGAAGCCAGCACACATCTATCTCCTGCAGACATGGGCTCCTGGCTCAGCGTCCCCGTTCCGTCCTACCCCGAGTGCTCAGCCAGCGCTGCCTGCCAAGAAGGACAAAGCTGATGATGGAGGAAAGGGGAAAAATCAAGTTTGCACAAGTACTAAATATATAAATCTCTTTGGCCAAGGTGAACGTGGGAAAAATTCTTCAGGAGGGGAGTCACACGCAGCAAGTTCTGCCAGATCATTACTCTTGTAATGCAAAGGGGAGAAACAGCAACACCAGGTTTCCCTACAATGACTCAACCTCCTTTATCACAGATCTCTGAAGCACCAAGTAATTTAGTAGTTGCTATGGAAACTGCTAGTTTTATTGAACAGCCCTGTAAGGGTCAAGAGGTACCATCAAACTGGCCAATTACAAACTACTTCCCTGCTAAACATCTGCTTCATTTTAGCTGCCCTACCACTTCTCTGTTTTGCTGTTAGAACAGTACATGGACTGACTCCAGAATAGGAGTCATCCTTCAGTGGGGCTTCAACAGGTAAGTCCAAAACCAGCAATTCTCGTGCCTGAATACACTGTAAACTCCTTCACAGAGAGAAGCCATGCTGAGGGCAGAACGGCTAAGGGGCTGTGGACTACAGTTTCTCCCACACATCAGCACTGACCTGCGACAGCAGGAACCAGCATGAAGAGTTAGTTTGCACGGTGATCCCAAAAGGTTTCACACTGCTGCTTACACCAGCGATGAAATGAACAACCCACCAGAGTGATCCACTTGTGCCTTCAGAGAAGGGATGAAACAGAGCAGCAGAAGAGCACCCACCCTAGGCTCAGCTTCATAAATGGAGCAGCGTCCCTTCCTATCAGGGTCTGTGCTCTAGGAACACAAAACAACCCCTTTGCCCGCTCTGCACTACCACAAAACAATGTCATCCACCTTCCTTCATCACAGGAATTACCAGCCCAAATTACAAATGCCAGTTAGCAGCATCTGTTCCTACAGGCAAGGAGAACAGCTAGAGCATTGCTTGCATTTCCAACTTTGCTATTGAAGTCACTAGATTTCAGTCCCACAGAAGTACTTTGCTCCATAAGTTCCTTATTATAGAATCACAGAATAGTTAGGGTTGGAAAGGACGTTAAGATCATCCAGTTCCAACCCCCCTGCCATGGGCAGGGACACCCCACACTAAACCATGTCACCCAAGGCTTCGTCCAACCTGGCCTTGAACACCACCAGGGATGGAGCATTCACAACTTCCCTGGGCAACCCATTCCAGTGCCTCACCACCCTCTCAGTAAAGAATTTCTTCTTATATCCAATCTAAACTTCCCCTGTTTAAGTTTTAACCCATTACCCCTTGTCCTATCACTACAGTCCCTGATGAAGAGTCCATCCCCAGCATCCTTGTAGGCCCCCTTCAGATACTGGAGGGCTGCTATGAGGTCTCCATGCAGCCTTCTCTTCTCCAGGCTGAACAGCCCCAACTTTCTCAGCCTGTCTCCATACGGGAGGTGCTCCAGTCCCCTGATCATCCTCGTGGTCCTCCTGTGGACTTGTTCCAACAGCTCCATGTCCTTTTTATGTTGAGGACACCAGAACTGTACACAATACTCCAAGGGAGGTCTCACGAGAGCAGAGTAGAGGGGCAGGATCACCTCCTTTGACCTGCTGGTCACGCTCCTTCTGATGCAGCCCAGGATACGGTTGGTTTCTGGGCTGCGAGCGCACGCTGCAGCCGGCTCATGTTCATTTTCTCATCAACCAACACCCCCAAGTCCTTCTCCACAGGACTGCTCTGAATCTCTTCTCTGTCCAACCTGTAGCTGTGACTATCCCAACTTCTTACATGTCTATTGCCAACCTGAAAGTATCAGTGGGAAGTTACAGGAGTGTAGAAGTAAGGTCTCCTCTACGGAGGAATCAAACAGGTTTTCAGGACAGGGGCCCTCCCTGCTGCTTTTTTCCAAGGCAGGCAGCATCACCTGGAAATCCTCATTCCAACACCTTGTACCTCCAAATTAAAACTGAGTTAATTCAAATAACTCAAGTGAGCAGGAGAGAACAATCTACTACAGAGCAGAGCCGAATTTAGGAGGCCACATGCTTTCCAATGACAGCCATGCCCAAGCTCTCTGCCCAAGGCAAGCCAGCAAAGGGCAGACTCCGTTTCCTCCCCACACTTTTTCTCTGTTCTTCCTTTGGCTGAAATTATCCAAGTGATGATGAAGAAAGAAAAGCTACGTCTGTGTAGACAAGTTCTGGTCTTTCTCACACATCCTGTGAACTCCATTACTTCTGTAAAGTTCTGGCTTGGAAGAAAATATTCTAAACTCTGAGGCATTTGGCATGCATTGGTACAGAGACTCCAGCCCTTACTCAGACTTTCCATCCTAAGGAACCCCAGGAGAAATGAAAGCATTTCTCTGTGCATCCACAGGAAAAATCTCCCCTTCATCTGGTGCTGAATTCATAATAGGAATGCTGGTTCTCTTGTCTAAAATTCTGCACCATGCACTAAAACCTCCACAGGGATGGCCTCTTCACTTGGTGTGAGCTGTAACAACGGGAATAACCTTGGGCAACAGCTTGAAGCCAGTAAGCAACAGGAAATTTTCCTTCACAAGGTACCAAGAAAAAGCCACAAGAACAAAGAGCAGCAAGCACTGCCTGCTGCCTGCCACCAGCCTACAGATCCATCCAGGTGCCAGAAGGTGAACAAGCAGCCTCGGTGAATAATTGAAGACACAATAATGAAACCTGAGAATGTCAGAGACATAATATGCTTTTGTAGGTTTCACCAGGAAGCCTTTGCGTTCCCAAATAAGACACACTGAATAATTTATCCCTTGGTCAGCAGCTCTTCACTCACAGCTAACGATGGTCCAACACACTTCAGGACACTTGAATGGGTCTGGACAGATGAATGAGCAGGGTCCAGAGGGAAGAGGTGATGAAACCTCAGCCCATTCACCCATGCACCCAGCAGCCCCGCAGGTTCTGAACCTGCTTTAGTGCCACCCAGCAGCTCCTCGCCCCGATGCTGCTCCTCAGCAGCAAAAGCAGGAAGGTGACCTGCGCTGGGGCTGGCGTCCACCACCCCGACACCTAGAGCCACGCCCACCCAACTCGAACCTGGGGGCTCACCGTGGTTGGTGTACGGCACCTCCCAGCTGCACCAACCACAGCACAGGGCACAAAGCCAAAGGAGTCAGTCTCCTCCTTCTGCTGTAAAGTACTCACTCTCATAGAGCTGAAGAGACACTCACCCCCAACCTGACTTATGGGCCTGGTTAAATAGGAAGGTGAGTGTATTTGGTGAAAAATAAGCCTGACTGACAATATGAATTATAAATCTGCTTCTTTCAATGTGGAATGCTCCCTGTGGGCTTCACAAAGCACTGTCTGCTGCCCTGTTCCTGAGCCCATCCTCAGCTGCACACTGACACAAGCTGTCCTCAGAGACATCCGTGAGGCGATGGACAAACGTTTCACAGACCCACCACATTCACACATCACATGCTGCCAGCAGCCACCACTGACAGACCTGCACCTGATAGACACTGCTTGTTCACCTCTTCAGCGCTCACATGTTCAGCAATCCACATCTGGCCGTTTTAACCAGTAACTGTATGGCAGCAGCCACAAATCCCTGTATTTCCAAGAGAAATCCCACAATTGCCACACTTGACTGCCCGTGATAGCATCAAAGAGCACAGCTCAATCTGACCTGGAAATCCGCTTCCCTAGAAATCTACTTCAGACAGTAGGAATACACAGATACCTAACACACACACACACAAACAAAGCTTTTTAACACAAAAAAAGCAGGATTTAAGTCAATTCTCAACCACCAAGGACTCATTCACATATTCCAGTCCTGAAGCAGCCCCATCAATACTAACAAACCTGGTGGCATGAGTAATTACCTCTTGGTTCATCCTTTAAATGACAGAAGAGTTCTCAGCTGAGCTATTCCCCTGGGAGGAAAGGGCTGTGTGTCAGAAGCAGAGCTGTGTGCTTGCAGCTTTCCCTGCAGAACAGGCAAGCGCTCACTAATGAATTCCCCTTTCCACCAAGGCTTACATCAGCTTTGTAAAGTATCAGATTATTTGAGGGGAAAAAAGTAAAATGCAATGCAATTACACCGTGCACATGTTGGTTTGGCTTTGCTGATAATAAATGCTTTCTGTTGTTCCTCTTAATCTTATCATTTCCATGATGCAGAGGCTTCTGGATGCCATCACTGGTAAAGTGGGACTGTGTACCCCTGATCTTAAGTAAGTCCATACAGAGAGGATTCAAACAATGCCTGGTGCTAAAAAAGGAGATGAAACATTTTTAAAAGAAATGTAAAGTGAGAATTAAGAGTCTGGAAAGATTTGGTCATTTAAATGACAACGTGTCAGACAAAGGCAAAAGACAAGCAATGAAGAAATCAAATTCACTTAAGTGTGCACGTGTGTGCACTCATGCATATGTAACAGAAAGACATCCAGCTGCCAATCAATCATGCTAACATCATATTAACATCAGAAACCTCAGCTTTGTGTCAGTGTCTGCACACCGGCACAGAAACGGAGACACAACTGTACCCACTTCACCATGTCCCTGGACTGCCCTGCAGCAGCTTTTGCAGCAGATTAATTAAGCAGTCTTTAATTTAATTATTGCATAATGAAGTGAAAAAACAAGAATCTCATTCTTTACATCTCTTAAACACTTCAGTAAATAATTCCACGGTTTTCACTCTTCACATGTCAGTCTTTTAAGGTATCTGATCTTTCTCATCACACATCTTCAACTGTACTTCTAACCAGGGTGCCATGTGTCAACAAGGAAATCACTATGCAAGATCACAACCACCATACTGGGGCTGACAGAAGGTCCCTCTAGACCTGCCATGTGCTGCTGGCAGGAGCTAGGCAAGCAAGCAGTAATGGTCCTCACAGCACTGCCCCAACTCCAATTAGTTGTGACTCAGTTCAGCCTGGAAATGAGAACACACACTACATTATTTGCTTGTATATCTTGTCTCAAAGTTTTAACGCTGGTGTTTCTTGTGTGGCACAGCCATGTACACCTCTATGCTACAACAGCTGCTGGCGATGAAGGGCGTAGCAATGATGCCTACAACCTCCAGGGAGACTGAAAGCCGGTGCTCCTCTGAGACTAGAGTTGCTTTAAACAGAGGCACAGCAAGACCCTATCTCAGCAGCTGGAGACACCTCTGTCACATTAGGCGACTGGATTTCCCCAGTAGGAACTCAGACAACCAAGTGTTAAACACAGGAAACACCATTTGCTCAGTAGACAATAGTGTTGGATCTCAACAGCTACTGGCTTGGTGTGATCGCGGCCAAGTCACTTCTCTCTGTATCACAGCTGAGCAGATCTGCAGAGAACACCAACCACTCTATGCAAATAATGCAAGACCCATGTGTAAGGAAATGCTTCAAGTGTTGTAAAGCAGGAGACAGGAGTCTCCTACCTAATGCCACGAACCATGATGAGAGATCTGCAGAGGCACCTTCTTCATCTAACCAGGCCATAAATACGTGGATGCTGAAACCTCCTCTTAATTGAAAAATGAAACAATTAGGAAATGCCTTTTTCTGAGCACAAGCTGCTTCCACTGCACATGACAGGGGTTATTTTGAAGTTATTACTTCGACTGGATTCAGCTGTAAGTAATTAAATTTAGTCACAGAAGTCTGATCTATAAATGGAACCTACAAAAGCAATTACCATGGCTTCCATTAGATCAGTGAGCAATGGCAGCTCTGTTTGATGTAAACCGAAAGGAACATTATTTATACTGCACAAGAAATCATAGCAACTCAGTCCCCTTACAGAAATTTGCTTTGAAAACTGGTTTGCAGCGAAGAGAGTCACAGGTTGTAAATTTCAGCCATGCTCTGCTCCTTCCCATGTAACAGCCTCACAAAAAGACAATTGTATCATAGGATCCAAAGGGACTCTTCCAACTCTTTGGTGGGCACGTGACATCCAGCGAGAGTCAACCACCTCACTATAAATAAACTCTGGCATTTCCTATTATGCAAAGGCCTGTTTGACTCAGCATCCCTCAGGGTTTACATGCTCCTCAGTTTGTTTCCAATTCCTTTCTATTGATCCGCTAGTCTTCTACTCTTCAGAATCAGATTTTAGGCACATCACACCATGCATCTGACCCAGCAGCACAGACTATGCAATCAGGGTAGAACAACTAACAAAACAGGGTGCTCCTTTAGCATAATAAATACAAACTTTTGCTTGCTGCCTCTTCCCTCACAGGGGAAATTCCAGGTTTCAGTGAGCATTACATCCACCATACAGACAAACAAAAACCAGAGCGAGAGGAATGATGCAATTTCCCACTCCCAGGAAGATGTTGGGACCCTTTCTGCACGACTGCTCACCCGTGAGCTTCATAATCTGGGCTGTGTTAGCATCTCATGCTGCAGGTCGCAAGCGCTTGTTCCTTCTGGTCTGTAAGCTGAGAGAAAACTAAACAACAAAACCAGCACAGCACCAAGACCAAAACTAAGAGAAGCTGTATTTATGGGTTTATTGCCAGCAGAGACCACAGGCAGGACAGCCCTGCGCCTGCTGAAGGATGTACCCACAGCCCCGTGCCCCCTGAGCAGCACTGCACACCCTGCAGCAACCAGAACCAGGCAGGGCACTGCCGCCTCTGGCCATGTCCCCTCTTCCCCTCTGTCTCGGCTTTTGCTCAGCCAAAGGTGCACACTGGAAGCGCAGCACTGACTCATACATGAAAAACAGGTTGAACACGCTCCCTCTTGTCAAGAAGACAAAGAGCCTGCGTCTTGCTGGGGGCGAGATCTGCCACATGCCCACCAGATTTGAATCCCCAGCTGAACTGCGGTCCAGGCACCCAAGAAGCAGAAGGTCATTGCAGTGACCCACTGTGCTCAGACACCAACATTGCCATCAACATTACAATGCTCACCCTCATAGTACTGGCAAGGGTAACAACCCACTCTTCTTTATCACAACTCCTTTCACTTCACAGAAGAAAGCAGAAACAATCATTTGCTAGCAAGTAAAACATAATTAACAGGGTAATAAAGATCAGATCCACTGCACGCTGTAAAATCTTGGCTTGGTTTTAAAGGAGTTTTTGACAATTAATGACATTGTGTGATGAGGTCTCCAGCAGCACGGCAGCATTAGGAATGATTCACTGCCACAAAATACTTCTCAACCAATGTAGTCAGGAATGCACAGTCTGCAAGCTTTTCCTAATCAATCTCTGGGCATAAAAACACAGGGAAGACACAAGAGCTGTGAGGAATGAACACAGATCCCTGCAGACGGAAAATAATACAGCGTTGTTATAAATATCTCACAAGACATTCACTATCAGATGTTCTGATTTCATATGCAACACCAAAATTATCATTTGGTAAGAGTGCTGGAGTCATTTCTCAGTGGGACAGAAAACACAGACTTTGCACATTTACGCTGCTGTGGAAAAGCTGCGAACACACAGCCCATCAGAAGTGGGACACACAACAGCTTTCACACAAGAGTCTGCCATCAGAAAATAAGTCAAACATACATTAGTACGTCAGGAAATGCTCTAACAATCTCTTCAGGGCAGCTACTTTGAACCTGGAGCCTCTTAAGCCTGAATAGGATGAAGTTATTGAAGATCATCTCGGTATTTGCATTTGACATTGTCAGAAATCTCCATGAATAAAACCCCCAAACCCTCTTATAGGAAAACTGAAAAACATATTGCCTAGTACAGCCTGCTCACCAAGAAAAGCTGCCTTCTTGGCCAGCTGAACATCCACTGCTGTCCTGCGTTAATATCAACAAATATCAATTCAGTTCCTAGGCACACTTCTCACACAACAGATCTTCCTTTGGGGAGACAGAAAGCTCAGAAAAGTGGTATATCAAACAACAATGTTGACATGTAATTTTGTGACTGTGCATTTCATTACAACTGGGAGATTTGGTACAATAATCCAGTGGAAAAGCAGCCAATAGCCACCACATCTTCAACAAGAACAACTGCTTTATACACAGCAAACAGTGTCTCAGCAGCAGGCATTTCACACCATACACAGCATTTTAACCCTGCAACCTCTTGTCACTAATCTATCCCAGACGGGGATGCAGTAGTTAACATAGATTTGGGGAGCTCTAAATGTTTGTTCCTTCAGTGACACAGTGTCATCTGAACAAACGAAAATGAGTAATTCAGCAGGGTATGAAGGTTTAAATTTTAATCATCTCCCCTTTGTCCTTTCATACAACTGTTCCCAAAGGAAATTCTGCTTCAAAGCATCACTATTTCAGGCACCTGAATCAATAAGCCTCTGCTCTGAAATACACAATAGGAAGGGAATACACTATCCCTACCACTTTTAAATACACATCCTTGTCTTGCCCGTACACACTGATCCTCTCCTTTAGACACACTAGCACTCCTTACATAGCCTGCTATGTACTCCCTTCACATCAGTCGCACACCAAAGATTATAGCATGTGAGGACAAACTGGACAAGTTCACCGAGGAGCAATACCACGGGCATGTCAGAACTTGAGAAGGCACCAATACATCACACTGCTCTGAACACATCCTCACCTGGGCTCACCTCTAACTGCATTCGATGGTTATCAGCTCATTGTTTCACTGAACTTCTCATGGGTTTAGTCCTGTTGTACACATGAAACACACTTGTTCAGAGCAGCTGTAATCTCCTCAAACTGGAGAATGCATTATTCCCAGCTAGACAGGAAAAATCAGAGTGCTATGACAGTTTATGTTGGCAGGGATATGCCAAAGCAACATAAAAGGTTTGCTTTAAATTAACAATGGGATGGAAAATGCAGAGTTAGGATGACGCACAACCCTGCTCCCAGGCTTTGGTGCTATAACCAGCTGGGAAAGACAACTTTCAAGCCAGCTCAAAAGATCCGCCCCATACAGCCACCGCTCCAGTTCAAATAGATTCTAGCTTGAAGGCAAAGATTCAGCTGGAACTTAAGTCTGGAGTTTCCGAAATGTGTTTTGCATTTATTAAGATACTATTAACATCAGTGGAAAAGACAACCAGTCAGCTCATACAGAAGCCCAGACTCATTTAAAGGTTGTTCAGAAAGATTCAGCAGGAGAGGTATGAATATAAGTGCCATGAGATGCAAGAGCACGAGATGCCTGGCAGAAGGTGTACTTCTAAAGCAGTGTCCTGGAAACAACATCTAAAATATCACTAATTCCTGCAACTGCTAATTCTGAAAGTAAAGTCCTAGACCCCACCTTAATATTTAGGCTATAGTCCAAACTTCTGAATCAGAGCAACACCACTACTGACCCTGCGAAGTACTTTTGAAATGCCAGGTAACTGCAGGAAGAACAGTGCAGACAGTGACCTCCACCAGTCTGATCACATTAGTCCTGATGCCAAGTCCTGTTTCTCTCCAAGTCCTACCTGCTGCTCTATTCATTGCTAAATCAGATGCTAGATCTTGCAGACACAGCCACCAAGGCCAAAGATGCACACACCCAGAGAGTTATTTTTGCACCAATCTTGGTTTTATTCTTCTTCCTTTCTCTGTAAGATTTTCTATGTGTACATCAGAAAATTAAAAAGCAGTAGCTTAAGTCACTGGCTTTATCGCAAAAGACAACTAATACCCTAACTTATTGTTGGGAAATTTCCCTACTTAACTGCTGTTTCCCCCTTGCTAATGTAATCCCCCATCATCTCACCCTGAATAATCTCTCCCCAACTCTTCCCTCTGTATACATGTTCAATAATCACAGACTTTCATGTTTCTCCTTCACTGTCAGTCATCCAAATGATACAAATTTATCCCCTTTTATCTCTCCTCATACATCAGTCCCGCCGGGCCCCTAATCACTTTTTTCACTCTTCTCTGAACTCCCTCCAATAATGATGTGATTCTGATCCTCTGAAAGGAGACACTTTTGGCTTCAGTTCTTCACACAGATGCCAGCAAACTAATTCAGAGAGACTTCACAAGCTCCATGCGCAGCACTGTCACCAGCCACCACACAGTAAGCCGCGACACTGAAACAAAGCTGGGATTGTCTCATGAACACTGGGCCATGCCAGAGGCTGCAAGAAAACACAATGAGAATTAAAACGATGAGCTGATCCGCATTTTATACAGCCACCAGGACTTGGTATGAGTAAACACCGCGTGTAGGAGACAGGCACAGCTGCCTGCTGGATGCTCGGAGGCAATGGTGACAGTCCCGGGATCTTACAGAACTGCAGCTCAGGCAGCAGCTTCATGATAAATACACCAGGTAAAGGGTGGATGGAGCCAGCACTGGGGGTTCTGACAACTGCCACGTGCCATCCTGCAGATCCACCTTTCACTGCTAGTACCAGCACAGCGCCTGGCAGCCCACCATTAACACCTTCAGCAAAGACCCCAGTCAGCCCGAGGTCTCCAGAGGTGGCACAACCTGTCAGTGCCACAGCTCACGTCCAAGCTTGGACACGGAGTTAGAACCACGCTTAAAAAAAATAAGCAAAAAGAACGGAACACATTCAACAACAGAACCAGTTGAAGCCGCGGCTTCTTTTGTCTCCCTTCAGCAGAACAAAGCAGATACAAGCACTGATCGCTTCAGAGAGGTGCTTACACTAGCTGCTGTACCCAAGAGACTGAAGTCAACTCATCAGGAGTTAATCCTGATGCAGGGAATCTCATGGTAAGGAAAGACCTTATATAGAAACCAGGAAGTTTATAGGGACACCACATTGTGTAGTCAGGCTGCAAAGACACCTCAGCCAGCCTGAAGGGCAGAAGAGCATGAAGCCCGCTGGAGAGCAAAACCAGCTCAGCAGAACTCTGAATTTCCAACAGAACAGCCTCTCTCGATGATATTTTCCATGTTCACAGCTCACTATTCATGATGCTCAGGTGATCCTCTCCTCATTTTTACTTGAGTCAGTGTGTATACAACCCCTCCACCACTCTGCCTAATTTCCTTGTGTACTCTTTGCTACACAGCAGTCCTCGATATTTCAGATGATTTCCCTCAGTGCACTCTCTAGTGAGCACATAAATAAACTAAGACAAAATGACTCTAATTTGACAACCAGTAAGTAAATACCCTTCAAATTCTTTCCACTGACGTGCTGCCTGATGAGCATGTTCTTCACTATAGAGACTAATTTTCTGGCAAAGGAAGGTATCTTTATCAGAATCCACAGGGCTCTGCTTGCTGCAGAAAACTTCTCATTTTATGCACTGGGATTACACAGGGTCCCTCATCACACAGGACTTACATGTGCTCCAACCTGATCAGTTACTGTCTCGCAGCTTCTCCTCTGGGTAGGATGCAGATCTCCTGCCTTCTCGCACATCACATGAAGCCAGAAGAAGCCTCATACAAAAACCAGACGGCAGAACAGCACAAACCACTGCATTTCAGTGACTAAAAGGTACCAAAGTAAGAGAGAGACACTGCTGGGCTGGACCACAAAGTGTTACATCCAACAGCTATATGCCTGGAAGGGCAATAGTACTGTGCTACGAGCACAGAGGAGATGGGATTCATCAAAGTGGGATTCAAACCAGGAAGCACAGTGACAGGAATGGCAGCAGCAGGGAGGAGATGCCAACTCAGCATCACTGGGTGGCTGCTGGTGAGGCATCTCCATGGCAGCGAAAGCAGCGGGAAAGGACAGTGATGGGAAAGGATATTTGGAACACAGGAGGACTGAACAAGTGCTCCAGCTGCCACAGCACTCCCTCCTCTGTGCTTCTACATGAGACAAAAGCTAGGTGCAGAGTAAAATTCCAAGGATAAGAACCCCTCAGACAGGTTCAGATGATTTGGGAACAAGTGATTTTAATGCAACATTAAGTGATCTTTTGCACAAGAGCTGCATCCAAACAGTCTAACAAGTCTGGGCTCAACACCTCAAAGGATTTAATGCTGTTTAAATTACAACATTATTTTCCAATGAAAATAAGTATCAGGCAAGGAAATGCTCAAGTTCCACTGGAATCTGCATTTGTGAAATGGATTCAACAGGACACAGTGAGTCAAAGAGCAGCAAATAGATGGGAGTGGGCACACCTCCTTGAGTTCCTTCATTGACTACCAAAGACACAGACAGACCTCGGGTACAGCCTGACATTAACATAATTATCACTTTGACACTTGGTACAAATGGCACTAGACATATTCTGGCTCCAAAGGGATGAACAAGCACATCTGTGCTCACAGCACAGATTATCCTGGGGTGGGCTCTGGGGTTTCCAGGATTTAATACAGAAGCTGTAGATTTTTCACACAAGTGGAGAGGTCAACCATCCACCAGCAGCATCATGAGGATTCTAATAGTCTTGCTAATAATGTCTCTGGGGATACCTGCAAGATCTGGGGTCACTTTTACTGCAGTGAAACACAAGTCTACAAAGAGGGTACAGGTTAATGAACATCTATAATGGGGTGAATCCTAATTTTAGCTGCTTATTGGAACAAAAACTTTAATCAGTCAATGCTGAGATGATTAATGGGTTAAGATTAAGGTTAAAACTAGAAAAATCTATTAACTTATTTAAGAAATAAATCTTGCACCTGGATGTCATCAGTCTTTTAAGCCTCAAAGGTTTAGGTGGTCTAATCAAACAGGAAACTGACTCATGCAGCCAAGGGCTCTCTGTGAAGACTAACCAAACTGTAGTTGATTTGCCACACCAGAAGCCATGTACCTCCTTACTCCTCCATAACTAAGCGGAGTGCCACAGACCATCACTTTAGTTTCAACTGCAACAGACAATGCACTACAAGCACTGCACGGGCTGGAAGGAAAGTCCGAGCTGGTAAGAGGTTGCTACATGAAACAGGAAGCAGGAAAAAAGAAATCAGCATCTGGAATGGCAGATGCATCTTCATGTCTGTATCCTAACTGTGAATTCAGCTCAGAACAAAAGCTTCAGTCAGAGAAAGAAATTCGCCCCATCTGTCTGTTCTTATCCGTGTTTATGCTTGTCACTCACCTGCCACATTTACCCACTCTGTGTGTTGTGAATAATTGGAAAGAATTTTAATTATGCCTCAGAAGACGCATCTACTCAGGAGACAGAGACACTCAGCCCATGGGCATCTTTCACTCTTAATTTCCCTCAGGAAAATTTCCCTCTGTTGCGTTATTTCACATCAGACAGGCCGGGCAGAGCAACTCTCCATTCTGCATCAACTGTTCAAGTTTTGTGTTTACCACTTCCTGCTTTTTCAAGCCATGAATAAAGCCAGTCAGGACTGTGAGAGCCCAAAGATGACCTATTCAGAAGGATGCTGCACACCACAGAAATTAGAATAGAAATGCTGAAGATGCCAGGGGGGCTGCTCTGTCACACACAAATCTAGGAATATCAGGAACATTGTCACCTCGACAAAGAATGCAGCTCAATGCACAACTCACAGATTAAATTCTGTAATAATAACCCATACCCTAGCACTGGTGAGAATGCTCAGCTATGAGATTACAATGTAAAAATATGGTTGGATAACTGGAATCAAATACCAATATAGTGCCTTGCGCTTCTCACAGGTAACTAGAGGTTACCTGTCTCCAGGCACGTTTGCTCAAGTTTGAGGGGGGATTAAAAAGAGAGCACAAAAGGCTCAGCTCTAAGTATTTACTATGAGACTTGGCAGAGATGGGTTTCCTCAACAGCACAACTAGGATATGAAGAAATAACAGGAAAGCAGCTAAAGAGCTGTCAGCCCTGACCAGGCAGCCCCTGCAACTGACTCTGACCTCACTTTCCAGCAGGTGCCACCCAGAAGACACAAAAGCTGCCCCACATGTTTGTGGTCTGGACTCTGGGAAACCAAGAATGAAGCGACAGTGATTCAACCTGCATCCAGGAATCTCAAACTCCAGTGTGCTGGGAACTATCCAGTGACACTCACAGCGGCATCAAGACCTTGTCTCAGGTGAAACTGAACACATGTATTTTTGCAGCCAAGAGCCTTGCTCTGTAACTGCGGGAACCAAAGATCATTCCTGCTTTCCCAAGACGTCTCCTGCACGCTGAAGAAAACTAGGGAAAAGCTAAAGTAATTTCTGGGGAAATCACTAATAGGAAGAGCATTAGACTGCTCTTCAGCAGAACTGTAAAGAATTTACCCTGCCTTCTGTCTTCACTGATGTGTCACATACTAGATTCTCTTACAGGAACTGCTTATTAGTCACGAGCCTAATGAAGCCCATGGCTGTCCTCAGTGACATCCTTCCCCTTCCAGCTGGCTCCTGCACTCGTCAGTCTGATGCAGCTCATCATTAACTTCTCAGGCAGAGCTGGAGACCAGCTGCTGCCTGGTTCACACTCACTGCCTGGGTCTGTCAGCCCTTCAGCCTGACAGACCGCGACACCAGGCTCCAGCTTGCACTTGTCTGCGCCCAGACTCATCGAATGGTATGGGTTGGAAGGGATGACACTGGACACATCCATGGGCAAAACAATGGACCTCCGAGCTTTGGAGAAAAAAGACTTCATAGGAAAAAGGTCACAGAAGACAGTAATTGGGTCCCTGGAGCACCTCCTCGCTAATTATCCCAGAGTGCCCATTCACTGTGTAAGCAAGGAAGAAAGTGCCTCAGACTTCAGGAAAGCTCCTCAGCAGCTTATAGAACACTTCTCTAAGTCATGATGCAATTAATTGCCAAGAAAGTGTTGAGGCAGGCAGAACTAGGAAACTGTAACAGATCAAGTACATAATCCCGCAACATTTACACTTAAGTCAGCTGAACTGCTTACGACTCAGAGTGCTATAGCTTGTTTACAATTTTACTTCATAAGATCTGATGTCTTATCCCCTGAGCAGGACAGACGAAACAGTCCAGCTTCAAAGACAAAATGGGAAGACTCAAAGAAAGTCCTCTCCAGCTTCCTGACCTGGGTGGCAACACGTGCCAAGGGAAACCCCAGCACATCCCAAAGTCCCTGTGAAAATCCAGACCCACTGAAGAACCATGATCACCCCAGAAGTCCTTGATTACCTCATAGGAAACTTGAGTGCTGTGTGACATGGAGATCACCGGGTGCAAAACCCTTTCACATAAAAACAAGGGTGCGAGAGCTTCAACATTCTTGATGCAATACCCACTCAGCTGGCAGAGAGAGGAAAGCAACTTCTGCTATGTTGTTAAAACCAGCTTGAAATCCTGTCTATCTCCTCAGCACTGAAACAGGTACCAAACAGGACGCAACCACCAAACCAGGAACTGTCCTTGAAGTTAATCTACAGCGCAGTCTCTTCCGTCTTGCCTTCTAAACTACAGTTGTCAGAATGTTATCTTCCCCAGGTTCCTGTGTTACCCTGTAGCAGAATATCAAGTGAGCTCCTTTGAACCCCTGAACTGTACCAAAATTCCATTCTCCTAAAACCCTCACAGGACAGAATGTTTTTTAAAAAGCGGGGGGGGCAGGGGAACAAGGTGAGAGAAAATGGACATTGCTGTAGACTCTGAAGGCTCCTCCAGAAGTCTATCTAAACCAAACAAAACACACCAAAAAAACCCTGAACACAAAACCCCCCACTTCTTTCTTAAAAGCCAGTAAAGGCAAGGGATGACAAAATCCTAAACTTAAGCTACAGTACCAGAAAAAGAACATCCACTCTTCAACACTAATGTCTTCAGCAGTCCCAGCACAAAACTGGCGGAGCAGACCCAGATCCAACAGCTACTGAAGGTGATAGGAATTTCTCCATTTACTCAGATGAGTTTTAGACTGAACTGCTGCTAATTGCTCAGAAGATAATGCCAGTTAGCCACACACAGAGCCACAACGTGCTGTTATCTTCTGCCAGCTACACAAAGAGCAGAATAACTGCTTCAAAAGCACATTTAAAGGGACACCTGTACTCAAAACGTCACCCTCCCACAGCAGCGGGATGGAGTTGTGCGACACACCGCGATTTGCCAATTCTAAGAGCCCCCCTGCGGCAGCAAATGCAGGGCACTGGGGGAGAGGGGATGTGCAGGACACGGGGCGGGGGGGGACGGCACTGGGCTCCCCGCAGCACAGAACAGGACACGCTGCTCGCAGCAGGGAGCGCGGCGGAGCTCAGGCATAGGGTGCTTGCTCAAAGCATCACAGCTGAAGCACCGCTGCACTTCTGCTCACACAGCAAATTTCTCTCTTTAATGTAACTTTGATACTGACATACTGTCGTGGTTTAAGCCCAGGCCGTAAATCAGAACCACGAAGTCCACTTCCCCCCCCACCTTTCTTCCCTCCGCTCCTGGAGGGACGGGGAGGAGAATCAAAAGAATGCAGCTCCCACGGGTTGAGATAAGAACAGTTTAATAACTAAGGTATAACACAAATCACTACTGCTACCACTAATAGTAATAATGATAAAGGAAATAACAAGCAAGAGAATACAACCGCTCACCAACCGGTACCTCACCCCCACCCTGCCATGATCCAGCCCTTCCGGGAACTCTCCATTCTACATCCTGGGCATGACGTGCTGTGGTATGGAATACCTCTTTGGCTAGTTTGGGTCAGGTGTCCTGTCCCTGCTTCCTCCTGGCTTCTCCTCCTCCCTGGCAGAGCATGAGACTCACAAAGTCCTTGGTCAGGGTAAACATTCTGACCAGCAACTGAAAACATCGGCTTTATCAGTATTATTCCCAGGTCGAAAGTCAAAACACAGCACTGCACCAGTAGAAAAAATGACTGCTACTGCTAAACCAGGACACATACGTTAAATCTTTGATTTTAGTGGCAGATGCTGACTGTATCTGCCTAACCTCTGAAGCCCTATGATTGACAGTGTTAATGCACTTTTCAACGGATGAAAAGGAAAATGACAGCTTCCAGCTCACTTTCAAGCCCATTTCTTCCCTGCAGAATACCCTATAGCTCAAACTGCTTTTCACACAACTAAGAAATCTACTCTTTATTGTGTTGCTAATAACTGGTGGCATACTGAAGAAAACAGGAGCTCGACAGGAATTCTTACTGAGGGAGCTACTTTACTTCCCAAAAGGAAGATGCTTTCTTCCTTTCTTTAATTTGAGCTACACTGATCTGATCTCAGACAAAAGTTAAATAGAACTTCAAAATAACTTCTTAGCTTTTTCTACATCAAACAAAGTTTACGCCCAGACTTCCCCGGAAAAGCAGCCATGTGAGAGGAAACTAGCAGTCCAGGCGTCAGAGGCGATTTGCATGGACTGCTGTCCAAACGGCCACCTCTGAGGGCAGAAGTCTGCATTCTTACATGTGAAGGAAATCGTTCATAGAATCACAGCATGGTTTGGATTGAAGGGACCTTAAAGCTCATCCAGTTCCAACCCCTGCCACGGGCAGGGACACCTTCCACTAGTGCAGGTTGCTCCAAGCCCCTGTGTCCAACTTGGCCTTGAACACTGTCAGGGATGAGGCAGCTACAGCTTCTCTGGGCACCCTGTGCCAGTGCCCCACCACCCACACAAGAAAGAACTTCTTCCTTATATCCAGTCTAAATCTGTCCTCTACCAAGTTCTGTGAGATTTTATAGCAAGAGCCTGACACTCTATGCAGGCCTAAAAGCCTGTGACAGGACAAAGAGAGGACCATTAGCAGAAAAAGAGCCTAAACTAATTCAACAGCTGGCTGTAACAGTGGCCAGTTATTTTGCAAAACTTGCTATCTAGAAGATTATAGCAAGAACACAGGCAGAGTTTTTAAAGAAAACTGCTTTCCTAAACACAGAACCCACCTGGTTACGAGGTCTGGCTGGGTGACCATGAGATGCTGACCAATCGCAGCTCACCAGCACGGTGAGATCGTAAGGATGGAAGCTGCCTTCCAAAGTTTGCTGCTCTTCAAAGCCCTGTAACTTTAGCATACTTAACGGTAACAGGACCTGTGGCTACCCAAGTCCCCACTATGCCAGACCCATGGCTTTATGACCCCTTGGTATTTCACAGGTGTAATCAGGAAACCAGAACTCCCACTGCCAGGAAGGCACCAGGGACTTGCCAAGAACTGAGGAGGTCTGAAGAGGGAAGACCCTGTGGTATGGATTCCACATGATGGCAGACTGGCAGCAGGGTTTCTCTGCCCAGGTACAACAGGTATGGGTCTGCATCCAAGCAAGAGCTAAAATTCATAACCCAGAAATTCATGAAAGGGCTCTCCAACCATAATAGATTAACATTTCTATGGAAAATTGGGAGGGTGCCAAGTAGTAACAGTCTCTGTAAAGTCCTCATTAAAATGAGTAACACAGCTGGATATTTTATATATCAACCTTCTAAGTCCCTCCTTCCTGCTACTTAAGAGTAAAAATAGTAGAATGTTTTATGGAGGTTCACTCGTGGCTGCTTAGGTGTGACTCCACTTTAAGAGAAGCAGAATTGCTAGCCCCTTGCAGTCATCCACATGGGAGGCATATGGCCAGCCTGTCTTAATGGTGTTTGCTGAGGGAAGTTACAAAACAGCAGGTTTGTCAGGGAAATGTGGATATTTGGCAGAATATCAATGGAATCACCTTTCCTTCCATTCCAGACTTGGGTTTCAAGGTAGATAAGCTGATATCATCACCTGGCAGGTTACAAGATAATGTAACAGAAAACAAAATAATAATGACAAGGTAAAAAGAAAAGCACAAAAATCTCTGAGAAATCAGCGCAGTTTGTCACAAGCTCAGACAGCTGTTTCATCACCCTGATAGCAGGTTACTTCAGAATACATTTTGGCTTGCTCTTCACAGATACATCACATCTGAACTAATCTGAGGAAGTGGCAGCTCCCAGAACTGCAGGACTGCATTTGGCTCCTGCGCCAGCAGAGCTGCCGGAGAGCAGCGCCTCGACCAGGAAGCCTCGTGGCCAGGTCACTCCCAGGGCTGCTCAGGCACTTCTGCACCACAGATCCCAGGCAGAAGAGTAATGGCAGACATCACCCAGACCTTCAGCATCAGCTCCCATTCAGCTGGAGTCACCAGCATAAGTCTCCAAGGGCTCCACCGTGTCCAAGGCAGGGCAAATAGCAGTTTGTGTCCAGGGAAGATTCAATCCATTTGTGCACCGACCGCCCAAAGTGCTTTTACAAACTATTTTCCATTAAAAGGACAAATTATTTGTAACTAAAGCCGCAAAACCTAATTCTGATTCTAGACTTTTGGAATCCCATAGGCTATTCTCATAAACATTCCCATCTCAGCTGTATAATTTTGTTCCAATGTAGTGTACATGAGGCAAGAAACTAAACAAGCCTAGATCTGGGTAATTAAAATAGCTGAAGTTACGAGCTGCTCATGCCGAGGAAAGGCACATAAACACAGCTGGCAAGATGATGTCACACTAAGGCTCATCTCACCATCCTCCTTTACTCCAGTAAATGTAGCAAGAAAGTAAATAATAAAAGAAGCAATAAGACACTTTGATAGGAAGAGTCATACTTCCATATCATGACAAAAAAAAGCTTTTTCGAAACTACGACTTACTCCTGAATGCCACCTGCCAGCAGCCCCACGTGAGGAGGGTCAGCTCCAGCCACACAGCCCTGCTTAAGGGAATGAACCATTCGCACAGCTTCAATAAATACCCCAGGACAAGCACTGCTGCTGCTGTTACTAACTGTGGCTCACCAAAGAGTAAAGACCTCGGAGATTATTCCAATCGAACCAATGACACAGGCAGGTAGTTTATTATTTATAAAGTCCTGGTTTTCTCAGCACAGGAGGAAGCAATCAGAGAATATTTCCCCATTCATCATTCCAGACAACCGCCATCCCAGGCTTCTGCTGTTATTCCACACTAGGCACTTCCCTAGTCTGGCTTTGGAATCCTCTTCCACTCCTTCACACACAGGTTCTCCTTCTCAAACACTTTATGGCTGAACCAGTTCACCCAACCTGTATCAATAAGCTGTACACCTTCACCTTCTTGTGCTTCTGTATGTTCATTTTTAAGCCCTTTTGTCAGCTCTTAATCAATAACAAAAATCATGTTATTGATTTTTCTTCTAAACCAAACTATGTTTTAGCAGAAGCTCAACAGGACAAGCAGGATTAAAAGGGTGATTTTAGATATATCAGAAGGTTACAAAGCCCATTCACAGTAATGAAAGAAGACTGCATTAATCTTCTAAAAGGATTCAAATGCAGCAACTAGAGCAATTCCATTTCTTAACAGGAACAAATTAAGACAATTTCCCTTGCAGAAATTTCCCTAATTACAAGTAATTATCTTTTACTCCGCAATTCTCCAGTACAGCACCTACTGCAAAGAGTATTCCTATCAACTGCTGTAGTTAGGAAATATAAGAGGAATTGTTTCTTGGTGAATTGTATGTTGCCATCACATGGACTAACCCACAGCTCTGCTCTGCTGGAACATGCATCTATCTTTGATATTAACAACAAGGATCACCAATCCCTATCTCATGACACTATCACTAGGTTGTTATGAAACCCTAAATATACAGGCTTCCAAAACTGCATACAGAGAAGAGGAGGAAGAAACCACATCTGCAGTTTGAGCCAAAGGAACATTATTTGTAACACTGCACTGGACAACACAGCTCTTCTCTGCTGAGTAAAATCAAAGGCTCGAAGACAGCGTCTCCATGTGCATTCCTTTGGGCAATGAGGACAAGTATGGCCACAGCTGCTGCAGTATTTGTAGAAACTGCATAAACTCAAACGCAATACCAGAGGTTACAGGAGACTAAGCTTTGCATTCGTTGTTCTTGCACATAAGGAAAATGTACATCAGGAAACTGTAATGTCAGTTATTTGCTATTTTTCACAAGAAAGTACAATCCCACATATGTTGTCACCAACTGTGGAAGCAGAGTCTGCTGGAGCACTGCTGCCTCTGCACATCTCTGCTGCCATAATATCCCTGTTCATTCTTTACTCCTAATCCTGTGCTGCTGCTTCCAGCAGCACAGCAAAATGGAGCCTGCTCCAAGCCCATAAGCAGAGCTAGTGCAGTGCTCGCTAAAATTCACTCCCTAAACCAATACAAATCTAAAAGATATAATTATGACAGAAAGACAGTAAAATTCACAAGAATTTACTAAATGCATGTTTTCTTCCGTACTGTAGGAAACTGAAAAAGCCATTTGATTACAGACAAGTTATTACCTATGAATGAATCCTCTTCCTGAAATGCACTTGGTAAATACACCTAACTTTTGCTTGTCGGTAACAAAGTGATATTGCAGCTCATCCCTGTGTTGTCACTAATGATTGATTGGTTCTGCCATTAAATCTGCACCTGACAGCCAGTGGTTTCAGGTTTTGTCCGGCATTTTGTCATCATAATTGAGTAGCAAGTGACTCCTATACATAGTTTGTGTCACTATGTAAAACAGCTTCTGTTCTCGGGCTTCTTAAGCACACAAGATACAGCACAGTGCTCCTGCGTAACAACTTGCTGGCCATGATAGCTTTGAAGGGGGTGCTCTCTCCTCTGAGCTCCAGCACCCACCATGTGAACACAAATATAGTGACTCTTTTATCACTATTCACAGATAGAAGAATCTGTATTGGCAAACAAGAGCACATCAGCCCCCAAGCCATCCTCTTTTTCTATCAGCTGAGGGAAGAGATCCAGCAAGAAGCACCACAGAACACCCAGGAAAGACAGTGAGCACCCCTGGGATCGGGCACAGGGCACACTCAGCCTTCCACCGAACCATACCCTGAAGCCAAAGGAAGCTTCAAAGAAGCTGTGATAGGGGATGCTGGAAAGCGAGCTGTGATTCCTGCAGCCTGAGCCACTCAGCACTGCAACACGGCTGATTTGATGCTTTTCAAAGAATATAATCAATACAGTGCATCAGCCATTTCTGTATCCAGATCACGTATAATTTAATTACCATCCTCCTGAGAGTCTGTCGGTGCTGTTGTGCTCACCCTAATGCCCTGGGCATCTTATGCTTGAATTTAGCCTGGCTTCTCAAGGGAAGAGGCTTCCGTATGGCACTGGCAGCCCATCCATCCATCAGTCCATCCATTCATCCATTCACCCGCCTGTCCCAGTGGCTTCAGATGCCACTGACCATTTATTTGCCAGAGAAACATATCCCATGAGAGGGGCCACCAACATGAACCCTGCTTTGAACTAGGCACCTGCCAGACACAGATGAGGGGGAACCCGGGAGGAAACAGAGCCAGAGGCAAGTCATGGAAGTCCAAAGGGAAAGAGTCTTTATATATTGTGGTGCTTGAGACACACAAAGGCAACAGAAAATAAGTATTTCTGTCACATGCAAACACTTTTTTTCATTGCTGAAGGCAAGAGAATGCCTTACACACTACAGGTGACAGTGGTACCTTAGTACCATCAAACAAAGGAGCCTACTCCAGGTTTACAAACAGCCTCACAAACTGCATGTGATCCTGTGCTGCACAATTTAATAGCTGGAAAAGCAAAAAATCCCTCAATAAACAAAACACCCTAAACATTCAATAACAATTAAAAAAGAATGGATAAACCAAATGAACAGGAGTACAAATACAATAAATTCAAGGAGACCTCTCATTCAGCACAGCACACGCATGTTCACTGCTGCACAACAGCTCTCACAGGGGGTGTTTCACACAGCAGAGGCAGGCAAATCACTTCTCCAAAGTCAGCCAGAAACAACCAACAGTGACAAATGCACAAGGGCTACAGGAACGCTCCCTACTACACTGTCCTGCTCGGTCTGTATCCTACCAAGGGCAGCAGCGCCTTCTCCCATGGGCTGAGCATGTTCTCACACAGCCCTGCAGAGGCCAGACCCACCCGAACCTCGGCTGCGCTCACCTGAGTGCTGGCAGCAGCAGCAGCAGCACAACCGCTCCTGGGTTTTACTGGTAGAACACTCCAGAACAGGACCTATTCCAGCATGAACATAGTTTCCATCCCATCATAGCAGGAGCAGGAATTATGTTTTGCTCACACTAGTAAAACACTCAACAGTTCAGACAAGTTCAGCCATCTCCTGAGCTCTCCACACAACCAAACTTGGTTGCCCAAAATCAACTCGATTTGGATACAGATGATAATGCAGACAAAAAAAAAAACAACCATCTGACATGGTGATTTAAGCATACACGGGTGAGCCAATACTGCAAGGGTGAATCCTGACACTTGAAACGGAATCTTCCAGAGCTGAGGAGTCCAGCCAGCAGCCAAGAATAATATTTCAGTGGTTCAGTCGATACTGCTGTAACCATGGCCTGGAGGGGTTTCCACAGCCATAACCACACAACCACTGAATTTTAACATTCAGTTAAAAACACTAAAAACAGACACTTAAAAATCTATAGCTCTAGACATCTCAAAACCAGCTTGAAAGGAGGCACAAAGGGGCCTGAAAAGCACATGGGCACTCCCATCGAGCCTGCCCATCATCTGTTTTATCTTGCTGAAGACACAACAATTTGAAATAAGAACTCTCACTAGAAGGCATTGCCTTGATGAAATTCAAGGCACAGCTTCGGAATCGCTGGAAGGAGAGGATATGACACAAAGCCTGGCGGGTTCCCTGGGCAGGCAGCAGCAGCACACACCCCATCAGGACCTTCTGAAGCACCGTTCACTTCCACGTCCAACACTCCAAGCGAGAGACGCTCTCATGCGTTTCACATATGATTCCTATTTCTCCCCTGATGTAAAACACAGTAACGCACATCACGCTACAAAGAAAGCCGGAGCCCTGCTGGTTCGAGCAGGTTTTTCCAAAAGCAAGAGGAAAATAAGGAGTGTAATAGCCCGCAGCTGCCAGGAGCAGGGGGTCACTGCTGGGGGAGCAGCGCGCTCCGTTTGCTGGATTTCCCCCCCCAAAGAATGTCAATAAAAAGCGCTGCCAAGCGCGCTGGAGCGGGAGCGACCTGACGGGCCGAGGGACCCGCCGGGCTCGGGCGGGGCGGCCCCAGGTCCGCCGGGCCCCGCTGACCGGCCGCGCGCCGTGGCTCCGGCCGAGCAGCCATATTAGGAAGCGGCGCCGGGCGGGCGGTCCTCGGAGACGGCGCGGCCCGGCCCAGCCCAGGCCCATGCCCATCGGCGGAACCGGCCCGGCTCCTCTACCGCTGCTCCTCGGCATCCCGGCGGGGCGGGCGCGGCACCCGCCGCAGAGAGAAAAGTTCGCGAAGGCTCCTGCGACTACCGGGGCTGCACCGGCAAGGGGAGATAGCGGTCACAAGGCGGAACGCGGCCGCCGGACGGGACCGGGACCAGCCCCGCCGCTCCGCCCGCGTCTGTGGGACAGCACGTTCTAGGAGACCGGCAGCGGCGCCGGCCCCTGCGCGCCACTCACCTTCTTCCGGGGCTGCCATTTCATCATATTTGTAGAGCGGGGACGCGGAGCATCAAGGTCGCGCTTGGGAGCCGGAGGCGAGCGCAGCGGGGCCGCAGCCCGCGGTCATGCTGCCCGGCCCCGCCGCCAGGCCCGCGCCGCGCTCCGCCGCGCCCGCGGGAGAGGAGCCGGCCGCGCCGCGCGGGCCATCGGAGCGGGGCTCTGTCAGGCGGCGGCCGCCACAGCCTCGGCGCGGCTCCGCCGGCACCGCCTCACGGCAGCGGCCCGCGGGGAGCCCCCGCGCGCATCGTGCGCGGCCGCCCCGCGCCCACACTCGGCCCCCGCCCCGCGCCGCCGCACGGAGGCAGAGAGGGGCGCGAGCGCCGGCACAGCCCCGCCCCCCGCGCCGGACCGAGCCCCGCCCGGCCCGCGGGCCCCGCCCCGCGCCCGTCCGTTAGCTCCGGAGCCAGCGGCTCCCGGGGCACCGGCAGGATCCGGCCGCAGCGGTCGGTGCCGCCAGCGCTGCCCGAGCGCCGCGTTCCAGACAGTGCAAGCGTGGGCTCGTTGCCGCAGTAAAAAGTGCAGACAGCTTGCTCGCGAGGTGCTCGCCAGCGGCACTGAACGATGACAAACCCCTACAGACCCCCGGTAACCCCCCTCTCCTCACTCAAAGCAGCCCAGAACATGTTTACTCGCGATGCTCCGTGGTGCAGCCGCTCAGGGCTCACCAGAGGAAAATGTCTGGGTTCAGGGAAGTATTTTGAGGCAATACTTGCAGGGCTGAGGTCATCAGCAGGAAAGCCACAAATCCCACCATGTGTCAAATCTGAACTGACAAACGGCGACAAGACCAAAGTCACCCTGTGTGAGGCATTGGCAGCACAGGGTGAAGGCCATCCATAGAGCAGACAGCAGAGGGTACTCTGGGAGAACACAGCCTGTTCTGTTCTGTTCAAGCTCACGTCCAGGCAAAGGGATGAACAAACTGGGATAAAGCTGGATTTTCCCGTATAATTTCCTACTCAGTGCATCTGCTTTTCCCACCCATCCTCGATCGCCTCATGTGCACTGAGGGAAATGACAACATTCTCTCCCTATGGCGGAAGTGTTTGGATTGTTACAGTGGAAGAAACCCAAAGGTGTTACTGGTCAGAGCTGGCATACCAGGGAGCTGTGCCCTCCTAAGGTACTCACAGCACAGCCGGTATGTCCTGGAACTCAACGACTTCCATCAGTTCAAACACTGACAATCCTCAAGAGTTCTGTACTGGCAGAGTCGGTACTCCATAAGGAAAATAAATGCTTCGAGTCAGACAATGCCATTTACCATGATGCTGTCAGAAAGCAGCTTAATTTAATTCACAGACAGATTGCAAAATGTGTTGTTTTGACAAGATCAACAGGAGGTTTTTGAAATTCTTCCTGAGTAAAGATTAATTAACAGGAAGCAAAGCAGGAGCTGTGCTTATACACCTGTCACACAGGGAGCAGGCTGCTTCACTCTGGAGCCTAATGCTTACTCCAGTGATTGGCATTTCTGCTGGATTTAAACTGCTTTATTTTTTTTCTGCTGTTGAAAAAAGAAATAACATTGGCACTATTTCCAAAGCCACTGAAAATAGCCAGAACGCAGGCAGCATAAATGCCTGGTATCTGAAGGAAACGGCAAACATTCTTCCCTCTTTCACAGTCAGAGAGTTATTTGACTTCTTTAAGATCAAAGAAAATGCAGTGTGAATTTTGGTTTTGTTTTTAACAGTTTCTCCTCCCAGGTTGGAAGCCACTCAGGATGTAGTGATTCAATTGCCAGAAAACGCTGAAACCATCCTCGTAACACCGGCAGCTTCCATTTCTTCCACCACAAGAACAGGATCCTCGTGTCCATTTCAAAGTGAACCAATTCATTTCCTCAAGTAATCAGCAATGCCAAGAAACTCAAGTGTTAGAGCTTCTGTAAAGTCCAGTCTGAATCAGTGGACAAGTTGTGAATAATACAAGCACAACGTAGAAGATAATGTTGGACCATGGAAGCTAAATGCCTCTCTGCTCATTAAGAGTGAAATGGCTGACAAGAAACAGTCAGCTCTGCTCCCCAGCAGCCCTGGCTTACAACACTGCTGTGTCTGGGGAGCCGTGTGCCATTAATGTGCACGAGCCAAGTGCAGGATCACGCCTGTTCATAGACCCCATCACAGGTTACTGACATCTCTCCTCTGTAAGAAGCAGCACCATGAACCCATTCTGAATGGTCAGACTTCTGGGCACTGGGACCGGAGCTCCCAGGGATCAGAGTTTTCTCTTCAAACATACATCAGTAAGGAATAAACATATTTTGTTCCAATATTTATGAGTGAATAATGGTTAGCAAAATGACTGGCTATACCAATACCTTTTTTTTTCTCCTGTCCTTGATTTACTGCTATTTTTAAATCTCAGACTATGGATCTGTCCAACATATTGTGCCAAATACCTGCTTCTTTTCTCCTCAAGGTGTTGACTAGCCTAGAAGAAAGCTGTGTGTTATTAACACCTATCTGATATTAGATCTCATTCTTGCTACTCTATGAAAAAAAATCTTTTAAAGTGTCATTTTCAAATTAACCCTTGGTGAGAACCTAGAACTATTTAATGTACTATCTCCTTTCTTACACAACCCTTGATTTTCAGTAACATAAGTTCTCATACATTTATTACACCTTGAAATTCCTCCACTCAAACAAAGTGCATCACCTAGAAGCAATCACACATACTGCAAGTAGAAAAAGGTCCTGCTGGAGATGGCTTGATGAGCAGACTGCAGGTTAGGCTATGCAAAGTGTATGAGAATTCAGTTTATTGGGTCATTCTACAGCTTAGCAAGCATCTAAATTGGATAGTATTCAGCAGGCACATAAAGATTTGGAGTTACACCTTGATTTTATGACGTACATGTTCCTGTGAACTCACTGGACTGGTAGTCTGGAAGATGCCAGCATTTTAACAGTTAACAACACACCAACACAGCAAGGAGGATGTAGATCATGCTCTTAATAGCCCAGTCCCTTGGCAAATTCATGAAGCATAATAAAATGAAATCCTTTTATTTCTGAATTTATTAAAGCAGCTTTCAATTCATTACAATGATTCTGTGTCTATTGCTTTGTCTGCCTCAAACTAGCACACTGAACACAAACACAGCACCTTGCAGTGGGTTAAGATCAGGTACAGCAGGTTCCATCTGAGCTACTGCAGCCCCAAGCAAGTATGCACTATGAAAGGGAGAAAGTGTTCCAGCAAGTTCTCCTAAATCTGAGAGAAGGGAACCCCCTTGAAGTGCAGTAGCTGGGGTGCTGCTGTTCTAATCACTGCTCTAGATCACCAGAAACCAGCAATGCTAACTCATCTCTCCATGTTAGCTTATGGCAAGTTCTCTGCAATTTACAATCAGAATTTACTTCCAGCCTCCACACTAAGTGCACTTTGAGCACACAATCTACTGTTTGTTTCTCATATAGGGAGAAGTACAAAGTTCAAGTAAAGGGGCTGGGGTAATGCAGCACTATCATAGTACATACACCAGGGAGAGGGCACAGTGAAGGGCAAGAATACAGTAGGCCAGGAAAGCAATTCAAGGTCCTGTGAAGTTTTTGCATGTTCTGATGGTCTTCTGGTCCGTCCAACCTTTTGTTCCTATTGCATTTTGCTACTATAGCATTTCACCCTGTTCTCCTTATAATGAAGATTGAGTGATCTATGCTGTGTAGCAGTAGCATGGATTATTCTCATGATTAGGTTATCTGGGGTTCACATTTCAGCAGCTGACTCTTTTGAAAAGACTGAGACTCACTTTAGAAAATATTTTGTTTAGTCAAGCAGAAAAAGCCCTTTTCACAGGGATATAATCCAGGCTGAAAAACCAAGGAGGGGGCTTTCAGAAATGAGGATATACTTATTGGAAAATACCACTTCTGACAGGAGAAGCAGCTAAGAAAAACTGGTTGCTAAGACTAATGAGAGAGTTGTAACACAATTTAGTTCAAAGAGATGCAGAAATGAAATGAAGATAAAAGAGCCTAAAGCATTTATTCCTGGCAACTGGACCCATGAAGACGGAGGGGCAAGGGAGGGAGGCGTCACACAGGCCAAATGAGCTGAGGGCTGTAGGTGCCTGTCACTAATTACAAATTATTCTGTGGTACCAAGAAATGATCAAATAGGTTGATACAAGATTAGGGCTGATCTTGTTGCAGTGGAGTCCCCTCTCAAGTACTGATACCTGAGCTAGGCTTAGGGAATGGACTTTTGCACAGGTACCTCTTGCCCGTAGTCACAGGGAGCACAGGAAATTGTGCTGCATGTTTCGCTCCTGTGATTCCCTGGCTTTCAGGCACTCACTTTTAAATATTTTCTCCAGAAAGCAAATCCAGCTTGCAGTGATATTTGCCTAATACCAGGGGGCTGGAAGTAGATGACCTTCAGAGGTCCCTTCCACCCCAAACCATTCTCTGATTCTATGGGTCTGTAACACAGGTCACTGACAAGCAGAAACACAGGAGGCAGCAGGCTTCCCTGCCAAAGATTTGTCTACAATAAAGAGATGGGTAAACTAGGAATGTGTATGGCAAATAAACCCACCAGACCCACTCATCTTTGGAGGCCTTGCAAATGCATGTCCATATTTTCTATCTTATTTGGGGCTTTTGCCCTAAAATTAGGCAGTTCTTTTTTAATTAATGGACCAACTCTTGTGATAAAACTTCAGCCATTTCACCCCCTTTGGGAAATAACTGGTGAAAACTACATCATTCCCTATGCCACTCTTCGGTATTCCAAAAGAGAGCCCCACTCCACACCTTGTAGAAGAAAAGAAAAGAAAAGGGCAGGGGTTAGGTGGGACACGGAATGGCATACTGGCCCATTGCACCATCTTCCCTTCCACAGCATAGCAGGAGAGTCTCCCTTGGACCATAACTGTGACATAAAATACAGAAAATGTGCAAGAAAACAAGCACTGTCATAGAGTGAGAAACAGTGAAGGCCTTGATGCCTTGTAGGCCCAGTTCTGCAAGAGCTAAAACATTTGTGCATTACCAACACTGTTTTGGTCAAAAATCTAAAACAAGGCATTGTACAGTCTGCTGTGAAGAACATCAACTCCATCCCCATCAAGCCTAGTACACTCGATGCCCAACACTTCAACAAGGAAGATGCATGTAGAACACGTAAGTACTTCCCAGGTCCACACAAGGAACTAGAAGGAATTCTGCCCACACAAGGGTGAGTTTAATGTTAATAGAATAACCAAACTCATCTGCAGCAGGGACAAACAGCCGCAAAACACAGAGAAGCAGCAGCTGAACTGACATGGAGATGGCACTCTGCCTCGCCATGGGCAAGCACCCATGTCAAGATTCTAAAATACTCAGAAATGAGTATGAGGGACAAATCCTTCTCTATTTGCAAGGGAAAAGCTAATTACACAGAGCACCCTGTAAGACAGAGACGGGGAACTTCCAGATTAAGCCGAAGGATGAAAGTTTCAGTCACAAATAGAAGTTTTCTGGCTAGTGACTGTACTCATCGAGAGAACCATTATTTAAATATAATGTTGTGCCTGTGAAATATTTATGTGATAGTCTCAGGGCAAAAGTGTATTTCTGTAGTTCACTGGATAGGAAATACATCCTGAATTTTAACTCTATCTTACCAAGGAAGGTATTTGCTTTTGCACTGTGTTATTGGCTTAAGAAGCTTCAGCTCCTTCATTACATGACTCCAAGCAAAAAACACCGTGTTTGGGAGCTGCTTCTCATTATGACTTCCCCCTCCCTTTTTCCGTAGGAAGCACAATTACTGCTGCTATGGAAACAAGTGTAATTCAGTCAAGATGTGGGTCAAAACAATACTTGGGAGGCAAAGATGTACCAAAAAGAATCATATTTGCTGTCTGTCCTCTCCTGGAGAAGGGTTTTCTTCCAGTCTTCTCTTGCTGACATCCATCACCATCTGCTGTCTCAAGTAAGAAATTCAGAGAGCCAGTAAGTTGTGTGTAATGATGTAGCACACAGGTGACACCAGGACAAGCAGGGAACTGGTCTGCTCCTTGCAAGACTGGTGACTGCAGGGCACAGGCCACAGTGGAGCCGCATGTAGAGGGATCGGCCTCTGAGGGACAGGTGGTCACTTCCTCTGCAGATCCTAAAGGAATGCAGCTTGAGGTTGATGGGGGAAACCTCCTCCTACCTCAGAGCATGGAAAGTGCACCTTGTTTTCAGGGCATGTTATTTGTTGTTCATTAACGTGGAACTTACTGTGCCACAGGCCTCAGCCAGATCTTCAGGAATAGCATTTTCCCAAAGAATCCACAATACAGCACAGAGATCTAAGAAGAGACGTTAAGGGAAGTGTGATTATCTGGGCATGCTGGAAATGAGGAGGAGGAGGAAGGAGAGGGAGAGAAAGAGCACACATGGCAAAGGGAGCAGAATGTCTGAGAAGGAAAAAAAGAGGATGTGCACAGGAAGTGATCAGGGGTCTGCATGTGCTCCTGTGTGTGGTATCTGCTCTTGTCCCCAAGCTCCATGGCTCTCCACAGCACCTTAATCCACCCCATCGAGCAGCAGCACTGGTGGACTCCAAAAAGCTGGCAGCAAAGCTGTGGAACCATGAGCAACGATTAGACCAGGGAACACACAGTGAGCACTGTCAGTTGGAGAGGGGAAGGGAACGTCATGAATGGGGGAATTAGAAATAAATATTTTCACTGTAAGTATCAGAATTCAAAGGCAACCACAGTTTCATTCCATGTCCCAGTATTCACAATATTCCCTCACATTCCCAAGAAACGTTCCCAAATACTGCAGGTCTTTGAGGAAACTCTCCCATTTCACATGCCAGTGATTTCGGAGAGGACGCTGTTGTTCATACATTCACCTCCCTCCCTGCTCCTGCCTGTTGCCAAGCAACTCCAGGCCTGTCTGCAGGACCTGCCTCCCAACCACCAGCAGCTCAAACCATTACCCTGTACTGAAAAACACAAATTTAAGAATGAAAACAGACACGGCTAAACCAGAAAAACATACTTCCCTTTAGTGCTTGGATCATTTTGTGGGAACCTTGGAGGCTCCAGCTTGTCTGTAGGCAACAAACCACAGAATCCCAGGAGGACTGAGGTGGAAAGGGACCTCTCTGAAGATCACCTGCTTCACCAGGGCCACGCTCAGCTGGCTTCCACAACCATGTCCCTGGGCAACCCTGTGCAGGTGCTCAGTCACACTCACAGCAAAAAAGTGTTTCTTGATGTTCAGAGGTGTCAGTGTGTGCTCATGGCCTCTGCTCCTCCACTGGGCACGGCTGGGAAGAGCCTGGCTCCATCCTCTTTGCACCCTCCCTGCAGGTATTTATATATTACCAAAACCAGCAAGTGTTAAAAGCATTTCAAAAAAATCTGCAAAACAGTTTCTGAAGTGCTAGAAAACATCAGGAGGGCAACATCAAATTAAACAACAGGTTGTTTTCCAGGATGAAGCACTGCTTCCCCCCCTCTGATGTGAGTACATCTATATATCTGTAGAGTTATCCCACACTACTCTAATTATTACTCAGAAGCCAGAACGGACTCTCCAGCAGGCACAGCAGGCTTGAAGAAGCTCTTACTATCCCAAAATGGCAGACTCACACTAATTTAGTGGAGAAGGCTATATAAATTAAACCTTTTTCTAGATACACTTAAAATGTTATCAGGTTCCTGCAAATCCAAAAACATCAAAATACTGCTTTTATTCCCCAAGATCCAGATGGGTTGACTGCTCCTCATACTACATGTTGAACATATCTGTGCAAATTCCTCCCAAAGAATACAGTTGCAATTTAAATTTTCTGGATGCAGACAGTAGTAAGAAAACAACCTCACTCTTCCCAGTATGATGCTGCTGGGACTAAAGGGCTGAGACAATCACTTGCTGGAAGAGACGATGATTTAAAAGATTGGTTTGTGTTGAAATGAAGGAATTCTGTGTCTGACTATGAAATAATACCAAGCAGGAAAGTAGGCAGCTGAGGTACCTTCAAAGAAACACCAGCCCTGTGGAAACAGATCCATCAATATACAACAGAACAAGAACATCAGAACAACCTCTGAAGTCCTGGTAGCATTCTAAATGTGGCAGCTTTCATCTACAGTTTGGAATCACACTCTCACACAAGACGGGGCTCCCAAAGAGGTGACTCCAGACACTCTGGAAAATAACATGAAGAAACTGAAAGTAAAATATATTAAACATGTCCATCGGCCAGCGTATCATCCCAAATACTGAATCCTGGCATGTTGCTAAGGAAGACCCAGGTAGTTATACAAAAAGAAGCAACACTACAAAACAGAAAACATCATGCTCACTTATCAGTGTCTCAGAATAGGAGCAGCTTTAAAAAAGTTTATGAAGCATGAAAAGCCAGGAAAGACAAGCAAAGGAGAATTTAAAGAGACTCATCACAGGAAGGGAGGTGAGGGAGAAAGACAAAACGTGTTCATTAACTTCATGCAAGAAATGCAACGAGCTGCATAGTGGGATGAATCGCCTCATTTGCCAAGAGTCTCAAGAAGCTGCGTGGTGCCAAGTGGTGGAGACTCTCCTTTGGGACAGTCCATCAGAACTCTGCAGTGCTTAACAAAACAGAAAAAAACAGAAACAACAGAAACTGCTTTAACAAATACCTTTGCTGGAGCTCACAGATTTCTCTGGAGACAAAATGGGGGAATGTGGTTACTGAGCTTTGTGACATACTCTGCGAATGAAATTTGTCCTGCTTTTCAGGGCACAGAACGTACTTTCAAAAAGTAAGGAAATGCAAGGTTTAATTTAACATTCTGGTTTAGTTTCCTTGGAAAGGGCTACACAATAAAACTATTGTATTGTAAGAGATCTGGTTTGTCTATTCAGAATTTCTCTTCCACACAGTGCAAATGTAGGTACGTTACACCAGCTACCCCACTCCTGAGCCACAAGATACTCCACAATGATCCTGTAGCCATCAGAAATGGCACTTACAGTTCTCTTAGGAGTCTTCTCTTACTGATTTACAATGATAGACAGTTCTACTGCTGAACTTCCTTGTAAAATGTGGAACAAGAATTTCGCTTGTGTCTGTTCACATATTCAGCTGGGACTGCATGAATAAGAGATGTGACACAATTCATCCATATGCAGTCTCCTTTTCCCCAACCCACAGCGTGCTGAAGCCTTACAGCAGCACTTTCTACTGTTGCAGCGTTACAAGATGGAAGAAAGGAATAAACTGAACTTCTGTACAATTACAAATCGTCCACAGACACATAGCCAACAAGGTCTCAAAAAAAAAAAAAAAATCAGACAAATCTTCGGCAAGATGTTCAAAGAGCAGTTCTTTCTTTAGGCTACAGTTACTGTGAAGAGTAACTCGTCATTGCCATGTCGGAGATAACAGCTCTAAAAGCAGGAAACAACCTTGAGGTGCTGTAAAACTGTACAGCATCCCTGAAATCATTGCAGCAGGAACCATTTGGTCTCACTGAGGAGTTACATCTAAGATTCTTAGAATAGAATAGCTCCAGTTGAAAGAGACCTACAAGCAATCACCCAGTCCCAACTCGCTGCTGCAGCAGCGTGTCCAGATGTCTACCTGACACTGTCCTCATTACTGACATGGCTGTCAGCTCAGATCTTTCCACAGTGTGTCCATGCCTAACCCAATGGGGTGCAGCAAACCCCCAACTCTTGCAGCAAACCCCCAGCCTGTTCTTCCAAGAGTGGGTGTATCTACCCGATGAGCAGACGTAAACATAGTCTAATACACTTCAGCACCATGATGAAGAGTTTCTGATGCAGTTTTATTTAGCTTCACTACCACAGACACTGAGTTTAGGAGAGCTCATCAAAATAAGAACTTAAGAACCTGCCAGTGACCAAGGCAAGTCTCAGCTGGCTCTGCTCCACCATGGAGAGGCCAGCATGCGGACTTACTCAGAACCTCACTTGCAATGACATTTTTCAGCACAAAGCATAAAGTTGTGAGTGCATTTAAGAATAACTAGGACAGCTGCTGGATCCAGCCTAAAAATACAGAAGATCATAGCTGCTTCATTTAACTTTGTACGACCAAGCATCCAACACCAAAAGAGCATAAGGCTAAGTGAGGTACTAAAATTTTTCTACTGCAGGGAGAAACAGAAAGAACCAACCATACAGCAGTTTCCACCCAAGCCTGAAAGGAAAGATGGCTATCTGCAAGAACCAAAAATAAGAAAATATTCAATCTGCATCTACGTAAGAGTGGCTCCTGATGATGAAAGATTAATTTTAAATACTTTTTAAAGAAAAAAAAAAAAAACACCAAAAAAATCCAGTTAAAAGATTATGTAAACAGAAGTTTATTCTATAATCTATTTTTGCAATTATCCTCTTTTCTTATTCAAGATCTATTACAAGAGGTGATCCCACAGCAGACAAGTCACCTGTACTCATTTTACCTTTCTTTCTCTCCAGCTCAGATTTTACCAGGAAGGAAACTCCTTTCTGATGCCACTTGTTAGAAGTTTGTGCCTTGGAGACTGAAGTCTGGGAGCATTTACCATGTCCATTCAAACACAGTGGTATTTACAGGGCTACGCTCTTGTTTATTAAAACGACACTGAACATGATTTGCCTTCTCTGCTACCAAGCTTGAGAAGCACCAAGGCATGCTGCTGATACTGTATGCTGCTGGTTATTACAGGCATGGCAGAAACACTTCAGCATCCCCAGCAGAAGGAAGAGGATCCCTTTTGGGTTGCACAGTCTCAAAACTCAGCAGAAGAACAAGTTCTACTCTTATAAGTATGAATCTTCCAGCAAGTCACAGAATTCGCATTTCTCTGAGCAGCAGAGTATATCTTGACCAGAGCTTTCAAAACCAGCACAGATTCCAGAGCAGCAGTTTACCTGGGTAGCTATTAAAGAAGACTTTTCCATAGTCTTGTATACAGACCAGCAAGATTACAATACCATTAGATAGCAGTAAATCCTTTCAGCAGGAAAAATCATCAGTAAACATAACAAAGAGCACAAATACACAAAACAGAAAATATCTCTCAAGCTCGAAATGCTGTCCCATTTGGTTAAGGAATTCCTGACTTTCTGAAGGCCTTCTCCTATTGCTGCCTTAAAGCAGCTCCCCTCCTCCTTTAATCTCCCAGAGTCTGTGCAAATAGGAGAAGCAAAGCTAACTCTCTCTATACCAATGAGCAGGTAACATATACTGTACTGAACACACACATAAAAAAAGTCTCAGTTGACCTCAAAATCTGGAATGAAATTGTATTTTCACCTGGAAGTACAGAAAAACATAAACCTACCTTTGGTTTTATTGCACGTGAAGCACTGTTGGGTAAGAGATTCAAATACTCCCTGGAAGCATGTTAATCTGCAGAGCGAGCTGTGCATCACTGAAGAGAGCAGTGCCTGGAAGCAGAGGCTTCTGCTGTAATGATAGGGTGACCATTCATTACAAGAAGTAAAAGAAGAGCAGAAACTGGAGTGAATGGATTCCTTTGATTCTCATCTGCTGCAAATAATTCATACTGAGAAGCTCTAGATACGCTTTCTGGATAAAACAGAAGCTTCTCAGAGCTCATCTCTAAACAACAGGAAAATGCTGAATCAGGCCTTCCACACAGATTGCTCCAAGCACAGAAACCTGGGGTTTAGGAGTGAGGAACCCCATAGAGTGTATCTGTACTCAGCAGATATTGGGCTGAGACCAGGCTCAGCACAAGACATATTTCTCAGTATCCTTCCAAAGCTGGTTTTTCCATCTGTGGAGTGTTTCCAGCACACATCTGGCAGCGTGCTGCAGTGTGAACAGCATTTACTAGCTCTCCGGGCATGTGTTATGCATCCAGTGACATCATGCGCTCTCCAGCTTGCCAAAGCTCCATCTCTACTCTACCGTACAGACCACCAAAACAGAGCCTTAGAATCCCCAGGGGAAAAGACGGCTAACTTCCAACCCAAAAGGTTTTCCCCTTGCAAAAGCTATTTAATGCTTCATCTGCTGTGCTGTGTTCTCTCCTACTCACATCCATTCTACTTCCCATCTACTTGAAAACAGTTTTCAAATCATTCCTGAATTGCTTATATTTTATCCCTCCTGTAAACATTTTCCCTGTGCACAAAGCTGTGACTTCCCAGAAGAGAACATGCCTTTTTCCTTCTATTCACATTGGGCTTTAACTCTTTGATGACCTGAAAACTGGAAAATCTGTATTTCTCCCCAAAACATATCTGTTTTCCCTTGCTCTGGGTAATAGCAAGCAAGGCAGCACAGACTCATTGTTCTCTGGAGGTGAAATCAATGGCTCAGTCGGTGTGATACACATTACTTATCACTGTCTCACCAGCAAGGAAGCTCTCTAGCACACTTAAGAAAATAGGTTTTACCTTGTAGAGCAAATCAGAAGAAAAATAATTCTGTTCTCTGGAAAATGTTTGTGTTCATCCATAACTAAATCTTTCAAAACCTTTTAAAGAAAGGCAGACATATGGCAGGACAAAAGGCTCATGACCCACATACTCATCTGTGATGTGGAAAGCCCTGAGCTCAAACTGCTGCAGGGTTAGACCAACCCTTTGCAACACACTCCTCCAGCTCCTGGCAATCTCGTATTTATGAGACTCCTAAGAGAGATTTGGACAATGATGCATCATGCTCTTCAACACCCATGAATTTATCTAATCAATAGTGGGACCCAAATACTTACACAGGCTTCTGCACCATCCTGTGTTAGCATATCCCACCATGCAATTAAGTTGTGTGTGGGAAAAATACTGTATTTTCCACACATGCAACCCAAAAGCTAATTACAGCACTGAGATTCAGCATTACACCATGTATCATGTGTGGGTAATCTAAAGAGACATTTTCTTTCATTCCCTGCTTGAGCTACCTGGACTTTGAACCCTCACTGCCCGCTTCCTCCAGCTAGCTGCCCTCCAGTCTCTGACTTTGAATAGGTAACCATAAAAATGCTTAGAATGCTATGACAGAATGAGATTTAATTTGGTTTAACTGTGTGCAACATATTCTTTGGGAAGTTTGTACTTTTTTATAGGTCAGACTAAAAACACTTGAACGACTTCTAAAGCCAGCAATTCATAGCTCTTTGTCCCATACCTTTCCTCTGGTTTACTTCATATCATTTTCACACACACTGAAGGCTACCAAGCACACACAGACACCACAGGCAGACGGACACCAAGCACATACGGACACCACAGACACACGGATACTTTTGTGGGGAAACAAACACACTGTACAAAGAGAATCCCAGTTGCAGATAAAGTAAAAGACCTTAGAAATACCAGATTTAAAAGACACTGACACAAGGAAGAGATCGTAAGGGTCAACCTTGAACTCCTAGACTTACTCTTACAGGGTTGGTTTGTTTTAGCAACACTTCAGGGAATTCCGAATATTTCTGGTCCTTCCTCACTTGTACCAGCAATTCAAGGAAAGAAGTATTTTGTGTCAGAGGAGTGGAATTTGTGTCCTGAATTTGAGTTCTGTATTTGTTTTCATGGACAGAGTCTTTATAGAACATTTAAAGAAAAGTTATCCTGTAATCTTGGAGATGGAGCACTAATGTGTTTAATTAGAATGCAATGCAGCAACCCTGGATTGAGACATAGCCAACATGATCCCTCACCCTGTTGGAATGGCTGCATCAAGCAGAGGGCGCTAACAAGGCCGCCATCTAACAGCCGTGGCCACCCGCACTTCTCTGCATGCCTGAAGAGGCGTTCTCCTTGTCCATATGCTTCTCTGTCCCAGTCACAGCTGTGGACAGTGCAGGTACCAGTCAATAGATGATAATCCTAATTCATCTGTGGAGACATGGTTACCAAGCAAAGGTCATGTTCCCATGTCTGAGCTTAATTAAGCACAGATTCTGTGAAAGTGAGAAAAAACACCAGTTGTGTACAGTTGCCAGCAGTGTAAAAACCCTGGAAGTTAACCAATAGAGATAGAAGACCAGCCGGCCAACCTTGTGGCAAAAAAATTGTCTGTGAACTAGGAGCAGAGACCTTGAGAGGAGGATGTGTAAAGGAGCAGGGGAAATCACCGAAATGCACCTGGAATGTACCCAATGCTGTATATGCCAGCCAATCACTACGGGAAGCTGTGTGTACGTGGCGGTTTGACACTATATATACCCATTATTTGAGCACAATAAACGGATCACTTTTATCAATCATATTGATTGTGCTTGTGTTCCCTCCGTGCGCGACGACATTCATCATCTTCTCTATTAGCAATTACCCTTGTTCATTTCAAAATCAAGGTCAGTGTTATTTAGCATATTTATCTTTCAGAATAGCATCAATGTTCCGAGTATTAATGGCTATTCAGCATCAACTAGTAGTTACATAAAACTTGGAATCTTCACAGGATTCTTATTTCCTAGCTGTTTATAATCACATCAAATCAAACAAATTAAAAACTTATCTCAACTAATCCTTTGAAATGCATCAGCCAGTTCCCCCACTTCACTCACAGTTATAACGATAACAAAAACCTAGAGGTGAAAATGTATTTCCTTGATTTTTACATTTCAAAACATCTTGAAGAAATATTTGACTATAAAAGGTGTCTGAACCATATCTGGAAAGCAGACTGCAGGTTAACCTACAGCTACCTGAAGTTTATTGGCAGATTCTTGAACTGTCACTTGCTGTAGTTTTAGGATGCTCCTAACAAGGATTTGGCCACAAAATGTGAGGCACCAAAACGCATGGCCCATATGCTCCCCATCAGTGTATCCACTGCATTCTGAATGCAGAGGTCCCAGCCACCTCTCAAGTCAGGATCTGAAAGGAAAACTCTCCAGTTATAACATCTCCTCCACAGACTAGCTTGTTTCCAAACCTCCTGAAAAAGCACCTATATTACACATTTGCTTTTGGTAGTGTATGTTTGGACTTGATGGTCTTTAAAGCTGCCTTGCATCCCAAGCCAGTCTATCATTCTACATCACAATTAAGTGTGGGATATAGACTTGCAGTTTGCAGAGGATTGAGTTTTGCATTGAAGTGAATGGTAGAAATTTCCTAATAGTCTTCCAATGGTTTCCAGTATATAATATGCCTGCAACATGTGGTAGAGACCTCCTTGCTGGCTATTAAACTTGCTATGCGTGCAGTATAGGCACTACTGGAATGTAAATAGTTCTCACATGGTTATTTCTGATATAGGCCTGTCTATACCACTTATTATTACTCTTCCCTGTGAAGGTGCTGAGGCGCTGGCACAGGGTGCCCAGAGAAGCTGTGGCTGCCCCATCCCTGGCAGTGTTCAAGGCCAAGTTGGACACAGGGGCTTGGAGCAAGCTGCTGTAATGGAAGGTGTCCCTGCCCGTGGCAGGGGGTTGGAACTGGATGGGCTTTAAGGTCCTTCCAACACAAACCAGTCTGGGATTCTATTGAAAAGTACTACTGAATCCTACTTACATCTCTCAGCATCTGCAAAAAGCTGCAAGCCACACCAGCTCTATTTCAACTCTTCCATTTGTAACACATCTAATGAGCAGATGGCTAATTTTGCGAGGGAGGGATAAAAACCAAAACAACTTTTGTCGGTGCAAGTGACTGGGGGTGCTTTAGTTTTTAAAAGCCAGTTGTTTTGGACATCTGCTGAAATTCCTGACTGCAAATTTACCTTTCAGCACATTACTAGAGAAATATTCATATCCTGTATTTGTTTTCAAGTAAAGTAAAAACCTATTAGGTATTGTTTAAATGTTTTTAGATATTTAGCAGATGAGAAATATTTTGAGACTAAAATAATTTTCATGTGCCTGGTTCCTACGTATTACCAGCAATAAAGTCCTTGCCCCTCTTGATCACAAAGGGTATGAGTTTTTCCATCTTTATGATTGCTCCCTCATTGAAGGACAGTAGATGAAGTTCCCATCCAACCTAGGAATAGGTGTCCCTCAAAGGAGGAGGAATACCTCACCTTTGGAGTGAGTTTCTCAAATACAGTCTTAGACTGAACCTGGAGCTACACAGTATTTGAAGTGTGAATATTTGAACAATGCCACTGTTCACTTCTGTAGTTTCATCTGAAAGAAGAAACTATACCTAACAAGCATACTGGTTCCCAGTTGTAATTTCTTTTGAATTCAGAAGAGGCTAGGGTGTTATGCAGACATTGAGGGACTGGGGTGTTCGAACGAAGGGAAATCATGAGATAACAGAAGTTCTGTATGTTGTACTGTTAGGATTTTGGGGGTTGCAATATGCAGACATTCTCAGAGGCACCGAAAAGAAAGCGGTGGCCATGTTTTACTTATCTTTACTGTGATAAAAAGCAAAAAAATGAAGCTAAATGAAAATAAAAGCCCCTTCAAAGGCCTCAGTACTTGAAAGACCAGCTAGCTCATGGCACTTACCTTACTGGAAAAACTGCCTTCCTTTCTCAGATTGATAGAATGAAGATTTGTAGATCTGCCACATCCATGTTGCTTCTTTTCTGTTCTACAGTGTGATTTTATAAAACATGAATTCACAAAAGCTACACTGAATTTTTAATTAATGAAATACAGATGGTTATTTTTATACAAATTTTAAATTTCCCTATTTTATTAAGCACCAAAGCCAACACAATGTGCAACATATTTACAAATACATTAAAATATTTATAGCTCCAGAAATTATTTATCACTGTACTTAACAGTACTGAGCACTCTAAATTACCAGCCATAAAGATTACTTTTCAGTGATTTTTTTGTCCAGCTTAAGCATGATTCTGTGTGGGGAGACAGGAGGAAGGAAGCAGAAAAAAAAGGCATTAGTATTTAGGAGAAGAAATTGTGTAAGAGCAAAAGAGACAATGGATGTTTCTGAGCCAGAACCAAGTTGCTGTTTTGGATCATTAACTAACAGCTCTGATGCTTCCTACTCCTACTCTGCTCTGCTCCATATGGACTTCAGAACCAGTATCATTCTTCAATGCAGCCCAAGTGTGAGACAAAGGAGAGCAAATGTGGGAGGGCATGAAGTCACACAGGCAACTGATTTCTTTTTTATTCTCTGGAACATTAATTTGAGCTCTTAAAAAAGCTATGTTTACTATACACACTCCTCTTATTCACATTCCTTTCCTGCTTCATTCCCTATTCTGTTACAGCTTTCCAAAGCCTTAACGATTGTACGTTGCAATACCAAACATTTCTCTCTGCAGTTAAGTGCACATATTTTCTGCTACAGCTGTCCTTTCCCAAGCAGTCCCAGAATCCATTATTTCTAGGCACACTTTCATAGTGCAACAGAATCCAAGAGCTGACATTTTTTATTTAGTACCCATGGGCTATAATCATGAAAAATTTACTCCCTGAAATACAGTTGCATGCGCTTCTTACCCACCATGCTCGGGATAAAACATAATTTCCTTGAGCACACTGGTAACAATGGTAACTTAACAAAATGTAGCAACATAAAATAAACGTGAGCATGTAGCACATCTGAATTTTCCAGAGTGATAGTAGTCCATGTTCCTAGCAAAGATTTAAATGAGTAAGAGGCCTCGAAGCTTGACACAGATCTCTGAAGGCACGGGACAGAATTCAGGGAAACTGTCATTAAAATAAATTGCTATTAGGGACTACAAACCTCTGATAACGCTGTGGCTCGCTGCCGGTGAACTGACAGAGCAAAAACAAGATGCCCAAGCAATGAAAAACAAAAGATAATCAAGCAGCTTCCATGTATTCCTGTGTGGCAACGGAGGGAGGCTAAAGGTTACATTTACAGCGGAATCTAATATTAGATTGTTTTCAGTTCTTACCCATCTCATAAAAGAAAAGCAAAAGGGAACCATTATTTTTTATTTTAGGCCAATGAAGACTGAATTATGATCTGAGAAACAATAACAAGACAACAAAAATAAGAGAATCCATCCAGAATTCCTGTCCTATATTCCTAGAAGATTCCAGCTGGGCGATGACGGCAGGACAATGTATGCTCTGCCCAGTTCAAGGGGAGCTGTCAGCAACACAAAGCCAAAAAGGTACCGTGACGGTGGCAATGAAACCACGTGTTGTTGGGCTTTTCACACAACATTTAGAAAAATTATGAAATCGAATTCTTCTGAGTGTTACGGTTCTCCAGGAAAAGTGGGCTCAGAAATCACTTAGTTCTTGTGGAAAAGCTTATCAGTGATAACGAAAATGCAAGAGCTTGGATGCAACCTCTGGGTCACAAGCCCATGAATCTCTTTGATGGCTATCAAAGAAATGTTTGCTTGGGAAATGTTCACCCCCACATCCTGCTTCCCTGAACATCTCCTACCCACCACTGTTTAAACTCCATTATGTGGACCTTCAGTCTGATCTCAAGTGACGGTTCTCATGAAAGAAGAGCTGATATTCACCATCTATTAGGTAAAGGGCACAAAGCATTCAAAAAGAGAGAAGGCAGCTTCTTCCATTCTTCACTGACCACCCTATACTATACTGTGAAAGTTGTTCATGGTATCAGCATTATTTGTTCCTTTTTAAAGAGAATAAAAATTGAAGATGACAAAATAAATGCTATACAGAGACATTTATATTGAACTGCTGACAGTATTCACAGTCGTGCCTCCATTCTAAGCAGGATTTTATACATATCTCTGCTAGATGTGCCTGGCCTTGCTATGATCATACAAAGTCCCACTGCCTTGCAGTCAGAATACTCATGGAGGACTGCTTTTGAAACAACATGCTCTGGGTGCGCTATAAAATAGTCCTGTTTGTCAGATACTTTGTTTTATGAGTGTCATTTTGGATGTGTCTCTAGCACCTGAAAGACACAGCATAACTTCAGCTAAACATCAAACAGCACAGATGACTTACCAGCCCAAAGCTCTGCACTTTAAGAACATGAGGGTAATAACAAATTTGGAGCACATCACATATGTCATTCCTTCTCCTATTAGCCCCCAGGAAATCTCACCCTGAAAAAGGATTGAAAATTATGCCCGAACTATGTATTTAATGTAGGTTCCTTTTCACTTCACATATAAGTTCACATAAGCTTCTCTTAACAAAGGTTTCATCAAAGTACATTCTCTCTCTGTTAGCATCCAGAAAAACTAGGGCTTGGTATACACTGAAGTAGTACATTAAAAATGCATCATGAAACCATAAATTTAACATTTGTTCAAATGAAAAATAGGTTTTCCACTTCGGGAAATGAGCAGAGGTCTGTCTAACACATGACTGCACTGTATGAGTTCTAACACAAGAGAACCTAAAGGAATAGTTTTCAGTTACAGGCCTATCAAGCACATTGGACAGGCCTCTTACCAATGCCCAATGCAAGGCTAAGAAAATCCATCAGATACACAGTTTGGTGAGAATATTCTCAAATATGGGAGCACCAGCAAAAATAATGCCTTTATTATCCTTTCTTATATACATCAATATTCATATGATTTATTATTTATACGAGCTGGCTCCTGATGAGCTTTAGAATGAAGAAAGCAATACAGGAATTTGCCAATACCACCAACAACCTCTGGAAAAGTCATCAGAAATTATAAAAATAACTGCACTGAAGAGCTTGCAAACCTTGTATTTCATGTTTGGGTTCTTAAGATAGACTTGTAACAACTTCTAGAGAAATGCGGTTATTTGATTTCTATGATGCAAACTTGACATTCCAAAGTGAAAGGAAGAAGCATGGATGAGGCCTTGGGTGGCATGGTTTAGTGTGAGGTGTCCCTGCCCATGGCAGGGGGGCTGGAAGTAAATGATCTTAAGGTCCTTTCCAACCCTAACTATTCTATGATTGATTCTAAGAAAAGAGTTCCAAACAAACCTAAATTCAGAAAATAAAATCCAAACTAGAGTGGCTATTCACTGTATGACAACCAAAAGTATTGCTCAACATCTTTAAAAAATCCTTCAGGGGTAAATTCTCTCTAAGTGGATAGTAGCCAAACTATTGGTGAGTTATTTCTGTTGTTCCACAGAACAGAAGGGGCTTTATAATTTGCCCTTTGGAACAAAGGGGAAATCATGTACAAAGATGCTTGTGGCAAAGGGGATATGTCACCTGCTTTGTCTGCGAGTTCAGACAAGGGGTGAGACCTTAGCACTCTCAGAAACAAACAGGCAGCAGTGACTCTGAGAGAACAATTGTAAAAAAATTATAAAAATTGCTATAAGTTTCTTCCCTGCTTTCATTAGTTTGAACAGTTAGCATGCTTTTGACTCAGAAGATGACTGTGCTTAATGTAGCAATCATCCCTGTGCTACCTTTACATTGTCACGTACACTCCACATCCTATGTGGCTATAGGAAAATGAGATGGTAGGAATAACGTTACCTGAATAAACTCCTGGTGCATGCCAAAAGGCCAGCAAGGCAAAACTGTTCAGCCATGCACGTATCTTCAGTTTTTATGTCGCTCTCAGGAAGCCCCAGCACTAATCAATTGGGTTTTCCTGCTCTTGGCACAGTGCTTTTACTGTGTAAATGGTAAACTTGAGTGCTTCCTGCTGACTCATCACTCAAGGCAATTCTATGCTTCCCCTATTTTTATTATTTTCTTGTCTACTCGTTCTCCCAAACTCTCTGTTTCACTTCCTCAGAGACTGGTTGAGGTTGCAGGTCTGTGATGAAGATCCAGTGATGTCCAGATCTGCCACAACGGATCAGACTGTATACCCAAACAAGAAATGCAGGTTTCCAGGGGCATTATCATAGAATCATAGAATATTTAGGGTTGGAAAGGACGTTAAGATCATCCAGTTCCAACCCCCCTGCCATGGGCAGGGACACCCCACACTAAACCATGTCACCCAAGGCTTCGTCCAACCTGGCCTTGAACACCGCCAGGGATGGAGCGTTCACAACTTCCCTGGGCAACCCATTCCAGTGCCTCACCACCCTCTCAGTAAAGAATTTCTTCTTATATCCAATCTAAACTTCCCCTGTTTAAGTTTTAACCCATTACCCCTTGTCCTATCACTACAGTCCCTGATGAAGAGTCCATCCCCAGCATCCTTGTAGGCCCCCTTCAGATACTGGAGGGCTGCTATGAGGTCTCCACGCAGCCTTCTCTTCTCCAGGCTGAACAGCCCCAACTTTCTTAGCCTATCTTCATACGGGAGGTGCTCCAGTCCCCTGATCATCCTCATGGTCTCCTCTGGACTTGTTCCAACAGTTCCATGTCCTTTTTATGTTGAGGACACCAGAACTGCACACAATACTCCAAGGGAGGTCTCACGAGAGCAGAGTAGAGGGGCAGGATCACCTCCTTTGACCTGCTGGTCACGCTCCTTCTGATGCAGCCCAGGATACAGTTGCTTTCTGGGCTGCGAGCGCACGCTGCAGCCGGCTCATATTCATTTTCTCATCGACTAATACCCCCAAGTCCTTCTCCACAGGGCTGCTCTGAATCTCTTCTCTGCCCAACCTGTAGCTGTGCCTGGGACTGCTCTGACCCAGGTGTAGGACCTTGCACTTGGCATGGTTAAACTTCATCAGGTTGGCATCAGCCCACCTCACAAGCATGTCGAGGTCCCTCTGGATGGCATCCCTTCCCTCCAGCGTATCAACCAAACCACACAGCTTGGTGTCATGGGCAAACTTGCTGAGGGCACACTCAATCCCACTGTCCATGTCACTGACAAAGATGTTGAACAAGACCGGTCCCAACACCGATCCCTGAGGGACACCACTCGTTACCGGTCTCCAGCCGGACATCGAGCCATTGACCACAACTCTTTGCATGTCCAGCCAGTTCTTTATCCACCGAGTGGTCCATCCATCAAATTGATGTCTCTCCAATTTAGAGACAAGGATGTCATATGGGACAGTGTCAAACGCTTTGCACAAATCCAGGCAGATGAAGTCAACTGCTCTGCCCCTGTCCATCAGTTCTGTAGCCCCATCATAGAAGGCCACCAAATTGGTCAGGCAGGATTTCCCCTTAGTGAAGCCATGCTGGCTGTCACCAACCACCTCCTTGTTTTTCATGTGCCTTAGCATTTCTTCTAGGAGAATCTGCTCCAAGATTTTGCCAGGCACAGAGGTGAGACTGACTGGTCTGTAATTCCCCAGGTCATCCATTTTCCCCTTCTTGAAATTGGGGGTGATATTTCCCTTTTTCCAGTCGTCGGGAACTTTACCTGACTGCCATGATTTTTCAAATATGATGGCCAGTGGCTTAGCAACTTCATTCACCAGCTCCTTCAGGACCTGCGGATGGATTTCATCAGGTCCCATGGACTCGTGCACATTCAGGTTCTTAAGATGGTCTCGAACCAGATCCTCTCCTACAGCGGGCCTAGGGTCTTCATTCTCTCAGTCCCTGCATCCGCCTTCCAAGACTTGGGTGGTATGGTCAGAGCTTTTGCCAGTGAAGACGGAGGTAAAAAAGTCATTAAGAACCTCAGCCTTCTCCAAATCCAGGGTAGCCAGTTCTCCCAATAGCTTCCAGAGGGGGCCTACGTTGTCCCTATTCTGTCTTGTATTCGCTACGTACCTATAGAATCCCTTCCTGTTATTCTTAACATCCCTAGCCAAGTTTAATTCTAACTGGGCCTTAGCTTTCCTAACCTGGTCCCTAGCTTCCCGGACAACATTCCTGTATTCTTCCCAGGCCACTTGTCCTTGCTTCCACCTTTTATAAGCCTCTTTTTTAACTTCAAAGTTTCCTCAGCAGCTCCTTATCCATCCAAGGAGGTCTCCTGACCTTCCTGCTGCACTTCCTTCTGGTTGGGATGCAACACTCCTGAGCTTGTAGCAGGTGATCCTTGAATAACAACCAACAGTCTTGGGCCCTCCTGCCCTCTAGGGCTATATCCCATGGAACCTTACTAAGCAGGTACCTGAAGAGGCCAAAGTTTGCTCTCTTGAAGTCCAGGGCAGAGAGCTTGCTGCACGCTCTTTTCACTGTCCTGAGGATCTCGAATTCAACCATCTCATGATCACTGCATCCAAGGCTGCCCTGGAGCGTCACATTTCCAACAAGCTCTTCCCTGTTGGTGAGCACGAGGTCAAGCATGGCACCTCTCTTAGTCGGCTCCTCTATTACTTGCAGAAGGAAGTTGTCATTCTTGTCTATTACCGGAGAATCCAGGTCCAGCATCCTGGAATCCCCTCATATGCTTTACTGCCATACAGCCACCTATTGGCAGCTGTCAAAAACCGGGAAGTCTCACTGCAGTCCTTTTAATCCACAAGGTCCAAGACACTCCCCCCTTTGCTGCTCAAATACTAATCCTTGGGCAGCCCAAACTAGACCAGAGATTTGGAGGGTTGGTACACTGAAACACCTAACAAAAATTGGACTGTTTGCTGCAGAACACGACCAAAAAACTCTGCAGCACAGTTGTTTGATCTGATTAATCAGAGCAACAAGTAACATAAATATAGCAAAAGGAACAGTAAATGAAAATAAAGGGCTTACAGACACTGTGTTAAAAAATAGAGCCAACAATAAAAATGCAAAGACCAATGAGTATACATAACCTGAGTTTTAAAGCAAGCCGTTCTAGAAAGCACATGTAAGATGTAGCTGCTCTTCTATCGCTCTGCATCAGTGATATACCTTACAGACTCAGGAAGCCTGATTTATTAACACTCTCATGCCAGCCATATCCAGTTTGATATCAAAGAAAAAGAAAAGGCAGTATGAGCAGTATGGCCTTTGTGAAAAAAATAGTAAATCAATTAAATACCTCTTAGAAATATCTAAAACATGCAAATCTGTCTACAGCGTCAATAGACCCCAGCCGCGACTGCTGAAATAGGTGAGCACAGAGCGCCCTCTCATGTGTGCTAATGTGTTAAAATGCTTCACAAATCCTCAACTTCAGACTGAGTCATCATCACAATAGTATTAAGAAAAAAAAATTAATCCCCTAGATGAGGAAACTCAGTCCTCGAACGGTGAGAAAACAAGGAATAAAAATCTCATTTTAATAAGAATTGGAAAAAAAACCCACAAACACTGAGGAGCTGACAGCTGATCAGAAATGTCATCTGGCATCTTAACTCCATTGGGCTTGGGGAGGTGAGGAAAAGAGGTTTTAGTCTAGAACTACCGGGTACAAAATCCAGTATTGTGAAAGAAAGATCAGATTCCTTAAAATGATATCCAGCAGGCTGACTCTCAACGAGCAGGTAACAAGTCACCTTATCTAAACTACAACCCTTGCAGATCAAGCTTCCTTTCTGAAAGTCAGAATTATTTCTGCCCTTGTGCATTGGATATTTAGATATATGAGGAATAAAAAGCACTATACCATTGCTACACAGTACTATAACTAATTCCAAGGGGAAGAAAACTGTAGAGTAAAAAACGATCACCCAGCTACCCTAGGTGCAGAACCAAGAGCAGCAGTGCCACGTCAGCATGATGAAACACTCCAGGTCAGATCTATCAACCCAGATTACAGCACTGCAGTCACCCAGCTCTTCTCAGAGCTCAGTGCCACACTAGCAAGACCATGTTACACGGATGCAACAACATGGCTTGGCACTAGCACAAGTTACCACTAAAGGACAGAACAAACATTCCCTCTTCCTATTCCCAGCTGGTAAAATGAGAACAGCACTACCCCACCACTTGACAGACAGTAAGAATGTGTTACGCAAAATACAGGGGGAAAAAATAAGTATGCATCCTACTATAAAGGGTACACAAACCTGTCACTATATTCAGGACTATTATCAGAAAGCAGCACTGAGACGGAGGGTGCAGAAAGCTGAGACAACTGCAGTCCCTTAATCACAATAAACAACACACTATTAATTAGGAGATCCACCCTAAAACAGACCAAAAAGAAAGAGAGAAAACAAGAAGTAAAAGTGTCTTCTTACTATAAGCAAATAGACAACGATACAGAGCACCCCCCCACCACTGAGTTAGTGATGCTGACTTTGGTACATGATCCAACCTGCTCTGCCAGCAAACAAACCAACCAACAAAACCAAACACAAACATTTACTCAAAGAGGAGAAAAGAGAAGAGATAGGAAGAAGGCACTGAGAATAACAGCAACAATATCTAATGAGAATGTAAGATAAAAACATGTCTGGAGTGCTGGGCTCCTCAGTACAAGAGAGGGTGGGTCAGACTGAGCCAAGTCAAGGAAAAGGTGACAAAGACAATTAAGGGATTGGAGCATCAGTCATACGAGCAGAGCCCAAGATACCTGCAGTTTCAGTAGAATGGGGTCTTACTGATACCTGATGGGCAACAATAGAAGACTGGAACAGGCTCTTCTCAGTGGTACGCACTGAATGGACAAGAGGCAACTGGCACAAACTACGATACAAGACATTTGATTTAAACATAAGAAAAAACTCATTGGTGAGGGTGGTCAAACACTGGAACAGGCTGCCCAGAAAGGTCATGGAGTCTCCATTCTTGGAGACAGTCAAAACCTGCCTAGACAATACCCTGGACAGCCTGCTCTGCTGACCCTGCTTTTGGCAGTGGAGGCTGTGCTACACCATCCCCAGAAGTCCCACCCAACTTCAGCTCCGCTGGGAGTCTGTGAGGCAGGAAGACAGAAACAAACACATGAACCTCAGGATAATGTAACACAGCAAGTTCTAGCAAAGCCAAAAAAATCTGTTAAACAGTTTTATGCTTGGAAAACTGGAATGCATCTTTCTGCAAATTAAAGACAGATTGGAAGCCAGAGGACAGGACTGGAAAGTTCCTTGCTCATCAAATTGAAAACAAGAGGCCTATTCATGAAAAGCTACGTGGTCAAGTCGCATTCTTTTCTCAAAAGTTTTACATGCAGGTGAGGGTGGGCACTCCACTTGCAACTCACTGAGCAGCTTTTAGGTGGTTATGGATTGCCACGGCACATGAGGGTGCGTTTCTAACAAGCACAGCATGCAGTCAGTAGGATCACGAGGAGGAGCAAATGTCTCTTTTCCTTGTGAGAGGGCTGGTCACACGGCTTACAATGAGAGTCACTTAACAAAACAGCAGCACAAGCTCTTCTGATGAATTCCTGCAGTTGCACAACAGCATTGACAACCCTCCCACATCTTAAACACCAAAAGGCCTCATGCCTCAAACCCTACTTTTTTCTTTTTCACTTTTCTTTTCCATCTACCTATACAAAGCCATATTTTTAAATTAAGTGGAGACAAACCTCACTGTGTTTCTGAAGAGCTTGCAGTTGCAGAGGCAAATCAGCTGGTAGCAGAAGTCAGGAGCATAACCTTTTCCCAGTACTACAGGCAATGTTATCATTAAACCCTTCTTCTGTTCTCCCCAGTTAAGTATAAAGACACATACAAATTTACTCTTATTTTGCCAAATGTTTGTAATTTCTTCCAGTAGCCTGAGAACTGGAATGATGCAAATGCTCAGACATTCAGTTTAAATAAAGCCAGCCTTTTTCCAGTTAGGCACTTCGAAAACCAAAGGAAAAAACTCTCACCACCACATTGTACAACCTCCTGTGCTGATGCCTGGACACAGGTTACCCTAATCAAACCCCCACCTATGCCTCCAAGGCTGCTACTTTCCTGTTACAGAAAAGGCTTTGAATATCTCCTTTCCCAGCTGCTAAAAGGCAGAAAACACTTCTGCAGTTGGAAAATTCCACAATCCTTAGACAACACTACAATAGCATTTACAATTAAACTGTTTAGTATCTAAAAAACAAATAGTATTTACCCTGTAAGATAAAAAACAAGTTAAAAAAAAAAAAAAGAAAGAAGGGAGGAGGAAGGGAGAGGGAGAAACGGAGGGAGGGAGAAAGGGAAAGCGAGAAAGCAAGAGAAAGAGGAAATACAGCACCCAAGATCCTGGTTCTTATAAGCCTGAGGAAATGTCTATGTGACACAAAGTGTACCTTAGCTACCACATCTAAATCTAACAAATGAAGTGTTTGCTTCTCACCTTACAGATATTTAACATTTCCATCCTAGCACAGACTGAAATACACCACTGTGAACGCCAGGCACAGCAAGGCCTGTGCTCCACCAGGCTGGTCCCTGCCAGGAGCTGTCTGCATGGATGCTTCCGAGAGTGACACAGGGAAGAGAAACCTGGAGATACAGGTTAGCCTTCTCCCTCCTGCTCTGGAAAATCTGCACTAATGACTGACTCTCATCCCCATAAATTAAAGCTCATTTCTCATCCATCTACTCCATCCAGAACTTTCCTGTAATCCTGGTACTCTCATCATGTGGAATTTTCAAGTCCTTTCAAAGTATAGCTACACTAATGGTTTCCATAATGCACTGCGACAATCAGCTCCAATGGACCGAGAATAGATTATCTGAAAATAATATTTTTTTGTATCCATTTTGAATACATCAACTTCCAGTTTGTTCAGACACCTCTTTATTACTGTAGCGTAAGAATGAGCTGTTCTGTATGCTTCAGGTATCTTGCTACAACATCGTGGACAACCTCTTCTGGGTGACCCTGCTTTGAGGGCGAGGGGGCTGGACTAGTCCATCTCCAGAGGCCCCTTCCAACCTCAGCAATGCTGCTATTCTGTAATACTGAAAAGTTTTTTTCTCTAAGACATTGTCATTCCACATCCCCCAAAGAAAGTCTGAACTCAGAAAACACTTATAAAATCTCTGAGAATGTGAAGATTGGAACCAGCCTCCCACAGGGATTATTAGAAACAGCAGCTGGGGAAAGGCAGATTGAGGGGTTAATGAAAAATTCCTTTTTCTGGGGTTTTTATTAGTATGAAGACATAAACATCAAAATGTTGCTCTAGCAAACAAAACCCGTAGTATTTAATAGATCTATTTGATATTATAAAGATTCAAGTAAAAATATCTGAGAAGTATAGCAGAACATATTGCACAGGATTGATCTTTCATTTAAACAGAAATCACTGATTTGATAAACACCATTTTATGTAGCTGGGTCTAGCAGAGCAAGACCAATGGACATCAAACACAGGTTACATATGTACACTTTGAAGCACTTTGTATACTTGGACTGACACCTAAACATCTGTGGGATCTGAAGAGTTTTTGACATGTGCAGATGCAGACATTTGGAGTCTAAAACTACTCAGGCTACCTGGACCAAGAAAGACTACCCAGGTTCAGGAAAGCAAAATACATCCATTTATAGTTGCATTACACTTGGAACTATTTGGCATGTAAGTATAAACTGTTTTAAGTAAGTGTCTTGCTGAATCTAAATAAAATCATCCCTAAAATACAAAAAACTATCATGTTGCACTTTTAAACATGCTTGTTTGTCTATAGCATCCATTAGCAATAAGCAGTCAAAATCCACCACAAGTCTATTCAGGCACAGGGCAAACTGTAAGTATGCCCCAAGTCTTAGGCGACTCTCCAAGTTAACCCCACAATGTGCAGTGAATGCTTTTATTTGGGATTAGCGAAAAAGCGTACCTTTTATGTAAGTATTTTTGTGTTCTTACTAGGAATAGGCCTTTGTAACTCCACTTTAACTATCACTGCTCTCTGGTGAGGCCCAAATTAGTATACACCTGCAATCTACCTTCTAGTACAGCATTAGACCCAAGTGTAAACCATTTAAAGCCAAAACATATTTTTTGTGCAATGGAAGGATTAAAATACAGCTCAAAATCAGCACAAACGATGAAGAGACCATTCAGGTGTCACAGTCACTGAATATATATCCCTTGTTTTCATTGCCATGCCTCAGGCACTCAGGCTGCACAGCTGAGAACAGAAACTGAATAAAACTTTTCTAGAGCCTGAACAACAGCAAAGCAAAACAAAGAGTTTGGTGGGAAATCAAAGAATAAAATGAGCCTCATCTGATTTGCTTGTAGAGTATTCCCAAAATGCAATTCCTAAAATATTCTGTTACCTTTGCATTTCTCAGTGATATGTAGACAAAGTATTTTCAGGATAGCAGGAGTTAGAAGCCAACCCTCTCAGGCAAACACAAAAAGCATGTTTGAAAGCATGAAAGCAAGAACCACCACTTTCTCACTTTCTGCACTGCCTCATTTCACAGCTTTATTTCACAATGGTTTTGGTTGCCACCCTTTGAAGAAAGGATCAGCCTAAAGCATCAGCCAGTTAGAGAGTGAAAATACATTTATTTCAAACACATGTAAGACTGGGATATTCCTCATTAGCACTGGAAATGCTGATGATAAAAGAAAAAAAAAAGGAATGTAAGAAGTTACAAATTGCACACCTGGGATAAGGAAGAAAGAGAAACAAAGAGAACTCCAGTGAGTAGCTTAAATCTCAGAAAACTTAAGACTCAAATTAGTTTTTCAACTTGCTAAGTAAAAGCAACTGGGTTCTGCATTTAAAACTCAGGCTATAATTGCTAAGCTATATACAAGCTACACCTGTTAAGCTCCCTCTTCTGGCTAATTAATAAAATTGCTTAGATTTTGTATACATAAGTTTCAATTTTCCCTGTTCTGTTCTATAAATAAAAAACAATTATTAAAAAAATAAAACAAACTATAAAGCAGCTTTGATATTGAAACATGCACTGTAAGTGTTTCACTTCTGACAGTGCCCTCCTGCTGCCCCATGCTGACAAGTTGCAAACACGCACAAATTTAAATTAAAAAGTCCATGTACTATGTAGGGAAAGCTCTTCAAACCAAGCCTCACTAACCAACAACCATTCAGACCTGGAGTAAGTTTACAAACACCACTGAGTATTTTCTGATATTAGATATCCAATCCAACCTGAAATTTCTGTGTTCAAAACACATCAGACTAATCACTTTGCCCCCAAAGTACAACTTTCCTTGCTCTAGCTAAAATTAGAATTGTGTGATAAAAATACAAACACACATTTTAGAAGACGCAGATGTTGAAAATGAGGAAAATATACCACACAAACTTAAGCTGCCTCTATTCCAGGATTTTCCACCTCTGCTGTGATTTCAAAAGCATGTCTGTCAGATCAGCACAGCTCCCCAGTATTTAGAAACAGCTGAGGAGCACACCAAAGCTACTCATCATTCCTCCTTACCACCCAAAGAGAGGACTGGCACTTCACAAAGGAGTCAGGGGGGTGAGTGACCACCCTATTTATCTGTCAGGAAAACGCAAAGAGGGACAAAAAACATACCCAGCAGCCAGGACAGTGTCTAACTTCACCTCTGCCTCATCTGTCCAAAATTTGGTTTCCAGTTCAGTCAGAAAACTCATTTATATTTGTGTCCTTCAACTAAGTAAAAGAGAAACAAAAACTCCTCTGTGCTTTTCCATAAAGGAAGAAGAGTAACCCAAGAGCTCCAGCTATTGCAAGCACCGAAATGCCTCTGCTGCAGTGCTGTTTTCTGTCACTGTTCCATAGAAATGCCAAAAAATCCCCGTAAAATACAGTTCAGTCCAGAGGGATGCAGAATTCATCATTCCCTCAAGCAGATAAACAGCCATCTCATAGTGGTAAAATAGTGAACAAGTATTAGTATTCCTTTTATGCACTGACTTACATTAACCTATAGCAACTAGGACAGTTGCTATAGCTGGTATGTTGAAAGCAGAAAGAATTTCATTCTGTTAACAGCTCCAAAAATGAGTAGAGCTTAGCTAATAGGTGTGGGTTTCAAAGTTAACAGGCTTGCACTTGTTAATTGGGTGTTCAAACGAGCTTTCCAGATACCAATTGTTTTCTTTGCCCTTGCTGACATTTTACGGAAACAGAATTAACATGAATTATTTTTAAACAGGGAAGTATCACTAACAGGCTTCAGTCAGATCCAGCAACTAAAGCAACTAGTGCTCACCAAACTAGCACAAATTCAAGAGACACAATGAAGATGTAGTGGCAGCGACTGGCCTGAATTTGCAGATAGAGATGTTTTAAGCCAACAGGCACCCTCACTGTGAAACAGCCAGATTAATGACAACCAGAGCTTGGCAAAATCTTTCATTTTCTTCTAAAACCTAAGTCATTGCAGATGATTTTTGTGGAAACAACAATTCAAAGCAAAAGGGAAGTACTATGTAAAAGAGTGTCAAAATCTGAATTCCAGATGGAATGAACACACAGAGGATAAAAAAAAAAAGTAATCCCTTCAACTGTGGGTTTTCATTATCTCAATTACTGTAGTAGCATGACGGCTCCTTTTTAAGAGCCAGGACACACTCCCTGCCAAGCCATTTTTATGAGACCTCTATCATAACTGTGCACGTGAAGGCAGATAGTGCCATCAAACTCTGACCTCTGCAAATCACTTCCTGTTCAACACCTTAGTGATCCAGCCTTGACAATAAAAGATCAGATCTCACTGCAGATCAGACTTGCAATACACCTACTTATCCTAGAGGACATGACTGAGCCTCTACAGTAAAATGATGTGGGACGATCTGATGATTCACATTACATCCCATTACAATCTCTGAAAGTTAGACTAGCTGCTTCTAGCACGTATGTGATCATATATCACTTGCAAAACTCATTAGCATTAAACACAACAATTCTAAATGCTTGTATTCATACAATTTATTCCTCAACTCTGCTAAGAGCTTGGCTTCAAAGCCATGAACTGGGGGCTCCAAGACAGAAAGCAACTCACTGGTGCTCAGTGTGGGAACACCCACATTCCAGCGGTTGGGCAGTGAGAGGCAAATCCATTCCACATCTCCATCATGAAGGACGGACCAAGTTTCAAGTTCAGCTGGCAGTGGACCTGTGAGACATTCATTGGCCAATGGCCATGGAAAAGGCTAAACAGATACAATCAGCCAGCTCTGGGCGGGAACAGAAGGAAAAAGTGGTGGATGCAATACACAAGCCATCTAACAAACTGCCTCCAGACCAGCACGGACCATAAACGAAGTCTACACCATTTTACAGCACAACCTGATAACAACAGCAGTTACTATAAACAATGTTTTTCACTTCAGATCAAATAGATGCCAGAAAGACATGTTTTAACATTTCAACTTCTGTAGAAAATGTCTAAAATTCAGACTTACTGTGTTTTGGTGTTGTCGGAGGTGGGGTAGAAGCATGATTTCCCTGAATATCAATGGTAGACATACAGTACTTTTGCTGCAAAGGGCTGGCCCTGGGTGAGCCAAGGGTCAATCAGCTACTGAAGTAATCCATTACAGCCAGTGGGAAACAGCCTCAGAAGGAACAAGTAACCAACACCATTTGCTCTTTACAAAATGTTTCCTTGCAGAGTCAGATCTTACTAAGAATGCTGATACGCATTTTTTCAAATGTATATCCAAAATACACTGCACATAAACACTCTTTGAACATGACTGTGAAAGGCCTTATTGCTCCATTACTAATAAGAATCCCCATGCTACCTCAGATCTTGCAACAAAATGTTCCTGGATGCTACTGAATGCTGAGTAGGTTTGACACGAAGATATGTCCGGTCTTCACAATCCAGAAACCATGCTGGTTAAAAATAGTACCATACTCCCATACCCCCATTGGGGAAAAGTATGTTTACACAGAAAAAAGTTTAATACCCAACAGGAAATTCAAGTTAAAAAAAAAAAAAATAAAAAGCTTTAGTACAGAAATATATGCACTTGTTTACACAACTTCCTATGTATGTGAATAACAATCCCAGGCGAGTTACTCTTTCCCCAGAAGACAAATGCACTTTCTTACCTTTGGCCACTTGGGGTTTAGAAGCCGTGCTCTGATTGCATCATCTAGGGCCTTATCATACTGTTGGATTTTCATGTAGGCTGCCGAGCGATTGCTGTAGAGAATGCAGTTCTGAGGGTCAGCTCCCAGAGCCTCGTTGTACAGCACAATTGCTGTGTGGAAGTCACCATCGTGGCACGCCTGGTTGCTCTGGCGAACTTTCTCAACAAACTCAGCTTTGCTCAACATGGAACTGTCAGGACTTTTTCTTCCAAAAGATTTCGATCCAAAGAAAGAAATCTGGGTGGGGAAGGAACAGGAATTATATGTTAGTGTTAAGAAATGCTACTCAAAGAAGGAAAATAAACCCTCAGAATATTAGAAAATGTGCAGCAGCAATTAAAGCCCCGATCATCAGTGCAGAACATATCAGCAATTCAGAATCAGACTCTTAAAAAAGTAAATGTTTATCTATTGACTTTTGAGGGGTACAGAAGTAACAGAAAAGGCCCTTGCAAAACACATCATTCCCTATGAAGGATGTCTGCTAGAAGACTTACTGCCTCATCAGGCATAATGCTAGTTGTAGTGTATTTTAATATCTGCACTGCACATATTCACAAGTTTTTCCTCCTCAGCCATACTATTTGATTCTATGCCATGAAACAGAGTCGCCAGGTAAATAAGTTCATTTCATCTAAAGTTTGACATGTCAATCACACAGAAGCACACGCGTGCACAGACAGTGGAAGAATGCATAAATTCTCTTCAAACCAAAGAACTTGCACTGGTACATCTACTCACAAACCCCTATATGCAGCTACCTGCAAGCTGCAGACTGCTCATAAACAGGAAGGAAAGGCTGAGCCTTTGGAACTGGGTGCACTCACAGAAACGTGGGGGGCACGCAACTTATTTTAGCAGCAGAACAGTCATCATTGGCAGAGCCACCTTCCCAGTGCATCAACTTCAGACAATACAAAATAACACAGAAAAACAAGTTTAAACCTTCTAATTATAAAGACTATTATTCAAAGTGAGCTGCAGAAAGTCCTAGCTCCATGGATTCTGGAACACTCTTTCTCCTCACTTAACCCTACTCTCTCCCAAGGACCCTCAAAACCGCAGCAATATCTTCATACAACTCTTGAGTACCAGCCAGTTGTGAATTCTGCCGTAAAATCATATTTGATGACAGGCAACATACAAAATAGAAATATTCACTAAAGGTTTTGACTACTATAGTTCAGACTGAAGTTCTCTGTTTTCAGTCCTGCAGACCAAAAGAGGTTAAGAGTATCACATACTGTTACCTCAAGACAACAACTGCAAGGCTTAAATACATTACCAGAGCAAGATGAGGCATGTTTTTAGGTGGAAAGGGAAGCACACTGTGTACTGGCATCCTGTCTCAAGCATCAAATGGACTATAGACTTTTTTTTTCTCGTTAAGTCAAACAACAACAATAGAAAAGCAGCAAATTGGAGACTACTGATCTCTTCCTTACGACTATACCCAATTTTTTCTGACAGGTGTTTATCCAAACTGTTTCTAAACTACTTTACTGAAGGAGACTCCATGTTTTACTCAGGCAATGTCATTACGCTGCCTCATGATTTTCACCATTAAAGTATTTCCTAATATGCACCCCAGATCTCCTTTGTATCAGTAACTGTCCTGTTTCTTTTCCTGTCTACAGCAGACCAAACCAAACACTTTGTTCTTTCAAAACACTGGTGGGCCCCAAGTGCCAGGAAGAGCACAGGTAACACCCAGAGATACTGTGATTCACATGTAGGGTTGAATGCTGTAGGAAAATAAAAGAAGCCACAGGAAATGCCATTCTTCTCGCATTTTCATTCACCATCACCTCCCTTTTTCCACTGTAGTTTCAGCAGTATCTTTAATTCCAAGAACTTACGTTTCTGCCTCCTCCTGCAAACACACTGTCATTGTGTAAGATTCTTCTCTGTGGGCAAACATAAACACTACTGTGTTTGTTTTTCAACCATTAAAGTCAAAGCAGCTAATGAATTTTCACACTCTTATTTCCACACTAGCTTTGTTCCTGGAAATTACCACAGCAGTGGAAAACTTGGTTTTACACACCGAAAACCAACACGTCAGAGTACCTACAGGCAAGAAAATCCAACGAGGTTTTACAGAAATGCTTATTGTATATAAGGAGTGTGGAATATTTTAACCTGAGCAATATTCTGCTCAAAAAAAAAAAAAAAGATATATAACCTTTACCTGGGGCCTGAAAGGAATTCAAACATGTCAAAAAATTCTGAAAGCAGCTGAACATTCAGCAGCACGCAAAGCAAGGCCGGGCTAAGAGCCTGAAGAACTCTCGTACATCAGTTTTCAGAAGGATCTGAGGAAATGAACGATCATAAATTAATAAAGGTATTAGAGCACAAACACAGGGTGAATGTCAGAGCCAGTGCAAGGACTCCAGCAATACTGCATATGTCAGAGATCATCCCGACCACAATCCTTGGAAATCAGGTTAACAAACCAGCAAACAGCCCCATGAACACACACTCACCCACACACAGTGTCAAGTGCCATCCTTTTCAAAGTTGTCAGCTGTAACAGCAACAGAAGTTGCTTTAATCTATATACATTTAGAGAAACATTTTGGAATCCTGCTATGTTCTTAGCTTCAATAGCTTCCTGCTACAGTTCTTACAAACCCTAAGATTTTCATGAGCAAAATAAACTTCTGCGGTGCAAATTCAGCTTATTTCAGTTCAGGTAGGTCAGGCACGACAATTCAAATTTCTGGCACAGCTAATATGAATAATAGCTGTACGATACACTTAACTGACCACAAGGACCAAACCAGGCTATCAGAAGGAACAGAACATCTAAGATACAGGTATCTTCTCTTTTGACATCTTCCACAGTTAGGACTGAAGCAAGATTCTAAACTACATTATTTTGTTTGTGCAAGGGCACGTCTCATCAGGCACAATCTCCAGGAGCACCAGCGAGTCCGAAGAATGTACAAGTCAAACAAAGCTGCCTTTTCTGTTTATTAGGCAGCAACAAACAGAAACACAAAGCTGTTAATGATCCTCCCAGAATCATACTGTGAGTCTGTAACAAGGAGGAGAATCCATGAGGAGACATCCTCTCAGGCCAAGTAAAGTGGTTTCTGCCTCTAATATCCTGTGAAGCTTAATAATCTCATGAAAAAGAGGAAAAGAAAAAAAAAAAAAAACAAACAACCAAACCCCCCCTAAAAAAACCCAAACTATTTTAAAGAAAACTGTGATGGTAATTTCTGGAATATGTTATTATTTAATTCCTGCAGTCATGAGAACTGGGTAAGGCAGTAAAACATCACTAGGTAAAAGGAAGAGCCACAGAACAAAACTGAGTCACTCATCCACAAATAAAAAAAGAGCATTATAATGGCACCAACACACAAGAAGTACTTGTTCTAAAAGCATAAGTAAATCAAAAAGAATAAATACCTTGAACATAAACCCATCACTTCCAGAACTACTGTATTAAAAAAAAAAAAGGCAAAAAACCACAAACCACCACATTTCAGTAAAAATACTAATGGAATATATGCTCTGCAAATATTTTACTTCTTTAGATCTTCCTGGCAATTACAGGCAACAATATTTTAAATACAAACTTATCACTAGGAAGTAAACTGATTTCCTAAAGAAAAAGATGTCTTTTCTAAAGAATTTTCTAAAACTGAGAAGCCACTCTGAGCTCCCAATGCTGAGCTTGGAGAGATCTGCAATTGCAGCATCAGTTAGAGCCTCTCTAATTTGAGCTATGCTACATGTTGCTAAAAATTATAACAACAACAATGCAATTCATAGCTAAATTTAAACAATACTTTTTGGTTCATACATAATTTTCAAAAGTAAAGGTTACACAGACCAAATTATGCCCTCACACTTCTGCAAAAGACTTCAGTTCAGAAACAAAATTCTGTTTTCAAGTAAATACTCCAAAACCAGAAAAAACTCAGTTGTACAAATGTTATTTTTAAATACCATTGAGAAACAAACCTGATTACACTGCAAACACACTGCAAAATACTATTTGGATCATGTATGTAATGCAGACTTCTCCGGCCAATCTGTGCCAGGGCCTTACCACCTTCACAGGGAAGAGCTTCTGCCTAAGAGCTCATCTCAGTCTCCTCTGGCAGGTTAAAGCCATTCCCCTTGTCATGTCCCTGCAGACCCTTGTCCAAAGCCCCTCTCCAGGTTTCTTGTAGCCCCTTTAGGCACTGGAGCTGCTCTAAGGTCTCCCCAGAGTCTTCCCTCCTCCAGGCTGAATAAACTTAGAGATCAGGAACAGTCCCTCAGCACCAAGAATACAGCATGTTATTGTCAGTCATTTCAAAGGAATATATGAAAAGAGTTGAAATTCTTAAGGAACAGGAGAAACAGAGTGAAAACACAGTACAGAAAAATTGAGATGAAAAATGAGAAATTAAAGCAGAAAGGATCTCATTTTCTTACTAGGAGGTGGTCAGTATGACACTGAGCCACAGAAAAGAAATAGAAGTTGACTCCCCATGGCTGGAGGGTTGGAATTAGATGATCTTAAGGTCCTTTCCAACCCTAACTATTCTATGATACCGTTAATCTAAAGAGTCGTTTGCTCCCACTGTCATCCAACAGATCTGTAATAAATGTAAAAGGAAGATCTAGTATAAGCTAAAGGAAGCACGGAATCTTAAATTTGGTTGTTGTGAATAATAATTAAATTCTAAATCATCAGTAAGGAATCTGACCTTTTCCTCTGAACTGTCAGTTAGCCACAGGCAGACAGACTTGGTGAAAACAGACTGACAAATGAGTAACACAGCAAATGCCAGGTCTGAACAGGAAGGTCCCTTGAGGAAGACTTGTCAGGCAGCAGGTGCGTGTGTTCCCTGGATTTTAGTGTCTGCCACAAACCACTCAACTGTTGTGGGACAACTGTTGGACACAGAAAAACCTAACATGACAAGAATGAAGGGAGCACAGGTCTGGCAGCACAATGCGACAGCAGCACCCACTGACACACAGGTAGCAGGCACTGCACCCCTGCAGCCCCATCTCCAGTGACCTGCCCCACAGGAGCAGAAGAAACGGGTCACCAGGACACACAAGGGGCAACAAGAGGCTTTCAGCCTCAGTTAAGAGGGGATAACGCAGCCATGAAGAGACACAAAACAAGATTCGATCAATATCCAGCAGAAATATATACACAGACCGATGCTGTTGCAGCAGTGGCTAGCACCTCTTTAAAATTAAGATTAGGATAGTACACAGTATGAGTAATAATTACTGATGTTATGACTAATAATAACCAGTAATTTTATACACTGGTATGACCTAGGACTTCAAAAGACAGACAACCTCCCCCTCCCCAAAAAAGGGAAGAATTCCAGCCCTAGTGCTGACAGAAATCTTCCAATATTGAAGGCACACCCGCTCATCCATCCATTAAAAAACTCTCTTCAAAGGGTTTCATTAGCACCTGAAGACCTCTCACTCAACACTAGAAGAAAGCACAAGAGGAATGATATTGTCTAACATTTTGCAAGCCTCCAAGAAAAATTAAAGGCATCCACAAGTAAACAATGAACAATTCCAAGGAAAGAAGCAGAGGAAGGACAAGAAGGCATAGACATTCCAGCCATTTCAACTCTCCCTTTACTGGGGACAACCAGGGATATCCCTATGGCTGCAACATTAAACTATAGGCATAGAGACTGCCGAGAGTGGTAACATCCTTAATCTCAATCCAGATTACAGCAACAAACAGAACCGCCTTAAATGACGTTTGCTGTCAACCAAAACGCATTGACTTAAACCAGCCTCCAGACTCCAAACTGTGTTAGTAACAAAGCTCTTCCAGCCAAGTTACTGACTTTTCCAACGGCTGCCATGCCGAGCTGAAGTAGGTCCGCTTGAGAACGCGGGTCTGCGCCATCAACTGCAGCAGAGCAGTAAACCCTGCAGCACTGAAAAGCACCTGGACACGCATACCAAGGCAGTTCCGAGGTTCTAAGAAGACAAGCCCGGGTGGTTTTGCCCATCGGAAAGCCCAGAGAACAGAACCCTCACGCAGACACGCAGGGTGCTCACTGCAGCTAACTGCAGGAGGAAACTCGCACCTGGAATACCCGCACACGAGCGGCCGTTCCGCGCTGCCCGGCCCGCGCCGGCACCCGGCCCGGAGTGACGGCGCTCCCCGCCTCAACGCCGTGCTGCCCCCGCGTGCCTGCGGCTGGGCGGAGGACCCGAGCCCACGGGGACACCGTGAAGGCGGCGCGACTCCCGGCCCGTCGAAAATCCCAGGGCGAAGGGAGCCGAGCGCCCGGCCAGGCGGCTGCGGCTGCATCAGAGGCCTGGCGGCCCCGCAGGGCAACCGCCGCTTCCCCCGCACGCCTGCGGCCGGCCGGGGAGCTGCCCCTTCGCTGGGCCTGCCCCCCACCTCACCCCGCCGCCGGCGGCGGCAGGGCCTGGGCCTGCGCCCGCCCCGGGCCAGGAGAGCGGCCCGTCCGCAACTTCCCTCCGGTGCCCGCGGGCAGCGATCACGCCCGGCCCGGCAGCTCCTTCCCGCCTCTTCGGCCGGCGGGACGGGCCGAGCGGCCGCTCCCGCCGCCGCTAACAGCACACGCCGCCCGTCTAGAGTCAGCTCACCCGAGGAGGCTCCGCGTTCCTCTCCCGCCGCCGCCGAGCCCGGCCCCCCGCTACGGCCCCCGGCGGGGCGGGCGGCGGTGCCTGTTGCTCCATCAGGCTCTGGCTCCGCCTCCTTCTCTTCAGGGGGCCGCCGCCACCGCCTCACCCGCCCCCCCCACCCCTCTCGCCGGACCGATCCCGCCCCGGCTGCCCGGCCCGCGGCGCCACGTTCCGGGCCCGGCGCTGAGGAAACCGCACAGCCCCCGGCCCCGCCCTCAGGGCTGGGCCCTGGCCGGACCCCTGGCAACCCCCTCCCGGCGGCGCCAGTCCCGCTCCGGACGTCCTGCAGCCAGAGCCCGGCTTCCCGCCGGTGGCAGGCCGTTCTGCAGCGCCCGGGCCCGCCGAGGGGCCTCAGAGCGGGGCCGAGGGCGAGCCTGGCCCCGCAGGGCCGCACAAAAGGTGTGAGACGCTCGCTTCAGCGTGAGACCTCCGAAGGCCCGTCCTCAGGGGGAGCACAGCTCAGAACCGCTGTTCTGCCGTCGGGGTGGAAGAGCATCTCCCAACGACGGCAGCCGCCTTAGCAACAGCTGCTCGAGGATAAGCGGGGCTCTGACACCCGCCCCGAGCCCGGTCACGCGTGGCTTGGCTCTTACCGGCACCGAGGGGCACATCCTTTGTCGTCCCCCTGTGCTCGTACAGCCGGCATCCAAACGCTGTCGACCCATGCCCGTTGAAACCATGCAAGTTATGCTGAAAACACTCATGCTGTGAATAATAAACAATAAAGAAACAATAATTTTTTGTCTAACTGAAAATTGGATGCGATTTTACCTCAGCAGAATTTAGTAACACCTCCCAAACTTACTCTTTTGTGGAAAATGAAACTCAAGAAAGCTTTCTTAAGTAAAATGAACACACAGCATGGGCTCAAAGGTTTGACTTCAAATGAGTGACATCAAAGCTAAGGTTTCACTAGAAAGCAGGTCTTAGGACCCAGAGAAAGACTCCAAGCACAGTAGTTAAACAAAACAAAACAGCAAAACAAAAAAGCCCAAAACTCAACACCACCAGCAGGATGCAAAAAAAAAGAGAGAGGAGTAAGTTACAGTTTTCTATCTAAAGACCAAGTACAGTTAATTTGCAGGATAAGCAGCAGCTTGCAAATTACCTTCTCATCTGCAATGATGCAAGTCTTTTTAAGCTGGTAACCAAATCACAAGGTCCTGACTTTTGCCATACACCAGCTCACAAACCTGGCCCAAACACACTGAGTCCTTTGTGATGCTTTTACTAGCAGATGGCAGCTGCATATCCCTTTTCCTTGAGGTGAGCTATAGTGAGTAGCAGAACTCTTGGAGGATGTTCCAATTGATAATGCAGGTACACCAAGAAGGGATTGTTGGAAGGACAGGTGTTTTTTCACCCCTGGGTATCCAGAGTGGATTTGAACCAAAACCACATACCAGTGTGGTATTTTTTTAAATTCAGATGCCCATGGATGTTTCTCCATCTGGTTCATGTACAAGAATTGCCATTTTATCATTAACATGGATGTTAAATATCAAATGTCTCAAAGCACAAAAGATCTCTGCAACAGGCAGATATGGGAAAAGCCAACTCATGAATGTCTTACCTTAATTCCTACTTGATGTTGGTTATTTCAGGCTTTAGTCTTTCCAAATCAACTTACAGTAAGTGTCTTTAACCAAAAGATGGATGCATACACAGCAGTCACTTCAATCTTACAAAGTGATTTTTATTTAGCAATTGCATCTTCAACATTTATTCCATTATTAAGATTTTTCTTAAGTAAAAAAATCTGCTTTCTATAAAAAAGCTGTAAGTAACAAAAGTCACTTTCTCTTTTTTTCTTCACCTCATGTTCTGCAATGATGTAGAAGGAACAGCATGCTTCGAAGAGCTAGATTCTTCCTCATTTTCACGGAGACGCTTTCTTGTGGCGATAGGCTAAAAGAAAGACGCAGCAGGATGGCTACATGAAGCAAGGTGAGACAGAACCTGACTGCTTTGTGTGCTACAGAATTACAGATGTTGGATGAAGTCTCCTTTCTGTGACCAAACAGCAACATGACTAACAACTGTTTCTCTGCCAATATCTATCTAATTGGTTTTGATCCTTCTCATATAAGACACTGCCCCTCAGCTTTATTCATCACTAATTTAAAATTCTCCTAATTAGCATCCAGTAATGAAGGTCACAATAACCAGTCTCAACTTTCACTAACTTGAGAATTTTTCCTTTAATACCAAACATTCGTGACTCTAATCCATCAAAATATACATGTTAAACAATTTAATTTTCAATGTACGCATAATCTTTAAAGCCCGGAAGACTGTTTCTACGCATTTAAGCAAAGCGCCTTGCCAAAGCACAAAAGTCCATTGCTTCAATGCAGAAATCAAAGGTAATCAGCAGACTGCTACATACAGCCAAAATGCACATTTCTCAAAGTTCTCAAAATTAATTTATTTTCTTATTATTGATACTTTGAAATCTAGTTTCTCTATGCACCAAGTATTAATCTTCAAATTATCTTGTTACACATACCATCTTTGATGTTTGCAGTGGGTTCATACTGGCACATGTCTGAGCAAGTAGCTGTTGAAAGGTACTCTTCATATCTTCATCCTGTGAGAAAAAAAGCAATAACCCTTAAGTAGAATATGGAATATTTAAGACTGTGGCAGGGGGGTTATACTAGATGATCTTTAAAAGTCCCTTCCAGTCCAAACCATTCTGTGATTCTATGATTCTGATATGCTCCACGGTAGAATTTTGAGCAGGTGGTTTATGTGCAGTGCTGATAAGAAAAAATAGGTCTATTTCATTCTACAAATACACAGTTTTCCCTTAGTAACTACTTAGATAATACTAGTCAAGCTAAATTTGAACTTGCACTATCATTCAACAAAGCGTAACAGCACTGAAAGAACAGAACATATGGGCTAGGAGTTTCTGCAGGTAATTCATTAGGCAGCCTTAGCAGAAAAGGCCTCATAAGGACTTGGGGCCTGCTCTCACCAGAGTTAATTGCTCTTGAAAAACAAATATTTTCCTTACTGCCTTGCATTTTGTTCTCATAATGACTTCCCTTTCTAATAGCATATTTTCATTTCTACTAGCTCAGCTTCATCAGTATCCCAAATTTGGGTAGTTTTCATTACTGCCCCTGCAAAGCAAACCTGTGGTACACAATAAGTAGAGAAGAACCAGCTAGAACACCCATACCCTAAAATAAAAATGAAAAACCCCACCCACACAGCAAACTTTCAAACAAAATGGTATCTTAAAATTATCCATAGCTAAGTCCATAGAACATATTAAAGGTTGCAAATGGAAACATTTGGAAAGCATTTCACTGAAGTTTCCCTTTTGAAAACCCAAATTATTATCAACAAATATTGTATTACTCATAGAGGATTCATATCTCTACTCAAGTTCACTGGATACTACAGTTCATTCTCTGTGTACCCAAAGTGGTAAGCCAGAAGCTGCCATCAGTGGAAGGAAAATGTCTGGGAGAGATGCACTGAGAAAAAATTGAGCTTTTAAGTCTCAATTGTGCATAACCAGGCCTGGCTGCAGGAGCATCAAGAGGAGGGAAGGACAGCACAGGGGCAAGGGCAGCAGAGATCCTTTGTTAAGAGAAGCTAGCTTAGCAGAAAGTCAGGCATGTTTTAAGAACAAAAGCTAGCATGTAATCTCATTGTGGTTCAGTTGCCAGTGACTGGGGTGCTCTTGGTATATGCTGGGCAACCTCAGGGAGCAGGACATCAGTCCCACACGTTGGCTAGTTGACATAGTATACTCCCTGTTTTACAAAAAAATCTCATTCTCCAGTTTCAGCAATTTCTTCTGCAGGAATTTTATTAGAATGGGTTGCTATGGATTGCCTGTAAACCCTAAATCAGACTTCCAAATCTGAAATCAGGTCTTTAAGCATTTCCTAGGACTAAATGAAGCATGTTGCTCATAGTGATTTCATAGAGATCATTTCCTTTGGCTGAACTGTGGCTGTGTGTTCACCAACTGAACAACTGATCTAGAACCAAAACCCAGACTGTTTATTCTAAACAACAGACCGAAGCTAAGAGGTTGTGTAATTTGGTTCTATTATCACAGCACAGATTGGGAAACTCAAAATGAATTAACAGGAAGTCACTGATAGAGACAATTAGAAATAAGGATCTTTGAGCTCTGACGGATTTAAAATGTTTCAACTGTTTTTTGGGGGTGAAGGCAGAGGAGGGGGTTCTATTTCAAAGCCATGGAATATTGCATATCTCTTTTTTTTGGTTTAACTATGTTCTGAAGTACTACAAAAAGGCTTTGATGTGAACATCCAGTTTATTTTATATAGAATTGGGACTTGACTTTCTTTCCCAGTGTCGCCTGTTTTGACTGTTGGTACATTTGAGTTGATGGGCAAGATAAGATAAATATTTTTCCATTTATGTAACAAACACTTAGGTTTTTCTTCAGCATGCAACCAAACTGATCTTGTCCCATTCTAATCCCAGTGAAGTTTTCAGAGGAAGAAATAGGAATTAATTGTTTATATGCCTTTGAAAAATGTTTTATTAGGACCTGGTAAATACAGGTAAGATATCTCCACTGTACTTAGGTTTAAGCAGCCCACTAAGTTTTAAAGTTTTAGATTTAAGCAAAGAATGGAGTAAGCAGCACAGGTATTTAACACACTAATTTGAAAGCTCTATTGGTTTAAATAAAGCTGTAGAAATTGTTCTGTTTGGAGCACATGCTTGCTTTTAGTATCTGAAAAATTCTCTAGTGGACTCCAATTCGTTAGAGAGGGCTAACAGGCATTAGCATGGCACCTCATGCTCTGTTGTGGTTTTTCCTTATTAACTTTTAAAGACAATACTTACAGACAACACAAGAGGGAGTGGGGAGCCAGTAACTCCTTCTCACTACTCACAGTAACAGGACTCAAGCTGCTCTTTGGGTTGTAGTATTCAACGTGTATGATATCTAGAACTGAACATATTGGACATTGGCCTTCCAAGCAGGCAGTGAACATCACGTATAAACAACTAATACTCTTAGTAACAGCCCATGAAGGGAAACAGATTAAAGAATGGCATCTGAACACTAGATGACATTTGGATTTGCAGGTATGATGTTTCCTGAAACTTTTTGTCCTGTCTTCAAAATTAAACATAAGTGGTGTCCCTAAAGGGAATATATCTCAAATTCTTAGCTTGTCTAAATCACTGTCATATATTTCCCCTTTCCCATTAAGCATGCCAGCAATTCTTAAAACTCAGTGTTGTATAGTTTATCAGTAACATTTCCTGCTCAGAATTATAACCTAAATGTACGAATCTACATCTGATTAACTCACTGTAGAAGTTACACACAAAAATACAGTAGTAAAAGCCAGGAATGCCAGGAAGAATTTTCTGATGCCCAACAGTACAATCAAGACAAATTAATGGCTTCAAAACAGTCATCCAAATGCATTTTCTGTCACAGGAAGCTGCTAGTTGTCGAGCACTGAGTAATACTCCTTTGTTTCCACCCTGCTTCTTATGCTCTTTACCCAAGCATCTGAAACAGGACACTGTTCCCAGCAGGGGCATATGAATAGCATTATGCTTAGCATGGGTAAATAGAACCTGTTGTGTGGCTCAGAGGTAAGCTGGGTGACTTTCTTCAGCCTCCTCAACCGAAAATATCCAGGAAAGCTCACAGGCCACTGGTCACCTCTGGAGTGCCAAAGTTACTAAAAGACCATCTAAAAGACAACCTCTCACAAAACTAACTGGACTGCAACAGGAGGCAGAGAAATGATTGTCTCCTACTCAGATTGTTCCCAAACCAGTAAGATTTATTCATACACATCATGGTAAGAACACAACAGTACTGGACACTTGCCAGAAACAAACTGCAGGATTCGGCACTGCCTGCCTACACAAATAAGATGAGAAAGTAGGACTCTGTCATAATGCTCAAGGGAGGCAGTCCATCCTATCAGAACCACAATCAGATGTGGTCTCTAAAAAACACATCTCAATCCCTAGACGTTAAAGAGTTCTGAGGTGCCTCAGAAAGGATGCAGAAGCTGCTGGCTGTATTGAAAGAAGGTATTCAGCAGAATACTCGTGCCTTTTCTGCAGGCCTCTCTGCTGGGACTAAACATTTGAAAGGACAGACTAGCTACAGATGCAGACTAGGCTTTATTTTCTATTAAAAAATCCAGAGATCCAGGATTTTCCATTAAATCTAGAGCAGATCATGGAGGCATACAAAGGCTGTTGAAACAAGGCTAGAGTATGGCAAGGAGCAGCTTAATAACAGTTTCCTTCAACAAACGCAGAGGCCTGTCAACCTCTCTGTTGAGCTGGCACACCTTTCAGCAGAAACCAACTGGCTGGTGAGAATCAGTGACAGGAAAGTTAGCACTAAACAGAGCAACAGACTTGCAGCTTGTTGAATGGCACAGCACAGAATTAGAAAGAACTGTGTGTGCTCAACCACTAATGTATGGTGTTGACCCAGGCAGATATTTGGAAACTACCTATTCCAAGTATTCCTGAGCAGAGACCATGAAGAGCTCACTGCTGGCATTTAACCCTTAACAACTGAAGTCTGATTCTCTTAACATCAAAATCAGTTTCATCTTCCTCCCACAAAAACAGCTGTTTTGATGGAGAGGCCACAGATGACAGAACTGCAGCAGTCCTGATGCACTATTCAGCTAAAGATGATAGGCTGGAATAGGACCTAGTTTAGCTTGACAGAACTGTTCAGTACTCTACAATGCCTATAAAACTTGATCCAGAGTCAAACATCAGTGGAATAACTACAGAATAGTGACCATACAAATTGTGAAATACCTTCTTCCAGCTAGACAGGCAGACACGTTATAGAATCTGAGTCTTTCTCCCTTACCTGAATACAAGTTACTGAAGATACATCAGCCATGGGATATAGGATATCCCGTGTGTGGATATAGCCTGAGAGAATTACCTCACTTGGCAAGGACCCAAACTGCTTTTAGCCACCTTTATTATATGACAATGTAATAAAGATCACGAGACCAAGAGAATAAAAAGCTCTGCTATACAGGTTTGTACGGCTGCTGTCAAGGATCCTGACACACACAGCAATAACACACATTCTCACATGTGTTAGGCTGCATCAGGAGGTAATCAAATTGGTGAGGGCTAAGTAATGCCCTCAACCTGTGCAGAGACAGCATACGAGGTCACATGAGCTGCAATACTGTTAGTTAAGCCACAAAGACAATGGATCATCCAGCTAATAAAGAGAAAAGGCAACAGACATAAACCCAAGGATAGTGTGGCCACTGTGGAGCTCATGGCAAGGTGGAGGGCAAAGAAGTCAAAAGGGAAATCGAGCAAAGATGTTTAGGGTGGGAAAAGGCACTGAACACCATCAGGCAACGCTACAAGACCACACACAGCAACAAGAGTTGAAAAGGACCATGGAACTGAAGGACTGAGAAAGCACACCATGCTGTAAAAGCAGCAATAAGAAGGGGTAACAGCTATTGAAGGTTTGCTAGGGACAGGAGCCAAGAAAATGAATGGAGCGAAAAACAATAGGGGGTCTAGTTGTCGTTGCAAGAGGAAAAGACAAGGAGAACAGGAAAAAGAAGAAAATCTGTGTGCTGCAGAGACAGCATTTGCTTGTTGGGAGAGCAAAGAAGCAATTCTGTATGCTGCAAGAAAGAGAAGACTGCATCCCACAAAGGTTTTGACACACACCAAGGTACTGCAAAATCATCTTGCTTCCAATAGAAAGAGATGGCAGCAGTTTGTTTAAGACACTTTGTCTGCTTTAGAGCTATCCAACAGGATGATGGCAGCTACAGTATCCGGGCTAACGTCATCCTACAGGCTGGGGTCTGATGGCTTCTCTTCCTACATGTCATGACAATGCCAGTAAAATGAACAAATAATTCCTAAATGTACAGCCTTTTCTTTCTCTCTTCTCTTTCCATAAGTAGGCAGCAGGATCTCTCTGGTCTTACAGCAGCAGCAGAACTGTTCAGCCAGCTAGCAGGCAGCAGTGCATACCTATGAGAAGCACCAAATGACAATTGCTCTTCTGCTGGCTACTGTCAAAGACAACCTATGGGCTTAAACTCTGACTTACAGTAAGAGTCGTTATTCCCACGGAGCTAAAGAATTGAAGCTCGTATAGCCCACCATTGTATCCCTTTTATGGTATCCTCCACAGAAGCAGGATCAGGCAACATGTCACTGGTGGCCACAGTAGTCAGTGTTCCTGTTTCCTTGCAGAAGCAAATTATACTACATCAACAAAAACTCACAGCACTCAGGCTACTGAACTGCCTTTGTATTTACATGAAGAAGTTATCCACAGAACAACCCAGCTTTGCGGTACTTCAGTTAAGACTCAGTTCCTACCTGAAGCCAAGGATGCTCTAAGGCTTCCTCAGTTGTAAGACGCTTGCTTGGATCCACTACTAACAGCTTCTTCACAAGATCCAGAGCTAAGGTAATAAAAAGAGTTAGTTGACATATGATCAATAAATTCATTACCTGAAAATGAATTCTGCAATAGGCATACATCAAAGCTATGTGCAACAAAGTGTCTTCTAACACTTCAGAACAATGCCAAAAAATACTGGCTGGGCAGATCCCTTATTTTTAATATGCACAGGAAGGGCTGCTGGTTGCAACCATTCTTCCTCCACATGCATGTGATTCAACACTTTTCAGTACACCAAAATTACTAGCAGATATACTGAGCATGTCCACAATCCATGCTCTGAGCATGCGAAGGAAGTTCAGCACTTTCCTAACAGCTTCAGTATTACTGTGGACAAGCAAAGACAGCTTAGTTTAGTTTTCTGGTTTATGGTGTCTTGGAAAGAAGATTATCTGCCTGGGAAGATGGAAGAGACAAGACATATACACATGCTCAACACTGTCACATAATCACTGTTTTCTTAGGAAACTGCTTAATAGGCACTGTGAAAAATATGGCACTTATGTTGTATTTTATGACTCCAAATCTTCCATATAGGAATTCTGAGCAAGACTTACTTCTCCTTGTATCTGATTATTCTGTTGTACGTACCATTAGGACTATGCATGACCATAACATAATTTCCATTCTCATATATGTCTGACTTATTACTGAATAAGCTTCAAATCATTCAGAAAGGAGTTATATTTGGTAAGCTTATTAAAAAAGAATGACCACATGATTTATTAGAAACTCCTCTGCACATACAAAAGAGTATCCAAGGCAAATACAATTATTTTGTGCATATAAAATGTCCTCAAGAACAGCATGCAGACAGTAACTCCCATTTTGGTTTGCTATACAAAAACACAAATAGTTCTGCAGACTATTTAGCTTAGAGTGGCCCAACTCAATAGTTGATTCCACAAACATGGCTGATATTTTAAGCACCGCTGAAGACTAGCACCACTAAATTACTCTTAATACTTCTATCTTGGAATTCCAACTCATTTTCCTTGAATTCATGTCATTTTTAGTTCAACACCCGAAGAATCTTCGAGTAAGTTTTCAGACCAGCCTGATAAAATTCAGAGGAAAAAGCAAAAAGAGGAAAACTAGATGTAAGTGTCCACAAACTCAATACTTCTGTAGTTAATAAAGCAAAATATCACTAAGAAATCTCTTCAGTGAAAATGTGCCTGCTCTTTCCAATGCTTCAAACTTTGAACTTAAAAAAACAACCCAAAACATTTTTAAGAGACTACTTTAAAAACTAAATATATCAATATGCAACATGCCATAGAGCATAGAGAAAGGAAGTTAAAGGAAAACAAAAACTACAAGAAAAGAGCTAGATACTCTGCTACCCACAGCAAGGGAGTCATACCCAGGTGTGACACATGCTTCCACTCTTTTGAAATGAACGTGTATTCTCCACGAGTGATTTGATCTCTCAGAGACAGTTGAGTATTCTGCTCATTGAACGGTGGGTAGCCACACAAGCTATAGAAAAGGAAAGAAGTTAAATAACACAGATTTTGTCATAGCAAGTGAAACACTAAAATTACACATTTTAAAGCATCTGCTAACATAGCATTTTTTTACATGTAAATAGTTTTAAACACATTTTCACTTCCTAATAGAAATACTCAATTTGCCAAGTCTTGAGCCATATCAATGACTGCCCGATGAAGGTAGCATCTACACAGTATCTTACCATACAAAAAGAATAACTCCTAAACTCCAGCAGTCCACAGCTCGGCTGTATCCAGCAGTCCCAAGTGAATTTAGAACCTCAGGAGCAAGATACGTGGGAGTACCACATAAAGTTTTCATAAGAGAAGTTTCTCCAAGAATCTTGGATTGTCCAAAATCTGTAATCTTGCATTTAAAAATGGTAACACCACATTACATATTAGGATTGATTGTACTAGAGCATATCATACTGTCAACATACATCAGGAGGTAACATTGAGTTTCTTCCTTCCAAGTCAGTTCCAGTCCATGACTGTGAACAAAACTGACCCCAAACTTTATTAATTATTCAGTAAACAAAACAGAGAATGGGAAAGGGGGAACAGGGAGAAGTATAACAGAGGATCACACTTTACAGGTGTGGATCTCAGGTTTGGATGTAAATCAGCAACACAAATGAAGGAGCTATGGATTATTAGAAGAGATTACTTGAAAAAATAAGCAGTTCACCATGAAAAAACCCCAACCCTACCCCCCCCAAAGCTCCATTTGAAGTTATGTACTCAATTTAGTGCCATAAAAGCACATTTTTCCATTGGTCAGGTACGTGTAGGCATTGAAATAACCACAGAAGTAAAATTAAAATTATTAAAAACCCCTCAATGTCTCACAGTTTGTATGACTAATTGCATAATATTTTTTTGATATGCTTAGCTAAATATTTAGAAGATGGGGAAGGAACACTCCCAAATTTCTAAATGAACAAGAATGCAAGTTTCCTTACCTTTATCAGACATGTCTCTTCAGAGGATGAAAGCAGCACATTCTCTGGCTTTAGATCTCGGTGTATAATTCCATTGTCATGAAGATACTAGATAGATGCAGATCAAAGAAAAATAGACTATTGACATTTTTCAAGTGTAAGCTTTCCGATTTTTCATTGCTCTCTCTCTGCAGTTGCAAGATTCTAAAATTGAGTCAAAATGAAAAAGGGAAAGAATTGATCTGAAAGCATATTCAGGTTCAGACAATTAAGTCTAATGTAGAAAACAATCTTGCAGAAGTTACTAACGAAATATACTTACCATTTCATGAATTTATCTAAGGGCCCAATATTTGTGGTCTACTAAAGTAGTCTTAATCTGCTGTCTGCTGAACTGAAACATTTACTCAGGAGTGCACAGTAAAGCATCTGATCACTACATTTTTTGAAGGCTACTATACAGATGGCTCTTTGCCCACACGCTACTAGAAATCACACATGGTAATCTTGCCATCAGTGAGCACAGCCTGGATTATTATTTCAGTCCTGTTATTAATAAGTAAGACCGTTTCAATGTTCTTTGGCTGCACTGAGGTAAAGAATCTCCTTAAACCAACCTGTCAAGAGCGTTGTGCTGATCGCTTGCACAGGTTTCAGAAGTGACAAATGACAGAAAAATTCATCTGACAATTATATGCATAACCATATTTCTCTTGGTAGAGTTTAGAACTATGTACCTTTACAGCCAGCAGCATTTGATAAAAATACAACTTGCAGGTAGCTTCTTTCATCTTGACTGGCCTTGACAGTCTGTCATACAACTCTCCTCCTTCCATCCTAAAACAAATGCAGGGAACAAGTCAATATATTAAGTCCAAAAAATTCATCTCATTGGACAAGACTGAGATCAAAACATTTGGCTACTTTAGCTACAGAGGAAGCATACACTTCTGAAAAGGAGTAAGCAACATCCTAAACACAGCACATGCACTACTGAATTAGGCCTGATCTCCCAAGTCTTCACTGGGAATTGTTACAAGGGGTTTGCTCAGCCTCTTCCTACAAGCTCAAAATCAAAAAAACTAGCAGCAATCCACAAGAGCAGCGAAGTGGGCACCTACTCAGGCACTAAGTGCCTGCCAGCAGAGCAGGATCACTCCCCAGTCACTCGAGTTCCTGATTGTATAGAGGTTTTGGAAGACAGAAATAAAAACCAAACCAAACTTCCAGAGTTCAGAATGATTTCTCTTCTGCGTGGCTATGAAAAATACCAGGTTTTATGCATTTACTTCCAAACAAGTTACTTACAGTTCCAACACAATGTAGTAATCCTCTGCTTCAAAGAAGTTTTTGATCTTGATTAAGCAAGGCTAATAAAAAAGGGAACACAAATGGACACACACAAAAAAGTAGAATCATTTGTAAAAACTAACATTATCAAGAGTTTATCATCCTAAAGCTCCTATTTCAGTCTGATTTCAACTAGGTCAGTTAAACTAACACTTAATACAATTGAGTTGTGCCAGAGGCTTTGGCAAACACTTAGTATTCAAGTCTGTTGTCTTCCCCCCATACCTCCACACACAAAACCATCCAGCTCTTGCAGTGACTACAGCTCAAAAATAGCATTTTTTTCCAGTTGTGAGTCACCATATCCTCAGTATTTTTTTTATATGCGATAGCACATTGGAAGCAAGGGAAAGTTCATTAAGCTATGGAAACTTTCTACCTAACAAAAGTAAAATAAATGCTTTTTGCAGGGCAGGGGAGGAGCAGAAGGAAGAGAGGATACAAGTTCAAAAAACTCACAGTGGAATCTAGTCTTTCTATGTAGTTATCTGGCAGTATTTCCAAAAACAGGCATTAAGGACAGATTTCTACAACAGTGGTTCAGTTTGAAACTGTGAAATTTCTTCTCAAATTTACATTTTAGTTATTCAAAGTTTAAAACCCTCAAATCTGCAGCTACTTAAAGAAAACACATTCATAAATAAGACTTATTTATAAGACAAGTTATATGCATCCTTTCAAACATTTTCTAGACAGATAAAATTGATCTTTAGTTACTACACTAAGGTCAGTGAACTACAGAAGCAGAGTAGGCAGCAAAAAGGAGTAAAAATGTACAGTAACACTCACATGATCAATTTTCTTCAAAATTTCAATTTCTGTATTGATATTAAAAGCTGGATTCTATTAAAAGAATCAAATATCATACAGGTAAGAGTGCTGTTCTGGAACAAGACACATCAGAAATAAGAGAAAAAAAGAGAAAAAACATTGTTTCATGTCCCTTGCTTCTTTAAGTGACCATAACATACAGTCTTTTTCCATAAACTCATCAGGTGTCTTCAGTGAATAAAATGAACAGTCTGCTTTTACTGTCTGTAGCAAGATATTGGTCCAGACATATTGTTTCACTGCAGGTTAGAAATCTTCACCCAATTTCCAAACTACACCAAAAATATCTTGGTGAGTATGTACCAGTATTGTCCTCTAAACACCTTTCCTCCCTCCAAGATGCTTTCCATATGGGCTAACCTTGACATTAAATGCTACTTTCTCCGAGCCCTCACTGCAAGATAACATAAACAGATTCTTTTGGCTGTGGCTTAAGCTCAACTCACTAAATCAGCCCAGCATTTATTTTTTTTCTCTTCCACTCCAAATCGTCTTTGACCACACACAATCAAATCCACATACAACATTCCAGTGCAGTCTCATCTGGTTTGTACAATAGCATTTCTTAATCTTTATTACAAATGTTTCAAAGTTGCATTTTGCAATTTGCAATCATATTGATGTCACATATTCATCTGCAAATAATTGCACCTTCTCCTCTGAACTAGGGAAAGTGTAGGCTATAGCAGAACCTGTCACTGATTTTCAAGTAACAACCTTGCACTATTAAATATTATCTAACCTGTATTTCTCCAGCATACAAAAGTATCAGTACTGGAATCGAATCTTCCTGCCTGTCAGCAGAGACTTCGGGTCAGTGCCAAAGAGTTGAATTTGTGTTTTCCCGTTTTCTGTACCATGATGTGTAAATGAAATAGGATGGAAGACTAATCTCAAGACAAATTCTCAAACCTGCCACTAGTGACTAATTCTGTTCCACTGAAGCCTCCTGGCACCCCTTCCTCAGCTGCCTCTCTTTCCACCTCAGAATTTTTGTCTTCACAAACATATTTCCCAATGCAAGTAGTAGTTTCCTACTTGTCAGTTTGAACAGACTCTGTATATTGTATCTGTGCTCTGAAGGCCATTTTCTCATCAAAGAAATTGATAAGGTTAAATCAACTTGAATTAACTTTAGTAAATCCACAGCAGCACAAGTTGCCCAACTCCTCCTTCCATGCACTTTTGCCTCTAACTGTATTTTTCTTCAAAGTTTATCCTATACACTTACATAAAATTTCAGTAATAGATACGAAGTTGCTTGGATCTCTCTCTCTCACGCTGCAGTAAAGCCACTTGGCATGTTTTTCTCCTACAAGTTCAGGCTTCTGCTACAAGACACATGGAAAGCCCTTCCCAAAAGGCTTTTTTTAAGAAGTGTGATGATGGAGAATACAGCAAAATTAGCAGTTTGTAGATTTTTGGTCAGACTTTGCTGGTTATGATATACCTACCTCATGCCTTGTAGGAGATAAACCCCATGGTATTCCCCACCACCCTTTGTATATACCACATGAACAAACAGTTCCAAATTATGAACATGATGAAACGTGGTCAAGGACTAAAAGCAAGCACTTTCTAGAGAATTCTACCTTGAAATTACATCCAGAAAGAAACTGGTCTTTAGTTTAAGAGAGCTGGGGAGGCAGCAAGGTTGCCAGACATACCAGGAGCACTGCAAGACAGCCAACAGACAGAAAACCAAACAAAAACACTTACTGCCTCAATCCCACTCGCAAGAAACTTCCGTTTATTGATGATCTTCACCGCGACTTTGTTACAAGTGCTCTTCTCAAACGCCAGTTTGACTTCTCCACAGGCGCCACTAACAAAAGCACAGCTAAGTTAATGCTTGCAAGTAGTTTACAGGAATGTGAATAACCAGTACAGACAAATGGAATGAAAGCATTGGATTACACACAACTGGAGGCTGCTGCTCTCTAACTTTCTGAAAATGGCATGTTGTCAAAACTTTCTCGAAACGCGTTCAATAGTTTGGAAGCCTGTTTAAACAGCAAGTGATGTCAAAGGCCACCCACTCAAAAATGCATCAGTAGATCTGTAGAGCAACTACTCTGTTTGTACAAAGGGTACCAGTGAATATCAAGGACAGGCTTTGTCAGCATTCCCATCATACAAATGCATTTAAGAGAAGAGAACCTCATGAAGAGTTCTCTTAGCACCTAACTGCACAAATCTGAATGGGTATGACAATACTTATTCTAAGTAGCAATTATATTACAGAAAGAAATCCTTGTATTTTGCACTCAGATTTGTTTCCACTTAACCATTCTCCAAATTCTTGACTGACCATCTTTTTTGAAAAGATAAAAGAACAGCCTCCACTCAAGACCTTTCCCCTCTTTCCTGAGAACACTTCTTCCCCATTTTGTCTGAAGGCCTCAACAGTGTGTACTCTAACATAAAGCTCTTCCTTTTACTTCCAGTAACTAAATCAATCTACAAGGTAAAGGTAAAACTTGTTAAGAATCTACAGACTTTATTCTCTTGAAGAGAAAAAAAATCACTAACAGTTTCATAGTTAATGGGAGGTTACAAAACCCAAGCCAATGATGGGAATAAAGCTAAAAACCCTGCTCTAGCTGTTAAAGAACAGGTTCATTCAGGTGGTAGCATTCTGGTTTTTTTTTTTTTTTTTTGCAGCAGCAGCTCAATGAACACTGGTAATTCCAACCCAAGGTGCTAAACCCAGTAACAAAATGAATACTTAATACTGCAGAAAGCAGGAAACTTACCTTCCCAAAGTCTTGGACATGATATATTTCTCCTTGAATTCTCGAGGAAACACCAACTGATCATCCACCATAGGATCAGAAAATACAAACACTAGGAAGACAAGTGGAAATCGTGTTCCTGTTATTAACTTTAAAACTTTATATAACAAGCAACTATGATTCCTGAGCTTTTATACTCAACAACATAACTAAGAAAGTGCTACCTGCTAGAACAAAAACATACATATATTTTAAAAGCTAATTGCTGCTCTGGATGACATCAGCTGTGAGTTAGCAAGGTGGTTTCAGCAGTGAACATTTTTGGTATCACCTTCACAACAGTGCTTAAGAAACACTACATTTAAGGACAAAATAGGCAAGAACTTTGTCACTTCTCTTTACTACCTGCTGTGACATCAATCAGGAAGGTGGCATCTTGATGCAAACGCAAAGATAAAGAAACAAAGCCCCAACCCTGCTCATTTTTGTGAGGGTGTTTTAATTATTACACAGCACCTGGTAAGCACCTGGAGTGTTTTCACCTTCCCTTGAACAGCCCATCCCGTTTCTCCATGACATACAGAGCTACTGATGCACAGAAGTGTTTCAAAGACAGGAAAACAACTATGAAAGTTTATACTGTGGTGCAGTGGTCCCTGATGCAGCTTCTTTAAAATTTTCTTCTTCCATGGACATGGGTATGGGTAATTTTTATGTGAGGACTAAAACAGCAACTGATGCAACCCTAATGGCTGTATTTTAACAGCACTCATGAAGCAGCTCAGCTGGCAAGAAACATATTCAAAACACTGCAGAAATGACCATGTGTCAGCACATGAAGAAACTACTTAGTTATAGGACATTTTACCCTTATTAGTCTGTACAGACAGTGCAATTTCAGAGTTGTGAGTCAGTGGAAGCCTCTTCCCTTTTCCAATGAGCTCTCTGTTAAGAAAGGTTCCATTTGCACTGTGGTCTTCAATGTAGGCAACATATGAATTTCTTGGACCCATTTCCTCAAAGAGAAAAAAAAAAGGAAAGATAACTGGGGAACAATGACTTTTACTGTGAAGGCATGAAAGACTATAGAAAATTACTATTGTTGGCTCAGGAAATCACACTACTGAGGTTACTCCATAATGGAGCATTGCCAAAGGTCTTGTTAAAGGAGTCAACACTGCATACACTTGAACTTTGATTTCTTTAGGATCTGCCCCCACCAAAGACAATCTTTCCAATTATGCCAGGATAGAGAGGCACAGTTGACCTTTTTAGCACCTACCCTGAAAATTCGGAAGTGCTTTTTGCTATAGTTCTGGTAGAAGCCAGTCTCAGACAGTCCTAGCTTAGAAAAACTATAGTCACAGCTTTTGTCTCTTCCAAACCAGTATTCATCATTCACACAGTCTGTAGAGGAGGGAGAAGTAAAGCAGAGAGAAAACAAAATTGCAGGAAGTTATTAACTGTGGCAGTACAGAATGATGCCACAATATAGTGAGCAGGGTAACAAAGGCAAGATCCTTTCCATACAATCAAGGGTATTTGTCTTAATTCAGACAAAGCACCTTGTACTATCAACACCTTGCACTGATTATATTTTAATTTTTTAATATTTTACTGATTTTACACTCTTTATTCAGAGCAGAGCTTCCAGTTCACCTCAGCAATACCGACTCCCATGACACATCAACACAACAAACTATGAAATGGAAAAATGAAGCCAGTAGCAAAGAACATGAATGCCCCAGAACTCCTTTAAGCCCATGGAAGCCACGTATCTGGTACTCGGCATAGACTGTAGTACAGAATACAGCATCACTACATTAGCTGTAAGCTCGTACTTAACTTCGCTTGTACTTCATTTGCAAACGAAGCCTCTGCTCTGTATCAAACCGCCTAAAGCTTTTCTGAGGTGCCACAAATGAGCCCAGAGGCTTGTAACAGAACCAACATACCCCAGTTGCTGAAACCTTTCCCGAGCGCAAAGAGCCGACCCCACGGCTGAGGAATAAGCTCTTCAGATTCCTGGTCCTCAGGGATGGACGGAAGCTCCTGGGTAGGAACAGTGTCCAAAGAACTGAGCGTCCCCGAGCTGGAGGAAGACTGGCTGGTGCCCTGGGACGCCCCGGAGGAGGAGCTGGCACCGCCCTGGGACTGCGGGGCGCCCTGCGGCGGCTGCGCTTCGCTCCCGCTCTCTCGAGACATGTCGGCTTCAAAGAGCACGTGTAACAACCGTCACTGCGGCAGAGGAACACCGGCGGCAGAGACAGCGCGGCACCGCAGCAGAGGCCGCACCCGCAACGCCCCCTACCGCCCCGCCAGAGCACTGCCGCCCTGCGCAAGCCGACGCCGCGCGGGCTGCGCCACCTCGCCCCAGGCCGAGCCGCTGGGAACGGGGCCGGGAACGGGGCCCGGGGTAACTCACGAGTGGCGGAATCGCCGCTGCTCCCGGTTGCCGCGGTGCTGCGCGCGCACGAGCCCGGCCCCGCCCCACCGTGAGCTGAGCCAATGAGGGGCGGGCAGGCGGATGGGCACGGGACCCGCCGGAAGTTGCGTGTCGGGATGTGGGCTGCTCTGCGGTGGGTTGGCGTTGGGTTATGGCTGCCGCGTGCCTCGCAACTCGCCCCGCGCTGCGGCAGGACCGGCCCGGCCCCGGCTCCGCGGTGCTGGAGCTGCGGCAGTGCGCTCCCTGGTGCCGAGGGGCTGCCGCTCTTCTGCCCCGGGTGCCGCTCCCTGCAGCCGCCGGGACCGCGGCCCGACCTTTTCCGCCTGATGGCTTGGTGAGTGCGGGCGGGGCGGCCGCGGGCCCGGCCGGCCGCGGGGCCTCACGCCGGCTCCTGTCGTCCGCAGTGACCGCTCCTTCCGCGTCGACGCGCAGCAGCTGCAGCGGCGGTTCCGGAGCCTGCAGCGCGCCGTTCACCCCGATCGCTTCGGCCAGAGGCCGCCGGTGAGCGCAGGGACGAGCAAGAGGCGGCCAGTCTGCCGCCGGCGCGGCCCGCTCGGTTTTCCGGGTTGGGCGTGCGGCGCTTGCGGGGCTCCGGGCGGGAAGAAGCCGCCTCCTGCGTCCGGCTGCGCCGTCCTGGGCGGCGGCAGAGCGCCGGGGCTGCGGGCACTCCTGGCTCTTGTTTCCCGGTGCTTAGAGCAGACTTACAGGCCCAGACTCGCGGCAGAGGATGGTGATGAGGGGCTGGCGCTTCCGAGCGCGGGGACACGTGCACAGGTGCTGGCTCCCCGCACCCCAGCTCTGCCAGAAGCCACCCTTCGGCTTTATGCACACGTGTGGCTGGGGAACGCGCTCCCTGCAGGTAGCAGTGTGATGCATTTGCTGCTTCTTATTAACTTGTTACTGTTATTTATCATCCATGCGCAGGAGGAACGGTACTACTCTGAGCAACACTCGTCCTTGATTAACAAGGCGTATCAAACCCTCCTGAACCCTCTGAGCCGCGGCATCTATCTGGTAAGGTGTCACTGTGTATTTTGTCACTGCTCATATAGCTGATCATAGTGACTGGGGCTGCTGGTGGTAATACACTGAGTCAGACATTAGCTCCATTGTTAACACGCTGATTTGTGTTCCTCTGAAGAAGAGGGCTACTAGAGATTGACAAGAGACCAAAACAACCTTGTCTTAAAACTTGATAAGCTTTTTGAATATTTTCTTTAACATTTCACTGACTGTTGCCATCTCACTTGCTGCTCATGTCATCCTCATTTGTTTCCTGCATCTCACGCTGTGTTTGGCCGTAGCTGTTCCTTGGAAATTCCAGTCTGGCCTCAAAACCTTTGCTGTGATTTTTTTTCCTCTGGCCAACAGCTGATTCGCATGGTTTACCTCTGGAGTCAGTTTTAAGCCAACTCATGCATATTTCCTGGAATAAAATGCAAGTTTATCAGCTATGAATCTGAGTGAGCCCTGTTCAGGGACTAAAGAATCAAGAAAATTCATACTGAAATAGATGTAAGAATGAGCATTTCCAAATCCCCATCATTCCACAGCTGGAGCTGCATGGAATAGAGCCAGCACAGGAGACAGACTGTGATGCAGACTCCGTGTTTCTCATGGAAATCATGGAAATTAATGAGAAATTAGCAGAGTCTAAAAGTGACGGTATCCTTGAAGAAATTGACACTTTGATTAAAGGTAGGTTATAATATGAGGTGTTTATATAGCTCTAAAATACTCTATCTTGTGTAATATGAGAGTCTAAGACTCTTTATCAACATATTTTAGTATCTCTAACTTGTGTTAGTCTTGAATTGACTCACTGCAAGAGCTTCCCCCCAGAAAAAGTTGTCTGTACCAGTTTATGCCATTTTTAATTTAAACATCAGCTCTGTCTGGAGAAAGTCTGCACAGTAGGACCTGTTCTGGTGGCAAAAGAGGGATAGCAACTGACTACATAAAGGCACTTACTCAGCAGATCAGGGCGAGTGGGCTGTTGTAAAAGAACGAACCACTCAAAATGAAGTTTAATAAAATGCTTGACTGACCACACTAAATAATTTAATTTATACTGAAATTGTACTTCTTTCACCTTCTTCAACTTAAAACCCATTATATTAAGTGGTTATTATCCTTATACAAGCAACTTCCTCAATTATATTGTTGGTGATGCCCAAAACATGAAGTTTAGTGGTCTGTTTAATTCTTTGCAATAACAGTGTGCCAAAAGCAATTAGAAAAACAAAAATAAAAATTAAGTAGAATAGACTAAAATTAATTGTAGCAGAGTGAACACCAAAAGTAACTTAGAGCTCTGGGAAGTTAGTGACCATTGATTTGCATTGCAGTTGCTTTCTGTAAACCTGTTTAATCAAAGAAGCTTATCTGCCTGTAATTGTAATTACATGAATCACAGCATTAAGATGAAAAGCTCGCTCAGCTCCCAGAAGAGTGTGAGGCTATCAACTAGGTTTCCCACCACAGACAGTCAAAATGCAGTGGTATTCAATATATTAAGTATGTAACAAAAAGTGAATGAAATTATTTGTTTTACAGTTAAACATGAAGAACTGACCAGAGAGGTGGCTGCAGCTTTTGAAAGAGGTAGCTGTTCTGTGAAGCATTTGGTTGCCATACAAACCTGCTCTAAATGCTTAAACCCCACATTCCTACTGGCAAATATTTCCTGAACTACAGAACAGAAATACTGCAAACACAAGTGTTCTTTGTATGATATTTAGAATAAATACTAAAAGCTGACCTTTCTGCTGATGCAGGAAATTCAGAACCTCGCATTAGCTGTAAAAAACCCCATCCAGTACAAAAGTTCCAGTTAATTCAATCTGCACCCAGATGATCCCTTCCTATGGGAATGCAGATGCTAAAAACTGTTTTGGTTGCTTGGTTCCCAGAGAAGCAGGAAGGTCAGACTTGCCCAAATTTAGCACCAATTCTGAGGTTTCAGACTTGCATTTGGGGGATCTTGCTCTGACAACAGAAGCTGTCAGTGGAGTACCAGGTGCTGAGCACCTCAGTCGAGGTGTTCCAAAGCGATCCAAGATGAAACCAGTAGGCATGCTGGTTTAATAGTGTATTATGGGCCCCTGCAGCTTGCAGCTTTTAGTGCTGCAGCAGGTGCTGTCATTGAAATCTTGAGATTGATTTGAAGATGAAAATTCAGCCTCTGTAACTAATCATGTTTTCTTTCATTTCAGATGACCTTCAGGAAGCAAAGAAGCTTTTAGCCAAAATGAAGTATTTTGCAAACTTAAAGGATAAACTAAAGAACAAGAAGATCCCTTCCTGATGCTGCCTCCTTTACTGTTAATGTTATTTTCAATTAAACAGCTAATTTAGTTACCAAGTGAGAAAAATAGTGTTTGCTTCCTAACTTTTGACTAAAATCTTTCACTCTGAGAGAAGGGAGATAAACGTAAGAGAAATCCAGCACTTACTGAGTAATAGATGGAACTAGGAAATGCTGACACCCAGGAAAAGCTGTAATGGGTAAAGTAGGTAGGACCAGTGTCTCAGCAGTCACAGGTACAGACACGAGTATCACAGAGTACACAAACACTGGATGTAACTGGGATTTCTTACATTTTGGCTAATAAAATACGAGTGATTTCTTTTGAGAAAGAGCCCCGGATAAAATGGTGGAGATGAAGCAGACAGCTCGTTCAACAGGTCCTTCAAACTCCATGTCCTCCTTGGGTCTGTTCTATCAGACCATCTTGAAGGATTTGTGGAGGTGAACTGTATTTAGTTGCTGTCCTCTCTGCTTCGTAGTGCTTTTTGTGATGGTGATTTCAGTCTGCCAGAACTGACCTTCAAAACTAGAAGCTTCACCCTGTTGCTGAGTTTAAAATGTTAAGATGCTAGTTAAGGCAAAAAAATAATCCCAAACTCAAACCTCATAATCTGTTTTATTTGTACCTTTTTAGGAAAGAAGTTTTTCTAATAAGATGTGTTACAAATAGCAGTAATTCAGACAGGTGCTGGCCTGTCTTTGTACAGATACAGTGGTGGGACTAGATTAGGAGTGTCCTTAAATCTTTCAAAGAAGTTATTTAAGTTGCCTTTTATTAAATGTCCTCTAAATACACAGGAGGCTTGAATAAACTGCTTGTTCATGGGATTGCACAGCTAGTTTAGAAGATGCTATTCATAATCTTCATGGAAGTTCTGCAGCAGTGAAATCCCACAGAAGGTTTTTAAAACCCATCATGGAGTTGTCTTCTTTCATAAAGCTCCATTTCCTTTTTATTTCTTCCAAAATTAAGCTTGTGAAATTCCTTTTTGATTGCCAGGAAAGATTTGTTTTTTGTCTCAGGAATTACAAAGAAGAGGAAAGCAGCCACAGAGGAGCACTCCAGTAAGAACACCAGGAAGCAATACTGCTTCAGTCTGTTCTGAAAAAGAAATTTGAATGTAAAATATTTCAAGTCCAAAAGTGGTGTCTGGAAAATAAAAAGCTTTTTTTTTTTACACCTAATGCTGCTGCTCAGATAGTTTTAATAAAAAGCCATTCAACATATCCTCACCTTATATGTAACCTTTTACATTTGTTGTTTTTTTTTTTTAGATAGAAGACTACCAAGCCCTGTGCAACACACTTGTTAGGTCTCTTATTAAAAAAAGGAAGGCCATTTAAACCCGACCAAACAATCCACAGTGTTAAGATTATCTGATTTTTCTGAATGTTAGTATTTGCCAATGCTATTCATTAAAAAAACAACTATCTTGCTGGTGGGTCAGGCTGCCCTGTCACCTGCTGCTCCTGCATGTTTTACTCTCAATTGGGAACACAAAGCTGGGGATGAAAGCCTCCACTGTTTTCCTAGTAATCCTCCTGATCACAAACTCCTCTGTACAGAGCTCTGGGAGTTCTCAGAGCTGTGAACCATCAGCCCCAGGCACTACTTCTACTTCACTTTGCCACAGAAGCACAAGGCCCCATTAAGAGATGTGTTATCTGGATCTCTGCATCTGATGACCTTTTTCTAGTTTTGATGCCTTCTGTGGTCCATTTTTTTTGCTCTGAAACCCAGGCATTACTTTCCATTTTCATTTATCATGGTTTACTATTTTTTGTCTGAAAAATAGTAAATCCTTTAAGAGGGATTGACTCTAGTTACACTTGGTTGAGGGGTAGTGAGCACCCTATGTGTAAGTGCTACTGCATCAGGAAATAACACTATGATGGAGCCTGAGAGAAGATTAAACAAGAGGTGAGGCAATCTGGAAAATGTGTTGCACGCACTTACCACTACGAAGGGGAACAGCATCCCAATGGTGAAGAAACTAACCCAGCTGATGGTTCCTCCTATCATGTAAGCAGCAGGACGTGATGACTGTATGAACAGTTCAGCTATCAGGGTATTTGTTATGCCACCTGGGGAGTGAGTTTCAGAAACAAGGAGCTGTTGACCTAATTGTATATATATTCATAATGGCACATTTTTGAATCCACTGCCCATGCAGTAAGTGTCCTCCTGAGGAGCAGCCCCATTGCAGCACTGCTCAGGGAGGCAGGGAAAACCAAACAGGCTGCTGCTTGCTTCGTGTCTGACTGGACTGAACTTAAGGCAGAACAGAGACTGCTCATGCATAGCTGACCCACACTGAGGCTATGGAGGCAAAATGCACTAGCACACAGGCTCACTGTGTCCCTTTGCCAGAGCACAGCAGCCTTACAGAAACACCAGTGCCTGGCTTAGAGAACACAGCTGCTGCCATTCCCCTCACCACTTCAGAACATGCATTAGTTACTGTGTCCTACCTGGCCCCAACCCGAAGCTCAAGATGAAGGCAAAGATAGATGTCATGCTCACGTAAGGCACCCATGGGTACAGTTCCTGCAGCAGAAGAGAAGAAGGTTTAGTTCAGATTTTGAGAATCTGGTTTTAAAGTCTGGCTTAACAGTTACATTTTCTTTTGTTATTTTATTGCCTTTAAGGCAGTCATTCATGGCTGTTTACAGCTGACTTATTTCACAGTATTGCTTCAGAGAAATTAAATATTGTTCATTTAGTAATTTGTACTAAATGGAGTCTAGCACTTCTGCTGAGATTTGGAATTAGTCCTCTGAGGCTGTAAATTGACATGAACACTGAACACAGCAATTACATGTTATTAACATTTTGTCAGTTTATTTTGGTATTTTATACTGATCCATGAGTTAGCTGCCACAAACCACGTTCACAGCATGAACAGATTCCTCCTATATCATTATTTATCTATACACATATTTCAATAGCACAGTAAAGAAACATTAGCATTACTATATACATACGAAACTGGGTGCATTAGAAAGACCAAACTTAAAGCTTGAAATTCCATTATTCAAAAGCAAACAGACATTTACAGAAGTTACAATTAGAACAATTAAACCAAGGCCTCTGCCCAGGCTGACTCATTCAACCTGCTGCCTGGCCTAGCAGCTTGCTTCACCTCAACCATGCAGAAATCACTGCAGGTAAAAAGCGGGGCAGGATGTCATCTTTGTATGATAAGTGTAGAGCATAATTTGAAGTGAATCTCTCTAGTGAGTTTCCGACAGTTTTTGTGAAATTACACTTTGAATTTAAGTATCTTTTGAACTTCAGCATCCTGACAATATTGTTTGTTCACTTTATAGTTCAATGACTGAACACCGATGCTTAGTATCATAACTATGAGGATTTCATCCTAAAATGACTTTAACTGCTAAAATAAATGCCATTTTGTCATCACTTAGTTTTGTCAGCATTAAACACAGCTGTAGCTTTAAGACAAATACATGACCAAATCTCTTATTTTAAGGAAATACAGCTGCAGAATTGATCGAATCTTTCAAGTGCTGTCACTTTTTATGCTGCTGTTTAAACCTCTCTTCCAGCTTCTTTTAGTGTCACAGATTTTCACTCACTACAGTCGTATCATGTAATATTAATGAGTCCTTCTTTATACCTGGTAAGTCAGGGAGAACGTTAAAACAATGCTCCAAAGGGTCATAAGGAGATAACCCCCAATGATGAGATACCTTCTTCCCACGTAGTCAATCAGTAAACCCTGTGTACAAGACATCATTTTCCGTTACTATGTTGATCTCATATTTACCCGTGTTCTTATTCAAGAGGCATCTGTACTCTTGACATTAGGAGGTAGGATAAATCGCTACTTACACATGTGAGGGCTGTGAGGCATTCACAAGCTCCAGTGCCAAGGGTCACATATGGGATTTGTTCTGCTGAGATCCCAGCTTGTTCAAAAATGTAAGTTGCATAGAAATAAATCTACAACAGGAAAAAAATAAATACTAATGGGACTTTCCTGGAAGTTAAATCATCAGTTGGAAACAAAGTCAAGTTCATACTAAACACACAGCTTAATGTGTGTTATATTTGAGTTATTAATTTGACATAAACAGCAACAAAAATCTGCTTAATTCATATCTAGGTAAATACATTGCTATGATACAAGCAAATTTAATTATCCAGCCTACTGAACATAGTATTTCACATTCTGAAACCAGACACAGCGGGTGAGCTGACTGACCTTCATCTACTTTCTCAGAAGAATATGGAAGTATTAAATCACTCTTTAAAGAAATTTACATACTAGAAACACAGACATGAGAAAAAATTTAAGAGAAAAACACAGAAGTACCACTAAAATATTCTTTCCCACTTATCCCATTTCTATGTGGGATCTATGTGGATCTTTTTGTTAATAAAAGGTTGAAAACCACATGGAAATTAAATCATTATTAAAGCCGTTTGTAGGTACAGAAACTTACAGCATTTATCCCACTAAGCTGCTGGCCCATAGTCATCACAGTAACAGTAATAAGCTGCCATCTTACAGCACGGTCAGTGAATAACTGCCAGGGCTTCTTGGCCTTCTCCCCATCCAAGGCAAAGCCTTCCTGCTGTATGTCTTCCATCTCCCTTCCATACTCTGAAGAACCATGAAATCGCTTCAAAGCTGAAGAAAGAAGAAAATACTCTCACAACTTCTGGAAAATATCTCCTGACACATATCTGCTGGGATATGAAAACATTGCTTTTTGACTTGGCTTTTGCTTGCTGGTTTCCAACATTTTTTGCTGTGGTGAATTGCAGTTGCTTCCTCTGTTGAAGATCTTGCCACAAGGCACACTGGTTTATCTGCTAGTACCTTTTCCAGACAGGTAAAAGTTCATATGTTCATCAACAGCACTTCAAAAGAACAGAAGAAAAGCAAGAGAAGTGGTTTTTTCTTTATTTATGCATATAATGAAAATTCAATCGAATGCAACCCTATCAATGCTAAGAAGGTAAAATCTCCTTTGTTAAAGTCTCTCATTTATTTAGCATTTTAAATGGAAGACCCAGGCATCACAAGTGTCATTTTATGTCACTGTGAACTGTATCAGTATTACCATACCAGCAGAAGTAGAAAAACTGAACACATTTCTGAAAAATATGTATTTTATTGTCCAAATTTGTAAATTGGAATCTCATTTTTTCTGTCCTCTCAATTTTATTAACTACTTATTATTTTAGAGACGATCTTTTCATATTTTTTTAACAGACCTTAACCTGAATAAATTGAACCTGTTTACTTATAGGGACTAATACTTCACTGTTTGGAGTACTATTCCACCTGGTCTCCCTGGCAGGGAAAACACTCTCTATGGCATGTGAGGACACGAATGGCCTCAATGTCTTCTGCATTCTATTGTGAAAAAAAAAAACAAAACTATTTTTGTGATGTTTAGGTTCTTCTTGTCGTATGAAGAGAAGCGTTCACAATCAATTACAGACTCCTGAGTTCCACAATCCCTATTTTCATATAAGTTCACTGAAGGAAAAACATGGGCCAAAAAGGACTATGCAATAAAAATGTGCTGTGTTGATACAGACAAAAGGAGAATCCGGAACCCAAGATACTCCTTGTACTCTTCTGAAGACACAAAGGAAGTATAAACACTGAAAATTACCTTTGACACAGCTCAGCTCATCACCCTTGTCGATAAGAAGATATCTGGGGCTTTCAGGAAACCATGGCAGGAATAGAAGTTGGGCAAATGCTGGTAAACAACTGCTGGATAGCAAGAGAGGCCAATACATTTCTTCACCTAATAATTCCCTGGGAGAGACATGGAAAAAGAAGGGGCAGAAGAGGGGAAACCCTACAATTAATTAGCTTATTGCTGTGTTGGTCTTAAGCATTATTTTCAGGTTCTCCAAAACAGTGTTTTCTAGCAACGCAGGAAAGTAAAAGCATATGGACATCACCGTCAGGTCAGCAGCATCACTTGTTTTTGAAAATTACACAATAATTTTGGACAGAAAGGAACTCAAAAAAGTGTAAATGTAACTGTTTTACTGATGCTGCTCTAAACTGAGAATATCTCCCTGAGGAGACAGCAAAGATGGTGTGTAGCTGTGGGAACAAGGTGACAAAAGGAGGGTTTTCTTCTTACAGGTAGACATTGTAAAGCGTGAAGTTGAGTCACTAATGCTGCAATGGCCACAATGAACATTTTGCAGGGAGCTGCAGGGAACTGGAATTCTTTACATGCAAGTAGCACAAGTCAGCAAAACAAAATGCATTTCTAACCTCAAACCAATTATCTGTCCCATCAGAATCCCCCCAGTCAGAAAGATGGAACTCCCCATGGCCATGCCACCTCTAAGATGTTTTGGGGCAACCTCCCCAAGATACAGAGGCTGCACACAGATCCCAACACCTGCAAGTAAATGGAAGAACATTTTTCTATTAATAGATTTTGCTTTGAAACAAGTTACTGAACCAAAACATGTAGGAAATCAGACTTGGTTAGTTTCCTGTTACTTTAGCTGCCTTCAGATTCCAAGTTAGACTACACAACATTTTTGTTATCATATCTACAAAGCAGCACACAAACACATATCAAAATACCTAAAGAAAAAGCAGTAATAATTTAGCATTCACCATAGTTTACTGAAAGTAAGAATAGGAGAGAATTCACCTGAATTTATGCCAATCAAAAACCTTCCAACAATCAGCAACTCAAACAATCCTGTAGGAAAACTGATCCCCATTAAGATGGAGGCCAGTATTGCTATAATATTATTCATCAAAAGAGCTCCTTTCCTAAATAGGACAAAAAAAGTAGGAAAAAAAATTAAAAAATAAGGAAATCTGCAATAACACGCTCTTTAAACATCTCCTTTCTGGTAATACGGAAAAAAATTGGGTTTATACTGAAGAAAGGAGTGGGGCTTTGCTCATTTATGCTGTATCTATAAAGCATGCACACAAAATGTTACAAATTACACAGTATGCCCTTACTGGCATGAAGGCTGCAAATGCATACATGGGACCTGTGTTTCCTGCCATGCAGCATGTGCATATACTCCTACTTAGATTCCAGTAAATGTCATGGAAAGACTAGACTGGAAGGCTGTAACTCAAATCTCACCTTTTAAAGTCAAATTGGAGCAAACTGTAAAATTCTACTAGAAAACTCTGCTTCAAAGTGAAAACCCTTTTTAGTCACCTAAGGTACATTTTCTCCCACTTTTTTCCATTTATGTACTTTCTATTCCAGTGAGAAAGTAGAAGGAAGCATGCTGAACCTGATTAACTCACCTGCCCAGCCGAATTGCCATGCTGCCTCCAACAAGGGCTCCACACAGGCCCCCAAGTGAAAATACAGAAGCGATGACAGACCAAAGAAAAGTCAGCAGATCTGGGTTTAGTGCCTTGTGATAACGATTAGTCCAGGTTTCATTTAAGAACCTGTGTATATGCTGCAGAAAAGAATTATGAATGTGGAGCATTATGTGTAATCAGAGGCTCCAGTTTTAGCCAGCAAACAAAGACTTAACAGAAGAAGAAACTGCCTGGCCTCCCCCTCCTTTCCAGCATATTACATGTTCTTTCACAAACAGCTTATTTTAACCTTAGTAACAAGCATACGATGCTGTGGCAAATTCAATTTTCACAGTTTCAAAAGAAAATAAATGAGCTAACAGCAGATGATAGCCATCACTTTCACCATAGCATCTGCTCAGATCCTGTGGAGTCACCCACAAAATACACAGAATCCTCAAGACCAGGGCAAGGGACCCAAATGTAACAAGTAGGTGAAAATACCTACAAGATAACTCGGACAGTACACATTAAAGTTTTTGACTCTCTAAGATCTTTCTCAGTAAGCTGCCTTTTACTGTAACTATCTTTTATCTCTGTTATCCAGTGACAGGACACATGGGAATGGTTCAAAGCTGCATCAGGGGAAACAGTGGTGACATTTTACAGAAAGGGTGGTCTGGTCAGACATTGAAACAGGCTTCCTGGTCAATGCCCCAAACCTCTCAGCATTTAAGAGGCATTTGGACAATGCCCTTACTAACAGGCTTTAACTTCTGGTCAGGCAGCTAGACTAGGTTGTAGGTCTGTTCCAACTGAAAACGTTACACTCTATTCTTAATGTTTTGGGCTATTTTAGTCAAAAGCGTAACTGGAAGATGTTCCTTATTTGGTCAGTTAATCCTTCTAAAACAGACTTTAACAGAGGTATTTATGTGGCCTATTTGTCACTTTTATCTGACACACCACACCTCTGATGGGAGGTACAAATTCACATGAAACCACTTTGGAAAGCAACACGAATCCTTCATAGGAGAGGAAGCCTGCTTTGGTGCTGTTGTGATTACAGTAGAAGTGCGTTTGGCCTCTCAGCCAGTTAGACAGGATACCTCCGTCACTGCAGAACAACAGACCATGTTTTACCTGGGTGGGGGCATTGATGATGGAAACATTATACCCATACTGAAAGGTTCCTCCAATTCCAACAGCACAAACAGCCAGAAACAAGGTCCAGCTGGGGAGCTAGAGAACAGACGAGAGTAATGGGAATGAAAAGCGAAAGAGCTTTGAACCCACATGCATGTAACATCTATGAGAAAATCGTAGTGAAATATATAATGTATTTAGTTTTGAACAGTTAAAGCATTCATTTAGAAAACTACATAAACTCTCAAACACCTGCAGCAAGAGAAAAAAATTCATGCAGACTTTGGCCATAATCACTGACACCTTTTAGAGATGCAACAATTACAAGTATGCAGGTTCATCGTAAGCAATACAACCATTGCACTGCTGACGGCATAGTACAGCTTCCTCGAGAATAAAAAGTGCTTCTCTGAATGACAAGCAAAGCAATGAATTAAGAGTAAGGGCTGCAGCAAGCACAGTAGAAAAAATAAAACCAGAGGTGGTGCATATTAGCACCGCACACTCAGACCCTTCTGTTAACCAAATACTGACAACATAATCTGTGTCTCATAGGTACAACCTGGAATCTAGAAAAGACGGAAAACAAACAAAACCACCGCAGAACCATTAACATACATCACACAGCTTATGTTCTGTTATGACAGCTCTGCTCCTCCTCCTGCCCAAATCAGTCTGCTCACTACACTAGCATCTTGAGTCACACTGGAGCTTCCATGTATGTTCTGTAAACTACTTCACTCCTGACAGCTTAGAAGGACTGTCACGTCATTTCAGAAACATGCCACACACAAAATTCAATTTACATCCAATGCAAATCGTAAGAATCAGCAAGCACACTTTTACAGCTTCCACTTTACAACACAGCTAGGTGTCTAAGGAAAAAAACAAAACTTCATGAGCCTGCCTATCTAAACTTAAAAGTAGCCATGAAACCATAAAATTTCACATGCGTGCATCACTGTTAAAGCTACAAACTCCCTGCAAGGACCCATCTCCAGAGGCCAAGGCAGTACTTACCTTGCTACGTGCAGTACACCCTCTCAGCAGGGGCTGGGACTCCATTCTTAGTATGGGCTGAATTCGATTTCCTCTGCAAAAGTTAGTAAACTACACTACAGGGATAAAAGGTACCAAAGAATTAAGTTGTTACTCTATTTAAACACGTTTCTGCCTTCCACCTCTAGCCTTTGGTGTTCTCAGTGTCTCTCGACTCATCAGGACGGCAACGTTCCACTCCCGCAAAGCGTCACAGGACCGTTCACCCTTGTCGGAGCACAAACCCGCCCGCGGGCCCTCCGCGCCATGCAGTCACCGACAGCGCCAACGCTCACCTGGCGGTGAGCCATGGCCTCCGGCTCCGCTCCTCTCTGCGTCCCGCCGCGGCAGCTCTCGGAGCTGAGCCCTCACGTCACCGGGATTTGGCGTCCCCAGGAGCAGCCCGCCCCAGCCCGAGGCTCTGCCCGCCACACGCGGAGGTCACACTGGGCCGCAGACAACAGTGCGTCTGTCCAGGCGCTCCCATGGCTGCCGGGGCTTTGCCGCTCTCGGGGGCCGCCCGCAGCGGGACTCGAGCTGCCCTAAGGCCGCCTTGAAGCCGGTGAGACCATCACCCCCCGGCGGCCGCCACCGGAACTACAGCTCCCGCCGTGCCCCGCGTGCCGCCGCCGGGACTACAGCTCCCATAGTGCCCGCGCTCGTCTTCTCCAAGCGCGGCGAAAGGCCTGGAAAGGACTCGGGCTCTGACGGTGTCGTCCATTCCCCGGCCCGGCCTGGCCGGGCCCGGCCCGGCCCAGCGGTGAGCGCTCCGTGGGCAGCTGTTCTGTGCTGCGGCGCCGGGCCGGGCCTAGTGGGGTCCAGGGCGCACCGAGGTGCCGCCGGGCCGGCTCACCTTCGCAGCCGCGGGGCTTTGTTAGCGCGGGTCTCTGCGATAGCGCCCCGGGCGCGAACGGGCCGGCGCCAGCAGCGGGAGGGCGGCTTCGGGCCGGGGCGCGGTGGGGCACGGGCCGGTCCCCTCGCGGGGCCGCCGCGCTGGTGCGGATGGGCGGTGTTTATGTCCTCTTTCTCCCCAAGCAGGAAATGGCAGCGCTGGGCAGGTCTTGCCAGGGTGTCCCCGCAGGCCCTGCCGTGGAGTTCCCGCAGGCCCCGGCCGCGGCCCCCGACCGCCACGGTCCGCAGCCCGCCGTCGGCGGCCACGACCGCCTACAACCACCCGCGATGATGATGATGATGGCCGGGAGTGGAAGCGACAGTACCGATGGCGGCCATTCCTCCGGCCTATATCTCCCAAGCGGCTTCGACGTGGCCTCGCTCGCCGCGCTGGGCAGTTACAACGAAGGTTCGCCGGTGGCCCCGGTGGGCTCCTTCACGAGCGCCGCTCACCCGCAGCAGGGCCTCGGCCAGTAAGTGTGGAGCCAGCGGCCGCGGCGAGGGAATGAACGTGTTTCTCGGCTGCATGGCAGCGTGAAACAGGTTTTCTTCTCGAGACGGGTTGTAATTTGTTTTCTTGTCGTAGTGTTTCACTTGTACGATGTTAGAATTGTGTTGCACGTGTCTTTACGGCCTTCCAAGTTTGTAAGTGGGGGAACTGAGTAGCTTCCTAAATGGAAAGAAACGTGATGAGGTTTACTGACAACTTGGCATGTGCACGTTTTAGTTTAACTTGCTCTTTCTCGTATGCAAGCACAAAAAGCTATTCCATAAACTGTTGTTGTTTGGTCATCATTAATTTGAGTATGTTACAGGGAGACAAGGTATTAAGAGACTGAAGCTGGATCACTTGTTGCTTGTTGAGCATTTTTTCAGAAATTGGTCTTGTCCCTTGTGGAAAAAAGCAAATAATGTAAAGGGGGAGAAACTAGCGTGGAATTCTGCTCACAAACTAAGTAATTACAGCCTTCTTTGACTTTTTTTGGAACAAAGTGTTATTTATTGTCCCTTCACAGCTGGTAGCAAACTGCGACTGTTGCTCTTAGTGGCAAGTAAAATTTTTAAAGGGAGGAAAATATTGTTTGAAATCTCTGTCACTGGAAGATAGAAATAACCATTTGTTTTTCTTTTGCAGTGGTTCTGTTCGCTGTGGAAAGAAGCATAAGCTAGAAGAAGAGATGGAAGGGTAAATTATATTTGTCTTTTGTAGCCAGAAAATACTTGATTTGCTTTTTATTTTCAATAAAGATTTGAGCACATCTCACCCACAACATGTACAGGAAGGGAACTTCTATCATTGTTTCAATTTGGAATTCTTCCTGGGTTGCACACAAGCCTGAATCCCTTTCAGTTACCTAATGAATTGTGTAGTGCTGGTTTTCTTGCATGGGTATCCACATTTTCTTAGGAGCAGCATGGATTCATGTTCTTTGTGGAGTTTGTTTCCATAGTGTGTCAGATCCGTTGACATGCACATGGCTTTCTATTATCATTTTTTCCTGTAGAATGGCACATTTCTCTTTTTGACAGCTGTAAATTACTTTGTTTCCTAGTTGTCCTGTGCGGAAGAAGAGACTGACAGGAGCCAAAAATTGCCCTTTGAATCCCAACACTGAAGAATGGATTCTCTGTGCAGGTCAGCAGGCAGCTGGGGAGGTAGCAAGTCAGTATGATGGCAGCGGTCCTGAAACTGCCATGTTAGACATTCCCTGTGAAGAAATGGATCAGACAATGGGGGAACAGCAATGCGAGGTTGCTCGCAGGAAGCTTCAGGAAATTGAGGACAGGTAAATGCAGGGATTGAGTAGACCGGCTTTGCTGAGCTTTCCCTTTTTTGTGGGCATTACGGGGTAAATCTAGCACTTAGCAGTGTAATAACACTGTAATAACCTTCTGTTCAAGTGCTTGCTTTTTAGGCTGCCTGTGGTCCTAATGGGTCTTAGGGCTGGTACTATGATCTGAAATCGAGGGTGCTAAAGCAAGAGATGCTGAATAAGTAACCACCTGTTCACAATCATGCAGCATCAGTATACCATAATGGGGCTTTATGCTCTTTTGTGAATTTCTAGAGCTCATATTTGAACTAGTACTATCTGGTCAGACTTGAGTTCATCTTTTTTCAACCAGTTGCAGCTTGTTTTATAATTAATACTTCTAAATGCTCAAGACAGATATGAATTTGTCAGCATAGAAAGTAACATGAACCAGAGATCTCTCTCTGGACATACGCAATGAGGCTGAGGTTCACCTTGCTGGTAAATAGCAGATAGCTTGATACTGGGGTAATGGGGTGGCCGTGAGCAGTCTGTTGCAATCACTTAGTAAATGTACTATGCATTTTTGTCTGAAAGATTTCTGGGAATGTTGTGTGCATTTTTCAGTTGACGGCAGTTGAGGTAGTATTCCAAAATACCTAAAATGACCACTGAAGACAGTTGTTAGGAAAGCCAAAAGTTTGAAAGTTATAAACCAAGGTGTTTTTTTGGATAATTACTCCATAGATGATGTGTGAAGGGAAGCAAGGTACTGTTAGATCATTTTTCACAGATAAATCAGAGTAGTGATGTGTGTTTTTATTATCTGGCTATAATGGCAGTAATGCAGTCTGCTTTGACCTCTCAGAGGATTGTTCTCCATCCTTCCCAGTTACTCTGCTGAATTTTCTTTAAAAGGTTTACCAAAATCAAAGGCGATACCTCCAGTTTGTTCTAAATACTTTTTGTGCTGTTTTAATCTCTGAAGAATTGGTGCAAAATCGTTAAAGGTTAAGAACTGCATTCAGCACCTTTTCAGTTAAGATATGGGGAATTGAGCAGGTGAAGCTACTGCAAAACTGATTTAGCTAGATCTTGTAATGCAACCAAATGACCCAATTTCCCCTGAAGTGAATTTATGTATTTTCTCTTAGTGTTTGTCTGCATTGCACACTGCTGGATGATGCAGGGATAACAAAGCTAGCTCAGGTACCAGAAGTGGCATAGCTGCTCAAGTGGCTTCTATGAGTACAGTTGTTCTTAGGGTATATTGGCCCAAGAGAAACTCATGTTAACATGGCCCCGCTGCTTCTGGTACTCAGCCTAGGTTGGATATCTACATGGTACAGTGCAGTGCACGGACATGAAACTGTAGTCTGCGGTGGATGTGCCTGTTAACAGAATGCTCAATAGTATTTATCTCCCTCTTCCCCCTCCATTCCTAGGATAATTGATGAAGATGAGGAAGTTCATGCTGATGGAAATGTTAGCAATCTGCCCACTCTTATCCTGTCAGATACCCTTAAAAAAGGGATGAAGAGGGATTTTGATGAAGTCCTGACAAAGAGAATAATAGAATCTATGTAAGTTCTGGAGGAAATCATGGTGCTATGTAGCTAACACATGCAAATGAAAAGAGAGACCCGGTCTCATGTTTGTGGAGATGACCTCAGTTTTACTGCATGATGCAGCCAACACTGTGTAACAAACGATTCAAAATAGGAAAAACTGTCCTGATGTACAAGAGAAGTAAACATAACTCTGTAGTGGTCATCAAGCTGTCTGTTTTGTACTCCTCACTTCTACAGAGTGAAATTTGTTGAATAAACCATTGTATCTCGATTTTCATGTATGTGAGTTTCCAAAAGAAAGGTGGTCCTGAAGTGTGACCAACAGTGGTCTTTAGTTTGGTGGAAAATACAGGCTTAGAACAAGAAGTAATGAAACTGGTTAAGGAAGAGGAAGTTTAGTAGGGGGAAAATAAAAGGTCCGTGGATTCTGGAATATAGTTCCAGGCTAGCAAAAAGGATGAAGATACTCACTGGTCTTCTGCATTTAATAGTTGTGATTGGAGAACTTATATTTAACTGAGACTCCATCCCTTCTAGGAGCCGTCCTTCTATGGAGCTGGTGCTTTGGAAACCTCTTCCTGAATTTCTCTCAGATAAACTGAAGCCTGTTTCTGTTAAGAACTTCAAGCAGCAGCGTATAGAAGGGTGTCAAGCTAAGCAGTCAACACCAAGAGCTGCTTTTGACCCAGAAACTGAAACATTCCCTGAGTCACAACAGACTGCCATGTCTCCAGATCCATACGCTACTTTGGGAATCTCTGGGTGTGCAGAAGAAGAAATGGAGTTGTAGATACCGGACTGAAGACTGAGAATGGTGAGCTTCAGATGGGTTTTGTTCCTTTATTTAATTCTCTCTTTCTGGTTTGATGTGTGAATCTGAATTTTTTTTTTTTTTCTTATTAACAATCATAAAAACATGGATTGGCCAGACACAAGGTAACTGAAAAAACTCTCAAGATTTCTGTACTCTGGCATGTTGAATATTCTTGTTTTTACTGAGGAGGTAATCCAGAGGCCTTTGGAACAAGGAAGTAGCTTTCCATCTTGCTTAATGGTGGAATATCCTCTTAATTGTTCTTGGTAAAGTATAAAATCCAAATATTGAATGTAACTGTGGCTTAAGCCACATCTTTCACATACTGAGCCATTAAGACTTTGGTGCACATACTATGATTGGTCAGTTAGTTTTGAACTACAAAAAAGTATGGAAAGGAAGAAATACTTTTGAGTCTAGACACAGAAGAGCAATCCCTATGGTAATACAGGTTTTCACACTACTACGTTTCTGGCTGGTTTGTACTTGATGCAAACTCAAATGTAGAAATTGCACATTCTGCAGTGTGATAGAAAAGGAATGTTATAGCTGAGCATAAACCTCTTGCTTTCTAGAAAGTAAAACCAGCTACTAGCTTGCAAGGTATCTACTAACTTCAGTCATCATCTTTGTCTCATTAGCTCCTAAACTGTGCTTGTGGGTTTTTGCTGCCACCCTCCCCAAACGATGTAGAGTCTGGAAAAAAGTGTTTCTCAGCCAATTGATTCACTTACATTGTGCTGTGATTCTTTGTATGCATCGAATTGCAAAGTCAGCTAAAGGCAGTGTAACTTTTGATGAAATAAATGGTATCCTTTAATTTTTATAAACACAGTAAGCAAATCAGGTAACAGGGAGCCACTTTCTGGCATAAACAAGGTCGAATGCTGGTTATCTATCATCTGTAACAAAGTCCCAAACTTGAGGACTTGAGACTGCTGGCACTGGTAGTGAAGATGTTTGTCTTCTGTGGGAATCTATACTTAAATTTTAAGCCAGAGCATGTGCCATTAGCATAATGTCACATAGTTTATACATATGTATGCCAAAAGAATTCTGTACCCAGCTTAGGGTGTTAAGAAAAGGAATCCTCAATGAGTTATTGCTTGTACCTTTCCTCAATGCACAACAGTTCCATTATGCTTAAAATGCTTAGACAAGGCAGAGAATCTTATGTTCTGAAGTCCTTGAGGTTTCTCAGAGATACATGAATTGGGGCTTTTTGTAAGAAATTCCTTTCAGGGTAATAGTTTCTGTTCAGTTTTAGCATCCCAGTCTGTTGTTGACATCTTGCTAACATAAAAGAGGAAGTACACAGCTGACACCAGCAGCTTTGTTCAGAAGATACCCCTATTTGTTAAACTCTTGCCTATCTTGCTGCTCTTGTTAAAGGTTGTGTGAAATTTGCTGTCTCTTACTAAAACATTTCAGAACATCACTCAAAACATTTCAACACTTGAATAGGTATTACTCTGCTAATCAACATATGACTATTCTGAAACTATTACTAAATTGGGAAATGTGCAACTTTATTTTGCTATTATGTCTAATTTCATTTCAAGGTCTTCTATAAATCTCTTGCACATACTGTGTAAAATTTCTCATGTATTATTAAGCTGCTGAATGTGCTTAAAATCTACAGCCTTTGAAATGCTACGCTCTTTGAATATAAAGTCAAACAATGCAGTTTGGAGAAGGCTGCTGTCACTGTGGGTAGAGAACGTACCTCCAAATACTTACATGTTTCTAAGCTTGCGGGATTATAGTGAAAGTTCAAGGTTGGAACTGTTTTAGCTGATAGCTCTGAATCCTAAACTGAAAAGATAAATAATTCAAAACCATTTCAGCAACACTAAAAATTGCAAGAGGCTGTAGAAAACTGGGAGGCCAAAATAAATCAAATCTAGATGCAGGGTTTTCTCTTAAAAATGAAAATTGCTCATCAAATTTGCAGAATAAATTCTTGTAGATGGCTTTTAAGCTTACTTTCTTCCTGTTACATTTGTACCAAAGGTTGACTTTTAAAGATGCATTTCCTCTTTTTTTATGCTAATACAGCACCACTGATTCCTGTTATTCAGACATCTGAAACACTAATACAGTGGCAGGCTATTGACAGAGACCAAGACGGGAGGAAAAAACCCTGTGTCCAAGCAGTGTGCTTCGGTATAAAACATCATTTTCATAATTAACTTCTGCCCTTGCAATAGGAGAGAACAGTAAGATAGAGAAGGAATTAAGGGGGAAGACAGAGATGCTTGTTGTAGCCATCTTCTGGAGAGGGCAAGAGAGAAGCAGCTGTGGGGTGTTTTCAGACTTCTGTGTTTGTAAGAGTTTCATTTGTTGTTAGCTTCCTTAAAAGATTTTATTCATGCTGTTTACAAGCAGGATGGCAAATTAATGCAGTATTAGGAAAAACTTTATTTTGAAATATGATCTGATTGTGGTCTGTCTTCTCAGGGGACCAAATCACCCTTTGTATGTCAGTTTGCAATAAATTTTCTAAAATATTTTTTAGATGGCTGTGTTTCATTCCTAACAAAAGTGAACACCTTGAGAGCATATGTCCAGTCCTTCAGTTAGAGGGTAAAATACTCTTCAGCCCAAGAAGATTTGTAATTTAACTACATAGTGCCAAGAGCCTGTCACAGTGTTCAGCAGGAGCATAGCAGCAGGGTGTGAGAAACCTGAAGCTGCCAGAAAGGAAGCGCTGTTCCATATCTGTCATGCCACAAATGTTTGAGTATTAAAACAAATTCACATTTTATTTTTTATCTAATACTTTGCTCATCTACTGAACATCTGCTTCAAGCAACAACTTATTCTCAGACTCTCAGTTTAACTTTTTTCATGTCAGTTCTGCTATACTGCACAGCTGTCATTTTTACTGCTGTTCAGTGCTCAGATAGAATGCTTTATTACAAGCTAGGTTATTCATCACCTTGGTTAGTAACCAGTACCCTCTTGTCCCATCGCCCATTTTCTTCCCTCCCTCACCTCAAGCTATTTTCTGTCAAAATCTAATGCACAGCATGACAACTGAAGTCAGGAGCAGTTGAGCAAACCCTTGCAACAGCTCTCACTTTCAGAGTAAAACTTCAGTTCTTCCTTCATGGTTCCAATTTCAGTTCCAGTTCAAGTCAGTTTAATGCTGTAATATTGGAACAAATGGATGGGGACAGCAAAAAAAGTCCTCTTGTGTTATTTGAAATTAGCTCCTGCAAAGTTAATTTTATGCTTCAGAAATTCGTGTGGAACACAATCTTCACCTTTTTTCATCCCATGTATGTCACACAGCTTCAGTAACACTGGACACCGCTTGAAGTGCACCCACCTTAAGACTGAGCATTTTGAATGACTTTACTGGTGAACAAGAAGATACTACAATAATTCCATTCAGACATCAGGCTACTGCCAACTGCATTCCCTATTCAGGCTGATAGATTCTGCTCTAGCAGCTCCAGCCATCATACAAACCCATCTGTCTCAAACAGTTTGCAACATGAAATGCTCTCAGAAGCTGCCAGTACACTACAGAAGTGCTGCTGGATTGGTGCATTAAGGTGATTTAATGACAAGGCACCAAGACCTAATCTGCTAGAGCTTTGAATTCTGCAAGGCCCACATACTCTCCCCTCCCCACTGAGATCCAAGGCAAAAAAGGAACAGTGAGCTGCACTGCACTTTAATTGCACCAACAGTTAAATATTAAATGGAGAAAGCAACTCTACATAGCAAATGTAAAAAGTATTTACATAGCAAATCTGTAAGATACACAGACTGGTTTCAACCCAGCTGTCTATACTTGAATATCTCACTGCAGTTTTGGGGGTTAAAATTACTTTAAATTGAAAACAAACTTTTTCAGGTTCATATAGAATTGGCAATTCTTGAGAAACCACCTTTCCTCCCTCATAAGCCAACAGTGATTGGGGGGGGGGGGCAGGACAGGGCACCCTGGGCTTTTTGATACCAGCAGAAATGCATTGGCCATCGCTCCATTTACCAGCACAGGCAGAAGTTAGCAAGACTTCCCTGAATGCACTGGATTTCCATCCCCACCCCAAAGGGGCTTATTCTGTTATCCTGTTTATCCAAGGGGAGTTAACACTACTGGGTTAGACACTGATCAGCTGGGGAAAGAGTTCATGAGCAAAGCTATCCTCCCAGGCATGGTCAGTGTCAAGCGGAGAGGACATGTCACTGAAGGGTGACAGGGATCCTTCATATCCAGAGTCACTACAGGCATCCAACAGAGAGCTTGAGGCTGCAAGACTATGACGAGAGGAAAGCAGGTGAGAAGCACCCAGTTCAGGCATGAAACTGTCTACTGGCTCCTCCTTCAGAGATACTGGGACCTCGGGGATAACTTTGTCTTCAGATGGAGAGAGAGATACTTCCTCAATTTTCACTAGCATATTGGTTTGGTTGCCCATTTTAACAGGAATCTCCAGTATCAGGGGCTTGGTGTACACATGATCAAACCTTATGAGTTCATTAATGGCCTCCAGCTTAGCTGATGGGGACCCCAAAGAGGAAGAGGGGGAGGCTGGTATGGAACTTGTTTCTCCACAGATCTCTTCCTCCAGCTTTTCCAGGCACGTTGACTCTGAATCAGCATATTTAAGAAACATCTCTGGGTCCAGGCTGTCCAGAAAGCCCAACAGGAGATCAGACTGCAGAATGAAATACTGTTTTAGAAAGAGCGCCCACTACTGTTACAGCAGAACATCAGTTGCTACATCTATTAACCTTCATCTGGAAGTTAAAACATGCTAACATAATCACAGAACTGCAAGTTACACCAAGAACACTGCTGTAAGAACAGCAAAGGCAATTACTTCTGTTTCAGAAGTTCTTGGTCTGTTAGCTTTTTTGTAAGGGTACTGACAATCCTCATAGAATTCTACATGTATTTTATACTCACAGCCTATTAGAAACTCCTAAAGATCTTGGACCCATCAAGTACAAACACGCTATCCTTCTAGCTTCACACAGCAGGTACCAGAGCATGGTGTGATCAGACTTGCTCATGACTAAAGCTGCAGGTCTAGGGGGGCAGGGGTGTTTGTGCCTTGCTCCTGCCCTTACATATCTGGAAGTCATTGATAAGGGTCAGGTTTTAAGTTCAAACAGCTTTGCCAACACATCAGCAAAATGATAAAGTTTGTTTTCAACAAGAGTAAAAACGCAGTGTGCTTTTGGCATTTGTACACTTTTGCTGTAAGAGCTAAAAGACTGTTTCAGGCAACAGCCTATCACATTTAATGGAAACTGGACTTGTTAAAGTTGTATGAACTCCTGTACTCACTGGATACAGCCTAACACAGCTGTTCTGAGCCACAGGTATGGCATTCCAAGACTTGGAAAGCAAACAATGAAAAGTCATCAATTGACTTCAGATAAGTTACAATACTAGTTTCAAATCCACAGTGGTTCTGAATGTCACAGGTGTTATAGGTGGGAGCAGATACTCACCTCTGAGTCTGAAGAGTCACTGCCATCAGAATCCATGTGGAAATTATCAGAAATGGTGACTGCTGGGCCTGCACCTGCTGCAGAGGAACACGTAGTCTGAGTGCTGCGGACTCAGCGGACCCGGTCACCAATCTAATCTCATCCACCTGTGATTCCTTCACAACCTGTGCCAGAAGAAAAGGTCCAGTCAGTCACTGCAAATGTTCTGGCTGATAGTATACACATACTCCTGCAGATCACACAAAGGCTTCTACCATTAGACTCCCCATTTATTTTTGGGCAGTAGAAACCTGAAGATAAGACCAGTTTCAAAGTTGGCACAGAATTTATCTGCAAAATCACTTAAGTGAGAGCCAGACCTCTTCCACTATACACCATTCTTTCGAGACTGACCCGCATGAATGGAGCAGCGACTACTTCTAGAACAAAGCAGAACGATGAAATAACCTCAAGCCAACTGGGAACTATTCAGCCTGCTATCTCCCACACCACCGCTGCAGGACTGCGTATCTGCTAGGTGTGGGAAAGCCTCTACTTGGAGAACAAGAGGGCTTGTGGCACATAAAGCGTCCTCTTTACAGCACGGCAGCAACAGTCCGAGGGCTCTCGGCACCGAGATCACTGCTCACCGCCACGCATGCGCCTCCAGGAGAGGCTCTCCGCGGCCCTGCCTGAGGCGGGGGGGAAGAGACCAGTCAGGGGCGCGGCTGGGGACTCACCACGGACTCTGTCTCCTTCTCTGCCTTTAGAGCATCCAAACCCAGGCGGCAGCGCAGCTCCTGGTTCTCCAGCGTAAGGCTACACGTCTTCTCGCGCAGGAGTCGGTTTTCCAGCAACAGCTTCTGGTTCTGCGGAGAGCCGTGAAGCAGGGAGGCGGCAGGGCGAAAAGCGGCCCCCATCCCCACCCCCTAGACTGCTTACCTCCTGCTCCAACTCCCCGACCTGCTGCTCCAGCTCCGCCATCCGCGCCTTCTTCCTGTCCCTCGCGCTCTGCGCCGCCACGCGGTTCTTTAGCTTCCTGCGGGGCAGGGCGGCCGTCAGCGCGGTGGCGCTGCCGCGGCGAGCCCCCGCCACCGGCCCCACTCACCTGCGCAACGCCTTCTCCTCCGGGCTCAAGTGGGTCAGCCGCTGACGCTTGCGGGCCGGCGGCGGGGCCTCCAGACCCGGAGCGGTAGCGGTGGCTCCTCCTGGCAGGACAACAGAAAGATGCCGGCTGGCCGCTGGGGACTCGGCCGGTTTGCCAGGGATGAGGAGCAGCCGCGGAGCTGCTGTGCCGGGCAGAGCAGCCATGACTGAAGACGAGAAGCGAGAAACTGCAACCCGTCAACGCCACGACTGGCAGTGCTTTGCGGTCTCACAGCCCCGCCCGGCTGTCTGCGACCGTGGCTCTTTCTCATTGGTAGGTACGGCATGACGATACGTCCTGCCTAGCTCGCGATTGGCTTGCTGCTGAGGGCAAGCGGGGAAGTGGATTGCATCAGACGCTGGGGCCGGTCAATAAAGACGTGGCGAAGGGGCGGGGCCATCGGAGTTTCTGGGATATTTGGGAGTTTGGTCGGGTGTGGTCTGGGCCTCTCGGTGCTGCTGCTGTTGATGCTGTGGCACTGGTGGGGTGAGGGGGTTTGCTGCAGTGAGGAGAGTCTCGAGGAGGGACCCGGCAGGTCAGACACGAGCTGAAACCGGGGAAAGGCACAACTCTGGGGACACGAGTGCCGTGAACAGACCTATAAAAGATGCCATGGGGATGGGAGAAAAATAAGCTAAAAGAGCAAAAAAGCTGAGAGAAGGTTGGCGGTTGTTGAGCAGAAGCTTCAGGAGAGCGCGCTCGAGTCCCTGAGAATTATCCGTGCACCCACCGCAGAGGCGGCAGTCTTGTGGTTAGCGGCGGGAGCGACCGCTGATGCCTGAGGAGGGGCCAGAGCCGGGAGCCCTGGGCCCAGTCCGGTGCGGGGCCGGAGGTGGAAAGCCTGGAAACACTGCACATGGGAGTGCCGCTGCTGGCAGTGTGCAGGCTGCGGGGCACAGCCGTACACAAACACACGCAGCCACCTGGGGCACAGGGTTGTCCGAAATGCCGACCGCAGCTTGGCGCCCGAAGCTTTCCATGCTTTGCTCATGGCAGTTGTTCATGACGTGGGGCAGCTGTGAAATGTTGAAACTTCAGCCATTTACGTTTATTTCAGGAACTCATCTGTGCACTGCATTTAAATTCGTTCAGATTATAGCTGTAGTTAAGTCCTGTAACTACATGAAAAACATGAACCTTAAAAGTTCAAAGGCACTGGTGAGCTGGTTTGGCATTGCTACAGCATTGGATTTCTGCCAGGCCTTCATGATACAGAGAGCAAGTTGCTTCTGTGAGTTGGTGTTTGTTCTTCCCTTACTTATTGCAGCATGACATTTAGTTCAGACTGAGAGTTCACCTTTCTACTTTGACACCGTTGTGAATAATACTGCTAGTGTTCAATAAGCCTTTTAGGCTGAGTGCTAAAAGGTTGTTTGTGAATTGCGAAGCCCCTCAGGTTCCCATCACTGAAAACTTACCTGCTGCTCCTTTGTACATCTCTTCTGGGTTTGGACTCACATTTTTTCTGCAATTCTAATCCCCAATTAAAAACACTACTGTTTTTTTAACAAAATGCAGGTCTAGTATTAATGCCTTTCTCTGATTTCAGACATTCATTTCAATTATGTTGCCCTTCTTTAGAGCAAACACGACCCTGCTTGTGCTGTTTTCTGATATTTATAGCTATACTGGTGAGACTAGCCATGATGTGATTTATCATATAGATACCCAGACTTCTTGGCATTATAGCTGAAGACAAATCCAAACTTCCTGTCTATATGCGATTTAATTTTCCTATTTAATTTCATATGGAACCAGAGAAAAGACATCTTTTTCTTTTTGCAACATTTGTGATCATGAATAAGCTTCAGAAGTGCAGAGATATATCTGCTAGTTACTGAGAATACATTTAGGCTCACAAATACTGTGTTACTACCATTAGAACACATAAAGTCTTTTATTAAATGTATGAGTAAGTCACAGGGTGAAAGAGTAGCAAAGAAAACTTTGATAAAGCTGGTCTTGTACTGAGACACCCTTTCAGAAAACATTGGTTAAAAACCTTAAGGTTTAATTCTAATTTTTCACCTTTCCCTTCCCTCCAAGCCCCAAACTCGGTGTTTACACATTCCAGGTTTTGTCATTGGATCCAAGCCTGTGATCCACATGACAGTGCCCTAGTTCTTCAAGAATGCTTCTTACCCTGCCTTTTAGTTCAGCACCACCATCTATCTAAAGGATGTACTAGTGAGGATACTGTTGGCTGTCCAGCCAGAAACATTAGTTCATGTTAACATAGCTTTATGATGTATGTCCCAGAAGGTCAACCCACCAGAGGAAATAGTTTTGTTTATCAGAGGTGGAGAGGCTTTGCCCTTGTATAATATCAGATACAGAGGAAGAAATATGAATTGAATGTTATCTGTGTATGAAAAGGGGGGAATAGGGAAAGAAATTGAAAGAAGAGGGTGTAGCAAAAAGATAGGTTAACTAAAAAGCATAGTCTGAGAAAAAACTTTTTTGCCCAATGTGCATCTGAAGACACTTGGAGAGTAGTCCAGGGCTCATGTCCACAGCTGGAGTATTCCCAGATCTGTATCAGTAGCTGATTAAATGAGAAAGGGAACTGTTCTACAGCCTAAAATGAGGTCATTCTAAGTCTACAATGTTTGTAATTAAGTTTGTATTCATTTTACTTTTTCTTAAATTTCATTAGTGGGATTCAAGAGTGCACTTCTCAAAATTCTGGTGCTCTTAGTCTTAAGGTGGACAGTAACCATTGCCTGCCTGTGAGACTCTACTAGCCTAGTTACTGAGTTCATTGTCAGCTGGAGCAGGGGAAGAGTTTCAGTTCAGCAATGTTATTCAGTTTTCTGGGGTACTGGCAACCCTTCCTTTTAGTCTTAACAGTTGAGGTTTTTTGGGAGCACACGTAGGGTTCATGCTGTTCCTTGTGCTCTGAGTGTCAGAGTTGTTGTAGAGGGTGGGGATTATTTATAGGCAACATGTTAATAAAGGGTATAGCACTTTTCATCAGTCTGGCAAGCCTAGTCGGAACAATGACATACCTTTTCTTCAGCAAAGAGGTGGTACTCCTTTAGTACTAGGAATTATGCAGAATCTGTATCTTTTGCCTACTGCATGGAACTGCAACCTATCCATGTGCTCTGGGAACTGACATTGGCTTTGCCTTCCCTTAGCACTGCCATGAGCAAGTAATACAGAAAGGTGATTTTTTTTTTTTTTTTTTTCCTCAGCTATCATTCCTTCTCTATGTATACTTATTATTGAGACTCTGCCTCACTGGCCTCTAAGCTGTGTAAAAGAGCCAGTAAGTCCAACTTTAAACACTGACTCTTTTGCAAGCATCTTGTGAATGTGTACCTTGTGTTCCAGTTCCTTGTCCTCATGTTCCACCAGCATACATTAGTGGTACCTGTTACTACCCAGAATTATAGGAATAGTGGATAGATCTGCCTCAGTTCCAACATGGATCTATGTAGTGGGCCACAGGCAATGGCTAGAGATTCTTACTTTGATAATCTTTATGGCTAAGTCCTGTGACCTAACTGATTTTGTGGTGAGGGAGAGATTCCATCACACTTGTACCTTGAGTGCCTTCTGTTACAGCTCTTTTCCAATACCTTCGGAAGTTCATGCTGGAGATCCCTCTATTTTCCCCACAGTGGTGTCCTAGTCACTACAGGCAGCAGCAGTTGGCTCAGGCAGCATGTCTTGTGACAGAGATCACATGTCCTCATAGTAGGCTACTCTGTCTCCCCATCCCAACAGAATCATTTCTCCTGTCACCACAGTTAATGAAGCCTTGCTTCTGATTCACAGGAGAAGTCTGGGTTAACTCAGACAATTATGTTAGTGTTTCTAGAACAAAGATAGTCTGGAAGTTGGGCCTTTTACAATGTCTTTTCTCAGGAAGAGAGGGTCTCCCTTCCCTGTCACTGGAGTCCCCAATAGCCACAGACACTGAAGCTCACCTTGGAGCGCCTCATGGCAGTTTAGTAACATTGCCTACATTCACAGAGGTTACGCCCCATTCCAGGTTTAGTGGTAGCTTAGTAGCAATAGATTTGATGCAGTACTTCATAGCAAAGGCAGGTGGGAAGCACACTTCCGCAGACCAGTGGTAGATGCATGTACAGCACCTGATTAGCTTATTTTTTGAAAAATACGAACCTATGTTGTTGCCCTCTCCTGTAGTAACCTTTCTGCACCACAGCTTGCTTTTGGTAGCAAAATGATATCATGCTTCATGGCTTCCCACATTTTGAGTGTGGAATTCCTTTTTTTAACATTACAGAATACAATGTGGCAAATTTTTCTTAACAAGCTCTAAAGATACATTGTCTCAATTTGCATTTATAACAGTAAATTTAAGCTCAGGCAGCCTATGTAGAGAGCTCAGAATGTTCCTTGCATCTACATAGTATCTTATTTTCCCTGAATTGCCCTTGTATTGTAATTCCCATCTGCTTCATTATGTTAGACTCCTCTGAAACTCAAGAATTCTCTGGTCTCGGCCAGGACCTGTCATTAACTCACATGTCATTCTACAGAACTTGCAATTATTTGCCAGTTGAGTACTTTTCCCAGAACTTGCTCATTGAACAGCAGCATGTCTGCTAAGCACCACTCGCATCTGCAAGTTGATCTCCGTCTGTCATGAAATGCTGATTATAAAGGGAAAGCCTACTTGTTTACAGGGAAATTCCAGTACTTTGGGATAAAGAGCTCTTGATTTGATTTGTTCTGTCAGACTGAGAACCAAATTTCTCTTGCACATTCAGAGACTGGAGCACACCATTCATTGGAATTTAAAAGATAAGATATCCACACCACAGTGAAGGGAAAGGCTTGATCCCAGCCCTATGCTACTACTTCTGTGAAAATGAAGCATTACCAGAAAGCTTTGCAAACACTGGTCATGTAAACGCATTTTTATACATAGAAGCTGGGTGCCCTTGGGAGGATTTATGTCACCCTGAAAGACTTCACCTGGGAACCAAACAGTGTTGGAACAGCTGGCCAGGGAAGCAGGCTCAAGTCAGAGTCTGTTTGGTGGGCATGCCAACTAGGTGATATGTGAAGGAATCCTGCAGGTGAAGGGAAGGTTGTGGTCGTTCAGTGTTTTGCTTTGGGGCTTGGGCTTGTTCTGGCTTTTGTTTCTAACCAACTTGCTTAATATTGAGCCTATCCCCCTCCATGCCATTCCTCTATCCATGACTCTACTTCATTGCATGGATTCCCTTTCAGTGGTCTAGCTGTTGGCATCTCTGGTGGTCAGATGCTGTTTGATTGTGATATCTATTTCCATGCTGTAGTACTACTTTAGCTCTTGAGCCATTTTCTGTCTAGCTTGGTCCCAAGAACAGTATTCCCCCACACAGGTCAAAGTCTTCTTCATAGTGCTGATGTGCAAATGTGGACCAGAGAGTTGTGCAGATTGTGCAGGGTTTGGAGGTTCTGGAAGATGCCACATTTAAATGTGATTTGCAAATGTGATTAAGGTCTTGGCTAAACTACAGGGTAGAGTTGTGCACTGTGAGTTCTGTCTTTAGATGTGACGTTACTTGAGAGGTATTGCGTCCACTGTTGTATACTAATGCATGGTGGTACATTGGTGGTAATCACAAGTGAAAGACAGAGGTAAATGTCTGACCCTTAGCTGAGATGGCACAGCAGGTGCATCACTGGGGGATGTTTGCTGCAGACTGTGCTTGCTGGTGGTGCAGTTCCAGTGAACTGACCACCTCTGCTGGGCTTTGGGTGAGTACTTGACATATTGAGCAAGCCCTCTAAGGAAAATAGCAACCACTGAAATTGCACATGCCTGAAAGCTCCTGTTCCAGTACATTTTTCTGTTTGCAAATCCTCATTCAGAACTGGAACCTCTTCTTGGAAAATGATATGACAGGTAAACAACTGTGCTTATGAAAGCTTGATGATGACTTCCTGTTGGCAGAAGCTAGCTCTTCTTTGGAGCAGTGCCAGCTTTTGAAAGGAAATGCCTTCTCTTATTTCTTAGTCATTCCCTAGGTTTTGAAATCCTTTTAGAAGTTAGGAGCCCTGAGAGTCCTGGCAACTTTCTCAGTTTGTGACTTTAAAATGACTTCCTTATATTCTTCCATTTGAGTTCCTTCACCTAGTGCTGCCTCTTGCCCGCAGGAGCCTGCCTCCAGCTATTGCAAGAGACTGTGAGGAAAGAGGCACAGGAAAGTTATCAGGAATGCCAAGTTAGGAATCATCTCTGTCTCAACATGTGTTCAGCGTGACCCGAAATGTGAGGAGTGTTGTCAGAATAGTCTGTCTCCTGCCTCATACATGTTTGATTTGCTGTATACTCTCAGGGCACGGGGTAGCAGCTACTGTTCACAGAGGGATGAATCTTTCATGCTTCCTTTTTGGCAGCCTCATTTACTTGCTCTGTTAGCACTTGACTCCAGTGATAACTTTCATGTAAATGGTCAGGAAGAGTTGAAGCCCTTTATATACTAATTAAATAGATCATATGTTAGTACTTGAATGTGGAAAATGCAGTGCTTTAAAGTAATTAGTTAAAAATGCCAGTCAGATCTTGTATCTTAGGTGAGTCTTTAACATAATAGATAACCTAAGATAAAATAAATAGTTGCTTAATTCACCTTCACATGAATGAATCAGTTGTTAATGTAGAAATTCCTTCAGTTTAGACAGTCACATGTTAAGAATGGGGCTTTTTTGCTTTTGGTAGTCAGAAGTGATGAAATCTATTTGTTTGCTTTAGTCATAGAAGGTCTTCATATTGCAGGTTTATCCATTGCCATCAGTATTAGTACCTGATACATTACACACTTTTAGTACCTGATACTTCACACACTTTAACCATGTGCTTCAAATTTATTTTGAGTTGTTTACATGTTGTTCACTTTAAAGAGTGTATTGCCTGAAGTAGGACCACATGAACAGCAACTTGTACCATATATTTTCTCCAGAAATACTAGGAACAATGCTGAATTGAAGACAGAAGTCTCAGTGTTTAGCTTGTATGTAAATCTGATTTCCAGGAATGTGCAGGGTATGTTATTCATATGTTGTTTACCTTGGATACTTCTTCAGTATTGTGACAGAAGACACTGCTAAGTGTTGACATAATGAACATATAAACTGAACAGTAATCCAGGATATAGTGGAGTTGTAACTGGAAATAAGTAGAGATGATATAGAGCAATCTCAGGGATGGGAGACCACAGTGAAAGACATTTGTGTGGATGGACTTGAAGGTACTTCTTGCAGAATGAATGGATACTGAGAAACTTGGAGAGTATGGCTCCAGATGTTTTTCCAAATTCATTCTGTTCCCAGCTGTGCTGGCAGAGGTTCTAGGTGGTTAAACAGCACAGAGCAATGGTCTCCTAAGATGATTAGTATTGAGTTTTCTTTGTTTGGTAACATGATGTGCTGTGCCTGCATGCTTGGTGAGGACCCTGCAGAATGCATTGTGCATGTCTGTTCTCTGTTGCAACTCTCATGTAAGCTTATACCTTACATTGGACAATAGTTTGCAAAAATAAAAGTCTACAGTTATCTAAATAAGGACATGTTTAGTACAGTTTAACATATTTCAGTTTTAGAGGCCTCATTCATTATTATCTTTCCTCTTCAGTAGATAACTACATGCATAGAAAGAGTGAAGGCCTCCCAAATCAGAATGTTTTCCCTTCATACGGATTTATAAGACTACACATTGTTTAAGACATTGGAAACCTTAACTTTCCAAACTTTAATAGGGAATTTTGTTCACAAATAGCCTTTGTAATTAAAGTTATCATGGCTCGTCAGTTGGTTGTTTAGATTGCTTCAATGCTGGTTTATTTGGATAAATTGTGTTTCCAAACTTTAAACAGCAAGAGGCAAAGCCACAGTTGCATATCATTTTTCTTGACATAAATCTTCACTGATTTTTCTCTGTTGGTCTTTAGTTGAGCTGATAAGTTACAATAGTTTGTTACTTTACAGTAATTGATGGTATCGATGAAAACATGGTTTTCAGAACTGTAATGGACAAAATGTTTTTATATTTAGCTTTCAGTTCCAGATTGCAATAGTAAAGTTCGACTGCGTGAACGTGAAAGGCTGTGGGAGACATCTTGAATTCAAACGAATGTTTCTGGAGATATTTTGGCATGCTTCACTTGTACGTGGTGGGTCTCGCCAAAGGGCAAAGGAACTCGCCTGGCTTTTTGAGTCTGGGAGGTCACCTACTGGTTGCTCTGCCTCAGTGCATCCCACGCCTCGAGTGCAGCATCAGGAACGGCCTGAGGAGCGCTGGAAATGCATCTGTCTCCAAGTATCGAAGTTGAAGCTCTCGATGCTGCTTCAGGAATGGAAACCTACCGTGCACTCAAATACATTTAAGTAATGCTTTCAATCAGTCCTAAGCCTGTGTTTGAGCTGTGCAATCACGCCTCTAGAGGCTTGGAATAACAGTTTTACATGGTGGTGAAAAAGGGCATGCACGTATGTGGCACTGAATTACTAGGAGGACAGCTCTAGTTTCTGTTGCTTGTTAGGAGGTATGACAGTATATTTGATTATGAAATATGCTGTAGGAATATTGGCCTCTGGAGGGCACAGTGTTAAAACATGTAGGGAATGTGGACAGTAGTCAACGCATACCCGTTACCAACATCATCTGGAAAGGCAGGTGTGGTAGTGCGAGTGAGAAACAGCTCTCCTTATCCTTCCTATGGACTCTTGGTCTGCTATGAGGACTTCCCACATACAGTTTGCTGTGAAAAGAAGGATCTCAAGTCTGATTTAAGAAATGCTTTAATGAAAAACTCTGCTCATCAAAACCCCATTCTTGTACAGAACTCTCTGGTGTGAGGTTGCTTGTGATACACATTTAAAACTAGCATAGATGTCACCACACTGCACCGTGCAACGAAGGTATGTCCTGAATCCTGCTATGGCGTTCTTTAATCTACACAAGGGGACCTCTGACCACCCACTTCTTAAACTCCAGTGTCATAATCAGCCAGAATTCCAAGGTGAATGCTAAATAAGTATCTGCAATGTAGGAGGAAGATGTTGAGTCACATAGTTTACAATTATATGATGGGGCTCTTTTTCCTTCGCAGTTTGGTTGAAGCAAAAGGCAGATACGTCTTCCTTTAGGTGGAACAGATATAAATAGAACTGTATTTCAACATAAAATTGCTTCAAAGGAAATTGCTAGTCTCCATTCTCCATTAAAACAAACACTTATAACACTTACAAACCAGAATGAAGAGTACTTAGAATACTTTGACTAATTTTTAAACAGGAGTTGTCAACAAATCCACTGCTACTCTCCAGACTTTCTTATTTTGGTGGTGTTTTAAATGTAATGGTTTATCCTGATTTGTCCATTGGTGTGTTTCTTCTTGGTTAGTCAGTGATGTTTTTCTCAGTTTCTCTTGTCTCAACTGGGCTTTGAAAGTCTTAAGCATGGGAAGACAAATTAATCACTATTATGATTGAGCTGGCATGTGAATTTATAAGCTAGAAGTGTCTGAGGTAACTGTGTGTTTCCATCCTCCAGTTAATGTGAAGTAATCTCATACACGCTGTTTTTTCATGACAACTTGCTTATGTGCCCACAGAAGTACATCTCTCCTGTATCATCCCAGTATTGCCATGGAAACTAATAACATGCCCCTGCTTTTGGGAAGTGCACTCAACACTGTAAGATTAACTGTTTTTTTTCAAATGAGATAACGGGGCTGCCTTTGCAAGTTGTTTACTTTGTCATAGTTAAAGCAGCAGCTTGGAACCCTGATTATTGTCTAACATAACCTGAAGATGTATCCACTTACATCCTTTTTATGTTCATTATGTTGGCTCTCAGTTCTTTCAGCATCTTAATTTAGTACTATTCGTGGCTCAACACTTTAGCTGAAACTCCCCTGGTGATTTGTCACTTGGTCCTCTGTGTCAAGTGACAGCTTCCTGGGACATGATGCCTGTTCACCCACCTACCATCCATACTGGGTGTGATCATAACCTTTCTACTGCATATAAAAGCCTAATGATACTTTTGTGACTATCAAAGTTGAGAAGAAGATGTGAAGGTTTTGTAGTCATCACTGATTCTTTAATTGCCTTTACGGAGTAAATAGAAGGATGAGAAGCAATTGTGTATGATCTAATTTAATCTGTGGTATTATAGGGGTAAACTGCTGTCTTTTCCATCAGCACCTCTCCAGTGGTGAGAACTGATGGAAATCTGTTTTCCCAGGACTAAAATTTCTCTTTACTGGTTGTCATTGTCATGAAAAGAAGGTGATGAGGACCAGCTTGTTCTACTGAAACATAATCCATATTTTTTTTTCATAGAATTTATTCTCAGCCACAGTTCCCATTTGCCACTGTATGTTCAGAACATGTTTATTAACTGGGGACAGCAACAGTGGTGATTTGTGTGTGTGTCTGTTGTTTTGATTGTTTGTTGGGGTTTTTATTAAGTGGCAGCTTATAGAACTTACCCTGAACACCCAGTAGTTAAAGGCAAAACAATCTCAGTCCTAGCATTACCTGCAAATGCTCACAGCCAACTACAAAAAGGTCATTGCTCACCAGTGGGGGGAGGCAGTCATTGGACCCTGCAGTGACATGCTGCCCCTGCTTTGGGAGTGGGTTTCGCATTGCAGTGTAGCCTTGCTGAGTTCTCTGGGGTTATCAGATCACTTGTTAAGATAAATCATAGGACTAAGAACAACTTTTCTTACTATGTAGCTGAACAGCCCCTTTTAAGTCATTTTCTTATTTCTTTACACAGTGGATGAGAGAAGGAAAGAAGGTCTGGCTGATCCTGGAGACAAACTCAATCAAATGGAGAGTCAAAATCCATGGTAACTGAAATGCGTTTAATCCATGCTCATTGGTCACTTTGTTTCTTTGGAAAAGGGTCGTGCTTTCCTTTGTTATGCTAGGCTCTAAGAAAACATAGGAGGGGAAAAACGTTTATTTAAACATTCACATTGCTACTGCCTGAAAGTCTGGTGTTTTGAGTTCAATGCTGCCATTGCACTGGAGGCTGGCACCAGGCTGGCTTTCTGAAATGTGTCTTAAGAAAACACTGAATTGAAAATGTCATCTGTTTTTTTGCTATACTAATAACTGATACGAGGCTTTGAGGAGGGTCCCTCAGTAGCGGAGGACAAACAAGTTGGTGCCAGAACAGCAGAGCTAAAGATGCTTTCCTGATGTCCTAGCTCCTCCCATGTCCTTTTCGGATACTGTTGCAGTACCCAGAGTCCAGAGCTTCTGATTTTCACAAAATTTGCAAGAATGTACTATCTTAAGACCTCTGTTCTGCCCCTAAGCTTGGTTAAATTAGCAAACAAGTTCAGAAGAGTGACAAGGCTGACAGGCAGATAGCATATGTTTAATTTCATTATGAAATAGAGCTGAAAGAGGCTCTAGAAGGGATTCCCTTCAGGGATCCCTACAGAAGGGATGCTGTTGTTTGTGGTTGACTGCACAGATATGACACAAAGCAGCTATTGGACATCTCCAGCCAAATGTATTTTCAATTACAGGGATGGCAGGACCAGGGAAGTTGGGTTCCTGCTTCATTTAATGGTGAGAATGGCTGATGGGCATGTTGTGAGTGGCTTACTTGGTGTTGCTTTCTTCTTGCCTGATGGAGTGCAGAGCTATAGTTCCTGCACAATATTCCAGCTCTCCTCTCAGCACAAAATGATTGATTGTTTTGGCTTTTTCTGTAATGCTCATCACAGCAGAATGTGGGTACTTCACTGGCAGTGTTTTCTCTCAAGATTGTGTGGGGAGGACAGTTCTATAATACTCATTTCTTTGCAAGAGAAAGGAGATGTAGGAAGTTTCACTCAAAAACATCCTTTAGTGTTGATTGCTGTCTTCTGAGATAGGATCAGAGAGTCATTTAGGCTGGAAAAGACCTTTAAGATCATCAAATCCAACTGTTAACCCCATCACTGCCAAGCCCACCATGTCCCCAAGTGTCACATCTACACATTTTTTAAATACCTGCAAGGATTGTGACTCACCACTGCCCTGGACAGCCTGTTCCAAAGCTTGACAGCCCTTTTACTGAAGATATTTTCCCTAATATCTAATCTAAACCTCCACTGGTGCAATTTGAGGCCATTTCTTCTTGTCCTATTGCTTGTCACCTGGGAGAAGAGAACAAGTGCCTAGGGCATGCCTTGTCAGACCATCTGGCATTATACATGATTATGTTCAAATCGTAGCTCTTATTGTCCTCAGATGCAGTTATAAATGCTTGAGACTTCTGTGTATCAGAGCCTGGGCCTCAGTTTGTTATGCAGAGGAAAACAAAGAAAGCATACCTGAAGGTTTGTGGCATAGCTGAACTGTGAGCTGTATGCTGCCAGCTGGGAAGGAAGCCAACTGGAAATGGTTGATTGTTTAACAATAGACAGCCCATTCTCTTCTGCAACCTCCTGCTTGAATTTTTGCCCAAGCAGAGGGGACTTAGTGACCTGAGACCTCATGTCACTCATTCAGCTATGGGGCTACTGCAAAGGCAATTTTCCTGTGCTGTAGTCCAGCAACAGGACAGTTTAGTGAGGTGGAACAGATCTTCAGCAACTTTTACTTCAGGGATAGCATGCTGTTCCCTCATTATATAGAGATGCATTCCCATATTTTTCACTAGTTGGTTTCCAGATTTATTTGGCCTGCCCTTTCTGCATTTCTAACTCTCAACTGAACCCACAGAGGCCCTACGTTTAGGGCATTTCCTAGAGAACATCCAGAAAGTCCTGGTGATTTCATTTCATTAATAACAGAGGCAGAGGCCTTATCTATCTGAGCCCCTACACTGTTTAAGTAAATTGATGTCCACTTTGCTGACCAGCAGGGAAGGACACAGCATTCTTGACTTTTCAGTTTCACAGCTAAGGATCAGGAATGTCCTTCCTAGTTTTTGTTAAAATAAAACCATGTGTTCCACACACACACAGTTCTCTTGTTGTGGTCTCTTAGAACTAGATTTCCAATTCCCATCTCCACTCCTGAAGCTACTCTTCCCAATACTGTTTCAGCTTGCTGATTCAGTTTTAAAATAACCTTCACTCCATCCCTGCCTGCCCTGGGCTGCCTTTAGCCCTGGTCTCTTCCCTGATCCAGTTTGCCACATAGCTCCATGAAAGCTACATTGGTATGATTAGGGAGAAATTGTGGAAGTGAAACAAGTGGCAAGGGAAGAGCTGTTTAAAATAAATACTTCTCCCAAACCACGCAACTTCTGCCAAATAGGGCAAGTCATACTCTCAAAAACCTCATCCCGTGCTATGGCTGTCTTTGGGCTCTGACTGTACTTGGGATGGGGGGAACAAATAACATGAAGCTGAGTGGTTTCTCCAAGTTGCACAATAGTGTCTTACTGGAAGATGTTCTGTAAGGGGAATTGTTCATTCATTCATTATCTTTTGTATGACAACCTGTGCACACCCCATTGTCCTCCTGAAACACTGAAATTCCAACTCTTTTTACTGCTGATAACATACCCATTGAGTGTAGGTCAGTTGGGAAGCCTTGACCTACAACAACTTAGGACATGAGCTGTTTACCTGTACTAATAGAACATTTGTTCCTGCCTGTGGCAGGGGCATTGGAACTAGATATCTTCAAGGTCCCTTCCAACCCAAACCATTCTATGGTTCTGTGAACTATAAAAAAATAATTACAATGGCATAAGAACCTTTGCAAGAAGAAAAATACTCAGTGAAAAAAGACATCCTGAACCTGACATGCAGGGTGTAAAAACCTACCAAGGACTGGAGATTACCTGCTGTTGCTGCTTCTGGAAGGGATTTAAAAGTCTGGGTATCATTTGCCTAAACCACTTAAGTTAGTGAAGAAATAAGAGAGAATTAGTTGAATGTCAAGAAGAGACTTTCTCCTCATGACACATGCACAGTCCAGGTTAACAGTGACCCTCTCAACATTGTAACTGCAACCCCTGCATACATCTCTACTTTTGCCACAGATTGTGAAATGGTTTAGCTGACACAGCAGGGAGAAGCCCTTCCAGAATTCTCCATGTTTGACCTGTTCCTATCTTGATTATGGTGTAGGAAACCCTATTGCTGTCTAAGCACACTTGCTGAAGGTGAAGGGAAATCACATAGAGGTAGTTTGTACTAAGGGATGAAAAGGCTTCTATTTAGTACACCAGGTGCTATGCCTTTCTGAAATCTGACTGTAACATACCTATAACCTAAAATTCAGTGTTGAGCACAAGCTTGCATAGTGCATTCTCTGCTGTCACCAGGCTAGAGCACCAGTGATGCCCTCTCCCGCTCCCTTTCTATGCATGCTGTAGTTTTGTGGCCTTTGATCCATTGTACTGAAGTCTGAGGTTTGTGGAGGCATTTTGTGGTAGAAGACGAGGGTGTATGTTCCTGTGATCCCTGCTTGATCCCTTTCTTCTTCACTGAAGAAATCTTCAAGGATTTGTTAAGCTAGTGTTGCTCACTGTGTCAGGCTAAGGATGCTGCAATCTTTTCTTCAATTGTAGCAAGGTATATCTAGTAACAGAGCTGGCAATTTATAGATTGTGGTATTATTCCTTCTGCCAGTGGGATATAGACTGACCCCAGAGCTGGAGTTTGCCAGTCACTGTGCTTCATAACCAGCAAGAGGTCTCAAACCCCTTGTAACCAATTCATACTTTTAGCTTCCATAACATCTTGTGTTAATGAGTTCCACAACCCGGTTATACGCACTTTTAAAAGACAACCGAATCACTGGCCTCCATCCAGGTCTTGTAGTGTGAGGCTGGAATAACGATCGTTACCTGTGCACCTTTCCACATCATTCATATGCGGTTTCGCAGGCTGTATTAGGGACAAGGGAAGAGCCCGGTTAAGCGATCTGCTTCCCGAGCCGCAGCTGCGCACCGCTGGGTCGGAGCCGATCCGCCCAGCGCCCGCACCCGAGCGAGGAGGGAGCGTGCTGCGAGCCGCCCGCGGGCGGTGGCGTTACAGGAGGCCGCGCACAGCCTCAACGGAGAAGTTCCAGAGAGCCGGTGGCTGTGGTGCGCTCGGCTGTGCAGTCTCAGCTCCCGACCGACCGGCTCCTGGACCACCGGCGAGCTCCAGGCCTGGCAGGCTGCGGCGGGGGCTCAGCGGGCCGGGCGCGATCGCTGCGCGGCTTCAGCCGCGCCGCCGACGGGAAGGGCCCCGGCGAACGCAGGTCGCGGGGGTGCACCCCAGGCCAACGGGGCCGACACTCGCGTCCAGAGCGCACCCGTACCGGCCCTGCAGGCCCGGCCGCATGGGAGGCGGTCTCCCGGCGGGGCCTTCCGGAGCGCGGGGCCGCGCGAGGCTCCGCCGCCCGCTCTCGGGCCTCCGGCCCCGCGGCTGCTGCTCAGGTCGGGCTGGTCCGCTCGGCCGGGCTCGGCGGCGCGCCGCGCCGGGTGTGCGCCGAGGGAGGGCCGCGCGGGTCAGCGGCGCGCGGGGGGCGGGGATAACCCCGCGGTGTCCGTCACGTGGAGCAGATGAAAGGGAAGCGGCTTGGCAGGGCGGAGAGGAGCCGCGGCGAGGGGCGGCGGGTACGGGGCAGGCGGTGGCCAGGAGCGGGGCGCGGCGAGGCGGCGCTGCTGCTGTTGCTGCCATGGGGCGTTGAACCGCCCGGGATCCCGGCCCCGGAGCTGGAGCCGCTCGGGAGCGATGTGCGGCGGCGGGGCGCCGCTCCCCCCGGCCGCGCGATGAGGGGCTGCGGGGCCGGCGCGGGCTTGGCCGTGCCGCCGCCGCTGCTGCTCGGGTTGTTGTTGGCCGCTGCGCCGGGCGCGGCGCTGGGAAAGGAGACGGCGTTTGTGGAAGTGGTGCTTTTCGAGTCCAGCCCCAGCGGCGACTACACCACCTACACCACGGGGCTGCAGGGCCGCTTCTCCCGCGCGGGGGCCACGCTGAGCGCCGAGGGTGAGATCGTGCAGGTGAGTGAACAGTGCGGCCGGGGGCGCCGCCGGCCTCAAGATGGCTTCGCGGGCCCTTCACCTGGCGGCACAAAGCCCGCGCCGGGCCCCGCGCCCCACGTGCGCAGCGCGGCCTGGGGGCGCCGCGGCAGCGGTGACAGATGTACGGCCGCGCACAAAGGCCACGGGGCGCTCGGGCCTCACCTTGTGGGGCCGGAGCGGAGTTCCGCGGGCCCTGCGCTCGCCGCGTTTGACAGCCGGGCGCGGATCTGAGCCGTGGGGCTGCGCGGGGCACGGCGGGCTGCGCTCCGCACGCGCCCTCACACCTCCGCCGGGCGCGGTGCGTGCGCGGCGGGGCGGGGCCAGGGTCTGCTGCGTGGGGCAGCGCCGGTGCCGCGGGTCCTCGATCTTACCGCGCAGCCGCCGCAGTCGTGCGGGGTGCGATGTGTGTCCGGAGCTGTCCTGGGGGCTCTTGCACAACGCGGAGGTTCTCGTAGCCCTGCTCTTGGCTTTCCCACCAGAGAAAGAATTGTTGTACGTATCGGAACGCGGCAGTCCCGTGCTGTGCTCGGAGCTCCGGCAGCACTTATCTGGAGCCTTCACAAGCGCTTGTAACTGTTGACTTTATTTCCCCCCACTTTTGGTTAAGTAAAGAAAAATTACTTAAATGGTGTCTTAATAAGTTTAACTGTTAAGCAGTGGTCAATCGCAGTCTTTATTTCTTATGAACAGTTGTGTAGTTTGTTTGCTTGGGCTCCATGTATGTACATACATAAATATATATATATAAAGGTTTAAAATAAAAAGTGATCTGGTGGCAAATAGGCTGTTAAAACATCTGGGAAGGTTCTACAAGTACAAATACATTACTACCCAAATAACTTTTATTCTGTTGTTCCTTTCAAGTAAAGTATACTGCTGTTGAGTGCTTGTTAGTTCAAGAGAGTTTCGGCTGGAGGATTTCTTACAAAAGTTCTCTTGCAGTTGTGAGCAAGGGGTTGTATTTATCTTTCAGAGAAAAGAAGGATGGACCAATTAATTTGTATTTCTGACGTTTTTTACATGGTGGTGCTGGTAGGGCCTGACACATTGTATAACCTCCTGGTGTGTCATCAGACAGTATGTGTAAGACCTGCTGTGTCTGAGGGGACAGCAAGAAACTGAAGTTTCTTTTCTTTCCAGGTGTTAGTGTTAGAACAGGGGCCACTTCCTGAGGCCACGCTTTCCCTGAGGTTGTAAGTGAAAGTGTAGAAAAAAACTACTGTTTTTTTAAGGCTCAGATTTGCAAAACCTGGACCAAATGTAAGCAAGGGGCTCCTGTAGGCCTTATTATCCTTGTTAAGCACAACATTGACTGTCTGCTTCTTCTTGATGTTTGAATAGGCAGCCCTCTAAATGGGAAAGGCTATGGTGGAAACCAAATGATGTGGCAAATCTTGTAGTCAGTTATCACTCAAAAGCCATTTTGCTCATTTATCTGTGCATACAATAGATAACATACACCATGAACAGGCTGCTGGTTTGGTTTTTTTTTTTTTTCCCCTAAGCCACCACGCCTGCTAAGCTCTTTTCAGAGGAGAGAATACGGCAGATACTGTTCCAGAACAGCTAGACTGAATGCTGTCAGTCATGTTTTCACTGCTGAGATTTTAGATTTCTTGTCAGTGCCATACTTCCCCCATCTGAGTTTTTCACAGTGTTGTCTCCCCTCCCTATTTCAGCCAGGCTGTATATTTGTGAAACTGTCTAAAGTTGCTGTTCTGGATCATCATTTAAAGCTCGGGGTGAGATACAGAGGAGCCACATGAAGCTAAGGCAACTAAGAACCTGTTCAGCAGTAGTTAGTGGTATGTCAGTCGGGAATGTAAGCTCTGCTTGGCCACAACCACTCAGTCAGTGCACACAGCTCTGCCAAGGTGCGTTTTTCTTTAAAATGAAATATGAAAATTCTAGACAATCAGACACATTAAATAATCATATGTTAAAGAATGGATCAAAGGAATTGTGGTTTTGGGACTACACAAAGACTTACTTTTGTTTATGTTAATAGCATCAATTACTCATTGGGGGATTGAAAGTCTGAACAAAAGTCTTGAAAGTCTGAACAAAAAAAAAACCAAACCAAAAACCAAACAAAAAAACCAAACAACAACCCAAACCCCTTAAGAAACAGTGTGCTTTCAGCACGTTTTTGATCGGTCTCACATTCACTCCTGAACTGGTTATCAGTCAGATTCCTATCCAATAGTGGTATAGGTGGTATATAGTGGTATAGTAGTTGCTATTGTTTCTCATGTTACTGTGAACAAGTCTTATTAGGGTCAAGTGTCTACAACTCTTCAGAGATGAAATGTGCGTACGTCTTCTTTCATGTGGCCACAGTTTATATTCAGCGAACTCATCCTTGGGTTGCTGTGTCAGCTGGTCCTTAAAATGTTTGAAGGTCTAACCATTGCGGTGGTGTCTGGCACACTGGAACATTACGTGTTCCTTGGAGCAATATCCTGGCCTTTAACATGTTTGAGATTGGAAATTGAAAATGTTTGATTAGAGAGTGATTGTGGAAACAAGACTGTTAAAACTTCTAAAATTGTATTTTGTTTTAAAACAAATTATGACTGACAAACTCATTATGGTTGAAATGTCTTGTAGCAGTCAGGGCAAAAGCTCAGATTAGTTCCCTGTCAAAGCAGGTGCTACATGGCCACACACTTGCAGTGATAGGACAGTAAGCATCACTGATATGACTAGCAGTGGCTTTTTTTGCTCAGAGTGGGATTATATATTTTAATTCTACTTGCAATTAGCAAATTTCCTTTCCAGTTGCTTGTTCTTCTTGATGGCTAAGGTGTGGAGTGTGAAGTGCTGTGATTTGTATGAAGTTGTGGTGGTGGTGGAACTGCTCAGGTGAGTTGCTGAAATAGAGGATCAAATATGATGTTTGATTAAAATTGCATTAAAAACTAACATCAAAACTTCAAATGATACACGTCCATCATTGCCAGTCCTCTCTTTTAGACTTTCTTTTTGTTACTCCTGCCTTAGATACACTCCTAAATAGAGCAGCATGGGTGTGTTACCGATACATACAGTTTTAAAGAGAAGCAGCATGGAGGAAAGATTTAGGAATATTATGCCTGGGTTTTCTTGTGTGATAAAAGTTTGGGTTTTGGTTGGTTTGTTTCTGCTTGGAAGCCTCAGCAAGGTAATAGTGACCTTTCTGTAGCATTGAGCTGGAGTGATGTGTAGATCATGTAATAATCTCCGGTTGCATGCATTTTTTGTGCTCAAAAGGTGACAGCTTAGGGAGAGCAAGCGTAACTCGTTGCTTTAAGCTCCAGAAAGAAAACAGAAGTGGGACATTTCCCAGCTTCTGGCACTGCAGTTCCTTCTAGCAGTGTTATGCTCATCTTTTCTCTTGGAGAAGATGGGGAAGCTTAGAACTGGAGTGCAAGACCATGTGCATGTGTGTTCATTCCTTCTGTCTCCCTCCCACCCCTTATTTACTTGAATAGCTTTGAACCTTTCCTCTGTTTTCTCAAAAGGTGAAAGCTGATAAAGACTAAACATCTGTCAGGCGTTCCGTTCTGAAGTGTTGGCAGCGTTTTAGCGGCGTTGAAAGCAGTGACTTGAAATAACTGTCCAGACATATAGATGTCTGGCAACGATCAGAGGAGGCTGAGTCAAAGCAATGTTTGTGTCCTTTCAGAATGGAAACCAAAAATGTGTATTTTTGTGGTTGGTTCTTTTCTGATGTGTTGTAAACAGGCAGGTTAGGTTTCTTCATGCTTGAGTTGAGTGCCTGAAGGCCATTCAAATTAAGGAAGTGGAATTATTTGTGGCTTTGAGTCACTGTCTTGCTGAATGTTTTCTTTGCTAGTTATCCTCTTAGAACATGAAGCCACCTGTGACTGGGTTTGTGTTAGTTTCCATACCTTAACTGTAAAGCTGTGGCTTATGGTGGTGATCCTGAGGACAGCAGGGGTAATGCATTCTTCTGGAAAAACTGAGTTCCTAGAACCAGTTCTTAGGGTTTAGGTTTACTTTGTCATCCTGTTCTTGGAGCTGACCTGCCACTGGGACATGACACTTCCATTCTGATGGAAAACAAAGATCCAATGTCCTGTGGATGCTGATAACAGGATGAGGAGAACTGCTTTTCAGCATTTGCTGTTTCTCTGTTTTGGTACAAAGATGGGAGACCTGGAACACAATTGTTGTGCCTGGTGTAAGAAGTGCAGCTAGGTTATAGGTTCCGTCCTCTCTGATCTTCAGTCTTGGATGTTATGAACAGATGCTCACAACTGACAGATGTTGTCAGGCAAGTGAGAATAATCATCTCTGAAATGTCCATCTTCAGCTGTTGAATCTAAACACTGTCCTGCTTGACCCTCTCATCTGGACTTGTATCAGCCAGACCCGTGTCTCCCATCATCATTCTGAAGGCCTGCTGGAAGTTAAGGAGTTTGTGTTAAATAGGCGACAGGGCTGAATCCTGGATGGCAAAGACTTAATTGCCGCTGTCTTAGGGAGAAAAAAGAGCCAACCAATCAACCAACCAAATCTGAGTTTTCACAGTGCTTATTTCCTGGTTTAATACATTTATTTTAAAGTTATTATTTATTTCTTATGTCATCGAGAGCTTCCTTCTGGCTATAACAGCATCATCTACTGTTCTGTAGTCAGAGCAGTGGGTAATTTCTGTTCTCTCTGTTTTGCTGCTTTGTGGATCAGAAACCTTAATCTAAGCTTTAGGGTTTCTTTTTTTTATATATATATATATATATTTTTTATTTTATTTTTTTTTTGCCTATCATTGTATTGACTTGACTATCCAGATGGTGGGAACAAGGCTCTTCTAAAACTGTAGCCTTGATGTATGCAAGGAAGAGCAAAATGTTTTACAAGTTCTGTTTGTGCGTTTTCCAGTGTCTCAGTTCTTTAAAGTGTATGTGCAAGTTTTGAACCTGAACTGGAGGTTTTGATTAGTTTGGGATTTGGCAGAGCTCGTGACCCCTCTGTACAGGAGAGAGTTGAGAGGTGGAAAAAAGATGAAAACCACAGGTTTTGTCCTGTGGGCAGCAGGCTCCTCTTGTGTAGTTCCTGCAGTGTCCCCTGCCTGGTGTCAACTGCACCACTGCTTATTCCACAGTACTTCTTGACAGAAGGCTGAAGATTGCTTGTGCTGGGGGCACCCCTGGTGGTGTCTGGGCAGGGGCTGGGGTCCCCTGTGCCGTTGGGCCTGTTGGATTTGTTGTGCTTTGGAATGCAGGTATTTTTCATGGCAGGGCAGCAGGTGACTGCAGGTGTGCTGGAGAAGGCCAAGATGATAAAGGAGGCATAATCCACACTTAAGAGACTGTTGAGCCAAAGACTTGCACAGTTACTGTACCTGGGCAACCTTTGCAGAGTACATAATGCACAGACAGCTTGTTTGCAGCAGAGGTATTGTCCTGGGTTTGATCTCAGGTTAATCCAGCTGTTTCTCAGTTTCCAGCCATCCCTCTGTTACTTTATATTAATTCTCCAATATTGCAATATCCGATACTGCAATATCCAAGGTGTCTCTTAGGACAGTGGTGAAAGGACTTGGTAACTCCAGTGGTAGCTACCGTTGTGCGATGTCTACTTGTGGCTGCTTTGAGAATCCTGCACTCGTGCCATCCTGTTAAGGTGCACTACAGCACTATAAGAGAATTTAAGGGAGGTGCGTGTTAGATTGTGGTGAAGCAGGGACACCTGGCTGCATAAGCCTTCTCCAAGAGCATCTCTCTCCCTTGGATGGATAGTTTCATGTTGACTTTCCTATCTTCTGGGGAACATGAGCACCTTACGAAACTAGTTACTGTAAACCCGAAATTGTCATGGAATTTTATGGGGTAATAAATTGTATTTATGCAGTTAAAGCTTTAGACTGTTACAATACATTATAATGTATTAATGGAAAGTTAAGGGCATCTGTGCAAACTGTTTCTAAATGACTCTAAGGCAATAATAAATGTTTCTTGGCATCATTGCAAGGGAGAGGGCTGTTCGAAAGATAAGGTACCAAATTCAGTGGTGAGTTACTGGTTTTGGAGGAAGCTCCAATGTCTGCTGTTGCAGCAATACCAGAATGCTTGTCAAGCACACAAGACTGAAACAGTCCTACAAGGAGAAGGTTGGAGGCACAATATAAAAAATGAGGTAATAGATGTCAAATTGTGGAGGAGAAGGTACAATGGAAAGATTAAAAAATGCTAATGTGACCTATTTAGAGGAATAAGAATAAAGTAGGTTAAGAAAGTAAATAGAAGCAGAAAGCTGACAGCACTGGGTCTTGTACTCAGGAGAGTCAGTGCACTTTCTGTTCATTTCTAAGTAAAGGCAGGGAATCAAGTGAGGAAAAGATAGTTTGTGGGAGTTCAGGTAACTTTTCTGCGTAGTCCATAAGTTTAATCGAATCTTCACACAGATGTTTAAGATCTGTACTCTTGAAAACCTTGCCATTGCTGGCAGGATACTGACTACTTCCTTTTCCATGTAGTCCTATTGCTTCTCCGGGAGGTGGAACTAGGGAAAAATCCCAGAGAGGAGTGGCCCTCAAAAATTGTTGAACATGGAGCCATTTGGAGAACTTTTTCATTTAGATATGTTTATGTTGAGACTGGATCTATACGACTATAATGGGTTTATCCAATTACAGCCTGCTTCATAGTGTTAGCAGCACTTGTGGCCAGCCATGACCCATAGATAGAACTGGCACTTGGCTCTCCCTGAGCGCTCCAGTGGTGGCTGCGATTATGGGACAAGGTAACTTCCCTGTAATTGCTTTGCCTGTAAGGCCTTCTGAAATGACTCCAGGTGTGGAGGCCATGATTTGGTGTGCCATAACTTAGTGAGAAAGAAACGCAGGCAGCTTTGCTGCAGGCAGATCTTATAGGAAAGTCTTGAGTAGTTGTATAAAACCATTGATTAGCATACATAGTAATTTTATTCCAGTTTATACCATCTTGTGATGGAGCATGTATTTAAAAATGCTCCTTTTTTATTTTATTTTATTTTTTTATTACAGTCTTCTAGTCCTTGTTTTGGAATTTCAAAGTGAGGCCCTTCTGTACCAGAATAACTTTCACAAACATAGTTTTTCAAAGTGAGTGCATTCAAGGGGCCAGTATCTTACTGGTTAAGGAAAGGTAAGATCTGGAGGCAGTGATCTGCTCTGTGTTCTACCCAGTTGTGTAAGTGGTACATGTGTTTGCATTAATACACTCAGTATAGTAGAAGTGCTCAGTTTAGGAAGTGTTAAATATTAATTTGTACATACTATCTCTTATTCTGGGCATCTGCACTTCAGTATTCAAATGTGGTCAGACCGGGGATTGTGGTGCCTATATATGAAAACTGAATGAATGCAAGTTGAATGGTTGGCCTTATTTCTCATGTTTCCTGGCTTGAAGGGAGAGCCCTTCACATTAAAGGAGATTGTTTTTAAACAAAGCAGTGTTTTGAAATTGTTACAACAGCAAGAGAAGATTTATGTAAAAAAAAAAGACGTTTTTTCTGCGTTTTTGTCACCGCTTGACACTTGAGCCAGAGGTGATCAGGAGAGTGTGATCTTGCACGGCACGTACCCCATTGGTGGAGCTGTGCTGGTGTTAGCACTGAGTAGAAGTGCTGAGGAGAGCAGGGTTCTGGTGGCTCAGGGTGTCCTCTTCACAGTGACAAATTGCTTTCGTTCAGATTTTTAAATTTCCTTTTCCTGCTGCTTTAAAAGACTTTTGTTGTCACACTTGGCTTTAAGATGAAAAACCAGTTTACAAAGATTGATCAGGTGCCTGTTATGTTCCAGACACAAGTATACCCTTAAATATGTAGCTTAGTACATGCAGGCTCTCTAGGCTTCCCAGACCCATGTTACTGTGTGCATTAATGTAAGGATTTCAGTTGTTTTGTAAAGCTGCTGGCCAGCTTAGGTTTTCTGTTGTTTTTCTTAAGCTGTTTTATTATTTTCATCATTTTCAGCAGTAAAGCAAACTGAAGAGTCAGTGAGGAGGTGACTAGCCTGACAAAGAACAAAGCGGTATATTTTGGAGTTGCAGTCCTCGTTTGAGTACAAGTGCTCAACTAGCTGTACAGGCGTGCATGTTGCAAGTACATGCCTCCTACTGTGAATTTATTGCATGTGCTTGGTAAGCAACTTTCAAATGCTTCTGATTTTAGTGTTTGAAAAATTGCTTTTAATTCGGGAAAGAGCCTAGTTTGTGCCAAGATCTGTTTTCCTACTTTGATGCTTTTGATGTTTGCCTACTTTAAGAAATAAACCAACAAAACCAACAATAAAAAGTGTAGTAAGTGTAGGTGGGAAAAATCCTCCTTTTTTTCCTCTCTTTATCCAATCTGGGCCCCTCACCAGCAGAAGAAACTAACCAAGCTTTCCATTGAGTTCACCTTTTGGAACTGAAAGTTTCCAGCCTTAAACAATCCACTTTGATTAAGGCAAGTGGATTTGGAGGGCTGACTTGGAATTGTAGAAGGTATTCTGTTCATTTTTATACATGGCGGGTCAGTTCTGAAACTCTGGAGTTCATGAGGAGGAGCCTTTTAAAAAGAGGCTGTGTTGTTTATTTTTGGGGTTTTATGTGTGTGGGTTTTTTTGGGGGGTGTGTGTGTGGGTTTTCTTGTTCGGTTTTTTTTTTTTTTTTTTAAGTTTATTATTATTATTTCCTCCATCTGCAGATTCTGCCCTTAGACTATTTATTGTTTCAGTGCGGCTAAATGGTGGCACTTGCAATTAAGCCTTAATAGGTTTTACCCTCATAACAACAGCAGTAATACCCGTATCTTGTAGATAAAACACCGATATTGTATATATACACATATATATAGCATGCTAGACAGCACACTAATGCTGGCTGTTATCGTTGCATTGAAGTTTTACTTGGCCTTGCTGGCTTTGGAGATAAGGACAGATGTTAAGCTGTGCAGTGTAGCAGTTGCTGCTCTTAGGCACACTGGCATTCCTTCTGATGCAGGCTCTAAAGGGTATGTATGTATGCTATAACAGGAAAAGGTATTGGTTCCCGCTCCAGTATGTTTTACAAGGGTCCAGCAAACTTTCTCAAACCTGTTTTGTATTTATTTAGAAGCCCTCTAGAGCTGATACTGTCTTGCATACTGTGAGGATAAAGGGGAGATGAACACTTTATGGCCTGGATGCCAAGCTAGCAGATGTCCTGAATGATGTGTAGCAAGGCTGGGAGCAAGACATGAACCTGTGAAACAGAGCCAGAAAATGCTACCGAGTTGTGTATTTAATAGGAGCCAAAGGCTGGAGACCTCTTTTTGCTTAAAGGCAAGGTATCCCCAATCTGTTAGCTGGCAGGGTTTTGCCTGTTTAAAATATGTTATCTTTTGCATCCCGAAACTCTGTTTGAGGAAAAGACATTGTGGACCAGGGAATGCAAAAGAACTCCCAAGGTGTGATCCTACTTGGGTTTTTACTGTTTTACTTGAGGAAGCTGTGCTGCCAAAGTTCCTCCTCCCCACCCACTTCTGTAACTGTTAAGTGATAAACTTTGTAGGCTTTGATACAGGGAATTTATGGAGATTTTCCTGTAGTGAAATAACAGGGTTGCAGATTGGGATCAATTTCTCAGCCATGTGTATTTTGTTTGCATTAAATTGGCATCAGGAGGTGATGGCAAATATCTTCAAATAACAGAAATCAGACAAGTGATCTGGTCTCCTTTGTCTACACCTGTTGTTATCTTCAGGCAACTGTGGGAAGATGAAGAAGATTTGATATCTCTCAGGACAGCATCAGTATTAAATGTAGATCTGTGATGTGGAATAGTCAGCCAAAATGTGTGTATACTTGTATGTGTGTGATGCATGCAGTATGATTAAAGTTACACTAAGATGAAACCAACAAAATATTTTCTATTCCTGAAGATGTGTAAGCATTTGTTTCAGGGGCTTGGACAGGATCATTCCTGGAGCCTGGAGACCTCCCAGCTGTGGAAAGAGTATGGGAAGAAACTGTCTCTGTCAGTAAAAGGGCTGAAGTGTCCTGAAAGAGTTAAGCTGTAATTAGCTCACTCCTAAGGTATTTAATATCCTCATTAAACCCAACTGCTGCTTTGCGTTGGTTTTTTTTCTTCTTATGGCAAATAAAATTTCTTGAAGAGCTGAGGCTCTGCCTCTCGGATCAGAGGCTCACATGTTGAAGCTGGCAGCGCTAGAGGCTAGTTCCTATCTGTGTGACAGCATTTTTAATTTAACAGGACTGGCTTTGATGTTCTTGAATATTTATGGGCAGCTTCAGATCACTCCAGTATGTATTCTTTTTAACCGGAGCAGCAGTTCCTCCTCGCACAACAAAATTTCTTTCCCTCTGTTTACTCTTGGGTCCATTTTGGATTTGCAGTCATCAGTGCAGTTGTATGTTACTGAAATAGAATCATAGAATCACAGAATAGTTAGGGTTGGAAAGGACCTTAAGATCACCCAGTTCCAACCCCCCTGCCATGGGCAGGGACACCTCAAACTAAACCATGTCACCCAAGGCTCTGTCCAACCTGGCCTTGAACACCGCCAGGGATGGAGCATTCACAACTTCCCTGGGCAACCCATTCCAGTGCCTCACCACCCTCTCAGTAAAGAATTTCTTCTTATATCCAATCTAAACTTCCCCTGTTTAAGTTTTAACCCGTTACCCCTTGTCCTATCACTACAGTCCCTAATGAAGAGTCCCTCCCCAGCATCCTTGTAGGCCCCCTTCAGATACTGGAGGGCTGCTATGAGGTCTCCACGCAGCCTTCTCTTCTCCAGGCTGAACAGCCCCAACTTTCTTAGCCTATCTTCATACGGGAGGTGCTCCAGTCCCCTGATCATCCTCATGGTCTCCTCTGGACTTGTTCCAACAGTTCCATGTCCTTTTTATGTTGAGGACACCAGAACTGCACACAATACTCCAAGTGAATACTGATTGTGGGAGGCACCACTTGATTTTCTTTCCAGTTTCTGCAGCTGGGGGTAGTCCAGTTACTGCGTCTTAGCTCCTTGTTTGAGCCTTGCTGCAGGCACTTGCACTGTAGAAGAGACGGATGCAGTGGAATAGGGTTGAACAGCATGCCCATGTGGTACCTTGCCCCTGCCTGTGGGAGCTCAGTGTGCCTGCAGTGGGTCCAACCTGAGGTCTGCTCCGCTTGGAGCTGATGCGGGCCCCCCTCAGGAGGACATAGATATATCTCCTTGGTACCATAGAGAAAGAGCAGGTTGTAGTCACAATTTGTGGTGTAAAGAGGAACTGAAAACTTGAGGTCAGGCTCTCAGTGGGAGTTGATCAGAAATGACAGAAAGACGTTTCAGTTGGAATTTGCCATTTTATTAAAATGAATTGTTCCCATTGGGTGGTTTGACCTGCACAAAGCTGACCAAATTTGGGCAGGAATCTTAAAAACAGATACCTGATGAGGGGAAGAAGATACCTGGGTCTGCAGTCAGCCAAGTTATTAACCTCCTCTCAGCTTGCTTTGCCTCAGCAGCTTGCTAGCTACCTTATTGTTGATGTTCCGTTTCAGACAGACGTTCTCATGGCCAACTGGGAGATCAAAGCTGTGGGTTTTTTTCCCAGAACTTTTCCACGTGGATGCTGATAGTTCAGGCAGATTTCTGTGTCCTGCTCTGCTGTGCTTAGTTTTTGTTGCAAAGTTCTGTATACTTCATGTTACTGATGATCTTCTGGTTGGAATTATTTTCTCGTAGGCTTGTTTGGGGCTCTGTTATCAATGTAGCAGATTTTTTGTGTGTTAATTGGAATGGTTTCACTTTGTAAAAAAATTGTCTTTCAGTAATGATAATTTATTTTAATGCATGGCCTAAAGTGGAAAAGGTCTGTAGGTTTGGACATTCCTGCTATAGATGCATTTCTTTGTTGGTACAGCCTTTTCTAGTTCAGCAACTGAAATCATGTCACTGACTACATGGCTAAATAGTGCTGGAAAGCAACCACAGGAGGAAAGTGCTTGATTGTGTGTTTGATGTAAATAGTTTGCTCAAGGAGTAAGGCTTTTCTTCCTATGGAAATTCAGCAGCATAACTTACTAATGTAGCAGTAAGAGTTTCTAAATATGCCAGTAAACAGAACTTTACCAACGTAAAAAGGCAGGGAAAGATTCTGATAATGCTTGTCTCAGAAGAAAAAAAATAATCTGCCAGTGGCATCTAAACACCATTTTTTCCCAGTTAATTTTAACAGAAGACCTGTTTAGAAAGTGAAGCGACTAAGGGGTGTGTCTTCAGGAGTTCATTCATATGCATTTGGCTAATGCTGATGGGAAGTTGTTGTCTGCTGAAGTTCCATTTCAGTGCTTGCATCTAGGGACAGGTGGATGTTGCTTGTGACTTCATTCTTCTCTAGTTCCCTCCTCCAAGTTGTTGTTAACAAAGGTAGTTTTCCATCTCCCTACATGCCCTGCAATATCCTGTGATATGGGAAGATGTATGAAGTATGGAAATACTCAATGCTTCTGTCTATGGGAAGGAATATCCAACAATCACAGCTTAGTTTTTGTTTGGTTTTGGTAGAGTTGTAGTAGAAAGCTGGTCCTAATGATCTAAGGCAGTGCTTTACTAAATTTCCCTCTGTCCTGGGTACTATTGCTAGTCCAAAAGTTACAGAAGCTGAAAGGACAAAAACACAAGCGGTGCGTGGTACACACATGAGATTTTTAACCAGCTCCGCAACCTCTTCCAGGTTGGGGGGGTTCCCCCAAGGGTTTGGGTTTTTTTCAAGCTTTACCGTTCATGTAGAAGTCACATCTTACTTTGAGTTTAGATGAAGTAATTTCTAGAAACATTTTGAGATTTTTGCATAACCTAGATAGAAAGTATCTCAGCAAAGCTGCTTACTAAGATTAAAGAACCAGCTCTAAACTTGTCACTTAGGAGTGAGCAGTAAGTAGTACCAAGGTTGTGGCTCAAACAGGAATGTCATCACAATCCAAAGTTTAACTTTCAAATACCTTAGTCAACAGAAAGTGTGTTGTAATTTGAAAGCTGGTATATCTCTTCAAGGCTGAGAGTAGAGCTTCCTTTGAAATCAGGTCCTTGAGAAGTTTTGAGGTATGCCCCTTCCTGTTCCAAATGACCCAGTACTGCAACTTGAGTTAGAAGCATAGTAGGTGGAGAGGGTCATTTTGCTGGGTTTAGTGTGGAAGTTAGTAACAGTTGGTAGCCGATAGTAAGATGAAACTGCAAGTCAAGTTAAAAACAAAGAAACAACCTAAAAACTTACTGGCGTGGGTTGTTTTGGCTTTTGTTTTTTGTTTTTTTTTTCCTTTATAAAGCATGGATTTTAATTTCTATAATTTCTTTGCTGTTGCATGTCCCCTGCACTTAACAGCTGCTCTGCTTTGCAGGCTTTCCTGCCTGGATAACCTGTTGCATTACAACCACCTGAGAATGAAAGAGCGTGAGTTACTGTGCACTGAGTTGTCATCCATGAGTTGGGCAGTTAGCATGTCACGTGCTCCCTCTTCCTTTTCCCCACTTGCAAAGTAAAGTGTCATCTTGAAGCCATCACTTTTTTATATTTTCCTCCTAGTGTTCACCTGAGCTCCCATCTTGGGAAAGGGCTTTGGGAGTGTAAAACATGGGTTTGTGGCAGTAACTGATTGCGCTGGCACCTCTTTTGCAAATGAGGGAGCAACATCATTGTTATTGGCTCCTCATCCCTGTTCAGTTGCATGTTGGTCCCTCCTTGTGCTGAGCAATCTTGCCTGGAGTCATCAGACCCAAGGAGAAAGTCACTAAAAGGGCCCAAATACTCTTGAGGGCTTCTGGCAGGTGATATCCCAATGAAGGAATGGGGTTTTGTGTGTAGAAAGTCTGTTTTTCCTTGTTCCTTTCCTGTCTTTTTGAAAGTGTTTTGAAATAGTATCAATTATTTGAGGGTTGGATGGGCTTAAACGAACTCATGAGCTAACAGGATGCTCTGAAGAGGAGTGTTATAATTCTGCCCATATTGTCTCAAGGTGCAGTTTTCATAGTCCAGAGTCATGTCGGGGAAGAATAATTTCTATGCTGGTAGCAGAAACCTTGGTCCCATCAGCATCCGTGTTTAGCTATTGGAACAAATGAAAACTTGGTGTTCTTGCCTTTTAGTTGTTCTTACAGTTTCCAAATCTATTTCTCTAGTGAATATGTTTTTCAGTGACATTAAGTGGCCTGAAGTCATTGATAAATACATGTGCAAGTGGTAGCTGGAGCCATTGTGGTTGAACCTGCTGCTTTATAGTCTTGCTCTCAGGTTACTCGCATGGTTGTATCCTGAAGGGAACTAAAAAGTGTGCACTGTGCCTGACGAATGTTGTTTTGCCTTATGTTTAATGGAAGAATGGACTTCGGACAGTTCTACTTTGGAAGGGGTTACTTCCATTTGATGAAGGCTATGGAGCATCTCCTATGATTAGGGAAAAGGCAGTTTGGAAAGCAGAATGTTTACATCTGTAAAGGATGGATTTTGTTTGTTTATTTGTTTTCTTCTGGGATTTAAACTGAAGAATCTTTAAACTATTTTAAGGTATGGTTGTATGGGGCTTTCGACTCCCATGATAGAATTGTATGTCTTCTGAGCCAGGGTGCTTGGTCAGCTCTGCTTAGACTATTCTTTTAATATTTAGTGTGATTTTACTTTCACGTAACATCTCCTTCCACCTTTTTACCTGCTGTGTCATTGTTGTGCACAGGTCCAAAGGCTGTCAGCACTTGCTGCCTCCGGATTTTCTAACTTGTTATTGCAGATTAGAGACTTAAAACTTTATTCTGCTTTTCTTCTAATTTACAGATTTCGTAACATTTTTCTCAATGAGGGTCTGGGCTCCAGTGTGTCAGTCTTAAGCTTATCTACAATAGGCTTCCTTTTATTAATTATTTTTTATTTATAATTTTTAAATAATCCACAAGCTGCAGGTTTATGCCTTCTCTTGAGCATGCTCTGTGCCATCCCTGTGAGGGGGACAACAGAGATACCAATCCCAGAGTCTGGCTAGGATTTTATAAGTGCTTATGCCAGCACTGATGTCATTGTCACCCTGTGAGGACCCAAAACTAGAATATTTTGGGATGTTGTGGGTCAGAACTGATGGTGTAGATCCTACTATTCTCAAGCACTTCTAAAGTAGCCTGTGCAAACACATCTCTCATTCTGCTTTTGTGTTCAGAGGAAGTAGCAGACAGTAGCATACATCTAATTCAGTCCTATTGCAGAGGGAAGTTTTGCAGATCAAACACAAGTTATTTTCAGTCCTTAACTTGCAGTTGGCATTTTTGAGTTGAAATTGCAGTTGGTGAGGTTAGGAAAGTATTTGCTCTCTTAAGTGATGCAACATACTGTTGCTGATAAGGATATTGGTAGTAAATAACCTCCTAGGTAAAGATCTTTGCTGCACTTTTTGGGAAGCTGAATTATATTTTTTAGCAGTTGTGCTGTCCAAGTAATGCTGAATCTTGAAATCTTGTCTTTATAAGTGCATTGCAGATAAAATGGGCACTGCAATACAAAACTCAAAACAGAATTTATGAGCTGATGCAGTCTGTTCTGGAGATTAATGCCAAACAGATTCTTAAGGCAGCAGAATCCTGACCTACATTAGGACTAGTTCAGTTAGGAAAGGCTGAGAAAAGTAGTAGGAATCCTGAATATCTGTTAAGGGCAGGTCATGGGGCAGGGCACTTCACTCTTTTTATAGCATTCTTGCCAGGAATTAAAAAACCCCCAACAAAACCACCCAACAAAAGATGCTTAAGGAAATAGAAGTTAAACAAGCCTTAGAAGAGCGCGGCCCTAAAGCAGTTGCTGGTGTATAACAAGTGAAAATGGAGCGGCTGGAGGATACCCTTTGGCACTTTTTCTGCCTTCAGCCCCATGGTAGTTACGGCTACCCTGCTTTAAGGAATGGTTCATGAACTGAACGATAGAGGAATTTGGTCTTTGTATCAGTACGATAATGTGGCATATCCATGCCTAACTATAGTGCTCTGTTTCTCAGTGCAGAATAGCATTTCTTAAGTCTGAAAGAGAATCTGCAAGTGAATTCACAGATTTTTATTGTTTGCATTATACGGAATTAACACTGCTACCCGTGCCTCCAGGAGGAGTTGGTTTATTTACCTTTTCAAACTGAGATTGCTGCTAGAAGAATATAATTTTTTTTTTAAGCTCTTTAGAAATAAACTAACATTTAAAATATAGTTATTTTTCAAACAGTTGCAGGCGTCTTCACTGCTTCTCCTTCAACTGCTTCAGAATACAGAGTACGTTTGTAAGCATACAGTCATTTTGAAAGCAATTAAGAATGTGCTGCTTGGCTGGGACTCATGGGTACCTATGTCTTTGTTTTGTTTTGCTCTCCATTTGGAAACCTGTCAGTGAAATGTCTTTGCAGATGCTGAGGGTTGACTGTTAACAGTGAACGAGGTGAGTTGTTGGAAGCATGAACAAAATGGGTTAGAACAAAACATATGCTCTGCTTTGCCGGAGGTGAGCATATACTGCCGATCTGAAATGCTGGACAGGATAGCTTTTAAATAATACATGTTTTTAAAAAATATTTATAGTATGTCTTCTGGTGTTGGCCTGTTCCTGCCTCTCGTTATCTGGTAGGGAACTGCATCTCTGATGTTAAGACTAGGATCATGTATCTATTGCTGAGGCAGGTAGTGGGTGAATAAACTTATTCATGGAAGAGTGTTACCTTAGCTAAAGATGTGGGGTAAGTACAAGAATTGTACCCCGAGATACCTTCATTCAGCCACAGTTCCTGTTACACGCGTGAGGTAAATATCCTAGCAGGGATGGGCCTTAAGGTAGTAATGTTACTTAATGGGTCTTTGGACTGTGTTCTGTGAGCCATTCACGCATGATTAGCAGCTTGAAGGGAACTGGGGAAAAATATGAAATACTAGGAAACTGAAGGATGATGAAGAACAAACGGAAGGACTCCAGAATTTGATGGCTGGGTAGCACATGAAGAAAGATTCATTGAGCTTTTCTAAAGCTCCTCTAGCTTTAACCTGGGGAGGTAATCTTGGAGATTTTGCACATGTGGGGAGACTAGCAAGAGATTACAGTGGTGACGTGCTTGTTTGGAGAGGACTGGAGAACAGAGAAAAACTAGAGAAAAGGTTGAGGCAAGCTTTGCTGTTATTTGCTGGTGTTCAAAGCTGGTATGCTTTGAAGTATTTGTCAGGGAGTGCAGTGCCATGATTGTTGGACTGAAACAAAAGTTTCTGAAGAGATGCTAAAGGCTGAGGAGGCAAATGATGCTCTCTTCTGTGGAGTCCTAGAGCTGCAGGTGCCATCAAGAGATGATGGTAGACTTTAGGAGAAGCGATAGACATGGAGTAGGAAAGATGCACATAAAAGCTTGCAGTCTGTGCTTCTGGTAGTGGATGGGCCTGTAGTGAAAGTTAGCAGGGTGGTCTTGAAATAGGTGAGATTCAAAAGAACGTGGCAGAGTGTGGAATGAAGCAGGGAGTAGGTATGCAACACAAAGTGGACAAGGGTTGAGAAGTTTGGAAAGAAAGGAAAACTGATAAAACTGAAAATTGTAAAGGATACCGAGAAAAGGGAGATGGGAACCTTGTAACAATGATTTCTCTATGGTGAAGAAGTGAGAGTGGTGTGGTCTGCTGCACTAGAACTGTGCTTCGGTTTGTTCTGTGCAGTTTGGTCCTCTGAACATGCTCAGATAAGAGATGAGACTGTTGCTTCTCTTGAAAAACTATCTAACTTTGCATGCACTGTTCATGAAGCAGCTTCTCCACAGGGCAGCAAACACTGTTATGTTCTCAAACCTATCTTAGTTTTTCCCTTTTTTAAGGGGTTGCTAGAGTGCATCTAAGTGAAAAACAGCAAGCTTGGTATGACAGCAGTATGCAGAACTAAATCCTGCCATACAAGTGAAGAAAACAACTTCCTAGTGTGTTATTTGTTTAGATTGTGGGAGTACTCTAACCTTAGGCTTTTTGTGATTGTGGCATGGTGTGAAAATAAAGCTTGTATTAATAAATCAAAACAAACCCATTCCAAATGATTTGTCTTGCCATCTGTGCTGTTGTGGAATGCTGCAGAAGACTGGAGTTTTAAAGCAATTCACTTCTAAAATGGACTATACAAAGGAGAGTCCAAGTTGGAGGTCTCTCTTGAGCAGGCCCATGGTGAAGGTCTTTGCCCGAGTTTAAAGAGATCTCCATGGTTTCAGTATCTGCCATGTAATAATGATTACAAATTAAGTAGGTGCTGTGGTATGTAGGGGAATGTTCTGAAGGAATGGTCCAGTGCCCAACTTTCCAGTGGGTGAGTAAGTACTGCATATCTGCTGTTTTTCTTCCCTTGGAGCAATCGTACTGAAATAGTGCATCAAATTTTTGTGGAAGATCTGAGATAAGATTAATTTCTGATGCAAGATGACAGTTTTTACATGTTTCACCTGTGTGAGAGACTAAGCAGGCAGCATAGATGTCTTGCTTCTTCAGCATGGACAACCTTCCATATACATGTGGATATTTTTATATAGGAGGTTCTGTTTACTTGAAAGAAACTAAGCTACAAATTACTTAAGTTCTTGGTACAAAGATGTCTTAGAGCAGGCAATAGTTCTAGAACAAGGAAGAGTATCAAGGAGTGAGATACCATATAATCTTCATTTAATTTTGTGGCTCTGTAGAACAGTATTTGCAGGTGTTTCCCTTGAGTTGAAGACAGGAGTGGAGTAGAAGACAGGAAAAAATCATGATAACCTCTAAATAATCTAATTTTTGAAGGAAAAAAGGGGCTTATAAAAGGTGGAAGCAAGGACAGGTGGCCTGGGAAGAATACAGGAATGTTGTCTGGGAAGCTAGGGACCAGGTTAGGAAAGCTAATGCCCAGTTAGAATTAAACTTGGCTAGGGATGTTAAAGATAACAGCAAGGGATTCTATAGATACATTGCAAATAAAAGACAGAATAGGGACAACGTAGGACCTCTCTGGAAGCTATTGGGAGAACTGGCTACCTTGGATTTGGAGAAGGCTGAGGTTCTTAATGACTTCTTTGCCTCAGTTTTCACTGGCAAAGGCTCTGACCACATCACCCAAGTCTTGGAAGGCGGACGCAGGGACTGTGAGAATGAAGACCTTGGGCCCACTGTAGGAGAGGATCTGGTTCGAGACCATCTTAAGAACCTGAATGTGCACGAGTCCATGGGACCTGATGAAACCCATCAACGGGTCCTGAAGGAGCTGGTGAATGAAGTTGCTAAGCCACTGGCCATCATATTTGAAAAATCATGGCAGTCAGGTGAAGTTCCCGACGACTGGAAAAAGGGAAATATCACCCCCAATTTCAAGAAGGGGAAAATGGATGACCCGGGGAATTACAGACCAGTCAGTCTCACCTCTGTGCCTGGCAAAATCTTGGAGCAGATTCTCCTGGAAGAAATGCTAAGGCACATGAAAAACAAGGAGGTGGTTGGTGACAGCCAGCATGGCTTCACTAAGGGGAAATCCTGCCCGACCAATTTGGTGGCCTTCTATGATGGGGCTACAGAACTGATGGACAGGGGCAGAGCAGTTGACTTCATCTACCTGGATTTGTGCAAAGCGTTTGACACTGTCCCACATGACATCCTTGTCTCTAAATTGGAGAGACATCAATTTGATGGATGGACCACTCGGTGGATAAAGAACTGGCTGGACATGCAAAGAGTTGTGGTCAATGGCTCGATGTCCGGCTGGAGACCGGTAACGAGTGGTGTCCCTCAGGGATCGGTGTTGGGACCGGTCTTGTTCAACATCTTTGTCGGTGACATGGACAGTGGGATTGAGTGTGCCCTCAGCAAGTTTGCCCATGACACCAAGCTGTGTGGTTTGGTTGATACGCTGGAGGGAAGGGATGCCATCCAGAGGGACCTCGACATGCTTGTGAGGTGGGCTGATGCCAACCTGATGAAGTTTAACCATGCCAAGTGCAAGGTCCTACACCTGGGTCAGAGCAGTCCCAGGCACAGCTACAGGTTGGGCAGAGAAGAGATTCAGAGCAGCCCTGTGGAGAAGGACTTGGGGGTGTTGGTCGATGAGAAAATGAACATGAGCCGGCTGCAGCGTGCGCTCGCAGCCCAGAAAGCCAACTGTATCCTGGGCTGCATCAGAAGGAGCGTGACCAGCAGGTCAAAGGAGGTGATCCTGCCCCTCTACTCTGCTCTCGTGAGACCTCCCTTGGAGTATTGTGTACAGTTCTGGTGTCCTCAACATAAAAAGGACATGGAACTGTTGGAACAAGTCCACAGGAGGACCACGAGGATGATCAGGGGACTGGAGCACCTCCCGTATGGAGATAGGCTAAGAAAGTTGGGGCTGTTCAGCCTGGAGAAGAGAAGGCTGCGTGGAGACCTCATAGCAGCCCTCCAGTATCTGAAGGGGGCCTACAAGGATGCTGGGGAGGGACTATTCATCAGGGACTGTAGTGATAGGACAAGGGGTAATGGGTTAAAACTTAAACAGGGGAAGTTTAGGTTGGATCTAAGGAAGAAATTCTTTACTGAGAGGGTGGTGAGGCACTGGAATGGGTTGCCCAGGGAAGTTGTGAACGCTCCATCCCTGGCGGTGTTCAAGGCCAGGTTGGACAGAGCCTTGGGTGGCATGGTTTAGTGTGGGGTGTCCCTGCCCATGGCAGGGGGGTTGGAACTGGATGATCTTAAGGTCCTTTCCAACCCTAACTATTCTATGATTCTATAAATAATCCAGAGTCAATCTTTACATAGTTGAATTTCTCTTCCTGTTGTTTTTTTCAGGGTAGAGAAGGAAGCTTTGGTTTTTTTTGAAATGTGATGCTTTAATCCTATGCAGTTGGCAGTATCTGATAAAGGCTAGTTGCCTATCTAGGCAGAGATATGCAGTGAAGGAGAATTAAGAAGAGAATTTCTTGTATGTGATGCTCCTTAAGTGGCATTTTTAGTATAATTCTTTGGCATGAGCCAGGTCTAAAAGGAGGTTGAAGGGAAATGCCAAGGTGGTGTAGAATGTTGACATTCTCAGCCTAGTCCCGCAGGGCTTGTTAGAATAATCACTGGTGCCTGAGTTGTGGTTATCCTTCATATGACTTTACAGGTGGGACTAATTCTGTTATGTTTTGATATTTCATGATAAAGTTACTTCCACATGGGTTGCAGGCAGAGCATCTAGGGTTAGTATTTCTCATATCAAGGAACCTTACTTTTGTGATTAAAGCTATTTGGTAGTGTTTTGGAAATAATTTCTGTGACTTTCCTAAAGTCAAAATAAGGGATTTGGCAGCGAGAACTAAGTTCAAGTGAAGCAGATCAAAAAGCTGGCTGCTGGGGCATGCATGTCTCAAAGCTACAGCAGAACTTACTTTTTTGCTCTAGTATTGCACAAAGGCGGGGTCGAGCACAAATAGTTGTGTCAATGTGCTAGTCTGTTAGGTTAGCATATGTATAATTCTGTAGCCCGTATCATGGAATCCTGTGCTGAAATTATGTCATCTACTTTATTTTTATTGCAAATTCTATAATATGAAGTGTTTGCCTGCTCCCTTTCCCAGCCTATTTGCCCAAATCAAGTTTCTGAAATTGTAATATGAGATTTTAAGCTGCTGCTTAGATTGAAGACATCTCTAGAATGAAATTGTCAAAGGCAGGGCTTTATTTTTCTACAATTAAACATTTAAACAATCTTCTAACTTTCAAAATATGATTTAATGTCTCTTTTGGGCCCGACTCATCCCCTTGCTTCAGTCACTCATGCAAAACTGTTAATCTGTATTGCCTTTCTCCCCCCCAGTAATTGTTCTATTCATAAAGACTGCCCATGTAAAGTTAATACTGCTTCCAGTACTGGTCATCTCCTGTTAGCTTATCAGATATGTTGGATTCTGTCCTGTGTGCTAATTCAGCACTGCTCAGGCTTGGAGCATGGCAATCTGTCTGTAACACAGAGAAAATTCTAATTCACAGAGGAAAAATTCACAGAGGAAATTCTAATGCTGCCAGACAGAAGGCAGTGTGGGAACCTGGCCGGTCTGTCCAGTTATTTACTGTGGCAAATTCTAAATCCTTATTTATTAAAACTATTCATTATACATTCTGAATAAATAGTATTCAATCTGGAGGATGATAAGAAATGAACACCATGCTCTTAACCACTTACCCATCCCTTCCCTGTTGATGGTGCAGCCATGGAGATGTACTACCAGGGCTTGTGCTGCATTGCAACACATGGTGTTCATTTTATCCTTGGAAGGAAGGAATTTACCTTTGTACCTGCAAATGAACCCCTTTGCCATGCTGCAGATATGGGGGAACAATAGACAAAGCAAAGAATTAAATGTATATGAGCTCTGTTTCTGTGTGGTGTTAACAGAGATGCAGTTATTTGCAGTGTCAGGTAGGTGCAAGAAAATAAAACAAATTATTTCAGAAGTAAAACATCCAAAGTAAAAATGCAGAGATATCATACCCTGTGTTGTAATCTGGATGAAGGTTTTGGGAGCGTGTCTACCCAGGTTTTGAGTGCTTTGAGTACAGATGTGACTTACTAAAAATGATGTTGCTTGAGTTTGAGTGTAGTATTGTACAAATACAAAAGTCAAGCAAGCTCCAATACAAAAAATAATGTGTGCAATAAAAGCACAACTGGAAAAATGGCACGGGGAAGCCTCACTGTAAGCAGAAGGTTTGATAGCCAAGTAAAAAGAAACTTGGATCCAGTAAATCCTAATGGGTTTTACAGATTCTCTAATTGAAATACCTGTGTGTATGTGCTGTGCTGATGTCAGACAAAAGGAAGTACTTTGTTTGAGATTAAAGTTTACCCATCCTCAGTTAAGATGAAGATGAGTGCCTTTCTGTGGGTCCCTGTGTATTGATGAAAGGCTGGTTATAAGTGCATGCAACTGGCTGCGAACTTTCTTGGCCTGAAACAAACTTGAGAACCAAGAGAAACCAAAAAGTCATGGGCAGTGGTCCACAGATGTGCCCTAAGTTAGGGGAAATAACTGCAGAGTACAGAAACTTAAAATTCAGAAGGAACCCCATAACAAATGACATCTTATTGGTTCCATTTTCCAGTAAGAAGAGAAGTATTTAGTGTCTTCCTCTACCTTTTCAGTTGCCTCCAGCATAAAGGCATCCAGGCCATTTCATTATTTTCTGCAGTTATTTGAGGTCTCGGCTGTGAGGGAGCCTGTCCTCCAGCTTGCTACTGCTGGCAGAATGAGTTAGAGATGGGGGTGGTTATTTACTGGAGTTTGCAGCAAAAGGCTGAATTTGTGGGGTCTCGTGGTCCTGCTTGAGAGCATATTTAGGTATTTATAGCTGACTCTGCATTACTGAGAGAAATGGGGTCTTCCAGCCATTTAAGCACAATTCTGATTTGTTATGGGAAGTATCTGTGTGACTCATAAATTTGTTTCAGAAGTTCTAGTTTCTCTGTGCTCTTCCTCCCTTCCAAAAAAAAAGGGATGGGAAATGGGAAGGTGACTGTTGATAGGCCACTTTTCAGTTGAGTCACTGACACAGCAACCTTAATTTTTAAGCTGCTGTTGGATTTATTTTTTGTTGCACACACATCCCCTGCTGAGGACATAGGCATTGGGTACTTAGGGGTTAAATCATCTTTCTTTGGAAGCAGCTGGGCAGTTTACACTCCTTGCTGGGCTGTACAAAAATACTTTCCCTTTGAAGTACTGGGAGGAGCGGCTCAGGGTAAAACCTGGAATGGGGTTGCAGCTAGCAGTGTGTAGTGGCCTTAGCATGGAACCCGCAGCTGCCTGCAACTGCAGTGTGAGATGGCAGAGAAGGTCAGGGTTTCTTTTGGCTGTGCCTTCACTGTCTTGGTGTGGAGGCTTTTTTTTTTTTAAAAAAAAAAATTCTTCAAATGCTGTTTGTCCCAGTTTAAGAATTTTCCAAGAACTAAGTTGTGAGAAATATAGATTAAAAGTTTCCTTTCCCATAAAGGCTGGCCAAATACAGGGGTCCTATTGGAAGTTCCCTTGGCTGCTTGCAGTTTGATCTGGTGGTGAAGACATGCTGCTGCTGTCTGGGATGAGATTCACCTCCACTAAGTGATGGGAAGGAGATCTTAGAATCATAGCATAGTTAGGGTTGGAAACGACCTTAAGATCATCTAGTTCCAGCCCCTGCCATCAGACTCTTTAGAACAAGGCATGTTCTGGAAAAGGCTTTCAGAAGTCCTTTTTTCCCAGTTTGCTAAAGCCTGCTGAATCTCAGGCCTGATGCCGTGCCTTAGATGTGTGGAATGCTCAGTTCGGCAATTAACCAGCTGATGAGCGGGTGGCAGCTCTGGCACTTGCCCCTGGATGGCCAAACCGAATCGGAAGACACCATGTTTGTAAGAAAAGCCACTGGGTTTATAGTGCTGTGCAGCAGGAAAGCTCCTTCTCCAGTGTATGCAGCATGCCACTTAACTATGAATGATGCTGCTCGACATGGCTTCTTTTCATTTGCTCGACAACCAAATCTTTTCATGGACTAAATGTGGTGCAAGCTGGGCTCCAGTGCACTTGCTGCTTCCTGCCAGGGCAGCAGTGGCACTAGACTAGCTGCAGTTGTTCCCTGGTTCTCTAGAGCAATACTTTGCCTCTTGGTAATAATTTTTTGACAATATTCATGTGTGGGTTTAGGGAAGGTCTGAATCTGAGATACTTTTGTTTCCACTATATGAAACTGAGGAAAAGAAATCTTTTAGCAATAGGTGCCACTGAAGGGACAATCAAAAGCTGTTTACCCATTACCAGCTAATGAGGGGTAATATTGAAATGACTGGCTGTATCTGTTGCACAGATGATGATGATAGTGCTGTATGTCAGATCTCCAAATTTAAAGCTAAATTTATCTTAACTGCCCTTAATGATTTTGTCCTTTCATCTTTAGGCATTTAAGGATCTGGCACGTAACTGCTGATAGTATCTCCAGCTCTATTTTGCTGCTGCTCTTCCACTGTTTCACTTTCTACCTTTGCCTTTTTTCTGAACACAAAAAGTGTCAAGAATTTAGTTGCTAAAATAAGATTTTTCTCTAGAGTTTCTGCTGTTGTAGAGCTTTAACATAGAGAGTTCTGTCCTTGAAATGCTTGGTTATTAATACCTGAAAACCTTGTTTTCCCATTTAACTGTTCAAATGCCAGGGAAAATGTATAGTAACATAGGCCTAAGAATCTCAGAGAAGATCATCTGCTTTCCTCGCTGTGATCTTAACACCAGCATGAGTTTTCTAGAGAGTGAGAGTTAGTGCCATGGCAGAAGGGAGAGCAAAAAGCCCCAGAACAGGATCTGTGGCATGCAGTGTTTGGGTTTACTATTTCAGGAAGCTGCTACCTGCGTTAAATCATTGGTTGCAAAGGGAAGTTGCCTGGCTATATAGGTGTTGGCTGTGCAGGTCTTTCTGCATGGTTTTGCAAGTGCAGGAGTTAAAGAAAACCTCCAGTCCATAATTTGTGATAATTGGCATGCTTCGGTTTGATGTTCCCCACCTCTGTGTTACAAGAGACATGAGCTGATGTGCCTCCATATCATTACTAAATACCCCCAACAAGACAGAGTCTGGAGGAACCAGAGCTCATGTGGCTGGCATACAGACACTTTGCTTTGCATAGCTGAAAGACTCACACTCAACTACTGAGAGTTATCGCACTCAACTGCTTTTGAACAGGAGGAAAAATGTCGTGTGTCCAAATGTTGGTCTGGTGGCCCATACGCAAGGGCTGTGTTTTCTGCCTGCCTCTGCGGGGTCACTGGCCGCACATGCGTTTTGGTGTGTGAACAATGAGCTCTTGGACAGGAATGGGTGCCGCTGCCTTTCCCAAACTGTGCAGGCAGAGCAGATACTATCAGCGCTGGCCCTGGGGCATAAAATGGAAAGATCAAAGCACATGGCAGCAGCGCACATAGGCTCTTCAAAGCCTGAGTAAGGCAGGATTGATAGAGAAAAGGAGAAGCTCTTGCTGATGTAATCACAGCCTGTGAGACAGGTTAGGGTTTTTTTTTTCCTTTTAAAGACAGTTTGGAGAGGTGAAGTGCATGCCACAGAGACAGAGCAGGGGTACCTGAGTGTATAGAATATTGTCATAAATAGCATGGAGCTTAAGCACTTAGAAGTAACTAACTGCAAATTTGCAGTTTTCCTTATTTTACTTTGCACAGGTTATGCGTGTGTTATTATATCACTTGTGGTGTCCATGTGGGATGAAGTAGGAAACTGGCAAAGGAAGGACTGCTTGTTTTCAGGCTGCCTTCCTTGTTAAAATGGAAACTACTTTGCTTTCTGTTGGGAATTTCAGTTAAAAATTTCTGGGATTTACATGAAAAAAAAGTAGAACTCAGGCAAGGTGGAGGCAGAGGAGAGGTGATAAGCCTTATCCGTTGTCAAGAAGCACAGGCTTGTTCACGCATACATTGAATGGAAATGTAACAGTTGTTCTCCCCCTGTTGTGTGTGGAAAGGAGGAAGGAGAGGTGTGACTTTTCTGGAACAGATGTGCAGGGATGGAAGGAGTTTCCAATCTTCTTTACAAACCTCACTTCTCTTTATATACTGCAGCTGTGGAAGGGTGTTTCTGAATCTCCATTTTGATTATAAAGGTGAGGGATAGAGAACAGCTTTTCAAAGGGAACACTGTGAAATTGTGGCAGTGCAGCTTTTTCTCCCAGAGTTGTACAGTGTATGGCAAAGGACCTGAGCTAGTACAGTCTGATACCTAAAAACTGTGATTTTGGGCATGACACAAAGCCTGAGTGAGTATTACCAGAGAGGCAACATGTCTTAGTTAATGTGTTGCCCTGATTTTGTACATGTTTGGAGCTCAGGCAGAACAAGCGCTTCTCCTTGGATGGTGAGCACTGTCTACATGCTGTTGGTATGGACTCGGGGGTATGTCTGTGGGACAGGGCCACAGGGAGGGAAAAGCTGCACGCAACAGTCTCTGGGACGCTGTTAACTTGGAAACTGAAAAACGCCTTCACCATTCGGCTCTGTTTCATTTGCTGACTGTTTCAGAAGAAAGATCTAATAGGATTATCTCAGTCCCAAAATGTATTCAGGATGCCAGAAACCACAGTGGGTATTTCTATCTGGCAGAATCTCCAGCTTTCCTTTCTCCACAGCCATGAGACTGTTTGCAGTGCAGTTCAGATTAGTACTCAAAACTGTGGCACTCTAAAGCCTGAAAATCCGTCATGAGGAAAAGGTGTCTGACTGCATATACTACTAACTTCTATGCTTTATTCCTGGGTCAGAGCTACATTTGGAGTCTGCTAAATCAGTTTATTACCTTAATAAGTTCCTGCACAAAAGAAAAAAAAAAAAAGAGGTGCATGCTCTTTATTGTGGAGCATGTGGGATGATGCTGGCATTCCTGTGCTGTCTCATGTGGAAATTTCTCCATTTTGCTCATCAGCATCAAAACTTCTCTCCACTCCCCTGAATCTCTCCTCTGCCATGCTCCTTCCACAGATGTGTCTGATTTGATACTTGACACTAGTAGAAAGAGCTTCAATACACTTGAAATACTCCAGTTTTTGGTTTCTAGTTACCAAACCTTCAGGCACCAGGAAATTTGCACATCTTGCAGAGCTCTGAGATGGGCTCTGACATGTACTTTTGTTAGTGCTGGAGGCACTTTCCCTTCATGATACAAGAGGCTAAAGAAAAATTCCAGAGTGGGAATCCTAGCAGTTACCATGACTTCCTGGGAATTTATGCATCTGCTTTAAAATTATTCCTTTTTAGTAATCCCACCCAAATACATGGGGGACAGGCTACTGAAGTCTGTGGCAGTTAATAAAGCAGAGGTTTCTCTACCCACAGAATATGATGGATTGGAGGGTTCTGTCATCAGTATAGTATCCTCATGCTTTTGCTTCTAGTGAGCAATAGAATGATAAAAGAGGTTTTAACTGATGTCCTGTATGCTCTACTGACCTTGTGTGGTCACTTTGTCCACAGTATCCGTGGTCTTTTGATTCATGTAACCAAGTGAATTAATATAACTGCCATACCAAGTTAACAAAAAGAAATTCCTCTGCTGCAGTGACACCGGCAGCCGCCAGTAGCAGATAGGTGTGAAACGATGCAAGATTACAGCAAGCACATGGTGGGAATTCTGCACTACATGCTCCAGGCTCTACCAGCTTGTGGCAGCTTGGGACTTCCTATTAGCATCAACTAACATGTGAGAGCCCTTGATAGCTTTTTCTTCCATGTTTTTTTTTTTTTCCAGTCTGTTACTTTGGCTGTAGCTTTCTTCTTGGAATTTGAGAGAGCATAGGGAAGATCTTGTTTTCGTTTGAGGGCCTTGGGAGGGTTGATGCATAATGTGACATTGCACTTACCCTTATTTTTGGAGAGCAAAGGAATTGAGTTGGTGTGTGTAGTTAGTGCAGGAGATCTAGAGCACCAGTTTGTTGGTATGTCTGGTGGGTACATAGTTGAATTGCTCACTAATGGGAATGGAGAGAAGACAACTAAATCTCCAGTTTGTCCCATTCTCTTAATGTTCAGCATAAGTTCTGTAGAGGGTTTTTTTTCAGCTGCAGGGGAAGAAACGTTGCCAGGAAGTAATTGTTCTTTCTGTCTCTCTAATTCTGTGCAGCAGCTGCCTTGTCTTTAGATGCTATTAATGTTCAGAGCTCTTTGAACAAAGGAGCATTAGGCTGATGTAACTTCTTCCTCTGTCAGACATTCTCTCTGAAGCCATCTTTTGTCTCGATGGCCCTATTGTAACCATTCATATACTGATGAATGAACAGGAAGCTGATGATGATAGTGAGCAGATGAGTTTGATCTTGAACAGGTTTTACTCAGACTCCAGCTTGAGGGAGTTTATAGGAACTGAGCTGTACCACTGTCAATTGCAATGTCCGATTTGTTTGCTCATTCAAATTTCCTTTTGTTTAAGGAAACTGGAAAAGATTATTAATCTAGACAAAAATGTGCTAACTTTTTTTTTTTTAATTGAACAATAGTATTGCAGATACAAATCCAGGAATTCTGTTTGGCACCTCATCATGCAAAGGAACATTGCTTGAATGGTTGCATCTTCATTTTTAGGATTGTGAGTTCTGTAATATTTAATTAAAGGTTGTGGTCTCTCGTTTGTTGTCATGTTGGACAAACCAGATTCAAATGCATCCCGAAGATGATGGGGAAGATAAATTATGGTGCTTCAGGTGACAGTGATTGGTGGGGAGAAAGAGAAGGAGAACTTCTTCCCAGCTCTTTCTCCACACACATCTTCTAAAGCATGTTACTTTAGGCTGGTGACAAAATGCATCCTTAAAGCATAACATGAAGAACATTAGATGTGGAGGTCTTAGCCTTTTTCTCCTGAACTGGGGAAGGATAACAAGAGGAGCTTATCAGCTGAAGTACCTGCAGACATGTTTCCATGATGCACAGTATTAATTTCCAGCTTAGCAGACTAGTTCATGAAGTTAGTTACTGAAAGATGATCTGATCTTTCATAAAAAACTCTTGTTAATCTGGGTGAATGTATTAAACAGGGAGTTGAATGCTAGTACTGGTCTGATGTCCCTCCAAGAAGAATGGTGGGGTAAGAGACTGACTCCTTAGTGTCAAGAAAACTATTCACTTGAGGCTCCTGAGCCTGAAATTACTGGGTGTCATCCAAAAAGGGATTAGGCAAAATCACAGTACGTAGAGGCATCATTTACTATGAAATACAATGTTCTGGGTGAAGTCTCAGCTCTGCAAGTCTTTCAATCACTAGCCTTAATTAAGAGGCTATATCAAAACAAGAATCATTCTGTATCTGTTCTGCTTTCCCTGTTCTCCAAACTTCTGCAGTTGGCCACTGCTGGAGATAGGACACTGCTGGTTGGGTTTTCAGTCACACCCTGTATGGCCTTTTTTATGACTTGCCCAATATTGCATAGGAACTCTGTGGCAGAGGAAGCAATCAGTCCCTTGAGAAGCATTCAGCTGCTTTAACCACAATACTGTATTTTCTTTTCTCATAGTATCTTACCTCATTCACTGGTCCAGTTTTTCTAACATGAGGGAAATGTCCTACAGACAGCACTCATTCACCCCAACTGCTGTATTCCTGGGGTACAGTTTACACCATTAATTTCCCAATCCATGAGGCATACCTTAGTGGTGAGATGTGCCAACAGTAGATGCTCAGGACTAAACCCAGGCTGATGAGCTCTGCTGCACTTTTTAGGCTGGGCTGTATGCCAGTGCTACCAGAGTTGAGTTAAAAACAAAAAATGAGAAAAAAGGATGGGGTGGAAAAGCAGAAGTGAAGGGGTAGTGTGGAAGAGAGATGAGGCAATAGCTCAGTGGCCATAGGAAGGAGAAATCCAGAAAGAGATGGGGAAAGAAGGAGGGGAAATTCGTATCCTGAAATACAGCACAAGTATCTAAAAATCAGGCTGAATGGGGTAACCTTAAATCTCGTGCTTGAGTTATGGAATACTTGCTACTTCAGCCTTAGATTCCTGTACAGTTAGATAAAAACGAATGTGTAGACCAGCAATGTCAGAAAATTATTTGTACAAAAAGCTTAGGTAAATTTTAAACTTTAGAAACTTCTGGTACCTTGTTTTTTCCTCCCATATATAGGGTGCTGTAGTGTGGTAAGCATGAGCTTTAATACAGTGTCGGAGAAGAAGCAGAGGAAAGCTGTTTTGGCTTACAATTCTGTAAAACAGTTCAATTCTGCAGTTCTGTATTCAAAGTGAAGTTCAGTTTTGCTCCTAGGTCAGGGAATTAACCATAACAGAAGAGGAGTGCATCAAGTCTCCAGAATTTCAGAAACTTTCATTAGTATTAGTTTGACTTTAAAGAGTATAAAATGAATCCTGCAGGCACCAAGTGCTAAGCTTCTAAAATGCCCTTGAAACATTGGGAAGAATGAAGGACTGTGATTTCTTGAGTGCAGAATTAGTCTCCTGGCTCAAGATGCCAAAGCACAGACCATGAGCAGCGAGTGAAGCTGTGTGTACACCAGCCTAGGATGCTGATGTGGTGTTTTGAAAAGGGTTCTGGGTCGAGTTGTGGAGGCAGGTTTGTGTCTAAGTTGGCTATTTGCTGCGCAAAATAAAACTGAGGCTGAAAGAGGGAAAAAGAATTTCATGGTGTGTGAAATGGGAATATTTGCAGTGACTATTTCAGCAATGTGCTACATTAGAATTAAGAATAGCTTTTTATTTTGAAGTCATTCTCCCTACTACAGAACATTCTTCAGTGGTGACTCAGTGTACAGCAAATCTCACTTAAAATGGTTGCCAGTTGCCACTTGGAACAATAGGACTGAAGCCACAGGCTGCCATCAGGTGGCTGTTCTTCAGAAGGGCATTTTTTTCCCCAGTGAATTTGAGTTATTTCTTCCCATCTGATAACATAGAAGGTCTCAATATTCACTGAATTCTTGTAACAGAAGACTTCTGAAAGCAGTGCAGTTACTCATTACTTTATCTGAAATGGAGAACCCAATGCACCAGATATTTTCTTTTGTGGAAAAAAACCCCTCATTAAAACTTAATCCGTTTTCAGGAACATCTCTTTGTAGCTGATTTTATATGCCATAATGCTGGCCAGGACTTTTTTTTAAGTACTCAATTCCTCCATGGGCAGGGGCATCTTTTCCCTATACTATGAATGAGGAAGTTTAGCAGAGGGAGAAAGGAATGATTTCCATACAGTCATAAAGGGAAATGACTTTTCTGGAACAGGAATCCAGCCGCCTCCATCCTCTGCCAGGGTGAGATCCGTGGAGCTGGCTGGTCTATTCTCCTCACCATGGTGTAATGCAGCAGTATAGCACAAGGAGTCTGCCTGTCTGTTCGTGGGTGCACCCAGGCTCAGGAGCCACCATGTGAAGAGACTGAGACTGGCTGTAACACAGAATGGCCGGTGTCTCCCTGTGAGCTGCGTTGCTCCCGCCAGCGACTTGGAAGTGGAGTGAGTGCCCTTGAACGAGTCTTGGACCTGTGGGGTAGGGAGGGGTGTGAGAGGGTTGCACAAGGGGAATGTGTCTAGTTCCTGCTGAGAGACAAGCTGAAGTACGACGAGAATGGCACCTCGCTATCCAGTAAAGGAGATCACATTCCTCTGCATACTGCCTATTCTAGAGCCTCGTCTCGTGTAGTTGCAGCAGAGGCTTTAACTTCACCTATATTTCCATTGTAAATAAGTTGGTGAGGTTGCGTTGGTATCTGTTATGACATTGGACCTGACAAAGTGTATGTAAAATTAGGCATGATGTTTGGGCTTTGCCCAGTGGATGTAAATGCAAAGCAGGGGTAGAGCATGAAGGAGGCTGTGGAGGTAATTTCATTAGAAGTTGATGTTGAAGAAAGAGGAGACAGTCTGGAAAGAAACAGGATGCTGTACCTGTTTGGAGACCTGTGCTTTCAGAATCAGTTGGCTTCTTCCCCTCTAAAATTTCCTGAATACCTTAAAATGTTTTCATGTGAGCAGAAGTCATAAATTGGAAGCAGATCCATTGACATATAGAAGGCTGTCAAACTGAAAAAGAGGTCCAGGGGTAGGTCTTGGAGAGTAAAGTTAAGGAAAACTTGGAGCACAGAGTGGGGGAACTGGGATATAAGAAGATACCTGGCAGCTGGAGTTTGAAACAGGACTTCTGTAAACTTTACCTGTTTGTGTATTGCTTCAGGATGGCTTATAAAATGCAAACACAAATCTGACTAAAAGGTTAACTTTGAAAAATTAGATTAAAATTAGAAAAATTAAATGGAACTCGATCTTCGTATTGTAAAAAAAAAAAAAAATAAAAAAAAAAAATCTCAGGTATTTTGTTGGGTGAGTGCTGGTTGCTGTGATGTGAGCTCAGGTTAGTGTAGAGCAGGATAGCGCTTCGTAATCTTTGCAAGAATATGCTCGTTATCCTCAAATCACCTATTTATAAATCTAGAAAACTTAAAGGTTAAGCTTCAGAGAAATGCATGCCAAGGTTAGTAAAGGGAGGTGTCCAAACCAGTGTAACTCTGTAGCAGCATAATGAAGGAAAATGTGTAGTTAGGAGCTGTAATACCCATAGCTGATGTCAGTTATTTTTCTTCCTTTTATAAGAGATGTATAAAGGGATTTGAGGCAGTCTGGGTCTGAACAAGGGGATACGGAATGATTCATGGCAGAGGAGCGAGGAAAGACTGGACAGAGCATGCAGTGCAGGTAGTTTCATATTAAGACAGAGGAGTAAATAAGATTTCTTAAAAATAATGGAATGTGGGGGGAGCAACTGAGAGAGAGAAGGTTGGGTGCTGGAAAGTCTGGGTGGTGAGAGGAGCCGTGGCAAGAATCTGACTTCTGTTTTGATTGTGGGGACAAATCTCCTAGGCTCCAAGTGTGAAAATGCGTTTGTATTTTCTGTGGGAATTCACGAAACTACAGCTGGTTGTGTATTCTCTGCTGTGCCTGTTCCATGTCTGTCCTGATGTAGTCGCTGAGCCAAAGCTTTACTTTGGAACTGAGCAGAAAGTTGATCCCTGGTGCTGCCTTCTGCCTACTGCTGCAGTGGTTCCATAGGATTTATCTTGATGAGTTAAGCAGTAGTAAAGTATCTAAAGTGCAAAAATGGGTGGAGAGAAGGATTAAAATACCACACCCCTTCTCTTGTGCTGTCGCTGCTGCTGCAGAGTGCAGAGCGTGCCGTGCTGCCGGCTGGAGCGGCTCCAGCTCTCTTCTCCATCCCTGAATTTCCCTGCAGCCCCAGGGGAAGCTGCACCTCTGTGGCTCTCTCACAGCTGCTGGACTTTGATGGAGACATGCCTGCACTCTTTCCACTGGCCTCCCTTGGCAACCAGCCCTTTGAAGATGACCTCTTGCTGTTTGCCTGTTGTCTCCCTTGTGTTGGATTATAGATGAGAGGCTGGCATGAGGGGAGGGGGATGGGATGAGTGTTGTGGGTTTTAAGCCTCATTTCTTTCTGCATTCTTGACTTTTTTTTTTTTTTTTCCCTTCTCTCTGTGGCTTTTACCGCTCTCTGTGAATAGAATGTCTTGCACCTGGAAAATGGTTTCTAGCAGAAATGCACTGTTTCTGCTTGGCATTTGTATGTAGAACAAAGGAAGTTTGATTAGTTTCATGGTGAGGCATTGTGTTCTTCCCGTAATAATCTGTTTGCATTAATTCCCTTCCCCCATCCCTTTTCTTAAGGGCAATATTGTTCTTAGTTGTAGGGCAGCATTTCTCTGTGCCCGTGTTCTGTGTTACTCTTCCCTCCCTCTAGCCTCAGTGAATGAACCCTCTCGGAGACAGCACAAAAATATACCACCTTGATAATGAAGGCTGTGGTGTGAAATTGAAAGGGATGGATTGGAGCCCTGTGGCTGGGTTGCATTTTGCACAGACACTACTTTTGGAAATCTAAACAACCGGGCTCTGCCAGATACTGACAAAGTCCTTCAGCAGAGTCTTCTAGTGAAACAGCAGCTGTAGGGTAAGAAGTAAGGGATCAAAGTGTAGGAAGAGATGCCCAATTTTAACTACAGTGAAAGGTGAGCAAGTGAGGTGATGTAGTACAGAGCATTGTGATGAACAGTGTTTACATGCTTTTACAAACTTTACCGTCTCATTTCTCACTTCTGTTTTTCTCAGTGATGAAATTACTTTAACCTACCTGAGTCAGCACTCAAATCTGTCTGAGGTTTCTTTAGGCTTTATTAAGGTCTGGGTGTGGAGAGCAGAACAGCCATTGACATTGCTGCTGAATTTTGATGACTAAAGTGGGGAGTCACACATGTTACAGGGTATTTTACAGAAAACATGAAGAAAATAACTTGGATGTGCTTGTGTATGCAGCTGGAATGCCTCAGTGCAGCATAGGCTCATAGAACAGTTAAGAGTTGGAAAGGACCTTAAGATCACCTCATTTCAACTCCCTGTCATGGCAGGAACACCTCACACTAGACCATTTTGCCCAAGGCTCTGTTCAACCTGGCCTTGAACACTGACAGGGATGGGGCAGCCACAGGCACAGCCCTGTGCCAGCGCCTCAGCACCCTCACAGGGAAGAGCTTCTTTGTATTTAACCTGAACTGCCCCTGTTTCAATTTGAACTTGTCCCCCTTGTCCTGTCACTGCAGTCCCTGATGAAGAGTCCCTCTCCAGCATCCTTGTAGTCTCCTTCAGACACTGGAAGCTGCTCTGAGGTCCCACGCAGCCTTCTCTTCTCCAGGCTCAACAGCCCCAGTGTTCTCAGCTTGTCTTCACACAGGAGGTGCTCCAGCCGCTGATCGTCCTCGTGGCCTCCTCTGGACTTGCTCCAACAGCATACCTCTCAAAGTTAGACAAATAGTATGGTGCAGGTATCTGTGATCTCTGTATGTAACTAGTTCATCCTTATTTGGAATATTGCTTTTTATTTGAATCTCCTAGTATTATCATCTTTTGGAAAAACAACCAGCAAACCCAGCCCCTTGCTCCTTTCACCCCAGTTAACAACAGTAAACAAAGACATAAGCTAGTAGAAGTAATAGGTTATTTGCTTGGAAGTAAGAGACTTCATGGGACAAGGAATGAGTTTGTGTTCCCTCTGCTATTTCTCAAAAGGAAATCCAGCATTGATGTGTCCTTTCAGTACCAGACTTCTTCATGTAATTTATTTACTCTTGCAAAACCTGAGGAAAAGTAGGCCATGCAGATCATAACTCTTATTTTACGTGCTACTAATGTGGGTGATGTAGCCTAACCTATTTTGGCATTGCTATATACCTACGTTTTCCTCTGAAATAAAAGTATGACATTTATTAGACTTAATTTTGTAGCTTCCTTCAGCCCATGTGAGAGACCATGTCCCTTTTCCTCTTTCCATGGGAAAGCTGCATCTGGTGCATCAGGACTGATAATCACCTTTGTCTTTCTGGCAGGAAGACGCGCATGGACCATGGGTAACAGACCCATGGTCTTGGTCTGTGAATTGCGTAGTAAGGGAGATTGTGATGCTTGCAAAGCCTTCCAAGTGTTTTGACTGGAATATAGGTTGCTGTGCAGGATTTTGCTTCTCAGCAGGCAGTTAGAATGTGCAGATGAGTAAATAACGGAGTTTAACTGACATTTTTCTGAGTGAAGCAAGATGAAACGAACTAGCAGGCTTGCTGTAGAAAAGGCAGGAGAAGCATGTCTAGCTTCAGCTTCTCTCGTCACATGGACAGGCTGGAAAAGGAGAGAAGGAAAAGAAGGATTGGGGAGACTGAAATATGCATTGGGGTGCTTTGTGACGTAAGCAGTCCTCTACATTCTCTTGCAGAGGAAGATGATGGCGATGTTGTGTCTTTGTAGCAGTACCATGATCAAAATGGAATTTATGTAACAACCTTTGAGGTAGTGCATTTTCAGATATACATGGAGTATTTCTTGGAGCAGTCTCCTCACTGCTAAAAGCAGCTCTCCTTGTAGGACAACACTTAGATTGCTGCTGTAAATAAACTATTAACAACTAGTGAAACAGAACACCCTGTTGTTGCAGTTACCTTTCTAGTCTCCAGGTGAGCTGAAAACCTCCCCCAGATCAATCATAGCTTCTAAAGAAATTTTTGGCATCTTAAATCAAATCATCATGTCACAAGTCATTCCACAAGTTCTTTACATTTGTGGCAATTAACCTGTCTTATTTCATGTGTCTGGAGATGTAATTCTTGGTGGTGACTTCAGTGTTTACCTCTATCAGCACATATCACAAGAAACAGAAGTCATGGGAGAAAGGATTGCTGGTTAATGCAATACTTTACCACCAAACAGTGGAGATCGCAACTAGATAAGAAAGCACAAAATATTTTTCTTGTAGGTTTTACCCCCTCCTGCCCAAACTCCCTATTTCATCTTTCCATATTCCCTACAGCTTGTCCAGGTCCCTCTGGATGGCATCCCTTCATTCTAAAGTATCAAACACCCCACTCAGCTTGGTGTCATCCAGAAACTTGCTGAAAATGCACTCAATCTCACTGTCCGTGTCCTCGACAAAGATGTTAAATACCACTGCTCCCAGTACAGACCTCAGAGGGACACTACTTGTCACTGATCTCCACCCAGACATTGAGCTATTGACCTGAAACTCTTTGAGTGTGACCATCCAGCTAATTTCTTATCCACTGAGTGATCCATCCATCAAATCCATGTGTCTCCATTTTAGAGACAAGGATGTTGTGGAGGACAATGTCAAATGCTTTGCATGGGTCCAGGTAGAGTAGTCCCATGGAGTAGTTCTGCAAGTCGTGTTGTATGTGTGTAGTTTCGATGCATGGGATCTATTGAGGTTTCTCAGTTTCTTTAAAACCTAAAAGATGCCTCAGAAATAATTTGTGTTATTTTCAACTCATCTTTGTCATCGTCTTCCTGTCTACCCTTCTCAATTCATCCAGCACAATTCCCCACAACTGAATGCAAGCAAACCAGCTATTTTTGTTAGCAGCTTGCTGCAAAATACACAGAGTATCTTCTTTTGCCAGTGTCGTGGTTTAAGCCCAGGCCGTAAATCAGAACCACGAAGTCCACTTCCCCCCCCCACCTTTCTTCCCTCCGCTCCTGGAGGGATGGGGAGGAGAATCAAAAGAATGCAGCTCCCACGGGTTGAGATAAGAACAGTTTAATAACTAAGGTATAACACAAATCACTACTGCTACCACTAATAGTAATAATGATAAAGGAAATAACAAGGCAAGAGAATACAACCGCTCACCAACCGGTACCTCACCCCCACCCTGCCATGATCCAGCCCTTCCGGGGGCTCTCCATTCTACATCCTGGGCATGACGTGCTATGGTATGGAATACCTCTTTGGCTAGTTTGGGTCAGGTGTCCTGTCCCTGCTTCCTCCTGGCTTCTCCTCCTCCCTGGCAGAGCATGAGACTCACAAAGTCCTTGGTCAGGGTAAACATTCTGACCCACAACTGAAAACATTGGCTTTATCAGTATTATTCCCAGGTCGAAAGTCAAAACACAGCACTGCACCAGTAGAAAAAATGACTGCTACTGCTAAACCAGGACAGCCAGGAATCCTAGAGGACTCTGGAGAAGCAAGTCACCTCTTAAACTCCATGTAACATCAAGAACTTCCTGGAAAGCCAGGGTCTGGGTGAGATTGTGTCAGAAAAATGGACTATACTGAGTATGGAAATCAGTCACAAGTCAGTTTATACATATAAAGAACAGTCACTATTGATCTAGAGACTTACAGTACTGTGACATTTTGGGTCAGCATGAGGTCTGTCAATCTGCTTGCTAAACTTTCTTTCTAAAATACAATCTGGAAATGAGTAGCTCAGATTTTTCACAGAGCTGTGTGCTTTTGTGAAACACAGCACTACCTTTGCTGGTGCGTGCACGTGTGTTATCTTTTAATTCCCTCCTACACTCCTGGAATTTTCATCCCAACCAAATTCACTCCTTTCCTAAGTGTGCATCATATGTGCTTTTGGCAAGGGAGTTAAAATGGGAATTTCTTTTGGGGTTTCTTATAGGAACAATTTCAATCAACTGTAGGGTTTTTTTTGCTGTTGAATAATTCCAGTCATTCTTTCTGGGCCCCAAACACTCCCTGAGGTTGAACAAAATAGACTCCATTATGTTGTGCAATGTTTGTCAGGGTCTCTTCATACTTTCCACTCCACTTTCTGCTAGAAAACTTACTTGCAAAGTATATGTAACTCCATATGACACCTTTAACTTAAGTTGAGGAGATTATGCGGCACTGATCTGATACCTACAGTTTTAAGTCCCCACTTAAGTGCTATAGGACAAATGTAGTTGTTCATGAGACGTAAGGTAATCCTATTTTTCCCAGCCAGTTATGAGTATGTCCAGAGTTCTGGTCATTAGTGCATTTTAGGGACCTGTCTTGTTCTGTATAGGGCCAGGACTCTTGTTTTACTGTATAGCTACTGGCAGCTGCCTTTTGCCAAAGTAATCTCTGAAGGTATCATTTCACTCCTGCTTTTCCCTGCAGTTTCCCCTGTCCTTAGTGACATCATGCCTGCATCTTTTGCCAGCCTCTTTCCACCCTTTTTAGAGGAAAAAAACACAACTATAAATATGATTGTTCCCTTTTGCTCTGTCAGTATTGTGGTAGGAGAATTTGGTGTAATCAAAAGCGCTTAAATTCTTGAGAGTAGAAAGCCCTCAAGTTATCTTGGGTATGCACATCTTTTAACGGAGTTTGGGACCCTTTGAAGGAAGGAGAGGTGAGTTATCTGAATGGGCTGGGAGCTTCCCTTGCAAAGTGTTTGAATAATTAGTGTCCTGTTGCTTTGTTGCAGTAGGTTGCTCAGCTGCACAGTGTGGGCAATACACTTGATCTCTGCCAGTGCAGTAAATCTGATGAAGATGTGCTGAATTTACAGCTTTGTATGCGTCTGTCGCTGCATGTGCTGTGGGTATCTGTAATGCCTGCTTTGGGGTAGTCCTAGCAGGATGATGTCTGGGAGTATGCTGCTGCTGCCAGGTACATGTTTCAGGTTTTCTTCCTCTCGTGAAGGATTTGAAGCTGGGCCTTGGTACAGGTGAATTTCTCACAAGCACTTCACATACTCTCCAGGTTACAGGTTGGATATCCCTGAGTCAGGAGTAAAGGAATGATGCTGCTTCTTGAGTTGCATGATGATGAGTGTGCTGATCAACTAGATCAGTGCCAAGGTCTGCTTTCCTAGTTAACAAAATCTACTCTGGCTGCTCGTAAAGTTTGTCACTCCTTTACGCAGGACTTGATGGGCTGTGTGTAGTACCGGCCTGTCTGCATTGTAGAATTTTACTAGCCTTTTCTGCATGGTGGATGTGTTCAACTGCGTATCTCTGTTTTTGCATTTAATTGCAGCAGAGACTGGATTTATCATCATCTCTTTTGGCATACTTCCTGGAGTGAAGTGGACTGTGAGAGGATTTCAGGAATGCTTGATGCTCTTGCCATAGAGAAAGTTCAGTGAAAGCCACTTGTGGGTTCAATGTTAACCGCTAGGTCAAACCACACGTCACAACTGATAGCCAAGAAAAGCACACTGCTGAAATGCTCAGGTTCTGTAATGTTACATTTTGTGGTGATTTGGTTTTTGGCAGGATGCTCTTCTTCAAAACAAAAGTCTGAAAGCAAACAGAAACTGTGCTTTAATGTACTTGTGCTGGAGGCCAAATGTTCCTCTGCACAGCAAAGCTGCATGCTCTAGAGGAACCACAGGGAGGTGGGGAAATGCTTCCCTCTTTCACCTTTTTTTTAAAAGGTTGGTATATTCCAGCTGCAGCCAGCATAAAACCCTCATGTTTTATGAGGCTGCTGAGAAAATGGCAACTATTTATTTATTTATTAAAAAGCTTCCTTTTCTTGAAAGATTCTTGAAAGGTCACTCATCTGTCATGGCACATTCTACTGATGCCTTTTTCAAAAAGGACTGATAGAGCCTACTGCCTGAGCCACTCTTTCTGGTGAGGTCTTAGTAATACTGGGCTGGAATATTGCAGTCAAGAACCTTAAATCACCTTTTTTGGCAACAGGTTGCTTTGCAAATACAGAAAAGTAAACAAGAAATGGAAAAGTTAAGTTCATCATTTCAATGTATTTGTAAGTAGTAGGAACAAAAAAAGTTTTGTGGTGATGTAGCTGCATTGTGTTGAAGACCAAAATCACAGCAGTGGCAACAATCCAGGATGACTGATATCTATCCTGGAGAATGAGTGCAAAGTAATTTTTAATAGGTAAGAAGGCAAAATTTCAGAGGAAATGCAAAAAATGAGTGTTGCTAACACTGACTTAACTGGTTTGCAGCCTTCTGGGTCTCATATTGAATATTTAAATATATAAGCTCTACTGGAGTACTTCATACAGTTAGTCCAGTCACTGTTCTCACTAAAGGGTGTTAGCCAGGTGTCTTGCCTTTCCTCTAAAAAGGCTTGCTTTGTGTCCTGACGGAAACCTCTCTAGGTTACTACCTTTTTCTTCTCTACCCAGTGCAACTTTTTTGCCCTGTGCTCAGTTCTTTGCCCTAATTGAATTCATACTTCAGTATTTTGGAAAGAGATGCCTTGGTACCCCGGCCTTTGTTTCATGAACTGGGAACTATATGTAATGCTTCTCTACATATTAATCTTCTGCCACAGAAAGTATGAAAATCCTTCTGGCAGTGTTACCAACCGAAAGTTCCAGGTCAATGCAGTGGGTTACTTAGGGCTCTGTGACATGTATGTAAGTCTTTACCTGGCTTCATGGAGGTACATTTATTCATTGAATGCTGGATCACCAATAAGAATCAGTCACAGATTCTGTAGATGCACATTGTGTGTGGGTAGGTATGGCTGCCTTTTGTGCTGCACTAAGTGGAAGGATGAAAGTAAGCAGGAGGTGGAGGCATCTCAAGTCTTACAGAATCTGAGATGCTTTGTTTTCAAAAAAAGAAATAGGGTCAACCTCAGATACAGGGTCAGAGCCCCAGCTGGGTGAAAGGTGTCTGTGGCATGTTTCTTCTCTTGTTGCTTGTCAGGAGATAAATACCTGTTAGAGTTATAGGGGATTAAACACAGGGGACATTGTGGGCAGCTCAACGGGGAGGAAGCCTAAAATTTAACTAAGAAAAGAATGGGAAGAGTAAATAGGTAATGTTAGTGCAGAGGTTCTTGTTTAATTCATTTGTTACTGCTCTCATCGCTGTGACCAGAGCACACGTTCTAATCATTGCATGTGTCCCGCCATGTTTCCACACTGCCAGCTCACAGGAGGCCTCTCGGGAGGGAGCAGAGATTGCACTGCTGAAACTTGTGGCTGCTCAGCGAAGGCATGCGTGCAGCATGGACCATCTTTCAGCTGTTTCTGCCCAAAGGGTGGGGAGAAAGAATGATGTTTTGTGGCTTGTGGGATTTGAAGAACTGAGTTTTCAATAAAGAATTCACCCAGAAGAAAGCTGGGAAGGTAATGCTGAGTCTCTAAGGAATGTTATTGAAGTTCTTAAGACTGTTCAGGTTGTGTTATCCAGACCCGGCTTGTATTTACCAGAACTCATGTTTTGGCAGGAAAGGGAAAGAGTTAAGATCTTTTAGGGTTGTGTTGTTTTGTTTTCGGTAGAACTGAAATTAGGGAATCTGTTTATAGTGTTGACAAGCACTGTCTCTCTGCAAACTTCTGGAACATGTAAGACACAGAAATGCCAGCCTGGTTTTACCCAACCTAGCATGGCTACCAAAGCAACATAATGGGATCGCTCTGTGTGCAGACGATAACTGGCCTGCTTCCACACCCAAGCCAATAAATATTTGGTGTCATTATATACCATGTGGATTTAATGCCTTGAAGGTTGAAGTTCACTTGTGATTTTCACATGGTGTGAATGTACCCTTTTTGTTTTTGTTTTGTGTTTAAGCCCTTTGGGATCCTTAATTGTAGTGTAATTGAAAACAACAAAAAACCCTAAACAACCAAAACCAAACAACCCTGTGAATAGACCAAACCCCAGTGTCCAGTGAAGGTGGCTTTCGTGTTAGCCATTGGAATCTCAACATGAAGTGTGAATGAAATGCTGTTGGCTGGGATGGGAAGCCAGAGAGAAATTTATTCAGAGAAGTTGTTCCTGGGTGGAAATCTGCATGCTCAGTGATGCACAACAAACACAAATCTGACAGTGCTGGTCAGAAATGTTACTATAAGGCTTGGTGTGTTCAGGGAGAAGGAAGTTGAAGTAGGTAAAATGGCAATTGATGAGTTGAATAAAGGATATATGCACTCCCTGCAGAAATACACACAGTAAAGGATTTTTGGAAATGTTGTAAAATTGTTATGCAAACACCCAAATGTGTTTCTGAGGTGGGGGAAGTGAATGTCTTCATTTGGCCGGTGGGGCAGGAATGGAATTTTGAGGAAGGTGATCAGATTGCCATTGGTAATTTACCCATGAAGGATGCAATCAGGATGAAGTTGGCGAAGAAGATGGTTTGAGTAGAGGTTTAAATGATCTGCGTTAAAAGCCTGAAATCTAATCAGTGTGAACAGATGAGAGCACCCACAAAGATGAGAAGAGTGGTATCACAGAACTCCATGAAGAGCCCAGAGGAAGAGGTGCTGGAGAGTGGGCACAGAGGTCATGTTTCCAAGTTCTGGTCACGATAAGGTTAGTAAATTGGTAGATTTCACAATCTGTCATTGACTTAATAATGCCGTTTTATTAAAAGAGCTGGCACTGGGTACTTGAATATGAGCTGCCCTGATGTGTTAATGGTTGCACAGAGCTGATGACTGATGTGTCTGATTTACCCCTTAGATGAGTATTTGTGTTGGTCCTGTAGATCTTCAGATCTACTGGAACAAATAGCCTAGGAACAGTTTGCCTTTGCAGTGCACGTGGTTTTAATTGAACAGCGCAATGTTTTTGTCAATTGTCCCTTCCTGAAACAGGGAGATTTTGAGGGAGCACTAGTGGGATAACGTAATTCCTTTCCATAATTACTCTGGTGAGATTCCAAAGTGATGCAACAAAATCCTCAGGAGTTTGTAGCCTGCAGATGTACCTAATAAGTTCTCTACATTTGCCAGCACAAAGCCTGCAGCGCCCTATTAGTTTTGCATACTGCTTACACTGGGTTTTGATTTTGGGTTTGAGGTTTCTCATGTGCAAGATCATTTTGCCATTGTGTGGTGGTTTAATAAATTTCAGTCTTCTCTCTGCTTTAGTGTTCTGTGCACTGGTAGGAAATGTAAGATGGCATTCTGTCACTGGCTCTTCGGGCTACAAAAGGGAATCCACTTGCTGTGGTCACACTTGTCCTTGGACAGCAATGACGGAAGCCAGCATGGCCGTGTTGGAGGAGGAATCTTCTGAAACAGCCGTTTGGTTTTGTCTTCTAGCCAGAGAACTGCTTTCATCTAGTAACTAGCTCATAGTACAACCTTGCTATAGTTTCTGAGTAAAAGTGTGTATTCTAAGTGGGTTCAGACAAGAATTTGAATACAGCTGTGAACAGCATGACTCCTGTACTGAGGAAATGAATTCCTACTTATTTTTTTCCCTTTATTAACAAACTTGGCAGGGATGGGGTTTTTGGGGGGTTTGATTATTTTTTTTTTTTTTAAGGTTCTTGCACCAGGATAGAGTTCAGAAGCTTCCTCGGAAATGCAGCTCTTTAGACTAGGTTCAGGAAGCAGGGGCTGCACGTATTTGGAAAAGGAGTTTCAAAAAGCTGTATAGTCATCAGTAGATCTGAGCAGAAGTTGCCTCTTACCAGAATAATAACCGATGTTTCTCAGATCTCATACAGTTCTTCGTTCTTGTCTGCTCCCCAGCCCGGTTTCATATTCTACATTTCCATTTGAAGTCTCATGCAGCTTTTCAAAGAGTTCATTTAGTTTCACAAATTGGTTTTTGTTTAAAGTTTGTATTCCAGAATTGTCTCAAAATTTCAGATTTAGTGCTTGGTACCTACTGCATGATACATAATCCTCAGGTACTACTAGTTAATGTTGTCATGTGTATTTTTTGTCAAAGGGAGCTGAAAGCACATGATGCTCTCTGAATCCTTCTTAATGCATGTCATTTCTCAGTCTTACTTCTTGGCTAATCTGGTATAGTGAGATTAGAAGGTTTTCCTATTAACGTTTTCCTCTCAAGGACATATACCTCTGCTGAAAGGGAGAACGTACTGGATATGCTCTCTGTACCTACCTTCTCCTGATTGGAATATAGGAGCTCTGCGAGGCTATGCTACAGGAGTGATCATCCTTTATGATCTTGGAAGCTGCATATCACTGTTTTCATACAATAGGACACAGAGTCCTGCAGTTCTATTGTGGGGAACCATGGAGACAATGAATTTGGTTAGCAGTTTGTCAGAGAGAGACAAGTGCCTTTTTAGGAGTCACATTATTCCGTTTGGGTTGAAGCTAGAGTCAAAATGATCTGGTAATTTCAGCCTTGGCAGCTTCTGCTGATTTATGGTCTGCTGAAGGCAGGATGTGTCAGTCTCTCTTGCAGCAAAACTCTGCTGTTGGTGTATGATGTGAACCTGGAATAAGACCTACAGAAAATGGACTGAAGTTTTCAGGCACGATGTGCCCCTAGTTGCCATGTTGGCTGTCGCAAATCACCTCCGTTTCCATTCATGTTTTCCATTTGTCTCAGCAGAGTGTTGCAGAGGATCTGTTCCATGATCTTGCTGGGCATGGATTTTGGACTTACTGGCCTGTAGTTCCCCAGATCTTCCTTTTTTTTTCCCCTTTTTAAAAAAGGGGTTATGTTTTCCCCATGTTATGTTTCTCCATCTTCTGCTCTTACCAGTTCTTATGTTTGTTTCTTCTGGTCATGACTTATTACAGGAAAGAGATTTTTATTTTTTTTTCTGGACAGCTACTCTTACTGTGGGGGTCTAACCATATAGAGGTTTGTTTGCTGATAACTACTTTAGAGTGCTTTATCTTGTGCCTTGCACTCGCCTCTCCAAATGCACCAAGTTAATATTCGTATCAGGATTGAAAATGGTTTGGGGTTTTTTGTTTATTTGTTGGGGCTTTGTGTGGTTTCTGTTGTTTTACTGAAGTCTCAAATCATAAGGAATTGTTAGCTGTGGCACCCCAAAGGTCTAGCAAAGCTTTTTGTTTAAGTGATTTGTTGGTTCTTCATAGAAGTGTCAAGGTTATTTGAGTTTTGAGGGCTTTGCTGCTTCCAGACCTGTGATTTTTGTCTACTGAGCTGTGCACAGGTCCTTTTGCAGGCCAAGTTTTTGAAGAAGACAGGAGTGTTCAGAAATTCAGCTTTGGTTTTACTAAATGCCTGGGTGCTTGGTGCCACATAGAATATGCGCCTTGTGTATGAAGGTGAGATGCTTGAGCTAGGGTATGAACATGCTTGGATGTTGCAAATTCCTGACTGTCTTGAAAACCCTTTTCAGAGGCCTTTAATGTTCTACACTGTGAATATTTAACTGTCTTCGGAGTTGTGTGTAATGTGCAGCTTGTTTGCCTCTAAACAGGAAGGCTGTCTTCTCAGGTGCTTGGGGCATTCCTGTTGGAGACAGGGTGTTGGGCAGTATTGTGGTTGAGAAGGTGACAAAATCACCAGTTTCTTTTTAAGGGTAAGGAAACACAGGCTTTGTAAAAGGAAGAGGTGTTTTCAGCTCTCTGCTTGTCTTGATTTCCAGGGATGGTAACTGCAGAATCTGCTTGCTAACTGTGATCTAAAGGGCTATTCACACTTGGAAGCTGTTGGGGAATAACAGTATTCTGGAACAAAGTGGCTGTGGAAAGAATCTTCTCTTCCTCTTGGCCTTCTTCCAAGATATTTTCTGGAGTAAGGTGGGCAGAGAAGGTATTTTTGTTTATGGTTGGGAAAAAGACCGAGATTTTTATCTCGTGACAGTACGGAGATCCTGAGCTGTTCACATCGTGGTTTGTAACATTGCAATGCCTTATGTGGGCAGGCGGGGGGAAAAAAACCAAACCAACGGAAGAGTGGAAGTTTTCTTGTAATCACTAGGACTTTCTGAGGTGCTGGAGTTACAAAGTGAAATGTTCCTCCTTTGGTTTACTGTTTGTCTGCTCTGTAACACAGACTCACTTAAAACTGGTGTAGCTCTTTCTGAAGTTATTTTAACCCTCTCAGCAGTGTTTTCAGATTTTGTAACCTTGGATAAAAGCACCTGAGTCATGGTTTCCACTTTGCCCTTTCAGGTGTGTGGAAAGTGCTCCAGCACATTTCAAGGATTTTGAAGTAGAAACTTCTTAGATATGGGTTATGGTTTCAAAGCTCAATTGATACAGTGTGCATCAAGGGAATTATATCAAGGTGATGGTTCTCTGTTTCTTTAGATATTTAATATAGATTAAAGGTTTGTGTTTACTTATAAAGGATCCTATGGACTCCTTTTGGGGTTAATTATGTTGAAAAATATGCCCTGGCAATTTTGGAGAGAACACTCTCTGCCTGCCTCCCTTCCTTTTTTTTATGTCTATGCTCAATAGTTCAGCCATCAGATGCTGAGTTTCAGGAGTGGTTCCTCAGTGCTCATCCAAGCTTTTAAATGGAGGAAGATGAGCAGCTCATCTCTGTGAGACTGTTGACAGCTCAGTACTGTGTTGTAGTAACTAGTAACAAATAAAAGGAGAAATTGTGAATTCAGAGTTGGGCAGAGGATTCTACCCTGTCTAGTACTGTAGTGGCTTCCCCTCTTCCCCTGCCCCAGAAGAATAAAAATACAGGTGAATTGGTGATGAATCTTGAAAAATAGTAAGTGATTGGGAGCTTTAAATGGTTTTTCATAAGCAAGATGAGAGTGAGCTCATACAACACTCCAAAATTTTTTTTACTCATAGCATGCTTCAGAAATTTACTGAACTCTCCATATATCAGCCTTATGTTTCAGTTTTTCCAGTGTACCTTAATAAAAAAATTTGTATATTATAAACTAAGGTATTCAAAAGAAATCTATGATTTTTTGAATTCTACTGATGGTCTAAAGGTTTCTTTCTGATTCTATTTCAGATGCATCCACTTGGACTGTGTAATAGCAATGATGAGGAAGACCTATATGAATATGGCTGGGTAGGAGTGGTGAAACTGGAACAGCCAGAGTTGGAGCCTAAGCCATGCCTCACTGTCTTAGGAAAGGTAAGGGGGTAGCTTGGGGTAAATGCTGCATATGACTGTTTCTGGGAAGGCAAAGTTCCTTCCTGAGAAAAATTGTTAAGAAATAAAACAGAGAAAACTCCATTTACTCCACAAAATATCCCCACTTTGCCTGTTTTCACACTAGATGCTTTGGAGAAAGATAATGTCATAACTAAGCTGATAGAGGTAGTGATGGGGAGCTGAGTGCTAGCAGCCCCTTTCTGAGCTCTCCCGGAACCTAGCATAGAATTCTGCAAAAATGGCTGTTTAGCAGAGGCATTGTTTGATTCTATTCCAGAATTCCAAATGTTGCATTCTATTCCAGAAGCAGTGTTGGAATAGACACAGGGTGAGCTGCAGGTGTGATTCTAACTCACAGAAATGTTCTTATCAAAAGCAGTCAAATGAAAGCATCTTACTGGTTTGCATTAGGTACAATTTTATCAGAAGACATGCTTTTTTTTTTTGGGGGGGGGGGGGGGAAGAGGAGTCTTCAACCCTAGAAAAGAGGTTGCTTTGCTTTAATTGAAGGGTAAATATCTCTAATAACACATGAATCTTACTGTATTGATAAAAAAATTTCAGCTTGCTGGAATCTCCCTGTGGAATACAGCCTCTGGAATCTAAATTCTTTGAAAAATGTTTCCCTTTGTTTTATGGAGTGAAGTCAGTAAGATATCATCGCTGCTGCCATATATGTTAAAAAGGAAAGCAGAAAGCTGTTGTTTTTTGTTCTCAGGTTAGATTTTTTTGAGTTGGGTCTTAGGGAATGCCATTTAAGGAAGGAATCTGTTCAGTCCAATCTGTTGGGCTCTTGAAAGTAGGAAGTAGGTGTGCAAAATGGGTGAAGAAAGTGGAAACCATAAATATCCTGCACACACAATGTTATAAATATTTTCTGACATAGTGACATTGCTTGCCTGACCCACTGCTATATATCCAGATCCTGCCATGTCCTCTATACTCCCCATGTCCCTGAAGCCACAATGATCTCTAGAATTTGTGCACCTCAGTATCTGCAGATCATAGGTAGCTTCCTGAGGCTTGTTCTGCCGAGCAGCAGGCCCTGGCTTTTCTTCAGGAGCAGTGTAGCATCTGCTTTGATGCATAACGATGGTGACTCCTGCATTCTGCATAGGGTGTTTCCAGAGAGTTTGGGCAGAACGTTGCCTGTGTGTCAGTTTATGTGCAGTGATTTTAACAGGTGAAAAAACACTGGCCAAGGCTCTAGGCAATATTTGCTTCACAGTAACTGTAATGCAGCTCCTCCTCGTTCTGTATCTGCATGGCACCATTTCTTCTGAAATGTATTTTCCTGGTGCCTTCTCTTCCTGAAATGTTTGTTCCCTATTTCATGCTTGCTGCTACAGCAATGTCCTTTCCATCTTTTCTCTGCAACCCTTCTGCTCAGTCCTCAGTATGCTCAAGTTATGTCCTGGTTTAGCAGAACTTCTCAGAATTCTTGAAATACAGTTGGGTGCAGATAGCAGCAGGAGCATCAGCCATGAGCATCTTGCAGGTCTGTCAGTTAAGTCAGCCTGATTATCTTGCCAGTGGGGATAAATTGCATTGTGATTGTCTGGGTCTCTGAGAAGTTTAGCCTCCATGCATTTTGGTGCAAATGGCTACACGGGTATTCAGTTTGACCTGAAGACTGTTTTGCCTGGGTAGGTATCAAGCCTGCTGCATGCATGCCATGTGTCATCTTCTGGGTGTTTTTACAGTTTGCCAGCTGTTTGACTTAAAACAGGAAAGGGAGAAGGAGAGGAGGGCAAGGGAAGCGGGGAGAGGGAAGAGGCAAAAACTAATGAAAAAGGAAAGGAAAGGAGGGGGGAAAGGAAAAGAGAAAGGAAAGGGAAAATGAAATGGGGGAGGGGTGACCTTGAACAGGGGAGTGAAATGAGACTTCTTCCCTTTAGGAAAAAGGAGGGAGAAATCAAGTACAAGTTTACTGTGTTCCTCATCTAGTTTGAATTATCCTGCCCCCAAGCTGGCCTGTCCTGCACTGTTTGATCTTCCAGACTAATAGTGTGTTTGCTTTTCAGTAGAGTTGTGGTAGGCTCCTGCTTTACCAAAATCCTGTGAAGTTGGCCTGCCCAGCATCTCTTGTGGAGATGTCTTGCGGAGATGTCTTGTGGATGTAGGGCTGTGAAACATTTCAGAAATGTATTGGCCTCTTGCATATATGAAGTGTTGCATTTTAGCTTTGCTGGTGTTGCTGAAATCCAGGTGTTATGCAAGTGAGATAAATGGCAAAGCAACCCTTGTTATGCACGCATCTGCAGGAGTGACTTGGGTGGGTAACAGTAAGGTTTCACTTAATGTGAGTATCCTTGCCTCCTTAAAAGATGTAATAGGGTGCATAAAATTGAGTATATAGGGTATTTGAATTTCTAGATCACAGGAATTCTGCTTTGTCTAGTGAAGTCTGACTGTGTGATCAATTATATTTCCTGCTGGAAGCAGAAATATCCCCCCTTTTCAGTTCCCACTTATTTCCTAATGCTGGAATGTATTTTAGATCTTAATTCCATTAGAAGCCATTCTGTGAAATGAAAGCCCAATCTTTTGTGTTGGAAAGCAATGTGGTTGGATCAATTTGACCTATTGATTTGGCAGTAGGAATAAAGCTGGTGCCCAGAAGGTGGGAGAAGTTAAGGACTTGCTTTCTTGTAAAACTGTTGTGGGCAGAATTGAAACTCTGCCTTAACAATTTAAAGTATAATAAAGACTCTGCAGAGCAGTTGCCTATGTATGCACTTCCCTTCCCAGGATATGGCACATGTGGGCAGTTCTCTTTCATTTTGACACTTTTCACTGATTTGGATGACAGTTTGGATGCTGTCATCTTTGCTATGATTGAAGAGGATATATATGGAGAGTTATCCTGGTTAAGCTGACAGTTACCTTGTCCATCTTTCTGATGCACATAAGGAACGGATAACCATGTCAGCTTAGGCCTATCACAAGGGAATACATTTAAAAGCTCAAACTAACTCAAACCATAAAAGAATTTGCAAGTCCTATTTTAAGGGAGCCAATTTAAATTTGTTTCACTAAAACTGGTGAACATTTGTGTTGAGTAATATTGTAGTAGAAGCAGAAAGGTTATTGCTTGTGTGGGGAATGCATGTATATTTGAAGGAATAAATTATGAGGTTTAGTTTAAAATGAAAAGAAAGAAAATGGATGATATTGTGGAAAGCTTGGAATATTGTGAAGTAGAATGTAAAGGCCACTTCAAGCTATACAGCTAAATTCCATGTCATACAAATCTGGTACAAAGATGTATGGGTTTATTCTTATTGTTGGGTTTGGCTGTTGTGGTCTTTTTTTGATTTGGGGTGTTTTGGTTTGGTTTTTTTGTTGGTGGGTTTTTGAGGATTTTGGGGGGAGGGAGTTTGTGTGTATGTGTTTTGGGTTTGGGTTTTTTTGGTTTTTTTTTTGTTTTAGTGAAACCCTGGTCTGTAGTAAAAACCTCCCTCCCTCCACTTGGCTGACCCTGGGCTAAACGGAGTTGGTAGCTGCACAGAATTTAATGTGTCCATTTCCATACTGATTTTTTTAAGCGCTCATCCTTCTTAGTCATTGTTACATGGTGCAATGGAAATGAAAGAGTTTTAAAAAAAAAAAAAGTATCTGCTGTTGGAGTGCCTGTGAAAACTGGCCCCTGATTGAGAAGTGGGTGTGTGTGTGGCAGCAGTGATTTAACATTGCCTTTGATCACAGTGCAACCCTGTTTGAGGCAATGCTGCATGCAGGCAAAGCAAAGGCTTGGGCTTTACTGATCTCATGAGCTCCTGAATAGGGCTAGGAGGGGAATGACAGAGGAAGAAGAAAGCTTTGGAAATGAAAAGGAAACCCTGTGAACCCGACCAGCATTATTAGCTGGATTTGCCTACCAGGGAGCCGCTCAGTTTCTGCTGGGCTAATTCTGCTCCAGCTTGTCTGCCCCCACCCCCGACTCCACCTCCCCCTCTCCCTTTCCTTCTTTCAGACTTTTTTTGTTCCTCAGGCATGGCGGTAGTAACTTGGTTCTCAGGCTGGGAACCCACTGAGCTGTTGCCATGGTCGCTGAGAAGTTCTTAGTGCCATGTGCTTCAAAGGGAACCTTTCCCCTCCTGGAATTCCCTCCTCCTCTGTACAGCACAATGAGGCTTCTTCTCCTTTTCCTGCCTGTGCATGTGCTCCAGCAGCAGCTTTGCTCTGGAGGAAGGGAAAAGCAGGGTTGCCTACAAACCTGCTGCATGCCTGCATCCACGCTGTCGTGATGACAGTAGCTGCATGTGTCCTGCTTGTTTCAGTATGCAGCCCCATGTTATTCCCCCGCCCCAGTCATTTTGGAGTCAAATGGCATCTGTCAAGACTGAAATACAACCCAGAAATGCCATTGGGTTTCGTTTTGGTTTTTTTTTTTTTTTTTTTTTTTAATTGCAGTACAGGATAGATAATGAGAAAATCGTGAAGATTAGCTGAAAAGTAGCACTTCTTCCCTTTCTGCAGGCTTGAAAGTCCACAGGGAAGGATTTTGTTCTTCTTTCTTTTCAAGGGACTGCTGGAGGGACTCTTCTTCTGTATTAATTGGATGTGTATTTAAGGATAAGCATCTGAGTAGAACCTAACAAAGAGAGGATGTCCCTACTACTACAGCTTCCTGTTTTCTTCAGATCAAAGGAATCTTGGGGAAATTCCTAACACTTCTTCCAGTATCTATTCACTTCTTTTCTCTCTTTCAAAAGTTTATTAAAAAAAAATAAAATTAACAAATACTAACTAGAAGAAACTCTTATTTTGCCACGTCATCATTATGATTATACTAAGGTGGGGGCCAGAATCATCATAGAATAGTTAGGGTTGGAAAGGACGTTAAGATCATCTAGTTCCAACCCCCCTGCCATGGGCAAGGACACCTCACACTAAACCATGCCACCCAAGGCCTCATCCAACCTGGATAATTTGAGTCTGTGTTAAACAGTCTAACTGTGGTTCATAATCTTTTGTCTAACAACATAGTTAAAATATAAAGATTCTTATAAGGTAGTCAAAAGAGAAATCATAGAGCTGTGTTGGTAGTTTAGTTGCTGAATAAAGGGTGAGCTGTTCAAAGACTCGAGGAACAAGAGGGCCTGTGGGGAGTCAGTTTTAATCCGTTTCAGATTACTGAAAGGCTTAAAAAAAGAAAGGCAAATTAAGCAAAATCAGCTTACACCCTTATATTTATAGCCTAAATTGTGCATGCCATTATATGTACAATTTAGAACTGCACTGACTATATAAATATCACATTAATAGTTTTGTATACAGTTTAGGTAATTTCCTGTAGAAATTGATTACGTTCAGTTGTAGTAATGTATATGAAATTTCAGCAAATGCTCTTCCATGTGAAACTTACTCAGCAATTAGGACTGAGCAATGCAGCAGGTAAAGATCTCAAACAAGAGACATGTCTAAAACTATTGATGGATATTTCCAAAACTTTGCTTGTTCAGATACTTTCAACTGGTGGTGACAGCTGCAGTAGCCCACCCTGTGATGAGTCCTGTGCCACATGTGGTAGAAGGTGCTGTCACTTCAGGAAAACTTCTTATATCCATTGAAATAGCTGACATTCCACGTGTATCTGTTCCACAGTCTGGGGACCTTTGCTGCCTGTTGACTGCCAGCCCACGTTTCTTCCTTGTAAACAGCAGCTGAAAAGCATTTTGAACTCATTTTGAGGCAGTAATCTCAAAATTTATGGCAAAATCTAATTGGTCTGGCTGACAAGTAATAGTATGGGTGACTGAAGCGGGTGGGTGGGTTGATTTGTTTCACTGTGTGGCTACATGCAGGTTTGTGTTGGCAGTGTGGTGTCCATCAGAGGTAGGAACAAGAGGAGGAGGGTAAAGGGACTGCTCTTCTGATGGCAGAGCTGGCCCAAATATGTGTCAAATTGCAGATGAAGAAATGTTCAGCAGCAGAAAATTAATATTGGTTGTTTTGAACTCCCAGGCATTCTGTTTTAAGAAGGAAGTTCTTAAAGTTGTGATGAAGCAGAAGATAATTTTCTTGAATGAGACTAGACACCTTTGGCTGTGGACTTAGTTGATAGACCTACATTGTACATGCCAAAACTCTGTTCAAAACACAGGCTATGTTGTTTGTCAATCCCATTATTTTGTAATGAAAGAAAGAGTATATGTTTGGGGGGGAAGGGGAATAGCATCCTGGCTGGTGTTAAAGACTCTGACTTTCTGAATCACATTAAGAGTCTCTATTAACTTTGCATTTAAATTTTTTATTTCCATGGTCTGTTGTCTTAGCACTGCCTAGAATTAGCTAATTGTGAAAAGTAATAGCATACATAATTGTAATCCCTGCTATGCATGTGGCTTTCTTACTGTATTTGTTCTAAATAATATATTGAGAAACAGAGAGAGGGAATTATCATTTCCTGAAGCACCAAAAACTGTGTTATAATATTATAGTAATTGTTTCTTGTTGGTCCCCACTTCATTGTAATTTATAATGTCTAGGACACCTGAAAAGTTAGCTTCCATTTTAAACAAGGGTAAAACATGCTTAGAAATGGTATTTGAAGTGATACTGTTACTTGTGCAAATATTCCTGGTGTCGTTTATCTTTTGACGTTCTCGTTTCTTACTTCCCCAGTGCTAGCAGTGTGATCAGATCTCTACAGCATATAGACATAATGATTTCTGGAATTCTAACAAAATTTCATAGATAATGCCAGAAGGTGGGATAATATATGGATTTTCAGGAAGAAGCTGAATTTTCATAATGTCAGACAGAAATAGTCCTCATAATCTTCCTGATAGGGACAAGCATGTATTTTTGAACAACAATAACAAAATGACATAAAGCAAAGTACTTTTGCCAAAAGTTTGCTGTATTTCTGCTTCCCATCTCGTTGCCTCTTCTTCCATCCCCTACAGACCATACTCTAACACAGGTAAGAGAACTGACAAGCAAGCCACTTAAATTCTGGAGACAGAGGAAAGGTTTGTATTGTGTATAGGTCATATGGTCAAAGATGTAAAAGGAAAGAAAAGAGCTGGGTCAAAGCCAAAGAAGGGAATGCTTGAAGGAGTGGATGAACAAGGGCTGAATCAGGTTATGTAGTTCAGAAGGAGTACGTCTGTCAAGTTTTAATTCATGGGTGGCTGTGGGCCCTTTCCACTGGCAGCTAGTGCTAACAATCTGTTATTGTATTATTTTACTAACTTCCTTTTTGTGTTCACTGCTCCATTCTGAAAAGCAACAGCTATTCATGAAGAAAGGCTGTCTCTTATGTTTCTCCCTATGGGCACTCCTTAGATTTGCTATTGTTGGATTGATTACTTTAAATAAATGTCCACTTTTAGAGTTGAGTCCTTAGCAGTCCCCACCACCATCTTCACTCCTTTCCAACCAACTGTGGAACACAGCTGCTTCTCCCTTAAGCTGAAGAAACAGCTGCTGTTGCACAGCATGTGTTCCTGGAGTCTCTGCTCAGTCAGAACTCCCAGTGAGACTAATGGAAGTGCAGGCTGAGAAAAGACAATTTTTTAAGATATGCCCCACATACAAATAATAAATAATTTACATATTATTATTAGTAGTAGTAGTAGTAATATCATGTCTCTTAAGTGTATGGACCCTCATGATTCTGTATGCCTTGTGAGCCTCTTAAGCATTGCAAGAGATTTTTTATTTTACCTGCAGCATCTACCTGCTTCTCTAACAGGGGAAGGCATACTGGCAGGCATGTTGGAAGAACTACAGCAATGGAGTTTGAAGGAGAAAAATGAATAGGCAGGTAAGTGCAGCTATGTAGGAGTACAGAAATGAGCACAAGAGAAGGTTGGCAAGCAGAATCAGGTAAGTGGATCAGAAAGTGAAGAAATAAAAAGCAGATATGGAGGCAGGAAATGGAATTATTTAGGACTTTGTAGATGAGTGACACACCTAATTTTGGTGCACTGAGAGACAGAAGGCTTTGAGAGAAATTGGAGAACTGGGGAATGTAACCAGAGCTGCATCAGAGGGACTCCAGTATTCAGAGTAAAAGATGGGTAGACGCAGTTGGCAGTGGTAGAAAATAGCAGATCATAAGAAATTGGAGACATAAAGTGAGACGTAACACAAATTGTGCTTCATATCCTGCTCCTTTGAGATAATTGCCAGAAGCTCTGTTTTTCTGCGCTAAACATTTTCATCTTCATGATGGCCAGGTGGATATTATCTAGAGGTGCCTGTTTGGATGACATGATGTCCTGGATGCGTGATGATTTAATGTTTCTACTAAGTTCAAGGAATCAACTCCAATTGAATCAAATGGTCATATTGTAAACTCAAAATGAGTATAAAGTGGGGGGGTTGGTCAGTGTAGCACTTGGAGCACTAACCAAGTAACTTGCAATTCTGTCAGGTTATTTCTTGAAGATTGGAGCTGGATGTATTTGTGGTATAAATTCTCTAGTCAGATCAGGTACATATTATCAACATTCACATAGTTGTTGCCTTAGAATTGCTCAGCATGGATATGGAACCCTTACCAAAACTATTAAAAATATCAAAAGCATGTGTGTATTCTAGTGCATTAACATCTCAGTTGTTGGCCCATTGGTGTTTTGTTCAATTGGTAAGCCAAGAGAATACATGACAGGCATATTTAATTTTTTAGAATGCTTGAAGAAATTTGTCAGCTTTGGACAGGGAAAAAAAGGTGAAACTTAGGCTCAAGGATGCAAATAGTGAGCTTAGGAGGGGCATTTGTGAAGAGCACAGAATGCATGGACTTGAGTCCATGAACAGTGTTGAAACTCCCAGAGGGTCCCTTCAGCTGACTGTAAGGGACTAATGAGCCAGCCTGGCTGTTTATGGGCTGTGGTTAACCTCTTGCAAGTTAGGGTTTCCTGTCGCCAGCAATGAGCTGTGACCGCCAGCACCACAGCGTTAATGATGAGGTAGGGGCTGATGAATGGCTGGACTCCAGACAGCAGCCTTCACTGGCAAAGAATCAAGTGGCTAGAGGGGGAAAAACATTGATGTCTACAAGAGAAATAATGCAAACTCCAGAACCTATAATTCCCATGTTTAAAAAAAGAAAGGGAGAAAGAAACTGGGGACAAATTCAAACCAAACAAAGCTTTTATCTTTGCATTCTGAATAGAAGATTGTTCTTCAGCAAAACTGGCTGCAAAAGCCAGGCCAGTTAAAACAATATGCAGGCTGCTTGCCTCCAAGTAACCAGAAACTGTTGGCTCAGAGTAGCCTGCTCTGAGGAGCCAACCTGCTGGGAGAAGTTATCCAAGCAACGGCCTGAATGTAATTCCTCCTGCTGTGGAATGGCTCTTTGGCAAATGAAGACCCTAATTAGAGATGGAAGGGTTTCTATTTTGTTTTTCTTTAATCCTTACCCTGAGGCCTCTGCAATACAGCCATGTCTCTGCTTGTGTGGGGAGAAGTTTCCAGTTTCCCTTTGCAACAAAGAGCCTCCACTTTTTTTATTCCTTCTCTCCTCCCCCCCTTTTTTTTTAATCAACAAACAAGGGCCTACCACAGGCTGGAGCCTTAAAACTAATATAAGTCAAAGCCAAGGATCACTGTTTGAAAGAAAGTCCATGTCATCCTATGCTAGGCAGTCCATGGCAAGTTGTTAGATAAACTGGGATACTGGCCCACTATGCATCTTTTTACTACTGAACATACTACCCAAGATGATCCTTCTAGGGGAAGGAGAGAGGAGGATCTCACTGAATCGGTAGTATTCTACTGGATATCAACAGAATTTTACACACCTTTGTCCAGATTCAACACTTTTGAATGTTCAGACTCAAAATCTTTGAAGATTTCATCTTCCTTCAAGAGAGACTGAAGTCCTTGACTAGAGGTTACATGCATCTTCTGTAGCTGGACTCAGATGATCATCCCTGACAGAGAGGGCAGAACCTCCAGGGGAATGCACTACAGCTAATTTAAACTCAATGTGGAGAAGTGAAAATACATTTGCTGCTTGACAACTCAGTATATATGATGTCTGTCTGAATATACTCTGAGAGACTGCATGAAGGCTCTTAATAACCCTGCAAAGACCACTGCATTTTCTGTCACTACCAGGATTTGGATCTACATCATCACCTCGGATGATGATTGTGTTATCTCTAAAATGTCCTTTTTTACAGTAGATACCAACCTAGGGATGAAGGCCAGCTACTTGAGGGTGAGGCTAAGCAAGACAGGTCGTACTAAGCAGAAGACACTGAATCAGTTTCTTATATTTGAAAATAGGTATAAACCCAAAGTTGGCTCAGATCACTAATTTCACATTTTGTTACACTTGCTTTCAATTCTTCTCAGCACTTTTGGTGGGCTGTGGTCATATTCATATCTTGCCTTGTCTTCCAGATAGAAGATAGCTGTGTGATATTAATGAGCACAAAGGTCTTTTTGAATAAATTTTGGTTAATTTAGCTGACTCGGTATATCTTGCTTGGATAGAGTACTGTAAATGCCTCAGACCTGTTCTATGCTCTTTACATAATTTCACAAGGCTGGATCTGTTTGAAATTTTTCCTCTTTCCTAAAATACCTAAATATTTACCTAAAGCTATGGGTTGGGAAAACTGTTGTGTTGTTGAAAAGAACTTTTTTTGCAGTAAGGTGAGGCTTGTTTCTCAAGAGGGTTGAACTTCCCTATTGAATTGACTGAGATTATAAGGAATTCCTGCAGGACTTAAAATTTCTGAAAGTTTTGCCATCTTCCCCTCTAAACACAAGATTCTTAAATCATAAGAATTATTACAATTCTTTGTTTTCCCTATTGATATATATACCTACCAATGCATAATTTTAAGGTAGTATTCTATTAAAGCACACAGCTTATGTGCCTGGATTAGGAACTTTGGTATGTTGTATTTCCACAGCATGGGTGCTAAAGGGATAGCTTCTTACAGTACTCTAGGTTAATAGTTCCTTTAAGTTACAATTCCTCCAACCCCGTCCCATGTCTCCATCTTTTAATGACTTCTCTCTGTACCATAGCGTGCTTGTTGTTTTTATGTAGTCTAGACCCAGAGCTGATCACAATGTTTCTCCCTAGCCCCAGAAAAGAGATTTATTTTTCTTTTCCTTTCTCATTTTAACCCTCTGAGAGCCTCTCATGATCCCATTGGTATGTATTGTTGATGTGATCGTATACTGCGTGAGGTGATGCTTTTCTTAATCTAGAAGCACATGTTTTTATGTTTTAATTTTTAGAGAAGTACATGGTGGTTTAATTGTGATTATATTTTTAAATTTAAAAATACTGCTTTGCATTTTCTATTCCTACATTTCTTAATTGCTAAAACAGCTGTCATGTATAGGGCACGTGTATAAAAGATATCCCAAAGTGCTAGAGAAGTTGAGTATTCCAGTCAGGAAGGGATTTTATAATGCTGTGATACTCAGGGATTTGATGATCTTGTGATATTCTGTCTTTGCTTTTAGACAGAAATCTGACCCTTTTTTGTTGTCTCGAGAGGTTTCAAATGCCATTCTGCTTATGCTTGGTTTAATTTAGCTTCTGGAGTGACTGGGGAATTGTACATTAACAGGGCTGAAGCATCAGTTGGTTAATTTGTAACTTCTGGTGTTTGTAAAGTAGATGATTTTTTCTCCTTTTCTCCTTCTCCTCTGCCCTGCAGAACTGGCCTGTGGCCCAGCTTTCTAGCTCCAGTGGTGGTTCAAGGGGCAAGGTGTTCTTGGTGAGAGCAGTGTAGGAGAGAGACAGAGGAAGCCTATATTGTTCAGATATTGTTGTCTGTATTCTTTGTAGCTCAGGGAAAAAGAGGTTTTGCAGTTTGACAACTGTAATGAAATGGTGTGTCTGACATAATGCTTCAAGTCTGCAAGATTCTCAATGGGAAAGCAGAGTGCTGCAGATTGATTCGCTGGACTGTCTTTGCATGTAGCTGATACACCATGCTTTTTCAAGTACAGTTGTCAGTGTGCACTTGAAATAGGTAATTCTGTTAATGAGATAACATTATATTATATTTTATTTTGCCTAACAATAGCTGCTGTTAACTTGATCTTGATACGGATAAAACAGATGCAGATCAGTTGGTCTGTGGGCCCTAAAAATTACTGCAACAGATTTTGCTACTTTTAAGTCTGCATCAAACACTAAAGATACAAATTCTCTTGAGCAGCGTTGTAGACATAAATCTCAGTTGCTGTTTCTGAATTGCTCTATTCATCACTTATTCTGGTGAAATATTGCAGATGGAAACTTAATCCCTTCAGCTGTATTCCCTAGCAGTCAAGATTATTGAAATCCTTCATCTGCCTTTCCAGAGCAATAAAGCAAGAAACGGGACCTTTTCATTGAAAATCATGTTTCTTGGAGTCACAGAATATGCAAGTTGCTTGCTACTGAGTGTTGCTTACATGTTACCAGTATGCTGTGTGAGAAGCTGACAGCTTATTTCAGAGGACCAGAGCTGATGGAAGCATTAGCTATTAAAAAGATGCTGCTTAACTGCACCTGTATAATCTCACTTTTTTTGGCAGATCTGTGGTCACTAACTCCACAATGTGGAGAATTCTGACATGGAATATTGCATCTGGTGGGCTGGGTCAAACAGAGAATATAGCTCAAGTTTTTTAGTTCATAGAGAATTGAAGGGGAAAACCTCAGAAACTGACGGAATGCAAGTTTGGTGAGGCTGGCTCAGTTCACAGCCAGGAGATATGTATAAATAAGGATGTATTGTTCTACAATCTCTGCAGAAGAGTTAAAGCAACCCAATTGTCATATTTTCTGCCCCAAACCCCATGAAATTTATTGAGGGAGGAAAAAAAAAGAAAAAAAGGAGAAGGAAAGGGAGGATGAAAAAGCCGTGGTTATACATGTTGGAGCTGTGTTGTCCTCAGTTCTGACTGAAAGCAATGTTTTGCTTATGGGACCTGTAGGACTGTTTTCTGCATGCTTATATCCTTACTTTTCTGTTTCTCTTGTTTATTGGGAGGACCAGATAATAGTACCTGCTGGCACCCGGTGGAATAGAGTTGGGATAGTTTGCTAAAAGCACTATACTGGCATCTGTACTGGTTACCACCTGCACCATTGCCCAATCTCCCTCCCCGTCTTCATCATTTTTTAACGCAGGGAATAAATGAACTTCCTCATGTACCACATACCATAGTTATAATTAATATTTGTTATTTACAGTGCACTAAGTTCCAAGAAGAGAATTCCTAGAGTTGGATGAATGATCCAACTAATCCAGGAGGCTAATCCAGGAAGACAGATACGTACTTCTTAATGTGAAAGCATTTGTGAGAGCATAGTGTTAGAACACCAGATGTATCTGTGGGTTTACATGGGCAGCCAATACTTTTAAACTTTTTTTTTCTCCCTTTAGTCTGTCAGTTTTATCTAGGATATTAATTAAAAAAAATATATAAATAGTAATCTGATTCTACCCATAGCCATTTTCAACAGAAGCTGTTGAGTTACTATCTTAATCTGTAATGTATTACTATGTTGATGTAAATGGCAGAGTTAAAAATGATTAATGAATTTTGATTTCCCCACCTATGGTTCCAAGCCTCTGTACCTCTTTCATCTGTAATTGATTCACTCTCTGCAACCCATTAGATTAGTGCCATGTCCTCATATGTAGATACAGCTGTATATTGGGAGAGAATTCTAACTCTGGCAAGGAAGTAAATGTAATGAATAAAGGCTAATGCCCTTGGTATGATTTTTCTCTGAAACTGAGACCTTGTGAAGCAGCCTTTCTTATGTTGATTTCTTCGCTATTGATAATAACTGACCTATTAACTGGAATGAGGCTGTACTAGAAAGGAGAGGAGGAGATGCTTGCAGTGTTTCTGTCTGCAAGCATGTAAGGTCCTTATAAATGTCAGCACGTGGCTGACCTTATTGTTCTGATTGTTGCTGTCCTACCTATCCAAATGAACGAGAGGAAGCAGTTCACCTGCTCAGTAAGTGTCTAGTCCCTTGGGTTGTCTCATCAAGGAAATTGTTGCTTCCTTATTGTATTAGTCTCGCTCACAGGAAGGGAGTGCAGAGCTCTTCCTATCTTTCTGGTGTTCTTTCAGGTAATAACTGAATAAACGTCTCCTTGGTCCTGGAGATGTGAAGATACATATTCCTCACACTTGCCATGTGTTTTCTCTCATCCTTTCTACATTACAGCATCTAGTAAATTCTTCCACATTTTCATTTGAGATAGTAGTTAATGTGCATCTTACTGGTAATGGTTATCAACAGTGAGTTCAAACAAGTAGATGTCCAAAATACACTCTAACTCTTCATTAGCCTTCTCCATGAGCTGTGATGATGATCTCTGTGCTAGAGGTCTACACTGCAGAAACATGCATGTAGCAAATGTGTATTTGCAAAAAAAAAAAAAAAACCACCTTTAAAAATGTGTGATGAACATGCTGTATCCTTCTGTATACATTTTTATTTGAGTACAAAGTAGACCAGATGTATTGTTTAGGAGAGGACTTCTGGTAAAGTCCTAGGATGATGATGTTTAAGGAATTGAGGAAGGGCAAGTTCAAAGGTGGGGTTTTGTATCCTTGATAATTTTAGTTACTTTAGAGATGCCTACATCCATCATTCAACTGGAGAAGACAGTCCAGTGTCTACCAGGTTTTTGAACAGAGTCTAGCAAATGGCTGAGCCCTTTTTAATGCTCATTTACAGAGGAAAACTTACAGTGTCACTGAAAAGATTCCTAAAGTGGACAAAGCTCTTAACAATAATTACAGTCAAGGTGCATATTCTCTATAATTTATGATATAGATAAGTACAAGTACTGTTTAATATCTTTTTCAACAATCTGGACGAGGGGATTGAGTGCCCCCTCAGTGAGTTTGCAGGTGACACCAAGCTGGTTGGGAGTGTTGATTTGCTTGACAGCAAGAAGGCTTTACAGCAGGATCTGGATAGGCTGGACCCATGGGCCTGAGGCCAGTTGTCTGATGTTCAACAAGGCTCAGTGCTGTGTCCTGCACTTGGGTCACAACCACCTCATGCAATGCTCCAGGCTTGGGGAAGAGTGGCTGGAAAACTGCCCGGTAGAAAAGGATCTGGGGCTGTTGGTCTACAGACAGCTGAATATGAGCAGCTTGTGCCCAGGTAGCCAAGGGCAATAGCATCCTGGTCTGTATCAGTAATAGTGTGGCAGCAGGACCATGGCAGTGGTTGTTCCCCTGTGCTGGGCACTGGTGAGGATACACCTGGAATCCTGTGTTCACTACAAGAGAGACATTGAGGTGCTGGAGCAGGGCCAGAGAAGAGCAATGGAGCTGGTGCAGGGCCTGGAGCACAGTGTGATGGGAACAGCTGAGGGACCTGGGGGGTTCAGTCTGGAGAAGAGAAGGCTCAGGGGGGACCTAATCGCTCTCTACAGCTGCCTGACAGGAGGATGGAGCCAGGAGGGGCTGGGCTCTGCTCCCAAGGAACAAGGGATGGGACACAAGAGGAAACGGCCTCAAGCTGCACCAGGGGAGGTTTAGACTGGTATTAAGAAAAATTTCTTCACCAAAAGGGTTATCAAGCACTGGAACAGGCTGCCCAGGGCAGTTGTAGAGTCACCATCCCTGGAGGTATTTAAAAAGATGTGTAGATGTGGTGCTTGGGGACATGGTTTAGTGGTGGGCTTGGCAGTGCTGGAGCAATGGTTGGAGTTGATGAATCTTAAACGGCTTTTTCAACCTAAATGACTATAAATAAGATGCCAGGTACTTGACTCTATCCTATAAAGACCTACTTATATCTAAGCTGTATTTCATGGTTTAGTGTGTTTGCACTTAAGGCAAAAAAATAACTTTTGAATTGCCCATAACAAGCAATTGTTGCCATTTCCAGCCTTGCTTCTAGGACTAAGGCATGATTAGTTCTCTCTACATCCTTGTTTTTTGCACATTTGAGCTGGCATTAGCTGCTGATCTACACAGCACATGTATAACTTCCCTGGAGCTCCAACTGGGGTGTTGGAGCACTGTACAGAAGTAAAAGTTATGCTGGTGGCGCTTGCGTACAGCAGCCCTGTAGCATGAGCAGGTCAAGTGCATGGCTCTGCGGTGCAAGGGGCTTTCAGATGTAACACAGAGGAAAGTGGGAAGGTTCTTGTCACTATGAACGAGTGATCATTTGAATTACTAAAAGTGCAGTTGTCAAATTTTGTTTGTTTGTTTTTATTCCTCGGGGGGGAGGAAGAATGCTGCGCTGTAGTGATAGTCATTCATTTTAAACCACAGGAGACAATCTCACAAAGGGATATAGCTTGGTCCCTCCACTGTTGGCAGTTGCGCAAGAATTGCCTTGAGGAAATGCCTGTTTGCTTGCCATGGGCTGCAATGTGTAGGGGCAGTCCTTAAATGCTGTGTAGCCCTAAATGAGAAAGTCACGTGCCAGGTCTGGACCGGCATTATTTGAAGTGGTATTTACATCGCAGTGTCAGTTTGAGCTCCTGCTGGCTGCGTAGGGGCGGGACGTTTCCAGGAGCGCGGGTCTGGGGGGGCGGGAGCGGCCCGCAGCCCCGAGAGCGCTGTGCCGCGGCTGCTGCCTTGGGCTGAAGGGGGAAGGAGGGGAACGCCAGCCGAAAGGTGTCGGCGCTCGGGCCCGGCCTGCTGGCTCCTGCTCGCTCCCCGGCACGGGGCAGTGGTTTCTAAGTGACCGCGGGGCGGTGCTCCGGCTGCTCTCTGAGCTCTCGCCAAGAAACCTGGAAGGCCGGCTGGCGGCAGCGCTGGAGCAGCTCCACGGGCCGTACCGACCGTTCCCGCGGAGGGAACTCGGAGCCGGGGAAAGCCGCGCTCCCAACACGGCCCCGCAGCGACCCGTGTGAGGACGTCACTTCCGGGGCGGTGTGTGGTTCTGCGGGCGCTGCGGTAGCGGGAGATGAAGGGGATTTGGTGCGCGCAACCAGGGCGTTTCTTTGAACCAGCCTGCTCAGTGTCTTCGAAACGCCTTCATACACCGAGGCGCCTCGGGTGTGGGACGAGCACGGCGTGTCTGGGAGGTGACCTGAGGGAAGCCTGGACGAGCGGCCACCCCGGGCCGCTGCGGTGCTGAATGTGCAGTAGATTCCTTCTAACTTTTCCTCCCGAGCAGCTGTTAGTGACAACCCGGGTGTGCTGACTTAAGAGGAGGCGAATACCTGCTGGGCTCAGAAGGACCCTGCTCAGTATTTGGTTTCCCTCATGCGCTGCCTGACGGGCATGGTTGATTTAAAATAAAAATACAAGAACAGAGCAAAAAAAGTGGCCTGTAGGTGTTCAAATTTAACATCTCTGTGCTGAGCAGCATTCTTGGAAAACAGTGATGTTTCATAATTTATCACTTTTCTATGTTTCTCTTGTATCTCAATTTAAGTTCATCTCTATGAGAAGCCAGTGTCCACTTGTTTAGTGCTGTGATGGTGATAGCTATCATCACTTGGAGAAACAGTTACTTGCTTTCTGTGTCCAACAAATGCAGTAACAGCTTTAAAAGTCACTGGGAGTCTGTGGAGTCATGGAGCAGCATTGGAACAGAACGTACAGAGGCACAGTGGCAGAAACTGGTAAAAATACCAGTTTAGCCTCGGTAGTTAAGATGCTGTTTTCTATATCCCAGGGTTTTTTTAATACATCGTAATTTCTTCTCTGTGCTCTTGGTAACTCCAGGTTTTGGCTATATGTTTGATGAAAAGCCATGGACTTAAAATAAATCTGATCTTCTCTGGGTAAGAAGTGTTGTGTGCAGCAGTTCTGACCTCTAATGGTCAGGAAGAGCACTTTTTGCAGCGATTGTGGTATGCTGGAGTTTGTCGTGACTCTGAGAATGACGCTGAAAAAGAGTAAACAGCTTGATCCACCTTTATTTTCTACACTGAGTTTGTCTCTCCACCGCAAGTCACAGGGAATATTGTTTTCAATGGCAGTTCCAAAGTAACGTGGCAAAAAAGAAAGTAATAAAATTTTTTAAAAGTTCTTGTCTTTAAAGTCTTTGGAGTGTTTAAATCACATTTGAATTCCTTTAAAAGCTTGTTTAAGGAGTTTGAGAAGGAGGGGGCAGAGAGACTGCAGAAGCTATAGTGAAGTTTAACTGCATTCCATGCTGGTTCAGGAACTACTGTGTTTGTAATTATTTTGTCATTTGTTTTAACTGCACAGAAACACAAAATGTTAAGTTTGCTATCTGGAGGTGAGAAGGAGTCATTTTGGGGGTAAGAAGTCATCTTTTGTAGTGGGACTGAGGATGCTGTCTTTCTTATTTCAGGCAAAACGAGCAGTACAGCGAGGAGCCACAGCAGTCATCTTTGATGTTTCTGAAAACCCAGATGCCATTGATCAGGTATGAAGAAGGAAGCCTGGTTTTATTACAGTCTCTACTGGGTTCTTTTAGGGTTGCTGAAGCACGACTTGAGAGCACACAGGTTTCGGAGCACAAGCTGCCTTAAAACATGCGGCTGCTGACCCTGGGTAGCTTTGGTGCTGTGGTTTTCCTGCTCATCTTCTGGCAGGCAAGAAGCAATGGAGATGTTGAGAATGTGTTAGAAAGAGAAAAGTTTGGGGAGTTACATTTTTTTTTTTTCCCTAGCCTTTGTTAGAGTCCAGAATTCAGGTCTGAGATTGACGTTTTAAGATAGGATGGAGGCAGTTTTTTTGTTTTGTGGACCATTATCTAGTCAAGGAGGTTTTCTTTGCCCAGCTGTGTGTACCAAACGCAGGGTGTTTGGCCCTACCCAGCTGGTGGTTGATGCTATTGTTGAGCAGCTATTTTTGAGGTGCAAGATGATTTTCAAACCTGGTTCCAAACAAGTTTCTTATAAAAAATATAAACATTTCTTTCTTGTTCACAGCAGATGATTTCTGGCCTATGTATTTTGTGGACAGGCAATGTTTTTTTCTTTTTTGGAGGGAATCTCAGTACAATTTCCATCTCTTCATTTGAAATGGATGAGGTCATAGCTCTGTGAAATGCTTTGACAAGATCCCCCCAGCCAATTCTGAGTTTTGAATAGAGAGAAGAAATATAACAAGCACAAAAATAGTCTCTATTTGATTTGGTTTGGTTTTGTCTTGAAACAGAACTATTGTTTGTGCTACAGCAGAAGCAAGTGAGGCTGAATGTATAAGTGTTGCTTGAACTTTGGGGAAGAGAGAGGCAATGTATATTTTAAAAGAGCTGGCTTTAATTCTGAAATTAGCATCCTGGACAAAGGAATGCAGAGCCTGCGTGCATTGGATGCTTTGAGAACTGTGCTCTGCGTGTGCGTCAAGGCTACAGCCTTGATCTTCCAAACATTATCAGGGATATTTTTTCTCCTTTTATACACAGAAAAATTATCTGCACAAAGTTGTAATCTGTCTTTTTCCAATTTTTTCTCTGTATTACAGCTTCCAGCTACTTTCAGCCACCCTGCTCTGACCTTGCAAAGCTGAGTTATTGCCTCTTGCTTTCTTCCCTCTACCAGCAACTGTTGTCCTTCCCTGATTCTTCATAATAAACTGGGTGCAACTGTCCCAGTAGCTAGAAGATGATTGAGTATTTTGAGTGTACCAATAGAATGGAAGGAGATTAGTGGCTTAGTGCAGTAGCTGACAAAGTAGGCTCCATTTGAGGACAGCAGCAGCCTATGCAAACACAAACAGAAGAGTGACTAGACGAGCTTTCATACTCCATACATAAGAGTTACTTGATTGGCTCTGTTCTCATGCTGTTCTGGACACTTGTTTCATGCATTTTGACTCTCAGCCGAAGTCTTCGAAACCCTTGGCATCAGGGGTACTAATTAATTTTTCTTTGAAATAAATACCATCTTGGCACTCACGATGGAATTGTGGAGAACAACGACAGATGGATAACAATGGAGGAAAACCCAACATTAGTTAATACGGAGTCTCTTTGGTTCAAATGAAGGTATCCTAAGACACTGAGGGGAACTGTTAAGGAAGTTTTCCCAGGTATGCTTGTTACCAAGCAATAGAACTGAGGGAGAGTGCTTTGAAAGGAAAGAGTGAAGTATTATGAGGGGCAGTCCCGCCTGCCTGTCAGTAAACAGCAATAGGAAGGAGACCTGACCAGGAGAATTGTCCTTGGACAATTTGGTAGCAGAATTGCTACAAAATGGAAGGTCTTTAAGTACAGATTCTATGGGCTTTATTCCTGTTGATCTCAGTGTCTTCTGCTGTAGATTAAGAATGAAGCTTTTCTTTTTAGAAATGCTCTGTGAAGTCTGATTTGTTTCTTAGTTTTACTTTTGCATAGTTTGAAGAAGAGCAACAGCATACAGAGCATCATGTTTGGCGAGAGTCTGGCAGCAGTAAAAGCTACTGAGGAATCAGGTGAATTCTTTCTTAGACAAGAAAGCTTGAGAGAGAATGTGTGTTTGGGAACATATGGACAATGATTGGATTTTGCCATAGGCCAGTAAGCTTTCTAGACACATAGGATCCATGAGTTAGATTCAAGGTACATGTTAGTTTTTAGTTCTTCATAAGACATCTGTCTTAAAAATAGTTTGATCAGTGTTCTTAGAAGCCCAGTCACATACTAGGAAGAATCTGTTTTAAAGCCTCAAAGAAGTCTGTCACCATCATCTTCTGTACAGATTAAGTAGAGTACTTTGTAAACAGCATGATGTAAACAGTCAGTTGGTAATTTCTACATATTTTAGCCAGAAATAGCAGGTAGGTATGGTATCTCTCCCATACACTGCTCTTCTTCAATTTACTCACACTCCTGTCATCTCTTCTTTCCTTTGTACCATTTCCATTCACTTGTCAGTGCCTTGCTTGTTTCTTATCAGCCCTCCACTATACTAGGATTTTTCTTGTGGGTCAGAATAAGCTATATAATTTATCATGGTGGTGGTGCTTTGTAACTGAACAATTCTCTTGTGTTATTTTCCTCTCTGATGTGTAGTTCAGCAGATAGGATTTTTTTGGATTTGTTGACCAGAAAATTATGCAGTCTCCACATGTGAAGGTTTTCAATGTCTGACTGATTAAAGCCCTGAGCAGCCTGGTCTCCTGTCATAGTTGACCCAGCCTTGACCAGGAGTTTGGGGACTCATGAGGTACCTTCCATCTGCATTATTTTCTGATTCTTTGATTTGGCCTTTCAAAAAACTTAGCTGTACCTGGAAGGAAGTTCACGGGTGAATTAAGCTATCTACTCATGCTTTGGTCTTTGAGGCCCCTATTCTGTAATAAATAGCTCTACTGGCTGCTAGAACCCAAAATACTGTTTGAATGAGTTTGCTGAGTTAAGTAGCAGAAATTATTGATTTTAATAAATTGACTAGGCACAAAGAGCCTGGAAGACAAGACTCTGATACGAGATTGTTCAGAAAGCCAAAGAAGTTTGTACATGAATAATGTAACTGCAAAGTTGAAATAACGAAGGTTTAGAAAATGTAGCAAGGCCAATTTCTTTTTCCTTTTTTTTTTTTTTTTAATTTATTTTGAATGTGCACATTTTTGTTCTTCTTGATTCTGAGGTTTAACTTACTAAAATATTAATACATGTGCCAGTACACAATGCAGTTAAGTTAAAGCTGCTGTGTTTGCTTATCCTTAATCTTAGTTTTGGTCAGTAAAAATAAAGCAGCTTAAGTCAAAAGTTTCATTCAGGTTTATGTCTGTGGAATACTTAAGTGAAGGTCTGTGCTAGAGAAGAACACTTGGTGCTTGAATCAATTCCACACTCATATTCCTTTACTTTTCTCTCCGTTGTCCAAAGAAAGGTTGTTTTCTTGAAATGCGCCTCTTGAGTAGATGATTTTTTTTTTTTGTTGTAGCTGAACCAGGGCTCAGAGGACCCTCTGAAGAGACCAGTGGTGTATGTGAAGGGAGCTGATGCTGTCAAGCTGATGAACATCGTTAACAAGCAGAAAGTGGCACGAGCAAGGATTCAGCATCGCCCCCCACGGGTGAGACTTTCAGAAACTATCTAGGTATTGCCCTGCTGTTACTTCATGCAGTGCGTGCTAACAGCACTGAGTGCAATGACGCTTTGATGCCCCTCATGAGCATCATACATGTGAAATTTTGTTGACCTAAATAAGCTGAGCAGCTGCACTATGGACAAGCAGCCACACTTCATGTAAGTATAGAATCCGCAATGTGGCTTCTGCTGTCTTGCATGAGGATTCTTCTTTAATACATAAATAGGCAAAAATTTTATATAATAGAAGTTTTCCTTTTTCCTATTTAACTCAATTGTTGCACGCTCCTGGTAGTTCAGACTTGTAAGGTAGCATACCCTGTGTTAGTAATTCTGTGTGGTATTTTAAACATAGATTAATTGATACCTGATACTTGCAATTGTAATACAAAATGTTTTTTCTAGACTTTCTTTCAGACATGTGGTTTACAGAAGAACAAAAAAGCTAGAGGTCATCCATGTCCCAGTTGTCCCTTTGCTTTTGCTGTATTTTTATGGAATCCTTCTGTTAAGAAACATATTTATGAAGTGAGCCATTCACTGAAAATTCAAATGTTTATTTTTCCCTCACTTAAGTACAGAAGCAAACCAGTAAATTGTGAAAATTTGTGTGGGGGTGATTCACTCAGTTAAAACTGGGCTTTGTGGGACTGGTTCAGAGACACTGTAAAGCTGCTATCTAGTGGCTGGCATATACCCATAAATCCATGGGTCCAGATGGGATGCACCCATGGGTGCTGAGGGAACTGGCGGAAGTCATTGCTAGACCACTCTCTATCATCTTTACCAAGTCTTGGGAAACAGGAGAGGTGCCTGAGGACTGGAGGAAAGCAAATGTCACTCCAGTCTTCAAAAAGGGCAAGAAGGAGGACCCGGGTAACTATAGACCGGTCAGCCTCACCTCCATCCCTGGGAAAGTGATGGAACACCTTATCCTTGGTGCCATCTTAAGGCATGTCAAGGATAAGAGGGTTATGAGGGGCAGTCAACATGGCTTTACCAAGGGGAAGTCATGCTTGACCAACCTCATAGCCTTTTATGAGGAAATAACATTGTGGATGGATGATGGCAGAGTGGTGGATGTGGTCTACCTTGACTTCAGCAAAGCATTTGACAGAGTCTCCCACAGCATCCTCATAGTTAAACTGAGGAAGTGTGGTCTGGATGATCAGGTAGTGAGGTGGACTGTGAACTGGCTGAAGGAGAGAAGCCAGAGAGTTGTAGTCTATGGGGCGGAGTCTAGTTGGAGGCCTGTATCTAGTGGAGTGCCTCAAGGGTCAGTACTGGGACCAGTATTATTTAATATATTCATCAATGATTTAGATGAGGGAATTGAGTGTACTGTCAGCAAGTTTGCTGATGACACTAAGCTGGGAGGAGTGGCTGACACGCCAGAAGGCTGTGCTGCCATCCAGCGAGGCCTGGACAGGCTGGAGAGTTGGGCAGGGAGAAACTTGATGAAATATAAGAAGGGAAAGTGTAGAGTCCTGCATCTGGGCAGGAACAACCCCAGGTTCCAGTATAGGTTGGGGAACAACCTGTTAGAGAGCAGTGTAGAGGAGAGGGACCTGGGGGTCCTAGTGGACGGCAGGATAACCATGAGCCAGCACTGTGCCCTTGTGGCCAAGAAGGCCAATGGCATCCTGGGGTGTATTAGAAGGGGGGTGGTCAGTAGGTCGAGAGAGGTCCTCCTTCCCCTCTACTCTGCCCTGGTGAGACCGCATCTGGAATATTGTGTCCAGTTCTGGGCCCCTCAGTTCAAGAAGGACAGGGACCTGCTGGAGAGAGTCCAGCGCAGGGCAACTAAGATGATTAAGGGAGTGGGGCATCTCCCTTATGAGGAAAGGCTGAGGGAGCTGGGTCTCTATAGTTTGGAGAAGAGGAGACTGAGGGGTGACCTTATTAGTGTATATAAATATATAAAGGGGGAGTGTCATGAGGATGGAGCCAGGCTCTTCTCGGTGGCAAGCAATGATAGGACAAGGGGTAATGGGTACAAACTGGAACACAAGAGGTTCCACTTAAACTTGAGAAGAAACTTCTTCTCGGTGAGGGTGACAAAACACTGGAACAGGCTGCCCAGGGGGGTTGTGGAGTCTCCTTCTCTGGAGACATTCAAAACCCGCCTGGACGCCTTCCTGTGTAACCTTATCTAGGTGTTCCTGCTCTGGCAGGGGGATTGGACTAGATGATCTTTTGAGGTCCCTTCCAATCTCTAGCATACTGTGATACTGTGCAGTGACCTGAGACCCAGGTTTTGTCTCCTAGAATCCCGGTTAATGAACAGAACAGCGTGTACTTTTGCCATTGTGACTGTGTACATTGGACAGTGACCACTGAGAAAGTAGAGAAGGGAAGGGAACAACAGATTGGAAATTGAGCAAAAGGAAAAATAATATTTTTGTTTTATTTTTTAAGCAACCGACCGAGTACTTTGACATGGGAATTTTCCTGGCCTTCTTCGTGGTTGTGTCTCTTGTTTGCCTTATTCTTCTTGTCAAGATCAAACTAAAACAGCGACGTAGTCAGGTAAGAGCAGTAATGAGTTACTCACTGAATGCTCAAAGTTAGTTTCTCTTACCTTGTCCTAGAACTTGCTCGCTTCTATAACCCCCATTTTCAAGAAGGGGAAAATGGATGACCCAGGGAATTACAGACCAGTCAGTATCACCTCTGAGCCTGGCAAAATCTTGGAGCAGATACTCCTGGAAGAAATGCTAAGGCACATGAAAAACAAGGAGGTGGTTGGTGACAGCCAGCATGGCTTCACTAAGGGGAAATCCTGCCCGACCAATTTGGTGGCCTTCTATGATGGAGCTACGAAACTGATGGACAGGGGCAGAGCAGTTGACTTCATCTGCCTGGATTTGTGCAAAGCGTTTGACACTGTCCCATATGACATCCTTGTCTCTAAATTGGAGAGACATCAATTTGATGGATGGACCACTCAGTGGATAAAGAACTGGCTGGACATGCAAAGAGTTGTGGTCAATGGCTCGATGTCCGGCTGGAGACCGGTACCGAGTGGTGTCTCTCAGGGATCAATGTTGGGACCGGTCTTGTTCAACATCTTTGTCGGTGACATGGACAGTGGGATTGAGTGTGCCCTCAGCAAGTTTGCCCATGACACCAAGCTGTGTGGTTTGGTTGATACGCTGGAGGGTAGGGATGCCATCCAGAGGGACCTTGACATGCTTGTGAGGTGGGCTGATGCCAACCTGATGAAGTTTAACCATGCCAAGTGCAAGCTCCTACACCTGGATCGGAGCAATCCCAGGCACAGCTACAGGTTGGGCAGAGAAGAGATTCAGAGCAGCCCTGTGGAGAAGGACTTGGGGGTGTTGGTCAGTGAAAAAATGAACATGAGCCGGCTGCAGTGTGTGCTCGCAGCCCAGAAAGCAACCGTATCCTGGGCTGCATCAAAAGGAGCGTGACCAGCAGGTCGAAGGAGGTGATCCTGCCCCTCTACTCTGCTCTCGTGAGACCTCCCTTGGAGTATTGTGTACAGTTCTGGTGTCCTCAACATAAAAAGGACATGGAACTGTTGGAACAAGTCCAGAGGAGGGCCATGAGCATGATCAGGGGACTGGAGTACCTCCCATATGGAGACAGGCTGAGAAAGTTGGGGCTGTTCAGCCTGGAGAAGAGAAGGCTGCGTGGAGACCTCATAGCAGCCTTCCAGTATCTGAAGGGGGCCTACAAGGATGCTGGGGAGGGACTGTTCGTCAGGGACTGTAGTGATAGGACAAGGGGTAACGGGAAGATTGGATATAAGGAAGAAATTCTTTACTGAGAGGGTGGTGAGGCACTGGAATGGGTTGCCCAGGGAGGTTGTGAATGCTCCATCCTTGGCGGTGTTCAACGCCAGGTTGGATGAAGCCTTGGGTGGCATGGTTTAGTGTGGGGTGTCCCTGCACATGGCAGGGGGGTTGGAACTGGATGATCTTAACGTCCTTTCCAACCCTGACTATTCTATGATTCTTTTGGAAGTGCTGGACACCAACTTAAAATAACTGTGAAAGGGCTTTTATGCATGCATGTAGGCCTTTGGAAGAATTAAGAAATGTCTTTAAAGGAGATCTGCGTTGGCCTGTGATGTTCATTCAGTTAAATCCTGAAATGACAAGTACAGAAGCAGTCCATTTAATCGTTGAGAAGGAATAAGATTTTTGATTGTTCAGAGGTTGATTTAGTATCCCTGGTGTACTTCTAGGAGAAGTCCAAGCTCTTCTTGCTGTATTGTGGAGAGGATTTCAGAATTTAAAATAAATTGCAGCTCTTTTAAATAGAGTAACATGTATTGATGCTTAATGGGAGAGGTTTGCAAGGTGAAAAGTTTAGTTAGGAGAAATTCTAGGTGAAATACTTAGAGGTTTGTCCTGTCAAACATGAAAAGGAAAGTAAATGGAAGCTAATGAACTCTGAAGTTTGTACTGGTAAAACTGTCCAGTATATGCATGTAGAAGGAATGCAAAGTAGTGTAGATGCTTAGGACTCTTGCTTTGGACATACAGAGTGGGAATCAAAAAGATGTTGTGGGCCAACGGCAGTGTTAAAAAGCAGTGTTAAAAAGGGGGATGATAAATTCTCCAGTAAAAGGAAGATAGCCCACTGCCTTCCTAAACTTCTATTGATTAAATTCATGGGGAGGGGAAATGTAATTTAGTAACATTTCAGTTTAATCCCTCTCTCGTGTACTGCTTCATCTAGTATGGTGGTAGCAGCATAATGGGTATTACCATCAATATTGACAGTTAAAAAAGCTCCTGGCTAGAACTCATATGTTGCCGTAAGTAGTTGCTGCTTATTAGTGAAGCAGTTGCAGTGTATCCCAGTTGTCAGCTCTTTCACCCTGTTTCAATTCAGAGTAAGTTACCATTCTCACTACTGCATGTGGCATACTTTTTTCTTTTTTTTAAGAGGCTTCTGATATAAATTCTAATTAGCCTTCCCTCTGCTTTATTTATGAAATTAAACATTAGTCTGGACCGTGTATGATTTGGTAAGAAACATGATATGGTGGTGTTTCTGTGCTACTACACTATAGTCCCTTTGCAGCAGCATTGCCTATTTGTTAGGATTTTGGGGGGTTTTTGTTTTATTGTTTTGGTGTGGTTTTTTTCCCCTTTTTTCATATTTCTTACTTTCTTCTGTTGTAGAATTCCATGAACAGGCTTGCAGTGCAAGCACTGGAAAAAATGGAGACTCGGAAGTTTAAGTCCAAAAGTAAGGGACATCAGGAAGGTAGCTGTGGAGCACTGGACACACTCAGCAGCAGCTCCACCTCTGACTGTGCAATCTGCTTGGAGAAGTACATTGATGGGGAGGTAAAGGATAAGTGGTTTCTTCAACATGGGCTGAAATGAATCTGGTTTAATTTAGCACTGTGGTACACGGCTGGCTGTTGGGTACAATCTGCACTGTGGCTGTACCACTTGCCAGACTGATTGCATTGAGTAGCCAGCTCAGCTGCATTCCGTAGCTCCCAAAGGAATCTGAAGGGCTTTTCCCCATACTACAAGGCAAGAGGTGAGGGATTTAATTTTGCAAGTTGCTACCTCCATTAAATTGCTTTTCTGGGTCCAGGTTACCTCAGCATTTAGTTGTCTTCAGTAATTTTAACAAATTGTGTGCTAAGGTCATGTTGTGTGCCAGCTCCCTTGGCATGAGGAATACATTTCATGTTTTGCTGCTTAAGCTTTGATGTAGCACCTTGTCTTTAAAATGTGAGGTATACGGCACTGCTGGGAAAAAAGGGGAGAGAGAAGGAGGAGATGCCAGAAGGCTCAGGAACCTTTTTCTGACTCCTCAGTTTCCATCACTGCATTGATGTCACCGTTTGCCTTCTGTGACACAGTTTTACCCAGAGGAAGCAATGAAAGGATGAAATAGGAAAGAGGCTCCATAGAATAGAAGCAGTCAATAATCACTGCTTTAAACTTCCATATAAACAATTGATGACACTTTATTTTGAAATGATTCATAAAAGATCAGTCATTTATAAGGCAATAGAAAATACCAGCTGCAGTATTGGAGTGTTACAAGCTGCAGCCAGAAAATTAGTAAAGTTAGGTGATGGGAAATTATTCAGAGTAGCAAGGATGAAGGCAAACAAGAAGTTCATAAGGACTGTACAAAACTGACTGGACAGGAAATTCATGCATGAACTTCAGCATGAAGTGATATGCGTAGGGAAGAGCTTCACATGTATTAGTGATGGATTGTGAGGTGAGCATTACTGTTCAGGAACAAGATCTTGCAGCTGGTTTAGATAGCTTTGTGAAAGCAGATCAGTGCATCGTGGAAGTCAAACAGGCAAACCAGATATTAGAAATGAGACAGGGAAATCTAGAGAACTGAACAGGAAACCTAATTACACCACCAGGTAAGTTCAGTCATCCTCTTACATTGAGTGGTGTGTGCACTTCTGATCTCATTTCACAAAAGATATATTGGAAATGAAGGTGCTTCAGAAATGGGCAGTCAAAAAGTGATCCAAGATTTGGAATGGCTTATGTGCCAAAAAAAAAAAAAAAAAAAAAAAGCTTGAGTGGACTAGGCCTGTTTCATCCTACACTGACTGTGGGCAGAGGGAATACAAATTGTGAATGGAGAGCATGAACAGGAATCAGACATTCATTTTTTCCCCCAGTGCAATTGAATGAAACTGCTGGGATGCAAAGTCAATCAAAATGTGCTGTTTCTCTGTCAGTGGGTGGTAGTCCTGTGGAACTTCTTGCCAAAGCATGTTACAAATTCAAAACCAGAGCTCCTGGGGACATTTAAGCAGCACTTGAAAGAAAGATCTGTTTCAGATTTCTGAACTGGTACACATCCAGCAGGCTCAGGGAAATCCTGCGAACAGATAATAGCTGGAGGATGAGAGTGCTGGGCAAGGGAAAGAGTATCATATATGCTGTGTTGTTTTTGCTTTTCCCTGAGTATTTTCCACTGTTAATAGTTGTAGGCAAGATGCATTATTGAATGGACTCTATTGATAATTGTTTTTGAAGTTCATTTAATATATTAAGGAAAACTTTAATGATGGGCTCCTTCAAAGTGCTAGGTCATAGGAACACGCAGCAAAAAGTTCCTAAAGAAATGTGGTTTATCTGCATGGAATTCTAATGAAGAATAGACTATTCTTTTAGTGAGAGCTGATCACTAGCTGCTGTGCTTTTCGCTGTGTTGGAACAGATGGAGTTTTTTCCTTATCACTCAAACATGAGGAAATTACCAGTTTAGTAGCTGAAAAAAACTAGGAGTAAGTTGTGAAAAATTCACTCATTAGGAAGGAATACTTTTTCATGTTCCTCCATCTGTTCTTGTAGGAACTGCGTGTTATTCCTTGCACTCACCGATTTCACAAGAAATGTGTGGATCCTTGGCTACTGCAGCATCACACCTGCCCTCACTGCCGCCATAACATCATAGGTAAGTGCTGCAGTAAAGATGCTCTCATCCACTCTGGGCTTAACAGTTTACAAGATGAAACAGAAATTGGGCCTGTACAATTGTGCCCCAGAGCTCATAGTCTTTATTGTTACACAACCCTAGAAATACAGTTAAGGTTAAATTCTTTTAAAATTAACTGTGTGCCCTGGAGTAACAGGTCACATTTCTGGTTTTCTGTGGCTATGGGTGTGATGCCTTGCAGTGGGCAGCGTTGGTCAGCTGCTGGATGCGAAGAGAAATGGATAGAATAGATGGCTATATTTTCTCTTTGTAATTATAAAGACAAGACAACATATTGGTTTTTTATTTCCCAGTGGTGGTGTAGCTTGGAAGGTAGTTTCCCTTACTTGCTCTCCCTTCCATTTCCTCTGTCTTGAAAAAGTTTTCTATTAATATACATTTAAAATAAAGAGTGAAGCGAAAACTTGAGCAGTAACTGCCAGCCTGGCTCTTAACCTGCAAGATCAGGAATATTGTGTAAGCAGAAGCTTTTGCATATGAAACCAGTATCTGTAATCACTTAACTTCTTTTTCATTTTATGAAAATCCAGTTGAGTGTTTCAAAGGCTTCCAGGCAGATGCTCTTGACTGAGTTTGTTTTGTTATTTTTTCTTCTGTGTACAAAGTTGTTGCTTTGTTTTTAAGAGCTCTATTGTGTAATGTAATGGAACAAAATATCTTTCTTTCTTGCACAGTGTATTCATTTTTATTCCCTCCTACTTCTCCACTCTGATTTTTCTCATTCAGAACAGAAGAAGGGAAATGTAGGTCCAGTCTGTTTGGAATCCATCAACCCAGCACGCAGCCGGCAGCAGAGGGTGATTCTACCTGTCCATTACCCAGGCCGAGTGCACAGAGCAAACCAGATAACAGCATATCCTACTCGGACAAGCATGGACCCTCATGGAAACCCCATCACGGTGCTTACAGTTGAGCGACATGGTGATCAGAGCCTCTACCAAGCCCCGTCCCCAGCCTATATCCGAAGTTACCAGCCTATTCATTTGGACCATGGACCAAACACGCATCACTGCAGCCTGGAACATAGGGCTTATTCTCCAGCTCACAACTTCCGAAGATCCAAGTTTGGGCGCAACTTTTCCAAAGCAGCATGCGTTTCCCAATATGAGACCATGTATCAGCACTACTACTTCCAAGGCCTTAGTTACCCTGAGCAAGATGGACAGCTTCCAGCTGGCATTTCCTCAAAGGGTCCTTCCCGTGCCTTTCAGCCCGGTAGCAGCATGCTTTTCCCTCCTGTGGTACATGTAGTGCCCTCATCCCGCTTGGAGAGTGGCAGTACCTCCAGCTTTAGCTGCTATCATGGGCATCGTTCAGTCTGCAGTGGATATCTGGCTGACTGCCCTGGGAGTGACAGCAGCAGCAGCAGCAGTTCTGGTCAGTGTCACTGCTCCTCTAGTGATTCCATGGTTGACTGCACGGAGGTCAGCAACCAGGGGGTTTATGGGAGCTGCTCCACCTTCCGCAGCTCTTTGAGCAGTGACTATGACCCATACATTTACCGCAGTAAGAGCCCTTGCCGAGTAGGTGAGGTTGGTGGTGCAAACAGGGGTGCAATTGTTCTTTTGGAGGGCCCCCACCAGGATGAGCTCCCAGCTCATGGTCACAGTCTGGTGGGTGCTGACTGCCGGCCTGTGCCAGCTTCTTCCTCAGGGGACCAACTGTCTAATTGCAGCATGGATACGAACTATAGCAGTAATTCCTCGCTGGAGCACAGGGATGCAAATGGCACTACCTCAGAGGGAAGACATGAGGCCACTCTTGGTACTGCCTTGGATGTTAAAAGGAACTGGAAGAATCCAGAGATAGCAGGGCCGCTTATGGAGCAAGCATGTGCATGCTGCTTTGAATTCCAGCACTCTGCCCTGGAGCCTAGCAATGGGACAGCTGACTGTAATGCACTCTTCCTTAGCTCTCAACTGTGGGGGACGTGTGGCCCAGGAATAGAACCACAGTCAGGGAACACCCCGGGCTTGTACAGTATTAACTCAGACCACTTGTGTAGGACAGATGGAGTAAAATATGAGGGGTTGCCCTGCTGCTTCTATGAAGAGAAGCAGGTAGCCTGTAGTAGCAACAGTGGCAGTGCAGGTGGTGGCTGCTATACAGAAGACTATGCAGTGAATGTGCAGTACACGCTTCCTGATGACACCTTGCCAAGCTGCTGTAAGAGTGTCTACGATCTGGGTCAACGCATTCCCATAATTCCTGAAGACAGAGACTGTGAGCTGATGCTTCCTGCAGAGTGCCAAGGGACCCACACAGGAGGCTGTAGTTCCTGGGATGGAACACCTGAGCTAGATACTTACCTGCACTGCCAAGGTATAGGAGAGGTACAGGACGAGAGGGAGGTGTGCTATGAGGCAACATCATTTCTGCAGCAGACCTACTCTCGGGAGGAAGAAGCTCGAATGCTCTTTCCCAGTCCCGCTCTGAACTCCCAGAAGCTGATGATGACCACAAAGGCCACAGGTAATACGTGTGCTTTTTTTGATTGCTTGCAACCTCTCTGTCCTAGTATGTGGAGTGCTGCCAGCTTCCTGGGTACCTGCAGCCATAAAGGTTACTGCCATCCTTTGCATAATAGTAGGTTATTGACTAATCCTTCAGCCAAAAGTGGGTTCTCTTGTATCCATTTGGTCATAGCTAGAGGAACAGAACATGACAGTCTACTATCTAACCCTGTAAGAGTGTTCATACACATCCGTTGTGGGGAGGAGAAAACATGACTGCTAGTACAAGTCCCTCATTAGAGCCCCCACAGCCAGGGACCCAGTTCCAGTGATAGCAGCTATGGTGAGCTGCATAAGTGGGCAAAGCCACAGTGCTGGGAGGTGGCAGTCAGGCTGTTTCTGTCTTAAAAAAAAAATTAAAAGACTGAAAACCTTGGAATTGCTGTAGAATATGTGGGAAGGTCTCTGCTGTGGACATACACAAGGGGGAAAAAAGAAGTACCTGCAGAATGTAGAGGGTATTCCTTACCTGCCTTGCCAGTGCTGTTTTGAAGGGTATTCATAGGAATCTTCCAGGTTGGAAGGGACCTCAGGCCATCATCTACTCCAGCCTCCTTGTGCAAAGTAGGGCCAGCTCTGAGATCAGACCAAGTTATTCAGTTTGTCAGATTGGACCGAGTTTATCACGTCAGGCCCTAGAACCTCCACGGATGCAGAAGACACTCCCTTGCTGGGCCCTTGTTCCCATGCTTAACTGCCAGCATGGTGAAATGATTTTCCTTGCATCCAGTCTGAACATCTCGTGTTTCAACTTAAGCTCATTACCTCTTGTCCAAAACGCATCACTGTGAGACTCTGGCTCCACTGTTGTGACAACCTCCATATAGGCATTGCAGAGCTGCTAGGGAGTGCCTGGAGCCGCCTCTTCTGCAGGCCGAACAAGCCCCAGTACCTCAGCCTCTTCTCACAGGGCAAGTGCTCCGGCCCTCCGAGTATCTTGGCTCTCTGCTGAATGCGCTTCAGACAATCAGTGCCTTGTTGTGGGACCCCCAAAACTGGATGTGGTATTCTAGATGCAGTGTTCCTGAGTTTTCTTTATCCTTCAGGTGCTGGATCTCATCCCTTGGAGAGAAGCCAAATCGGTGACTAGACCTGTCCAGATGATCCCAGATGGAGAAGTGGAGCTTATCAGAGACTTCAAATTCTCATGAACCTGATTTTTTTAAGCTTTGACAAACAGACGAAAGTGGTAATGTGGAGAAGTCCCTCCCCCACTTCCTCTTCCTCTGTGTCTACATTGGCTTGGTTGTCTCCTTTGTCCCTCTTGCCTGAAGCCTTCAGGCCTCCATTGGTGAGCAAAGCCCATGTGGGACATGGTGTGGAGCATTTCCGAGCTCTGATGCCACTTCTATATTAATAACAAAGTGTTATTTATATTTTCTTTCTAGAAGTGACCGTGTCAGCTCTTGCTGAGAGGTAACACGGTGTGTTGAATAAGCCAGGCTATATGTAGATGCTGTTACCTCCTACATAAAGGAGTCCAGCCTTCGATAAGCTCAGGGCTACATCTGCCTTAGAAACCAGATAGCACCTTGAAATATAGTAGTCCAGAAGGATACAGCTTCTGTATGGATGCTCAGATACTGACTAATCCTAGTGGCAAATCTTAGTAGCCAGCAAGTTATATGAGCAATTTTAAGGAAGCTGAAGCATTGGACTGTCTCCTTTCTCCTTTTCCCTTCTCCCCTTTTCATGCTGCTCTGATGATTTAACTAGGAAGGGTCTCCTGCCATTATGATTAATTTTAACAGAGTGGGGGTAGGGAAACAGGTAGCTCTGAATGTTTTCCTCCTCACTTCCTGCTAAACCATGGACCTCATTTATCTTCTGACTGGTGAAGAATGATGGGGACCCCTCCCTCATACAGATTCTACAAGGGAGTGTTTAGAAAGGGTAATACCTTTGGAGGTAATGAACCTTGCCTTCCATAGGAAGTTCTCCAGGCACCTGTAGGTCATGTTACGCCTGTGAGGAATGGTGGCATATGCAGGAAAACAAGAGCTTGCAGCTTGGCTGCCTCATTTTGGAAACAGGTCAGGTGTCTTGTTTTCTTAGAAGACTGCAAGCATGCCTAAGGGAAGGAGTGCTTGTTACCTTCTCGCTGTGTGTAAAACTGAGGGACTTGGTTTAATCAATGTTTTCTTTGCTGTGGTTGATGTAGCTTCCATAGACTGATCTGTTTTAAAGGTTTCTTGGGCCCAGCCAGTTGTGCTTAATTTTTTTGTTTTGTGTACAGAGTGCTCTCTGTACCACATTAGCCTGGGCACATACTTTCGTTCTTGTTCTTGTACTAGTGGGGATGTTTGTTATCATGAGATAATATATATCGTCACTTCTGATAGCAATTGTTTCCTGTGGAAACAGCAGCTTCTGAGTAAGAGGCTATCATAGCATGGTTTAAGTTGCCTATCATGCTGCATGTGCCTGAGGACACAGTGTCATCCTGTCTGGTGTATTCACAGCAGGAATTCTCCTAAAGGGAAACTAATTATTTAATGCCCACAGTGCTAGTCTTCTGCAAAGATCTGTCTAAAGTTCAGTATGCTTTGGATATACTTAAAAGATGTGAAAAAAAGATGTACCCGTCATGTTACATCTTTTTGCCAAAGTAATGTCCTTGACAGCACTGGGCTAGTCGTGAAAACCAGCAAAGTTAACTTGTTTGCTTTGTAGTCCCAAATGAAATCTTTTAAAAGAAGTAAACATCTAAGAAATAACAAATAGATTAATCTGTTTACTTACTTTCTGTACTGAATAAGTTAGGAAAAAATTATTCTATTTAAAGGCATTCACATTAAGTCTTTTTAAATGAACAAACACCAAAATCTAGCTGTTCAGAAAACTAATAGAAGGCAATAGCTGGGTATAAGGTCAAGAGAAAAATTCCAGTAAACACAGTTTCTGTGTATAAAGCTTATAGAAAAAATTACTCGTTCTCTGAATGACTGAAGTGGTATGTGTTGGGAGAATAAACTCGAAAGGTTTGGAGGCTTTGGTTGTTTTTCAAGTCTTACTTTTCTCCTTCCTCCACTCAAAAGAAATGCATTGTAGAAGCTACGGTGTATTACCTTGGTTATTCTGCTTCCCGTTTTGTGAGGCACTGCCAAAGGCCACCTAAGATGCACTGTACTGTATAACTACGGAGCGTGTTGTGGTAAAATGTGATTATAAAAAGAAATTTGAATATTCAGGCTCATGGTGGTTTTGGATGTACTGGTCTCATTCACTTGCTGTAGAAATCTGCCAGTACAACGGTCTCGGCAGGCCTTAGCACAGAGGTATCCTATGCCTAGATCCTGTGGTTGGTTTTATAGTCAACATTTAGTTAATTCCCTGCTACCTGTATGTCTGTACAAATGGTTTTGTAACAAAATGCCTTTCTACTACTTACATGAACAGTTTTCATTGTGTTTGGCTCATGAGGCACTATTTAAAATGTTTTTAATTAAAGTTATAGCACTTAAAATTTTTGTATAAAATTTGCTGTAAAGATTTGTAATATGGTCAAAGGGCTCTTTCTCCTTCCATTACCATTTTAAAAATGTTTTAAAAGCTAGGAAACATCTTGTATATATTCTATGTATGTATAGCAGCACATTTCATTTATGGAAATATGTTCTCAGAATATTTATTTACTAATATATTTATCTTAAGCCATGTCTTATGTTGAGAGTGTGTGACAATATTGTAATAATCATTGAAAAATCACTAACATGAGGCCCTGTAAATACATGATAATTGCACACAAAGATTTTACAGTACTTGCCGACCAAAAATGATATAAGAAACTCTGTAGTTACCTGAGTTTTGTAAGAAAGTGTCCAAATGTCTGTATAAAAAAAAAAAAAAAGGCAAAACTACACAAAAATACAGTTTTATTGCATATACATATGGAAGTTGTCCTTATTGTTTTGAGGGAAAGGACATGGATAGCTGTGCTCCCCAAAGTGTAGTCCTATGTATACTGATATGAACTCTTAATATAAACAGCTTTTTATTTTTAAGTAACAGGTAAGTGAATCTGTATTTACATGCACACAGATCCTAACAGATAATCACAATAAAAGATTCAGAAGTGGCTTTTTTTCTGGAGGCAACCCATAATGATCTGTCTCAGCACCATTCAGTTTTGGCAAATGCCACAGTTGAGTATCAACCAGAAATGAGCTTTTTTGTTGCCAGGTATTGGTGCAGTGTCAGTCTAGTCCTTGACAGTTTCATCTGCCTTTCTGACACTGTCCCCAGGTAGTCTCACAAACCCATGTGTTACATGAGGGCTGGCTGTTGCTTCACTCCAGGGGGCTGATGTTGCTATTGAGGAGGGGGGAAGTTAGAGATATTCATTGCAGGGAAACATAGATTATAGAAAGGAAGGCAAAGACAATGTAGGGCACAGAAGGACAAGTTAGGAAAGCCGTGCACCAGAGTATGCTGTGGAAGAGATGGGTGAAGAAGCTCTGCCAGGGGAGACAGGGAAGGAAATGCAGTGGAGACCGCTTGTGTTCTTCACTAACAGAACAGCCCTTGGGCCCTTATACAGCGAGCCCGTTGAGGGCAAGCCGCTGAAGCCTCCAGGCACATGAGTGACATCTGCTGGAAAGCATCCTCCTTTGTGTTTGGAACTTGCCTGTTGCTTGTAGCAGGGGTACTTAGTTCTGGTTTCAAGTAAAAATAATCTAACAGAATACTACTGTTTCGAGACCTGAGCCAGCATTGTGCAGGTGGGCACAACTGGATGAATCATAGCTTGAATAATCAAACTAAATCCAAGTCCTTACCCTGGTCCCGCCGAAATGATAGTCAGTGCTGTGCTACTCTTGTTTTGCCGACAGAGGGCATAATTTGACCAAGATGTTCGTGCAGACGGCAAAAAAGAGGGGCTTAGATGTGTGTGGCTACCAACCTGCATGTGTGTATAAAATACATGGATGTATTTGTGTAATGTGTGTATTTTTTGTAATGTGTGTATTTATGTAATAGGTGTTTATATGTTATTGTATAAACAGTTTTCTCCATACAATTATTTCCCATGAAGTGATACACACAGAAGAGAAAATCTTCTGTTTTCCAGTTTCTCGCTTTAAGATTTTTACCTGGTAATTCGACTTTCCCCTTATTTCATCCATGTTCAAGTGCACTGCAATTCAGTCATCTCAGAATTCAGCCAAGAAATGAGCCTTACTTCTCTCCAATCCTCTCCTTCATATGTGAGAACTCCATGTTTGGGGATGACAGCCTGTTGAACTGAAGAGTATCATGTTGCATGGGACACTTTCTAGCATGATAATCAATTCTTCTCATCTTGGATAATATGGGAATGGGAAGGCCTGGTCTGTATGAGAAGACAGGCACAATAATGGAAGAGCAACAGGCAGGAGGGAGTTAAGCAGCACCAGCAAGTGCTTCCTAATCAAATTACATGCCCTTTTTTTGCTTAATGAACAGAATCTTGGCAATTGCCAATAATTACAGATATGCATTTTGTTTGAAAATTAGTTCATTAAACAATTGTTCTTAAAAATCACATAAAACCTGCTATATGTGTTTGGCTGATAGGCTTGTGTTGACAGGTCACATCTGAGCTTCGTTCCTCTTCCTTCCCTGCACCTTTCCCAGTTTGACATTGCTGACTAGTGTTTTGTTTTGTCATTTCTTGTTCTGAAGAAAATCTTGAGGCGATAGTGCTTTTAACAACAGGATGTACCCCCTATTGTGCTGTCCCACACAATCATCAGTAAGCCCATGCTTGGTCTCTTTGAGAAAGACAGCTGTGGGCTGTTGGCTGAACTTGAATGTGGTGCTTAGTTTTGTGCGTGTGTGTTTGTGGTATCCTGTCTCTTATTTGTTGTGGGGTTTTTTTAATGACTAAATGTAGACATGCTTCTATCGAAAAATTAGTATTTTTGTATTTGGCAAGGGGGTTCTTTGAGTTCAGTATTTAAGGAACAAATGCATGTACCATCTCCATATGGTAAAAAAAGAAGCAGCAGGAGCAAGCTATTCTTAATGAGATTGTACATTATAGTAACACTTGGTGTTTTGGTAACACTATCTCATTTTTGCTGTAGCAGTATTGGGTGCATCTGTTGAATGCTGTGACAGCTGCTGGGTAACACTGACTGTTACTTGGGTTGTATAAGAAAAGTGTCCTTAAAAGGATGACAGCTGTGTTCATACTGTGTGGAGTCTATCCTAAGTGTTTGGCCAAGGACAAAACAGCAAACCTGAAACCAGGTATTTCACCTTACAGCAGAAGTGCCATGCTCCTGTGACTTGGAACAGTTCACAGAAAAGTGTCTCTTTCAAAACAAAGAATACATCTCCCTCATGGGGAATGAAACTGTTGCTTAGGAAACAACAGAGAGGGCAGCAGTCCCCAGAATAAGAAGCAGTGTGAGAGGAGTCTCATAATCTGAATAGCAAGAAAGGAGAGCAGAATAACCTCCCCTGTAACAGTGGTGTTTCTACAAGAAAATGAGAGCTTGAGCCCTGACATGAGAAGCTGGAGAGTTTTGATATCTGACACTGGTGTTCAGATGTTTACATAAAATATAGCTGAAGATTTCTTCAAGAAAGTGTAGCATTATTTTGGTCAGAAGGAGGAATTCATGAAAGAAAAATGTATCTTGCAAGAAAGCGGAAAGACCATTATATGCTGCTGCAATCTGTAGAGAAAACACTGGAAGAATTAATATTCTAATAGTTTGAAAACATGTAAATCGAAAACTTCAATTTGACGCTACCTCAGAAATTGCTTCTCAGAGTGGTACTGTATTTTCTGTATGGAACCATTTTCAGCTCAGTTACTCCCTGCTGCTGTGATGTGCTGGGGAACTGCAGCGGTTTCTGCCTCTATTCACTGCTGGCTGTGCTTCAGCAGCACAAGCTGAACCCTCCTGCAGAAATTCACTGGGTTTTGTGGGAGTTTTTTTAATTATATCATGACTGCTTACAGCCGTTTGCTGGACACAGGACGAGCATGTGTAAATACGCAGAGTTCAGTGGTAAGTTGCTGCAAGTTGTATTCATTCTGTTTTCCTGTCAGTCTCATTTGGTTCATGTGACAGACAACCTTTGGACTTAGAGTAAATTGTCTTGAGACTGAAATTCAGAATGCCACACTGTATCCCAAAGCACAGGTCCTCAGTGAAGTCGATGAAGTACCAGTTGTGTGAAATGCGTGTGTGCTGGGGGGATGTTACAAATAAAATGGTATGGTCAGAAGACAGTTATATTTTTCACTATCACAATCTCACACTAGCAGATTGATAAGGTTATTCATAAACATCTAGAATACTATTCAGTTGAAACTATCACTGGAGTATATTTCATTGCAAGATTGTGAAATATCATTGGTATCAAGAACTAGTTGGACAAGTTTTTGTCAGGAGTTGTTTTTGTAGTTCACCCTTCCTTTAGGCAAAGTGGTGCACTAGAAAATTCTGCCAGCAGTCTTCCCGCTGCCTGAGAAGGCTTATTAAGCAGAAGATGAAACTGGAAAAGCTAGTCACACTCATGCTGTGGCAGCCAAGTGTTTGGCCTGTAGTGATACAGGCTGCAGATTCAGGACTGTTTCCAGAGCTATCAGTAAAAATATCCCATTTATACTATTGCCAAGGGAGCTTAGAATACAGCGACTATTAATTCTGTGGTATCACTGGGTTGTCTGCGTGAGCAATCTGATAAACCTCTTCAACATTGCACTGGCTGTAGAAAGTCTGGCAGAAACAGGCCCTAAAAAAAGACTGTTATTGCTCGATTGAAAAAGCAGATGACATGTTTGACATTCAGATGGTCCTGAGAGTATACGCATGTGAATTTGCAGAACAATTACAAGCTAGAAATGAGATTCGAAGAAGGAAAGTGTGTTTTAAAGCACTTGTTTCATCAGCATCTATTCTGCCACAAAACTGTCTGGGTTACCTTCTTCTCAGTGTTCTTGTATCATATACACCAATGAATTATCTTTGATTTTTTTTCTATGGTTACAGTGTATAGAAAATTTACTTTCCCACAGTGTAAGCTAGCATTTTCTCTTCCTATGTTAGCAAGATACAAGCATAATATGCTGTATTAAATAATGCATTTCCTATACATATATAAATATATATTACTATGATAACATATCACATGTTTTTAAATAACATAGTCTCTATTTCCCCCCAACATAACAGTATTAAGACAAAAGTACACACAGAAATCAGCTAGTCAACAAAGTAAACTAGTTTCAAATGTAGATTTTGAGTGGGGGACACCACTTGTCTAGCTCTCCCCTTCCACCTGAGGGCCACAGACACTGCAGACTATTGTAACTGAGATGCGGTGTGAAGCAAGAAGACAGGCTCACAAACTGCTGCGATGGCAGTGCCATCAAGAGTACTTACTGCTCTGCTTCTGGGGTAGACAACTGCCTTTTTCCTATGGCTTACTGTCCACTTAGCTGTGCTAGTTCACCTCTGTGCACCCACTCAGTAAAGCAGCTCAGAGAACTCATCTCTGTTAAAAGGAACTTGCAGAAGAAAAAGCAATAGTAATTTTTAACCTGATTGGTTTACTGCACCACCACGCAGCCAGCTGAGTGAAGAGGGAATGCCTGTGTATGAAGAGGCAGCCCCTCCTGATGGTTTTGTTGTCAAACCAGTTGCTTTTGAAATTATGGCCAATGTCACGTTTGCAGCCTGTCTGGCCTGTGGAGGGAATTGCTAGGAAGGAGGTCAGAAGGCCATTCAGATACAATTCCAAACAAATTTTTCCACAGTCATTTCAGTTTGTGGAAGGTAACACTATGAACACGAACCACCCGAGGTGTCCCTGCCCTCCAGCTGTCAGCACTCAGCTGCTAGTGCCACAGGACCATTCCTGTGTGCTGAATCCTGTGGGATTATAACAGCTGTGCATATCAGACTTTTCTTCTTTCCCTCCCCAAAGCCTTCTAGCAAACATCAAAAGGTGCTGTTAATGGCTGCCACAAAGGGAGTGGAGCATCTCCCTTATGAAGAAAAGCTGAGGGAGCTGGGTCTCTTTAGTTTGGAAAAGAGGAGACTGAGGGGTGACCTCATTAACGTTTATAAATATATAAAGGGTGAGTGTCACGAGGATGGAGCCAGGCTCTTCTAGGTGACAACCAATGGTAAGACAAGGGGTAGTGGGCTCAAACTGGAACACAAGAGGTTCCACTTAAATTTGAGAAGAAACTTCTTCTCAGTGAGGGTGACGGAACACTGGAACAGGCTGCCCAGGGGGGTTGTGGAGTCTCCTTCTCTGGAGACATTCAAAACCCGCCTGGACGCCTTCCTGTGTGACCTAATCTAGGTGTTCCTGCTCCGGCAGGAGGATTGGACTAGATCTTTTGAAGTCCCTTCCAATTCCTAATATTTTGTGAAACATTGGCCATTTACCACCATCTACTGAAGTGTTTGCACAAGGAGCACAAGCCACCATACAACATCTTCTAAAAATCCACAGCAGAGACCCTACCTGCTCCTCGTGATCTCATGCCTGCAGAGGAAGAAGTGCTATTTAAGGGACCCCTGTATTAAAAGTATCTAGACTCAGACAATCTGAAAGACTGAGGGGATCGGGGAGACACAATTTCTTCTACGCTGTTATTAGTGTGTTTACCTGCACACTGTCCAATACCTTAAGCTTAGTCACATTCGTTGTTGCCATGGCTAGTTAATCTGCTGTAACTGCTGGTTTTATGCGTCTTTTGTACAGAAATTGGGTAAACATTCCCTAAGACAGGCCCATGAAATACAATTTTATTATTTAAAAAATAGTTGAGGACTAAGGGACCAAAGCAAAATCTTGGTTTCTAAATTCTCTGATTTTGCATTAGAAGCATTTGTCTTTTTTGTTGTTGTTTGTAATGGGCTTTCTCTAATTTTATAGGGAAATTACATTATTTACTGAAGACCAGTCTAAACAGTTCTGTATTTTTTCATTCTGCAGTAGGCAGAAATCAGACATGGGGCACTGATTTATTTTTTTTTCCCCAGTTTATTAGCATTAGCTGCTTTATGAATATCCCTTTGACTGTTTGACTATTTAACTGCTCAAGAACATTTAATAAGGCAAGCAAACAGCTTGATCACAGTGTACTCATAACTTCTCTCTTAAGGATCTAGCTTTACAGCGTGACTCTCTCCTCCTGGTTTTCCATTACTGAACCATATTAAGCATGCTTAGGAAGCAAACTAATTTGTTTTGCTAGGAATCTGTGAGGTGAACACCTTCCCTACACAGTATGATGCAAAACTTGACAGTTAAAAGGGCAATTTAGAATTTTTTGTTTGGTCTGAAAGAGGTAATGTTTTTTGGCCCAATCTGATGACACGAAAGAGGTAACAAGTGTATTTTACAACTTGTCCTGTCTTGATTTTAGGCAATATGGTAATTGTATTTTCCTACATTCTTTCCAGCAGCTCATGCAATAAAGTACTAGATGTTCCCATGATATTCCATGTTTTTTATATAAACAATTCCATAAATGCTGTCTCAGTAAGGTCTTGTTTTTATTAAGCTTTTGTTGTGGTATTGTTCAGCTGTCTCTGGCACTCATCTGTGGTACATAAATGGAACTGCAATTAATTAAATTCAGGTAAAAGACTAGATCTACAATGGCAAGTAAGGCACAGTATTTCATTGTTTATTCTTACATGCCTGTTTTTTCAAAGAAATCTCTAGACCTCATGAAGAGTAGGCATTTACACGTTAAAAACAGAAGGGCAGATACTACAATGAATTTAAACTTGGTTACAAGTTTATTAGTTCTCTTTTGCAGATGCCTTTAATAGCTGTTCTGTGACTGCAGGTCTGATATACACTGACTGTTGGTGTATATTTAAACTGATATCTATTCCATTTGTCTTAACCAGAATTACTGTATTTTAATGGCTCTCACTGATTTTCCTCTTAGTTCACAGAGCTGCTCATTCAGTTTTCCAGTCAATTTATCTGATTTCTGCATTACCAGCTTTTCCCAAATATCTTGCTGGTCTGACTGGCTGAGGCTGAAAGGTAAGTTTGAGCATTGTGGGCAGACAGATACTCTACCATAGAGGAAAAAGAGTTAATGCCGTCTGTTGCAATCAATGAGAAATTTCACAGATCAGATCCCCATTGATGTATTAGTTCTTTGACAATTAAGAGTATTAATCTTAAAAATGCAGTTCAGTTTTAATTTTGCAGGCATGGAGACACTTTTTCTTCTCACAAGTAAGTATCAAGGCAACTTGTATGTGTTCAGATGCGCAGCCTGGCATAGGTGAGTTGTTGATAGCGGGCTACAACTTTGTAAATAGTTTAGGCTGCCAAGATCAGTATCTTTAACTTCAGAGTAAGAATTTGTCTTAAGTCAGCCTCACTGTTTAAAAATTCAGTGGATTTACAATTTCTTTGGACAATCCTTTAAGAAGTCCCAGGCTTACATCCAGGACTTCAGTCTGGAGTATGATAGTGTTTTAAAAGATCACTGTGAATATGAACAAAATCATCATAATCATCAGTGAATGATGGGTCAAACATAGTCATTTAAAAGTCTCCATTGCTCGTCCAGATCCTGACCTGGTAAGCACTTCTCCATCAAAACTCACATTTGCAGCTGAGATTCCATAGTGTTTATCTCCTGAATTTGATTTTATTTGTACATCTCTGCTTCTAGAAACAGAAACCGTAGAAACAGCAGAGCACTGGGCAACCAGGCTGATCTCAAAGTCTTTGACTCCCATTCTACTGTATAGAACCAGTTAGACACATTTATATTCAAGCTAGTGAATTCTGGTTGCTGTGGCAGCTCAACAGGTTATCAGTACCTATCTCAGTCTTCAACCTTGAGATAAAAGGGACTAAAGTAGCCTGATACAATACAGTTATACAGGAAAGCAGGACACAATAAGTCCTCAACCTGCAGATACTCCTTCAGTTACTTTTCACAGGAGTACAGGGCGGTTTGTGTTTCACAGGTTTTTACACAGATTTTAAGTGCACTGGTCTCAAGGCAGTAATTGACAGCACCACAGATTCAATGAACACCAGATAGTTCAAAACTATTGCTGCAATTAATTGCTCCTGTTGCCCTTAGTGTACCCAAGAGAGCAGAAGACAGGCAAAGTCACTCGAAAGCCTTTGGAAAATGCAAAGTATGAGATTCAGAGGAAAAAAAAAAAATTATTCCCAAGTCACCTGGATTTTAAGAAGGTTGATTCTTCTAAAATAAGACACTTCAGTTTCCCACTAGTGGGTTGCAATCATCTTGTTGACTTCGAAGCTTTTTCTTGAAGATGGATATTGACGTGGATGGCTGGTAAAATATACTCCAGATCTCTCCAGCAGAGGTAACCTCATTGGAATCTTCTGTTCCAGATGCAGATGGTATCCGATGGGATCTAGGAAACAAGTGTTAATTCACTGCGAGTGCTAAGGTGCTTGAGGTGCTGCTGGTTTTAGTCAGTTTCCACTAAATCTGTGACACCTTTTCTTTCTACCTGTGGCACAGTTACATAGGGTTTTGGAGTGTTTGTTTGTTTGTTTATTGGTGAAAAGTTAGGCATTCTGTTGCTAGAATAGCTGCTACCCTAACAAAAGCAACAATATTAAGAAGCCTGTATATATTCTATTACTAACTGCCATTAATATATATATATTTCCGTGTATATTTAAGCCTGTTTGTGGTATGTAAATACAATATTCAACATTTATGATTCATTGATAACTCACCCATCATTTTATTCAATGACTGTCCATCTAGAGGACACAAAAATTACTTGGTATAAGTGTAGAGAAATACAGTAATAATGTGATGTTGGTTTTATTAATAGGCAAAAAAAAAAAACAAACCAAAAACAAACCAACAAACTGGTTGTCACATCATAATACAGATTTTAATTTCTGTGATTCTTTTTTGAACCATTTTCAGTATTTCAGTAAAAGACAATATTAACTAGCCCATATCTTAACTCTTTTCCCCAGTTTCCTGCGCTGTGATGGGGTTTTAATTTTTTCCCCACAAAGTATTATCATAATTTGAACTCTTCCCTGCAATGCCAGGTGACTGATTACATTTTCCTCCTTGCTCTATAACATCCCTCAGTATGAGAAGCCTTTTTATTCCTTAAAATACAAATCTTGTCAAAACAAGACCAAAATAAATATTCCAGCAGCAAATGCTATCCTAACAGATTAGAAAGTTCCAAAAATGTGCTTATTTAGTACCTTTTATGAGGATACAAATATGTAATATATAACTTAGATTTGAATATGGCCAATCTGACAATATCATAAGGCAGAGAAATGAAGTGCGCCAGGTTTGGTACAGAGCTGAGATGTCAGTTCTCAAGGCCAGTTTCGCTCCAGACTCACCTCATGGTAATGTGGAGGAATATCTTTGCTATTACGGCTGTAATACTCAGGATGAGCAGTGCCGTGAGACTATATATTGTCCACTCTGTAAAAGAGGAGAGGGAGAGGAGAAGTTCTCAGTTCATTCATTTATTTAGTTTTTAATGTAAGAATATTGCACAAAAGAAACCCATAGCCTTCTAATGCATTACTCAAAACTGTAATTTAGATGTGTCTTATACCTTTAAGTATTTTCTGTAAAAGCTGGCAGAAACTTTGTAACTCTCAGTCAGAACTGGTTTTTCCCCATGCATGACTGATCCCTAAGGATTGAAAGCTGGGAAAATCAAAGCATATACCAGTAAAATTATTTAACTAGTGTCTAGGAAAGGAATCAAAACTCAGAGAAAAATTTAAAAGCAGACTAAAGAACATACTAGAATATATGCTACCAGTAGTGACTCTGTGTTTGCAAGGAGATGGCCTAGTTTTATAACAGCTATTAGAGTGTCCACAGTGTGATCATGGCCCAGCTTCAACAATAGATAAACATAGATATACCCAGGGTAGTTGAAAGACAGGAGAGGCCAAAAGTGATATTCAGCAAGAATGCATTTCCACTCTTCAATTATTTACAACTCAACAATTTCCTGAATGGTGTCTTGAAAGTGAACTCTAGACACTCAGTGGCATTTTCCCTACACCCATTAACTTGCTTCATCCTTGTAGAGCCCTCTTTGTATTATTGCTGTAGTTTTTGTGAATTGGTGTGACTGGGACACATCCTGCATTGAGACCCTTCCAGACTACAAAAGCTTACTCTTTTTTCAGTGCCTTTTGCCACCTCTATGGTGTGCACTGGTCACTGAAGCTGATTCTAGTAAGGAGACTGCTTTGACTCACATATTATTATGTGCTTTCATTCTCAAGGAGTCAGCATCTTCACAGTATTTCTAACTGATTTAGGACAAGAAGTGAGTTTTGAAAAGTCATGAGAGCAGCACAGTTAGTGGTAATTAGACTAAATGAAAATTTATCTATTGGTAAAAGGCATAGTGGGTCACATAATGTGGTGCAGGAGGCAAAGAAAATAGTGACTCTAGATTATGCCTTGGCAACATGTTTTTCCTGTTTCCACATTTTCTTGTAATATTACCAGGCATGGAGCTACTGGGATGACTTGGGCTGGTTGTGAGGACATAAAGTATCTTTGATGACCGGGCTGCACTGATGCTGAGATTTGCTTGTTCATTTATCTTCTCTGAAAAGGTCTGATTCACTAGAATCTTGTTTTGATGCACATTGTCCTTCACAGCTGAAAACACAAGAGTATGATTACTATAATATCTTAAAAGGTATAACTGGACTTTATTTTGTGCTTGTAAGCAGCTCTGGTTTACTTATAGATCTCCAATAATTGAATTATGCCTGATGCCAGAAAAAGCCTGTACTTTAACAAGTTCGGGTTCTTCAAATTTTTCTGGAAGCTGCTCTTCACCATCACAGTAGGTACAACTGAAGGACTACAATGTTTTCTTCTGAGTGTAACAGACTGTTGGGAAGAGCCAAGATTAACAAAGATGAAGGCAGACTACTGTCTTTTGTTTTGTTTCAGCTTTGTCATTTTCCAATCTGTTTTCATAGAATCATAGAATAGTTAGGGTTGGAAAGGACCTTGAGATCATCTAGTTCCAACCCCCCTGCCATGGGCAGGGACACCCCACACTAAACCATGTCACCCAAGGCCTCATCCAACCTGGCCTTGAACACCGCCAAGGATGGAGCATTCACAACCTCCCTGGGCAACCCATTCCAGTGCCTCACCACCCTCTCAGTAAAGAATTTCTTCCTTATATCCAATCTAAACTTCCCCTATTTAAGTTTTAACTCATTACCCCTTGTCCTGTCACTACAGTCCCTGATGAATAGTCCCTCCCCAGCATCCTTGTAGGCCCCCTTCCAATACTGGAGGGCTGCTATGAGGTCTCCACGCAGCCTTCTCTTCTCCAGGCTGAACAGCCCCAACTTTCTCAGCCTGTCTCCATACGGGAGGTGCTCCAGTCCCCTGATCATCCTCGTGGCCCTCCTCTGGACTTGTTCCAACAGTTCCATGTCCTTTTTATGTTGAGGACACCAGAACTGTACACAATACTCCAAGGGAGGTCTCACGAGAGCAGAGTAGAGGGGCAGGATCACCTCCTTCGACCTGCTGGTCACGCTCCTTCTGATGCAGCCCAGGATACGGTTGCTTTCTGGGCTGCGAGCACACACTGCAGCCGGCTCATGTTCATTTTTTCACTGACCAACACCCCCAAGTCCTTCTCTGCAGGGCTGCTCTGAATCTCTTCTCTGTCCAACCTGTAGCTGTGCCTGGGATTGCTCCGACCCAAGTGTAGGACCTTGCACTTGGCATGGTTAAACTTCACCAGGTTGGCATCAACCTTCATAAGGTTGGTTTTGACAGGTATGTTTAAGACTTAATTTTTAAAAATTATATTTTGCTATTTTATGACATATCTGGCTGGAGTGTTCCAAACAGTGAGATGTTAGTGGAGCTTTTACCCACTGAGCAGTGGCAACAAGACAGAAGAAACACCCATAGATGTGGGAGTTAAAATACTTGTTCTTTTTTTGCCAATTCAGAAATCTTTTATGTGGATTAAATGCTTTAACAGCTCATTGAAAGGTAGAAACAGCAAAGTTGGTCTCTTACCTCTGTATCTGATAGCAAATCCCTGGGCTTGATTAATTTCATCTGAGAAAAAGTACAAAATGACAAAATCCAAAGAGATGTTAAATGTCTGGGGAGGCCGGTTCTTGCCATTAAAACGAGCTAGAACATGATAGGTATAGCCATCCAGCAGTTCCACCATATCTGTAGCATCTTTGATTTCAAAAAGGGCAAAGCTGAAGTGGATTTGAGATGCTCCTGGAACTTGTATGGTCCAGTAACAGACTTTGCCTGTGCCGTATGTGTCAGGAAAATCTGGGGAATAGATGACAGCTGTAGCAGAAGTATAATTCCCTCCACAGGCACCAATAAGGGCTGTGAAAAGAAGAGGAGGAGGAGTTGTGTTAACTGGTTTATAGCAAGTTTTGTCTGGTTTAATAAAAAAGCCCAAGTTAGTATAGATTGAGATTTTATTTGAGGGGCCTCACTTGGTCATGTATCTACCCTCTGGTAAGATCAGTTCTGAAGGAGTCTTTCTGTGACATACTGTTTGTGATAGCTGAGTTAGTACCATTTGTGGGGAAGTAAGAGACAACCTCTACAGCATGAGTCAGTTGCCTGACCAGACATAATTTCTTGGAAGAACGATTTCACATTATTAATGGATGTGAATTTTATGCCAAAATGGAAAGCAGCTTTATTTTATACTGAATTTAGGTGTTTTGCTGTTTTGTGTGCAACTGTTCTCACTGCATTTAAACCCTTTTCCCTAATTTGCTGAACATTTGAGGCCTCTCCTTTGGGAAAAACTGTGCCTGTTTCAATACTTACTGTCAAAAAGAATGACTCTGCCATCCCCACCACAAGGCTGAGTGTGGTCTCCAAAGCAAACACTGTTGCATTCCGTACTGGCTGCCTCCCCGTATCTCCAGTAGTCAGGATTATTTCCACAGAAACAAGCATAACCTGACTCCATGCCTGCAAACTTTGAAAACAAAGAAGCATAAGGAAGGAAAGGATAATATTTAAAGGAGTGACAGCAGGAGGTTGTATGAGCAAGAAAGCTGGCAGCAGAGTATGTATGTTTTGGGGAAGTATGATTAGTCAAAGGGCCCACCACAAACTGGTTTTGTTTGAGCTGTCAGGATGCTACTTGAGAAAGATCAAACGGAGGGCAATTAGGGCATCCTATCACTCATAACTGCAGGAAGCAAGCATATTTTGTCCTGGTATCCTGGCATTATTCACTGGTCATTTGCCCAAACTGCTCTGGATGCAGAGAGAGGGCTAGGCCCCTGGAACAGAGGGAGACCTTAGACCTCCTAAAGGTTAAAAAAAAAAAAATGTGATGAAGAGCTCTAGGCATATTGCTATCTTCTGTCTTCGAAAATATCTTGTAAATGTATTTCAAAGAAATCACCTTGAATTGCTGACTTCGACAGGAACTGATGCATGTTTGGATAGTAAGTTTATTGGAGGTCTCACTGGTGCCAGTCAAAGGTGGTGGCTCTCCATGGTCCTTGTAACACCCTAGATTCCCCGGCACTGGCAAGGATAACAGACAACAGTCATTTTAAAGGTGTGCCTGGCAACACCCAAGACACAGACCACTTTATGCACTACCTGGCTACTAGGCAGCTCTCTATATGTCCTTGTCTTCATTTTGCAGTATGTGAAATGTTACTCTATTCTAGATCCTTGTTATATTTTCCAAACATGTCCAGGGATAAATGACAGGTAGTGAAATAGCATCGTATCTTCTTAGCAATACACCTGCAATACTCTGTAGTTGGTTTCTGTAAGCCACAGTAATACAGACAAGGTAAATACCTGTTTCATTTCTCCTGATAGAGACAATTACAAAAAAACCCCGGCATTATTACATGAGTTCAGAGGTTTGGAGGTTTTAAAGTACTCCCACTCATGTTCTAACAATGTAAAATCAATACTGTGATTTCAGTCTGATTTTCAAAACAATGACATTCTGGAAGTTTTCTAAACAGGATATTTGAGAAAGGAAACCTAAGCTCTTTTAGGATGGAGTTTATCAAGTTTTATGGGAGGGACTATATACTTGCATAGGAGAATTTCTTAATATTTAAAACTCAAATTCTGGTATGAATTTAAAATATATTTTTGGTATGTAAAAAGAGATTGAAAATGAGCAATACTACTTTTTTAAGAAACATCTAGTTATACTGTATGAATCAACATTTCAAGGCTCACTGGTCAGTATGGCAGATCAGAAAGTTTTCCTCCTTCAATGCATAATTTGTCCTCTGGTTTTGTTTTGTTCTTGCACTTTTCTTCAAAGCACTGGAATTTAGACATGACTACTAGAGAGAGAAGATGGGGTACAATATAGTGCTGTGCTAATGGCATAAAATTATCCCTTGCCTACTTGTCGTATCTGCTTACGTACTTGGAATTAATCTGTTAACCAGCTCATTGGTCAGATAGTTTTTATTTCTGTGCCAGATTGACAAGGATTACTTTTTGTTCACTTCCACTACTCTGTATAACATGTGATGCGGTAAGAGACTGTGTAAGAGTTCGACTTTCTCAGTCATTTGTTGTCCCAGTACTCAGTAAATTCTGAACTCTCACTACTGTCCCACAGCACTGGTTCAGGTTTTTGATTTACCAACAGGGTTTTGGGTTGGTTTGGGGATTTTGTTTTGGTTTTGTTTGGTTTTTTTGGGGGTGAGGGGTAGGGGGATGCAGCCTCCGATGCCTGTTAGCATGTGGTTCAGTTGCTTTGAGGCTCCTTTTGAGTTAGTCATCTCTTGTACAGGTGGCCCTTTTCTCTATCAGATAACCCACATGTTAGTAAACTGCTTCTGTATTATTATACTATCACATAAATACCATAGGAATGCAATGATGCTTTTTGTACTGAGAGGTCTTTATAGTAGTCCTGAAAGTATCTCTTCACTGGATTCTGGAAGGCCCATTTCTGGGATTTCTGATTCATGTCCATGTGCAGCAGCTGTTGAAATAATGTTTTGAGTTCAGAATTTCTATTTGTCTGATCTTAACAAAGATGGGTTTGTCCTTATTCTTTTGGAATATGATATGCTAAGCTTGTAAACTGATGTCAGTTTACTCTTAAAATCGGAATCATTCTGACATCTGGAACAGTTAACAGGTCTGTCTGAGTTCCTGCTCCCATACTTAGGCTATGTTGCCTATGGCCGCTTCCTTATTTTGAAGAAGAGGGTTAGCATATCTCTTAGTGACCAGCAAATATACTGGTGTGTATATAATGAAATTGGGTGAAAAAAATCACATTGTATATTTTCATAATGTAAACTGAATTCATAATATATATTTTTTTTAAGAATTAGATGTTGTTGCTTGAAATATTTTTCATAAAATAATTTTCTGAGAATGACACAATTTAAATTATAAATGCTTGCACGGAATTATGGCTTTGATACACCCTGCAGCAACATGCATATGAGTACTGCAACTTCAAGTTACAGCCTGATTTAACATACCTTTGGAAATCCCCATTTACAGCCTCACCCCAGCTGAGTACATCTGGGCAGATAACTCTGAGAGCTCAGTTTTTCTGTACAGTGCATGATTTCACTACCCTGAGAAAGCTTCATTTTCCTTGGAGACTTGGGATTTCCTAAAAATGCTTTTTTTTTTTTTTTTTTAATGTAACTTTATTGGTAGGACCCTTCAACCTTTTCTCCAGAGGATTAGTACTTCAGTATGTTCCATGCTAAGCAACCAGACTGAGCAATTTAAAAGATGCTTATATTGTGTAACTAAATCAAGCCTACTATTTGGGTACAGCTTAATTAGTCTCCCTGGTGTCCCAACAGTATTTTAACTTTCTCTTCTCTAGCAAAAAAATTAGTGTCCTGTGATTTGGAATAAACAGGAGAAGTATCAATCTAACCCAACAGTGAATAGTAATTTTCATGTCAGTGCCCAGCTCTTCGGTAACTTTGACATCAAATCAACAAATGACATGAGCTGAAGGATATATGCTCACCTAAAAGAACTTCATAGTCCCACATCAAATATATAAATAAACACTCCTCTGAACTGGGGCAACACACACAAAAGTTTACTCCTGTACATGCATATATGATTTTGATATGCCATCTCTTCCTATGGCTACTGATGGCTGGTCCTAAACCTGAGACACCACTTAATTGCTACTGAAGGGTAATCAAAGTACACAGTATAAGTGTAATAGCAGAGGGGAGATAATCTGTAATCCGAGTTTGAGAAAATCTAATTGGCAAACTGTTTTTATATCAGATCCACAGTGGTGACAAATTACTGCTTTTCAACAATATTTTTAGTATATTAGAATAATATGCTCTTCTTTCATACCATATTGAACTGGATCAGGATGTATGTATAGGAAGCTGTCCAACATAAATCTAAACAAAGACGGTGTACATTTATGTACATGGAGCAGCTCTGCGGAAAAGGCCCTAGAGGTGCTGACAGACACTGAGCCAGCAGAGGGCCAGGCAGCAAAGGCCAACAAGTTGATATTAAAATGAGCACAGCTAGAGATCAAGGGAAGTGAACTGTTCCTCTACTCAGCACTTGTTAGGGCCACATCAAGATTACTTTGTCCATTTTCAGGCCCAACAGTGCACGAAAAACATGTAATTGTTTGAAGCGAATTCAGCAGAGAGCCAAGATGCTCAGAGGGCCGGAGCACTTGCCCTGTGAGAAGAGGCTGAGGTACTGGGGCTTGTTCGGCCTGCAGAAGAGGAGGCTCCAGGCACTCCCTAGCAGCTCTGCAATGCCTATATGGAGGTTGTCACAACAGTGGAGCCAGAGTCTTCACACTGATGCGTTTTGGACAAGAGGTAATGAGCTTAAGTTGAAACACGAGATGTTCAGACTGGATGCAAGGAAAATCATTTCACCATGCTGGCAGTTAAGCATGGGAACAAGGGCCCAGCAAGGGAGTGTCTTCTGCATCCGTGGAGGTTCTCATGGCCTGACGTGATAAACTTGGTCCAATCTGACAAACTGAATAACTTGGTCTGATCTCAGAGCTGGCCCTACTTTGCACAAGGAGGCTGGAGTAGATGATGGCCTGAGGTCCCTTCCAACCTGGGGTATCCTACAACCCTATGTATATGTGTGTGTGTCTATATATATAAGTATATATATGTAAAGCAATGAAGAATCAAAAGTGCTTCTAGATAGGTAATGACTGTTTAGTTACTCTGAGCTTTAAAAATTTTCAACATAATCTTTTGCCTTAATTTGTTCTAGCTACTAAGGAAACTTTGCGAAACTGAAATAGTCAATATTCTGCAATTACTGTTCATGCTGATCAGTGATGTCTCACCATTACGCTGTCTTCACCCGTTTGTTCTCTTGTGCTTAAAATGTCACCTCTTTTATGCAAGCATGCTATTTTTTTTTTAAGCAGCATATGACATAATGAGGCCTTTGCAAATACCAGAGCTTCTGCATATTACACATTAAGGCAGACGTATTAAATCATGGAATTCATCCTTTTGAGCTCAAACCCATATTCCAGCTATGCTCATCCATGTGTCTTTCAAAAACCTCGTAGCTTTTTGCAATGGTAGGTAGGTCTGGTCTGCACCAGTATACTGTCTCAAATTGTGCAAACTACTCCCTTTATTTTTGTGTTAAAATCTAGACAAGTCAATCTTGGAGTGATCAATACAGCTCTGTATAATTTACCTGGCTCTGCTATTTAATACTTCATCAATATTTCAGTCAACTTTACTAGATGACATATATGCACACAGGAAATCTGTTTATGGTAAGAGACTCATGTGGGCCACAAACATGGAGATACAATTAAGTAAGACTGCAAGCCTTTTACATTTTGGGAGCGTAAGTTACTTCCTTTGAATTTCAACCTAACCTCATTAACAAAGAAAGAGATAAAAAAAAAACCAAACAGGAATAGCTGCAACATTGCAAACAAACCATCTAAAGCATTTGGTTCTGAATTCTTCATGTGAGATGCACATGTTCTCTCAGGACTCAGTGCTGCCTTTTTGCCTTTTGTTTATGTCCATTCCAGGCTGCTTAGCAGACAAGCCATTAAGAGAAAGAGAGGAAGAAAAGGGAAGACTAAGCTCCTACTGAGGTAACTACCACTGTCTTCTGTAATTATGCCCATCCATCCTCATCTAACATTGCTAAATTCTGTATAGCATGTTTACACATGCAGAATGCCAGAACACATTTCTGAATTAAGTGTTACGTATTAGTGAATGAGACACAGGATATAATCATGTGAAATCATCATCATAATGAAAAATTCTTAACTGTAGATCCTTAATTATTGTAACAGTGAATCATTGCATGCAAATCTCTCTAGGCAATCAAGATGTTTCATATTGTTGGCATTGTAGTGGTGTATGTGGTTATAGTTTATAAGTAAATTATGCTCCAGATACTTTTCTTTTCTGGTAGTAAATATAATTATGGAAAATCAGCTTATGTAAGACAATTTTTACTTCTAAAAAATAGCATTTCTTTACACAATTACTTTCTGCTCACAGAACTCAGTTTTGTATCATGCACTTCACAAGTTGTTTTTGATGGTCCTATGATTTAGCATCATGCTTACTGAAAACAGAAAATCTGGTAAAGCATAAAAGGTTTGTGTTTTGTTTTGTTTTGTTTTTTTTACTTAGCTTCATAAACCATGAGGTTTGTATTAAGACTTGGATGGGCTTGCAATGTACAGTTTGTTCTAAATTGCTGCAATTCCTTTTTCTAGTATCCAGTTTCAGTGCAATGCTTGAAGCAGCTGCTACTGGCCAAAGGGACATTTTTTAAATGTAAGTCTGGATTATCTGTGCAAGTAACTGTCCAACTTTAAATCCTCTGCTCCCCACCACAGAGAAAATGAGTGAAGCTGCTTTTAAAAGGATCCTTTGTGTAGAACAAATGGAGGGGAGAGAATTTGCCTTTCAGCTTTTTTACTGGTGCCATATCCAGAGAATTTGTTAACATCTGTGGTCTTTAAAGAAAATGCAAATTCTTCCATTTTAGACCAAGATAAATTTCTTAATTAGGAGGGTCATGTTTCCTAAATAGGACCTGGTATATCAGAAAAATAAGAGTAAGATGTCCTCTGGACAACGAGAATTAGAGTGTTAAATGATTTTGTGTTATTTAAATTAGACTCCTTAATCTGTATTTAAGTCTAGGTAAGTCACCTGACTTAAGGTCACACATATGTTTGCCTCACTTGGGGAAGTGAATCACTCACATTCATAAAAAAAGAAAACTGTGGACAAAGTAAGAAAAATCTTTTTAGATCCATTTTTCTTTGTTTGGTTTTGTTTACTTCAACTAAGAAATATACTTCTTCCAATTGAAAGTATCCCTACATAAGGACAACTGCTGATGCTTAACAGCATACACGTTATCCATTAGAGAGTACTTGCACAGAAGTTAGGAAAGCAACTAAAGGCATAAACTATTAGACTTAATAAAATGTGTAGTTATGGTTGCTTGTTAACATGCAAATCTGGAATATATTTTTAATATTTAGGCATATTTTAAAGAATGTGATTCTTAAAGAGTTTATCCTGGAGCATTCAGGAAATTCTGGAACATATTGTCATGAATCATAGAATCACAAAATGGCTTAGGTTGGAGAGACCCTAAAGCTCAAGCAGTTCCAACCCCCTGCCACAGGCAGGGACACCTTCCACTAGCAGAAGTTGCTCCAAGCCCTGTCCAACCTGGCCTTGAACACTGCCAGGGATGGGGCAGCCCCAGCTTCTCTGGGCACCCTGTGCCAGCGCCTCAGCACCCTCACAGAAAAGAACTTCTGTCTAAGAGCTCACCTCAGTCTCCCCTCTGGCAGGTTAAAGACATTCCCCCTTGTGCTGTCCTTACAGGCCCTTGTCCAAAGCCCTTCTCTAGGTTTCCTGTAGCTCCTTTAGGCACTGGAACCTGCTCTAAGGTCTCCCCAGACCCTTCTCTTCTCCAGGCTGAACAAGCCCAGCTCTCTCAGCCTGTCTCCATGAAAGAAGTTCACCAGCTCTCGGAGCATCATGACAAAACCTCCACATTTTGGACAAGTAAATAATGTAATGCATTAAAAATATTAAATACCAGAAGGAAGCTTCAGGTGAATAGCTTGTGAATGACTTGTTAAAATACTCAAGTCCAGTTGCAGTTTCACATCAATGCTAAGTATATGCACTAGCAAGCAACAGAATTCTAGACCAGAGCTCCCATATACCAAACAAACAGTGATCTTTTCACTATGTCCTCTCACACTGCATTTATTTCTTCCAAGCAATTCTGTGTATGATGTGTTATACGCATTAAACTAACGCCATCGTTTTACAAGCTAACTGCAAATGATGGACACATGTAACCTGTAAAAAAAATTAATTCATAATTTCCTATTCATTTTTGTCCTTTAGATTTTAATAAATGAATGACATTTTTATGGATTAAAAATACTAGCAGTACTTCTTAAGTTTTGAGTAATTTTCTGTCTGGTATTATTTGAAAATAATATAATCCAGTAATTCTGATATGAGATCAAAAAGATAGCAAGGGAGGAACACTTCAGTAAGTTTGCCCAGAGACCCATTTAAAATATTGCTTAGTCTGCAAATGAAAATAAGCTGACTGGCCTTATCCTAGTTTCTGTTTGAAAATCAGTACCCACTGTGGTATAAGTGCCAATATCTGTTAAACAGAGATGCAGGCCTAAAAAAATTTCATAGTGCTCTTACTTCGGCAGGATGGAATTTCACAGTATTTCCAGTATATTCCATCCTCATGCTCTGCAATGTAGCACCATGGGCTGACATCTCCATCAGGGTTCCTGAAAGAGAAGAATAGTGTGTGAGTGAAAAGTCATCAAGTATTTTCAAAAAACCCACATAAAAATCAATTTTAGTAAGCTTTGGTGTCATCACTATTCTTGCTCTAACAATTAATATTTAACTGGTTGGACTGACTTACCAAGAAAAATGCAAAAGTGATCAGGAAGTTCAGATCACTGTTTATTATAGGACACAACAAGCATAACATGCTAGTAGCACCTAAAACTTAGCTTATTTTTTCTTTAACTATAAAGGGTGCACAGCTATTTCTGGCCAGTACTGAGGAAGATCATGTGTACAGGTTCTTTAGATTCCTAAACCTGATTTCTGCCTTGGTACAAACCAGTCCAGACTCCAACTTTCTGTATGTATGATGACAAAACTATTTATCCAATCAAGTCTTCTGGGAAAGCCTCAGGTCTTGTCTTTTCAGTAAAGCTGAGTAAATTCATTCCAGTGATCTAATATATTGATGGATAATTCCTTATGCATCCACAATTATTCTTTGCTTATTTGATTATTTTGTGCAGCATCATTTACAAGTGCATACCTAATTAGTCATTAGGTTATTTAAAGTTTCTTTGTATGTACAATTTGAAAAACTATTTGTATTAAAAAGATCCATTTAAGAAATTAACTTGTTATTTTGGACAGTCAGGTTGAAATAAGACCTTTTCTTGTTAACTAGGGCCATCTATAATCTTTTTATCATTTACTTTGGCATGAATTCTATGAAGAGACCCCCCTACACTGAAGTGTCAGTTCAGCTTCATCTTGTCATTTGGGCACATTAACAAGTCTTTGTGGGAGATCCAATCTGTGAACTGCTGGGAACAGTTTTTTGTCAAATAACCGAATGCTGAAGACAACTGGCAAGTTAAGTTCAATTTAGCTGATTAAAATGCTGCTGTTAGGCTTTCAACAGACTAGTGGACGAAGAAGACTAGTGTGTTAGGAATTTAGGTGTAATGGCAGAGCTTCCAGTGGCTAAAGAAAGTAGAAAACTAGTATTAAGGAAAGCTTGTACTTGGAAATAACACAATTTTCTTTGGTTTCACACTTACAGGAAATTTTGCATTCACATTTGCATGACAGAAATCAGATGTCTGTAACTGAACCATGGTAATGGCACTCCACATATAAATGCCTTAAAATGCAAGGAAATCGCAGAGAAATGTGATGAATGTCTTTAGAAATCTTTGCCTTGAACCTCAAAAGTGCACACAATCAGAAAACAATCGAGTGTCTTTCAAAATCTCCAAAAACTTCAGTCGGCATAATTCTGTTATGGCTAAAATTAAGTTTAGTGGAACATTATGAGGCATTTTTATTTAACATGGTGTCTTGCAGTAAACAAAGTATTCCAAGTAAGGACCACCTATGCAGAGATAACATGCTTCTGATTAGTGCTTTAAGTGTAAAATTAGATTATTGAAATGTTGTCCTTAAAATTGAGCCTCAAAGGATCATAGTATGCCCTAAAAAAGCCTTGTGAGAAGGGAAAATCACCTTGTCCATTGTCACAAACGCAAGTGAGTGGCGAGAAACAGCTAAAACAGCAGTATCTTCACCCATGAAGCCCTGACAAGATTTGCATGCTAAAGATATGCTCTGACACTCTTAAAACAGTGACTTTGCAAGCGTTTTTTTTTTTCCTTTTCCAACAGAATGTGAAGTTAAAAAGCATTTATTCATTAGGATCATCATTTCATACACCTGTGAGAATACTCCTGGACCAAGCGATATAACAAAGAAGGAAATGGCTAACCCTCCAGTCAAACTTCATCTCAGAGGGGATAATCTAACACCCAGTAGATTGAGGTTAAAAAGCTGTATCTGGTAATCAAATAATTTCTCAGGCTTACATACCAGATTATAGGCTTCTTGCTCCTCATTTGCTGAGTAAAGTGAAACTCTAGTAAGGATAAGTTGAATACCTGGATAAACATCTAGGATATTGCCACACAGTAACAATCAAAATTACCTTCTTGATTGTGCTGTTTGTATCAGAGTTAATTCAGTGGCCACTCGCCTTTCTATAGCTCCATATTAGTATGTGTACTGAGAGACACATCTCCCTACATGTCATGAAAAATATTATGCACTTGGTGGTGTTGGGCTGAGTGAAGCTGTGAAGTTGGTGTAAAATGTTTTTGATGGGAACAGTCTTTTCAGTGCTCACATGCCCATCAGCTACTAGACTGCTTGATGGGTTTATTTGGTTTCCAGGCCATTTTCTCGAGAGAATGGCCAACTTCTATAGTGTTTCTTTAGTAGGTGGTGTAGTTTTTGCTCCTCCAAGATGCTGAACTGATTCAAAAAAGCATCAATTCTGAAGTTGGCAATAATGCTTTCTCCTTCTATGGCTGAAAACAGAGTCCACTGGTGCAACACATTGAACAGTGTTATTTTAAAGCACTGATGTAGCCACTGGAAAAGATCCCAAGTCTTTTTCTTCCCTGCCCTTCACCAATGCTCCCCATCAGAAATACCCTGCTCAGTCACCAAATACTCTGGAAACACAACTGACTCCTTTCATCAGTATGCTCATCTGTGTGCTGCATGTCACAAGACCTCTTCTCTGTGCTTTTTTACTTATTCTCCATTAACTGTCTGGTTCTGTCTCTGTCATATTTTCTTGTCTGTCTGTGATTAAATATGGTAAAGTTTGAAGGTGGCAACTGTATAGGCTCTACCCTAGAAAGCCTATAGCCTGCCAAGTAGAAGTATCTTCCAGAAGAATTGAGGTGCGGTTTGAACCTTCTCACGGAGCAGACATTGCTATGGCCCAGTTCTTAATTGCATGGGTTGAACATCTCTGTCCCCATTACACAGTGAGAGACACCACTCAATTTTATAAGCATCCTAGATGAGCTGATGATTATCACTGTTTAAGAAATATATCTATCAGGTTATTCCCTTCCTATTTCCATAGCAAGTATAGACGGGTATAAAAACTTAGCTGATCAGTCCTACAAAGATAAAACTGTGTGTAACTTCCTGATGCACAACATCAGGGAGTTAAATGTTGCAGGCTGAAAAGAGTCTGCAGAGCCTAAACACCTCTGAACTTAGCTTCTTATTTGGCTCCTAAATTCTGGAGTTCTTATTTAAGTTTTGCTTCAAATTCTATCCACAGAACTTCTATCCCTCTTTAGAAGGCAAGGAAATGAAAGAGGATCTGCCATGGTTTAAGCTGGTGGTGTAACCACTGACAGTTGAGCTTCTGAATTCAAGTAACAACTCTAAGTCACTGAAAAGCTTATGCTGAGAACTTAGCAAAAAACTCAGAAATGGAACAGAGAACAGAACTAGGCTTGTGGGTGAGGATAAAAACCATAATGTTGCAGAGTCTGCCACAGACATTCATAGTGCTTCTATGCTTGTGACCTGGATAATTTTTTTTTTATCTCCACCTTTTCATTTAAGTAACCTCTAGTCTTTCTCCATGATGCCAAATATAGGTTGGATATATGGTATGGACTTTGTGTGAGAGCTGGGTTGGTAAAGTTATTCTACTAATGGTGCTTGAAGATTCAGGGTACTGATTACAGGATAAACCAAAAGTTATTAGACATCCACGGTTCTGACATTCTTCACTGCATGACAGGAAGTTTCCTAATTTTTTGTCAACTGTTTAAAGTAATACTGGGTAATCAGGCAATGTCAGTAGCAGAGATACTTCTTACCTGCAGTAGTTATGCGCTCCAAGCCCTCCCTCCCCATTGGGATATTTCAGAGTATTATAAGGATGCTCAAAGGTTTCATTCCAAAAAAGACAAGGTTTCCCTGCATATTGTGAGGTCTGGTTCTGAGTGCCACGATAGTCAGCCCCATTTGCTGTATAACATTCTGGGAAGAAATTGAAATGGAGAAAGAGAATGAATGTATGTAGGTTTAGTCTTCAGTTGTTCTTCCCTCACCCTCCACCCCCATCCCAAAACACCATGTTTCCTTTCACTAACATATTTCCTGCATTGTTTAGGCAACTAAAGGTGCTGTCTGGGATGTAAGTTTTCTCTCAAACATCTATTGAAGAGATTATGATTTCATTACTTTACTAAACAATGTATAAGACAGGTCTGAAGAGTGGTTAATACAATTAACATGCACTTTCTGAATAAGCTTACTGTATTTTTTACTGTTTTCCCTGTGTTTTATTCACCAGGTCAAACCTGTAACTTGTTAATTTTCCAGAAATTAAATTAGATGATGCTGTCAGTCTGCCACATATCAGCACACTACTCAAAATCCCATGCCAGTGTAACTAAAGTTGAGAATATCTACAGTTTTATAAAGTGAAAAAATTTGTAGACATGGATCTTGCAAACATTTACATCCCAATTTAGAAAAATTCTTAAGTGTTTTTTCCTCTGGTCTGAATTTCTTTAGAAAAGGACCTCCTTCGGCAGAGTACAATCATGATACTGTCGTTTGCTACTAATGCATTTACGTTTTCAGATCAAATTTATAGGTCAGTATTCTTCTTCCTCGCCCATATTTTCTCCCATTTATCTTTGTTTTCCTAATACTCAGCAAGTTAGAAATCAAAGCAGAGAATGGTTTCTCTAGTCATTAAACATACCATCCCCTTCTCAATAGAACTACAAATCTCATGCTGCCTGGCTTTGCTATGTCTTATTATTGACATCTTCTGATCAAATAAATATTCATATGCATGAACAATTTTAGCTTTACTAAAAATGCAAAATTTGTTATTAAATTGTGCACTGTGAGGGTGACAGAGCAGGGAACAGTTTTCCCAGAAAGGCAAGCATTGGAATCTCTATGTTCAAATGCCATCTAGACATGGTCCTGGGTCGCCTGCTTTAGGTGACTGTGCTTGAGCAGAAGTCATCTAAATGATGAGCTCCAGAGATCACCTCCAACCTCAACTGTTCTGTGATCACCTTCCAGAAATAATCATTAAAATGTATCATAAGTAGGTCTATCCTTGTTTATACTTAACACTTGGTAACATCTATCATCAATGCATTTATTTAAAAGTAGTATTAAAAAACAACAGACCATGACAGAATTAAAACCGCTGCATGACACTGCTGTAAGCATTACAAGCAGTAAAATGAGTACTGAGCAGCATTACTGCGTAAAGTCAGAAACACTTCCTCCTAACTGCAGAACCTTGTTTTACCTACTGGTATTCTCTGCAGAGACCATACAACCACTGCAGAGATGTTCTACTGCCCCAGGGAAAGGGAGTGTGCTCTTAAGTGGAGGCTGCTGATCTCAGTGTCCCTTACAAGGTATCTTACAAACAAGGCTAGAAAGATCTGTATGGCTGCAGTAGAAAGAGGTAAAAAAAAACCAACCCACTCTCAGCTTAATCCTGATATTAGCAGTACACCTTTTTTGTATTAGAAATACTGTGAGAGATGGGAAAACATATTATTAAAACAATGCCTTTGAAGTACCTTTAGTCTGGGCCCACAAATACCAGAATGGTGCAATTATAATGATTATTTCACTGTTTTATTACACAGCAGATGAAAGCTGATGGTTTTGTGCCTTCACTGCACATTTTCATGCCTAGGCAAGTTAGGATTCTATTAAACGGAATTTTGTTGCTGAAGGCACAGAGGTGTCTGCACTGCCATTAACGTATACTGCTGTCATATATGGACAGAAAGCTGTCTAATTTAACAAAACCAAGTTTCACGTCAATACTCTTCCCTACTGTAATTTACCTGACTGCCTTAGTCATGCAGGCGAGCTACATACATTTACCTGAAAATGCAAATCTGAGTTTCCAGTATTGAGGCCACCACAGATATTTGGATAAACATAGGAAAAAAAACCCCACCCCACTTTAAAATCATCACAGTGTTGCAGCTTTCTTAAGTACCTCTTTTTACTTTGCAGTTAATTTTTTCTATGTCAGCTGAAAAATACAAGTTGATGAATTTGGCATAGAAGAGAGGAAAACATTATCAAACGGGACAAACAAAACAACATACATTATAAAGAAGCAATTATGAGAAGTGATAAGCATATCCATAAAAGACATCTACTTCAGCTTAGTGCTATTGTTTTTTTTGCTTCTTATTTCTAATGAACAGCAATATGTACTAACATCTACTTAAAAATGCAAGGAATGCTACAATACCTGAAGGTAATCTGGCACAAAGACTAAACTGAAGTTAACATCAGTCCATTTTAGGATCTGCTGAGACTGGCCCATGCTCTAACTTGCAGCAGCAACTGACTTTCATTTTCATGTCAGCCGATTTTTTTTTTTTTCTTTTTTTTTTGATAGATTTCTTCAAACTTCCTTGCACTACACTAGGACTTTGAGGACACTGCACAAAAGAAAGAGTCAGAGCTCTTCATTCCTCTTAGCTGTAGTTTTTTGTTTGCAAGACAACAGGTAGCTGTAACAGTACCTCCGGTACTTTTTGTACTTTTTCTTTTATACTACCAAGAGATTTGGGAACAATGTGCTATCTGAGCTGTAGTGGTTAGCATCTAGATGTGGAAGGAAGAGGCAGTAAGATACAACGTAAAACAAATGATTATCCCAGAAAAACTGAAATGGAAACTTAAGTTTTGGAATTTAGCAGCTGTTATCATATAAAATACATACCTTTTTGTGTTACAGAAAATTTGCTAGGAAATTTTCATTTTTTTAATTATTAATAATAATTTTGCCATAGCATGGAAGTGCATTCTTTTCAAGTAGCTACTGGCATTTAAAAATCAGGTCCTTTGTTCTACACTCTTTTACCTTAAACAATCAGCTTTGAGATCTGCTGAGATACCCTTTGTACAGTTTTCTATAAAATTCCTAGTAACATGAAAACAGATCTCTCAGCATATTCAGTATCTTGGCAGTCAACATCTGAATTCTATTTATCACATAGTGATTTTGCCATATTTTGTCGCACAACAGCCACGACACTATCTTAGTGATTTCACTATGAAATTAATATTCCCAGTGTGCTAAAGGTGCAAAGTGAATGTTTTGTCTGCAGACAGACCACTGTCCTTTCCACTTCTAATCCACAGGCTGCACTTTGAAGACAAAAGTCCTAAGAAATTTTAGAGGCGATCAGAACCTCCATCTTTCTTTTCATCTTGCACCATTGGTGCAATAATCCTGTGAAAAAAATGAGCTTAAAACAAAGGTCAGCCAGATTTGTCTGCACAAAACTGATTCAGAAGAGTTCATCTAACTAAAACAGTCAGAAAAGAGTGGAGTGAACACTACCGGTAAAACTCAGGCTTACTCAAATTACCTGATTTCTCTTTGGTAGATTATGATCATGTAGAAAGGAGAGAAAAAAACCAATCAACCAACCACCCAACAACAATCACATTTCCTTTACTGTTCTGGCACCCATTGGATCTGACTGTCTTACATTGGCTGATACTTCCATGTTACTTTAGGCTATGAAGCCCTTCGGTGGGAATCTAACTAACATCAGCACAGTGACTCAAGGAAATCAGTATCAGTTCTATGAATTTCTGTTTTGTAAGACTGTGGTACTACGACAGAGCTTGCACTATATCCAAGTCCTCTCCCAGCGGCAAAGACAGCAAGGGAAGAACAGGCACTTTGTGGAGGCCAAAACTGTCAGCTTTCTAGAAGGCATGAGAAAGCCGCTATGCTTGATAGATTAGTCACGTGGTTTCTGTTCATGTACCCAAAGCTGAGTTTAGACTACCCTATCAAGTGTAAACCTGGATTAAATCACCAGGGATTTAGGCACGACATGAGGGAAGCTGTGACCATTCAACTCTTGAAGTGTTCAACCTCCTCGTATTTCTAACATCTTAGTCAGCTGGGTTTCAAATATAGCCTGAAGTAGAGGCTTGTGTCAAATCCATTATTAAAATCAATGTCTGTGATGATTTTGTTGTATTAACTGTCTAATGACCCTGCTGCTTCTATTGTTTTGTTGGGATATCTGCAAACAGGATTAGTCAGAGACAGAACCACTGCAGTGGTTCTAGTCATGAAAAGTTGGAAGGTTCCAACAGGTCCTGTTCTGAATAATGCTTATGAGCCTTAGTGAGAAAACATGGACAGCAGTGTGTTGCAGGGGCTGCTTCTGTTTTCAACATATCAGGTGCTATGGTTGACAGAAAAACAACTCTTTTTAAATAAATATTGAGACTAGAAAAGTATGTATTGAGTGGCAACTACTAGAAAGAAAAAGCAAAAAATATGCCTGGGGATGGTTGTCCATTATGAGTGAATGTTCAGTGTGTGATACAGGTTCACAATTGGGTTTATTAGAGCCAGATCAACATTTGGAAGATCAAACAGCAGCTGTAGTAGAAATTTTTTCCATCTGTCTCAGTTCCTTCTTCAATGTAGGGACCTTACAATGATCACTTATGCCTTTGTTACTTTGGGACTGTATGGCTGCCTGCACTCCACATGTGCCACTTTAGGCGCCACTTTAGGATCACTTGAAAAATTAAGGTAGTGCAGCATGTAACAGTCTGACTTTTTTTACTGAATGAAGCACTGATGATAAAACATTGACATTTCAGAGTCTCCAGTGATTTTCTAAGACGTTTGCTTTAAGTTCTGGAAGCTACTCAGAGTGCTGACTAGTGAGATTAACCAGACAGATTAAAGGTTGACAACAACTGTCAAACAGAAACTAACCTATCTGGGCCAGAAATTATCCTGCCAGCTACTGGCCAACAAGAAGCAGATAAATGAAAGGTAAATGAAAGTGGCTCTTTAAATCTTGGGTTTCATTACAGTGGTGTGATAGCCAGAACATTAAATGTTCTGTAAGGCAACAAAGAAAGATGCCTTGAATTTACATGTTATAGCTGCCTACTAAACAAGTTCTCACTTGTTTTCCTTACAGCCTTTCAGAAGAGTAAGAAAAATGCTTAAGCAGAATGTAAGAACATGGAACCAAAGGTGCCAGGTCTGCTAATGACTACATATCAGCTGCTCAATGCACACAAGGCAGGGTAAGAAGACTTTTAAGTCATTTCCATTCTACCTAAACTGTTCTAGTTCATGCTAGAGCTTGCAATTTAAGCACTCCTCCTTAAATGAAAGCACTGTATGTAGGTGCAGATGGCAACAGTTACAGGCACTAACCAGATGCTGTAGTCTCTAATTTGATTGAAAGGCTATAATTAGACAGCAAAAACACTTCAATGAGAGAGTAATGCACAGAGGAAAGGACAGAAACCACTTAACTGATGCCAAGATACCCCACCAGTACAGAGGCAGGGGCCCATGGATGGAGGGGCAGAACACCAAATTACCTTCTTCAGATGTGAACGTTTTTGTTTCCCTATGGATGCGAATAGGGATTCTATTATCATAGGTTGCTACAGTTCTTCATGTGGGAACACTGATTAAAACCAGAAGAAGCTTCAGGAGATCAAAGAGACAAATACTGCTTCTGTGGTCATTATTAAAAATATTTTTAGCAGTGCAATGGTTTTCTTTGAAGATGCAGTTTTATCGACTGAACCAAAAGTTCATTTGCCTACTGTCATATGACTGGTCAAAAAAAAATTAATCTCATTCCATACTGTGTTATGATGCAAAATAAATGCTCTTGTGAAACATAAGGCTGCTTTAGACCTATGCATGGGGAAAATTAGTGTAGTGGTTTTGCACTTCAATATATTACTATTCTAATTAATATGAATATAACAAAAGCCCTTACTAAAACTATCAGGCCTATACTGTAGCAACACAACGCAACAGTTGACACAAGCTCAAGAAAAAAGGAAAGATATTCAGGAAAGAATAATCTTTGTTTAAAATTACAGTTTTCAAAATCATTAGAAAATAACTCTCCATTTGGTAAATCAGCCAGTTAAACTCTGATGTGCTGCTGTGACAGTGCTTGGTTAGCTGATCATTTATTCTTTGCAATGTAGGAGCATGCTGTACGTAGTTTAAAAATCATCTCCCTCTCATTTCTACATATCCACAAACACACACAGAGATACACATACAATTTTTAAAGTCCTCAAACAGAATTGCTTTTGCTGGTCAGAATTAGCAGCTTATATAGCATTGGCCTGAACCGGGAGTAGCCACAGTGAACACTCACCTGACATTTGATCAAACCTTGACTTACGCATCTGTCAGTCCTGTAAGAATATACATTCCTCGGAACATACAGATGTGGTGCTCCATACTTGTGCTCCCTGGCAGTGTATGAGTTGTTATATATGTGAACTTGCTATTCTTGTAAAACTTTGATTACTAACCTTCAATCCAACTACTTTTTCATCACTTCTCCTTTTTTGTTTGTTTTTGTGGTTTTGGGGTTTGCTTTTTTTTTTTCTCTCTTTATGGAATATGTTTGAAGCAGGTGAATTAAGACATAGCATGAGAGGCAGTTACCCTTAATTCTAATGCTTAAAAGTATGTATTTTGTAACTTTTTTCTCTTTAGTTGTAGAATACAAACATGCTATATCAACAACAGCTTTGCAGCTGCTGCCTAGTCCTCAGCCACAAGATGCAAACACGCTTGTCTTGTGATTCTTTATCACTGGAAGTAAGAATGCATGATGTGTCCCCATAAGAATTTCTGTTCCTTAATACACTCATTTGTTTACTTTTCTTTGTGAAGTTTTAAAACTGTTGTTCCATTGTCAAGCATGGCAGACCGAATCCCTTTGGAAATTGTATCAGGATGGGCCATAGCCACTGTGTGGATGGAGGGAGTGGTCAACTGCAGAACAATTACATTGTGATATGACAAAGAATGCAAATTTTGCAGCTAGCAGTATGTAATCCCTGCCTCCCTCCTGCTTTTTTGGCTCCATCCTGCCTAAATCCATTCACATAACTCTGGATTTTGAGTTATGCACTACGCATGTACAAGCATGATATGCTGAAGTGTCTGACTATTTCATTTTCTGTCTGGTTAGAAATGCTTTTTTGATTATTTCCATGACAATTGCTTCCATCTCTTTGACTCTGTAATACAAAACTCACCAAATTTAGACAGTCTTTTAATGTTAGGCAATCTATTCTCCTGTCTCTTATTTCTGATTCACTCGAGAAATGTGGTATGACTGAAGTTTGCAAATGTCAGAGTTTGGATCAATTGAAACTGTTAGACATCACACATTGAAGCAGAAACATTCTGTGAAAAGCAGCACGGTCCTATGTGCAATAATGATTGTTAACTCCACTAATTTCTGACAATTTGAGTAATTTTTCATAAGGCAATTCCAAAAGTTAAAGGTTCTCTCCTTAGTAAATGATGGTGTGACACAGTCTGTATTCCGACTGCATTTTACAATAATATTAAGATGTGCATTTTATTAAGCTGAGGAATAGGGATTAAAAATATACTATATGACAAACTGCCTTACAGAAGAAATATCCGTGTTTGTCATTTCAGAATTCTGCTAGCTGAAATTACAACCTGATCCAGCTGATCCCATTTTAGTCCTGTGGACTGACAAGAAGATGATCCTGGGGTATGGTTTGTGCATGTTAGCAGCTCTGCAGATTTGTACTTGCCATATAAATTACAGGTCCTTGCTGAAGTGTAGATTTGCACTGTTTCAGGTTCTTTAGCACAAGACACAGAGGGGGCAGTGCTTTGTCCACAGTTCTGCTCAGAAACCTTAAAAGAAGTCATTCTTCAACTTCAGCAAAGGAAGAAGTACCTACTGTGTGCACCAAACATGTCCTAATGGTACTGGGAACAGACCATTCTAGGCATGCTCTAGATATGTCCCTATCTAGGCAGCTCTCTACACTCTTATCTGAAAATACAATCATGTTTTACTCACTTCAGGTAACTTCTGAGAAGTTGTAAATTTTACCTTCCGAGTTCTCTGATAAAATGCTTCCTTCCCTCTCTCCCTCCCCACCCCCAATAAAGTTTATGTAAGTATTTTCCAAATCTAATTAAATGTATCTACAAAAACTTGATGAGCAAGTACCTGTTCATGGTGAAAGTAGAGCAAATTCTACGTTATAAAGAGTAACGATTAGAATACGCAAAATGTATCCAGGTGTACCACGCATCTGATGGCTCTGACACTGTGATGAACTGGAACAGCCACTTCAGAACTCATTAAGCAGTATATCAGAGTGTAAAGCAACGTTTCTTAGAGTGGAACTGGGATACTTGAAATCATCACTAACAACTGAGATGAGGACAAAAGGCTGCAGAGACTTCCTAAGCGAAGAATCACACTAACAGGTAGCAAAGCTTAAGGCTTCCCAGATTCCTTGGTCGAACAAGAACCGCAACGGTCAGAGGAGTCCGTTCTTGACAGGCGCTGGTGTAGCCACCCCCGAGTTCTTGTTCCGCAGCCCCGGTTCTGCCCTGCTGCCACTGTCACTTCATTTCTCAGTGAGTGTACCCACGCCCCACAGTCCCTGTTCCCTGCAGATGCCTCCGTTCTGCAGACGTAGCTACGAAACCACTTTTACAGAGATACGTGCTGCTCTTCCTCCTCTTACCTCACGCCTCCACAGTTTCCCGAGCTCCCAGCCCAGCAAGCACAGGGAGATCCTCAGATACCCCGCACGCTGCAAGCTCCGCGCGAAAATCCCCCCTGCGCGTCTGTGCGAGCAGCTTCGAGCCGTGTCCCGTAGTGGCGAGCAGGAAGGGACGTCGTCGCGACCTCGAAGAGGTACTGGTGGGCAGCAGAGCCCTTTGCGGGGTTCAGGGGGAGCCCGCCCCGCTCCACCGCCATCACCCCTGCACGAGGGGACGGCGGAACGGCCCCACACGCGCCCCCCTCCCGGCTCCCCGCGACGCGTCACTCACCGGAGAGAACGGGCTCCCGGCAGCAGCTCAGCGCCAGCCCTGACAAGGCCAGGACGGCGGCGAGGGCGGGGGGCTCCATGGGCAGCGGCCGCCGGGCCGCACCGCACTCGCAGAAGGCAGCCCCACTTCTCCGGGGGCAGAGGTGGTCGGGGGCGGCCAGGAAGAACGCGAAGTGCGGGAAGCGGCGGCCCTACAGCATGTGTCCTGAAACTGCGCCCCGGCGAGGTTCCGAGTGGCAGATGAGGGATCCTATTACCAGCCATGTGACAGGAAAGGATAGAGACCAAGATCCCAACCTGCCGTAGCCTGGGGCTGGGGTACCGCTGCCTCTGCGTTCGACACCGACGGGTTTAGGCTGCCGGCGCTCGCTCCACTGCCAGCGCAGGGGCTCCGCAGAGCCCTCCGCTTAGGCAGGGCCGCCCCGCCGCCCGTGAGGAACCGGCCGGCGACCCTTCTCCCCCACTCCGCCCCAGGAGCAACCCACGTCTCCCTCTCGTCACCCCGCTGTGCCCTCACACCGGACGCACGCCGCGGTCATGGGAGAGGCCAAGCAGGAGGCCGCCAGCCTCATAGCCCGGGCTCTGCCTGCGGCCCGCCGCTGCCCCGGCCCCATGCTCGCCCTCCAGGCTGGGGGTCCCAGGGAGTTGACTGCCAGCAGACGGGAGCGCGCAGGTGCAACCCGCCTCATCCCTTGCAGCCGGGCCGGGGGTGAAAAGGGAAACAAGAAGGACGCTGTGAACTCCGTACTGGTGTCGTGCAGCTCTCGCCCGCTTACAGCCGCTCTGCGCGATCCCGGGTTGGCTGCGGGTGCACGCCAAAGGGCCGCACCCGAGCAGCGGCTGCCTGAGGGACACGGCCGCGAGCGGTGTGGAACTGGCACGCACGCGGCGATTTAGGGCGTCGTTCTACAACTGGAAAAGCACCCCCCGCGCAGCGGGAACGACTGGGCAGCGGAACACGGCACCCGGTCGAGGGCAGCGCTGCAGAGACCCGCCCCAAAGCGCGCGCTGCGTCCCAGCGCAGGGCGGAGCCGGCGTGCGCTGGCATAACCCCGTGGCGGGGTCTCGCGCGGGTGCGCGTAGGCGCGCAGAGCCAGGGACTTGGGCGTCCACGTACGCACGGACACGAGACGTTCGCGCGCTGCGGACACGCGCCAAACGCTCCCCAGAGACAGCACAGCGTGGGCGCGGAGGGAGCGGTGAGTGCGCGCGCGGCGAGGCGGCGCCTGTCCCCTTCCTCGTCCGCGTTCACAGCAAAACCGCAAAACAGAGTAAAGAGGCAGAACGTTTTAAAGCTGTTGCCGAAACTTCGTCAAAGGCTTCAAATACAGTTTGTAGCTTTTGACTGTTGTATCAGTGCACACTGCGGTGCATCTTGCTTTTAGCATGCTGAAACTTCCCGTCATATAAAGCTGTAAGGTTAATTTTGAGGAGAAAAACCTGCTTAAATGTCTTCTGGCCTTTGCGATATATAGAAAAAACAAGAAAAGGATTACATACTAGCATGGCTTTACCTGTGTATTTTAATATTACAGTGTAATAGTGTGCCACATTCTTATTTCTTTGAGCTGAATTCCTAGTGAATGTAGAATTTTTAAGCTGATGAAATACTGACAAACATCATCAGTGTTCTCTTAGCTTGGTGTTTTTGGTTGGTTTTTTTTAAATGGTAAGTGTAGAAATACTTAGTTCCTGGTCACATATATAAGTATGTTCAGTTGTTCGGCTTACAAATTCTGCTGAAGTTCCTGATCCTGAACTCTAGTTGCAAAGAGTGCTGTGAGCAGTCACCACTGAATGTATGCGTATGTGTGTCTATGTATGTATGTGGCCATGTGTAAACTAGGGAACTGGAGATTGTTGTGATGTGGGATTTACCAAGACCGACCAGAAGGAACAGCTTGCGGGGGGTGGAGAGTGGGTGTTTGTTTTTACTACTGCTTTGTTTATGTGAGCTAATCTGAGTAATTCTGATTCATAGAAATCAACTGCATTCTCCGATTAACATAAATTTTTCAGGAGGATGAGAGTTCTAATTAATTTCATATATTCCCTTCCCAGTCTGAGCTGTTAACATCAAGTGCTACTAGCACTCCTTTGCAAGTCATGGTGTGTGCATGCAACACTTCCTTTTGGTACATGCTGTCTAATGGCATATGAAACATCGCTATGTAGTGATTTAATGACCCACAAAATTCTCCTCTCAACGGACTGGGACCCCACTGTGTTTCCTGTTCACCTGATTTCTGCTTGTGGTTTGTGGTCTCTGTTTACAAACAGCAACAATGGCAACAGGAATGGCAGCTAATAAGTAATAATTTTATACTTAATAATACATGGTCTGAGACATTTCTTTCAATTTGTCTTGTTCCCATTATAATGTAAAACCTGCACTGTTGTTTTACTCACTTAGTATTCTGTACATTTGATACATAGTTTATCTTTGTTTTTTGAAACCGCCATGATTTTCCATTAGTTTATTAATTAAAGACCTTAGAAAACCAGGCCAGATGACCTGCAAAAGTTAGTAATTCTTTTACCATCGAAGAGTTGCACAACACAGAACTGACTTCACAAACCCTTTGGGATGCAGGCAAAAGCAAATGGTGAATCCTTTTTTGTAAAAGGGTTCTGTACAAGGTAGTAGTTCAGAAATCACATTTTAATGAAGATAATGAAACATAATAAAGCTGGAAATTAACACACACCCCTCCCCAGCAGTATGCATGTTGCAGTTATACAAGGAAAACATTGCAAGTTTGGAAAACATTTCCAGTGCGGGTAGCAGATTTTTTTTGTTTTGAAGATTGACTCTGACTGGACAGTTGAATAAAGATGGATTTAAAAAACCAAACATTAAAGATAACCTGAAAGGAAAGGTTTCATTGTCCAAGTACTTCCTCTCCCTTCCTCCCAAGTGAATCATTTTAAAATTAGGTCAGAACTAAAACACAAATGCCTCTTTAAGCCAGTATTCAGAGACTTGCCCAGATGTAAGAATGCAGTGTTTTAATATCTTCAGTATCTCTCCCTTCCTACTAAAAATCACCCAACAATCTGCAAATTCAACCCAACTTGCCAGTAGTCATCTGATTGTGCATCCACTTTCACATCTATCTACATCAGCCTTACATGGCCCCAGGGAAGACAATTTTTTCTCAGTTAATAGCTAGCATACTAGCCTAGCTATTTTTCCAGCTTTCATTTTACCAGCTTTCAACTAATAGAAGAAAAGTGCAGAGAAATCATTAATTCTTTAGATTTTTGTCAGGACTGTGTTTCTGCTGGCAGAAATGTGACAATTAGAAGGAACTAATGCCCGTAACTCTGAGACTGATGCTTCCAGAAGCATTATCGTTTGCTCATGATTGACAGCAGGCTGAGCCTGCTGTGATACAATCCCAGGAAGTTGGTTAGCATTTCACATATAACTAGTGTTGAATTGTATCGAAAGCAGAAATCAAATGATAGCATGCTGTATAAAAACATTGTCTGTGTTTGGAAAGTTTATGTTGCTGTGGACAGCTTAATCCCCTGCTATGCTTTTTCTGTATTTCATTAAAACCCCTCTGGAGCTTCATTGTTTCTTGTCCAGATAACGAGTGGAAACCCTGAAACAAGTTTCTGGTTGCATTTGTGTCTTTGGAATAAAAGACAAAATTTTTTAAGAAAACCTAAAAGGCTAAAGATGACTGTTATCGTAATGTCATTGCTTAGATCAAAGTGAGGATATTTGGTTACATGGAATAGTAATGTACCAATTTTTAAAGTACCAGTTCTGTGTAATTCCAGTGCATACATCCCCCAAGGAACAAGATTTACATACCAAAAGTAGTGTCTGTAGGATATGTGCAGCGCTCCCTTACTTGAGCAACATTTGATGAAATTAGAGAACGCTGAAGGTTTGCTGTTATCCCTGTGCAACAGTCAATTTCTGTTTTCTAGTACAGTGGTCTAAATTACAGGAGCAAAAGGAGAAACTGGGCAAATGTCACTTTTGAAAACATGATAGAGTCTAAGTTGGGTTTTGAGTACAAGAGAGACAGGGGAAGTGGGGAATTTGGTGAATTCTGTAACCAACATTGCCTTCCCCCCCACACACCCTTTTTTCCTCTAAGAGAAACATATCTCCAAAATATTAATAGATGCATTCATGACTACGTGGAACCCTCACAACTAACTGAGAGGGAAAAGCATAAGCCAGTTTACTGAGCACCTTTGTATTTTGATTTCCTGCAATTTGTTTTCTAAATACTGTGATTCTGCACACACACCCCACCCCCTCGAATAATTACTGCTCTTGGAATCATGTGATGGTCTGAGAAACTTACCTTTCACTTTGAGGATACAAATGTTGCTAGAGAGAGTCTGAAAATACAGCCCCTACTTGGTTTTCTGTTTGTTAAAGGAGAAAGACATCTAAAAGCATGTAGCATTCAATTATTAGGATTTCTGTATATTTCTATTGGTCTTGCTGCTCTTTAAGATACTTCACTCTACCTTACTATGCAAGTCTGGTCCTATCTGTGAACACTGAGAACAGTTCCTTTTCTAGATGATTGTCAGAGTTGGATGCAGAGGCAGAAGTTTTCAAAGACCTACAGGATATAGGACTACTTCTTCCCCTTCTTATATGAAACATGAGACTTGTCATAGTTATATTTACCCTGAGATCCAGAGGAGTACCCAGTAGATGACAGATGTTAATGGTTCAATAATTGTCTGATAAACTTTCCCTAGTTAAAAATTATCTGTTCAGAATATATTACTGCTAAACAAAGGACTGCATCTTCTATTGCTACCCAAATACACAGCCCGCTGAGTGCTACGGACTTTCATTAAACTCTCTCAATTATTTTTTTTCATAAATGATAAGCTTTTTGTAGCATATGAAAAATACCTACAGGTTTGCAAAATATACAAGAGTTTAGAAGGGCTGATGGCTTTATTCTATTTTTTTAAATTATTTTTTAATGTACAATTCTGAGTTTAGAGCAGCAGGTCTGTAAGCTCCCCCAAATGGGAGATATCTATGGTAGTGCGCTAACAAGTTGGGTTTTTATGTGGGAATCTGGGGTGTGTGAAATCTGGCAAATACAGGAGGTGTTCTTTGTCTGTGCATTTTTATGTATGCAAAAGCCATTAATTGCTGCAGTTATCTACCCTGTGTGGAGTGTCCGTTTTGTTTTGTACAGGGGAGGAAGAAAAAGCTTTTGGGATATGAATGTTCTCTGTGAAGTGTAGGAAACAATGTTTATGTGATTTAAAGGGAAGGAGAAAAATTTAGTCGTTTCTGGCCCTCTGATAGTTAATTGATGCTTGAACTCAGAATCAATGGACTGTATTTTCGGTGATGGACATAGCTCTCATACGGGGTTCTGGTTTAAGAGTCTCTGAAATCACAAACCTGTTAGAAGGGCACAGGGCCAAAAACATAGCACTGGTTAACAGACTGAACTATATACATAATGTATGAAATCATAACTTTTTAAAACAAAGTACTAAAACCTCCAGGAAGTCATTTATTAGCCAAGTAACATTTTGTAGAGGTTTATTTAAAAATTTTAATAGTTTTTGTAGTGAGTTTATTTCTGTGTGGTGGAAAGGTTGCAAGAATGGGCAGCAAACTGATATAGTTTTAAAATTTTGTTCACCTCTTTGGCACAAGAGACATATAAGTATTGTCTAGGCAAATTCATGCATGCTTTAAAGTGAGAATATGTTCAAAGATATGTGGAAAGTTACATTATCGTGCAATGCATTCCTTGGATGATATATCGAATTTACCTATTGGTATCATAAGCACACCAGTTCTGAAACGGAACACTTTAATGCTGAGCCTTATCACTCAGCAAATAAATGATTTTGACCAAAAAGTCATATTCTTTCTCAGTCAATGAATCTCATGTTTGCATGTCCTGATAATACAGTTCCAACTTTGCTTCATAGTCTTCCAGCAGGTCATAGGAATTATCCAGAATTGTTGTTTTTCATAACAGATAGTAGCAGGAAAATACCAGGATAGATTTCTTTGTCATTGAGAAAAGCTATTAAAAAGGTCGTAACACTTGCTGTTTCTCTAGCAGGTTCGTCTGTTTTTTCAGCTCAATTGAGGCCTACCTTTCCTTCCTACATAAGAAAGTCAGATGTGTCAGAACTGCAAGACTGACTATTCTACATACACAGCCAAGCAGCATTAGTTGTCTGATCTCTGAAAAACAGCAAAGAAAGAAAAAAAACAACCAAACAAACCTGAGCGAGAAACCCCCCATCAGGAACATGCCGATACATTTCTTCATCCCTGAATGCAGTCACGTGACAATTTTTTAAATTGTACGTATGCTGTTAATTTTACTGTTCTTTGTATTTGTGGAACAAACTGGTAGAGTAGAAATACATAATTCCTACATTTGACAGTTACAGCAGGTGGCTGCAGAAGCTGTTTTAACACAAAGGAAGGATGGCTAGTGGTTAATTTGTATTCCATGTTGTGAATGTGGGCCTGTAGCTAGTGGTGTTCCCCAGGGGTCAGTACTGGGTCCAGTCTTGTTCAACTTATCAACAACCCCGGTGAAGAGCCAGAGTGTACCCACAGCAAGTTTGCTGGTGATACAAAGCTGGGAGGAGTAGCTGATAGACCAGTCTGTGCTGCCATTCAGTGAGGCCTGGACAGGCTGGAGAGTTGGGCAGAGAGGAACCCAGTGAAGTTCAACAAAGGCAAGTGCAAGATCCTGCACTTGGGGAGTAACAACCCTGTGCACCTGCATGGGCTAGGGGCTGACCTGCTGGAAAGCAGCTCTGCCAAGAAGGACCTGGGAGTCCTGGTGGACAGCAAGTTAACCGTGAGCCAGCAGCTGTGTGTCCTTGTGGCCAGGAAGCCAAACGGTATCCTAGGGTGCATCAGGGAGAATGTAGCCAGCAGGTCAAGGAAGGCAATTCTCCCTCTCTACTCTGCCCTTGTGAGGCTTCATCTGGAGCACTGTGTCCAGTTCTGGGCTCCCCAGTTCAAGAAAGATAAGGAACTACTGGAGAGGGTCCAGTGAAGGGTTATGATGATGATTAGGGAACTGGAGCTTTTCTCTTATGAGGAAAGGCTGAGAGAGTTGGACCTGTTTAGCCTGCAGAAGAGATGACTGAGAGGCAATCTTTTTTGATCCTATCCCCATACAGTTTGATAGCTTTAAAAATGGCCCCTATTCTGGAATTAAAATTTTGAAACTGCCTCTGCTGCTTAATGGTCTATGTAAAAAAGAGCAGAAGTGACTGTTCTGATGTGGGTACAGTATGAACATGCTAAAAAATGTCATTTTACTTCTGCGATTGCATAGTGAGGACATGTGAAAGACAGAGAGAAACCAGATAGGAATCAGATTTGGAGTAACAGATCTCTTCTTGTTTTCTTATTCTACTAAAGACATGAACAGTACCAGTTCTGTTACTGTCTTACTGATGTAGGATGGTGCTAGCAAGATGCTGTATGGCTGTGGTGAACAATGGAAGGTAAATGGAGGCAAGTAAATTTTTCATGACATGTGAGAGGATTGGTAAAAGTTTAGGAGGTGCAGCATCTGGAATGAACTGTCTGGGAGAAACAATGCTTCCTGAATTTTGTATCCTTTAAGGAAATACCTGCTCTGGGGTAGCACCACTGAAGAATTTTAAGGCCTTGTGTGAGCAATCTTTGTCCCCAGCTCAGTGTCACAGAGTCAAACAGAAGTGTAGTTCCGCGGCTCTAAGACACTGTAGTATTCTACAGTCAAAGTAGATTCAAGGCTCTGCCCTTTTTGTGTGCCTAGTAATAGCACTATATGTATGTATCAGGGAGCATGCAGCCTAATAAGAAATAGGCCAGCAGTGGTGCATCTGAGCTTTAATGCATCTGGGCTGTGTTTTTGCCAGCCTTTCCTTCCATCGCTTTGTCATGCCTGCAGAAAGAATTAGCCAAAGGATGGCCTGGCACACCGTGATGGCACAGTGATGTGACAGACACTTCTGTGATCCTGGAATAGATAATTTGGTTTCTAATTTGGTTTATACCATAGTTTAAGAAAAGAAGTGGGATACATAAACTGTTTCATAGGCTTTGGTCCTTTGTCCAGTAACTTCTGTACAAAGCTCAAAATCTTATGTTTGGCTTACACACACCTTATATGCAGGTACCCTATCTCTGCTGAGTGGTGGGAACCCACCACCGACTGCATAGTTTGTTCCAGTGGTGATTTGTTTCTATTATGAAATCCTTGTATTTAATTTGTAATTGCAGGTTATATCTCTTGATTTTAATATGTTCTTCACCCAGTCTCCTGGAAATGATAGACAGACAACTGTTCCATAATAAGAAGACCTAATGTTTTTTTGTATCCTCCTCTGAAAAACAAGTGCAGAAAACTAATGAGATGTTAGACAACTTTCCGAAAAGAACTATATTTACACAGAGCTTGAGCCTGGAAAAATAAAACCTAAAAATGAGAGGAAAACAAACAAACAAAACCACAACCACAAACAAACAAAAAAAAAGAACCCAACCAACAAAAAAAACCAAACAGACTCCACCCCAAACAAATAAAAAAATTGAAACAAACAAACCACCAAAACAAAACAATACAAAAGACAAAGCCAGATTGCACTTAATACCAAAATATTGTCTGTCACAAGCAAACTGTATGTATATATATTGATAAGATTTTATAATTTTTAGCTTAATTTTATTTCTGATTTTACTAGATTCTCCATTTTGCTTTTGCTAGATGGTTTATTTTTCTTCCTTTGGTATTTTTTGAAGGCAGGTTGCTGTGGTACTGGCAAGACTTGTAGTGGCATTGTAATTAGAAGCACAACAAAATAATTATTAGCAGAGGATTTCCATGGAAACGTTAATTCTAGGAAGCAAAGCTCAAAAGCAACAATATGTAGGCCCAACAGGTAATTTGTATTTGAAATTTCAAATACAGAAATGGATTTTGCAAAGTAAGTGGTGCTCAATTTTCTTATTTTTGTCTCTCTTCCTATCCAGTTTTCACAGTTCTCATACCTTTATTTTAATTGTTCTAGCTTTGGAAAAATAAAAGCTTATAGCAACTAAAAAACCTCAGTGATCTGCGATATAGAGGTTGAATTTGGTGTGCCACAAAACTGCAGCAAAAGTAATGGGCACTACAGAGATGTACCCCTGGAAGCTGAGAATCACAGACAGCTGAGCCCTGTGTTCTTGACCAGCATGAAAGAAATAATTTGAAAAAGTGTGTCTTCATAGTTCATGCTGGAGTTAAAAATGGGACCACTAATCACAGTGTCTGGGTCTGTGATCACCCATTTGGGCGCCAAGAAATTTGGAATAGCTATCCATTAAGGTTGTCAGCATTTTCCTGGCATCGAGGAGGCCTTCTGCCCAAGGGCTTGATAAAGTGGGTGTTGACTGAAACAGCAGCATGTGCTGTGTAAAGAGGAAAACAGCGAAGAAAACTGACCTCAGTCACAACGGATTTTGACAACGTTAAGTCCTTTTCTGTACTTACGCTGCCATGCAAGGAAAAGTGGCACAGGATTTCAACTGTGTCTAAGTCCAGAGGTGGAAATGTGTTTAGTGGAAAGCAGGTACTAGCTGTCCATGCTATAAAAATACTAGAGGTTTAGACATAAGTGAGAGTAACTTTGGATTGTTTTGCCTGTCTTCTCTGGAGAGACTTGGACCTGTAAATAAAACAAACTTCTCAGACAGAGAGTGATATCCAGCAGAATTTCTAACAATGCAAAAGGAGGAACAAGGCTAGGTACGAATGCCATTATTAAGGCAGAGCAGTAAAAAAATTTTAGAACCTGCATATACAATTTGTATTTTATATTGTGTCAATCTGTAGTCAGTATTATCAGTATCCTGCAGCTGTAGACAGCGTTGCCATACTCCAGCTTCCTGAGGCTGATAAAAATCATCATTTTTGGCTCATAGTACAAATGAATTACAACCCCAAATATCAAATATTAAGGAAGGGCTTTGGTACAATCAGATCAATAAAATTCTTTCACACCTTGTTGTTCTTTGCCATTTTTCAGGAAACATGCTGGAAAACACTGTTTTTTGTTTGTTTATCCATAAAGCTGTGGCATGTCTCCATCATTCTGAGTTTAGTTAATGGTTGTGTATCTTCCCATTCCTTCCCTCCAATCTCTCAGGGTTGGCTTTGTGCCCCCCTTTCCCTAATGTAAGTGGCAGCATCCAGTTTGCTTCTTGAGACTAACTGGCTTGTATCCAGTATGTATGTGGTTGATGGCAGCAATGGAAAAATATTCTTAGCTTTCAGCGTGGCAAAATGTTTTGCCACTGACTTTTAAAGATATTGCCTTACTTTTTAAAGGTTTCATTCTTTTCAGACTTTTGTCAATCTATTGTGACTGTGAACTATGACGCATGCTAAATTATCTGCTAAATTTCTGAATCACTCATATTTTCAACAGTTAACTAAAGTAGTCCATACGTTCTGCCCTATCATATTAAACAGAAATAGTTTGAAATACCTCTAGTTTGTCTGTACAAAATAGCACCACTACTGAGACTGGCCCCTGTGAATACAATCAGCTGCATATTAATTACCAACAGTAGCTGGTCCAAGAAAGCGTGTCATAAACACTCATCTATTTAAAATTAAACAACATTCCCTGTTTAGTATGTGCAAGAATACAGTCTTTTTTTTTTTTTTTACACTAAAGCTCACAGTCTGCTGCCCACACTCACTGTGGTTCATCTCACAAATATCACCAAATGTGCAGAACTGCATTGGAAGTAAACAAGTGACTGACGCAGGCCTGCAGAGGCTGATGAAATGTGTCATCCTTGCTGATGTATTGTGCACTTTCCACATTTCTTTGGAAGATGCTCAGAATGGAGAATCTGTTGATATGAGTTATTTGATGAGTACTTTTGGGAACAATTAACTCAGCATTAAAAGTGCTTCAATATGTTATGTGGCCTTGCATCACTGGTGGTTTGAAACATTGCCATCTTGAGGACATATGCAGTGTATGTAGTATATGAATAAATCAAAGTTGAAACTGTTAGAAAATATTGTGCAGTTTCCTGTAAATCACGGAGACAGCCTAAATCCCAGGCTAATTGATAATAGTAGTCAGTTGCCCAAGACCATGTCCTGATGGCTTTTTGAATATTTCCAGGGAGGGAGACTCTACAGCCTCCTAGGCAACCTGTGAAAAAGTGTTTCCTGATGTTCAGAAGGAACCTCCTGTGTTTCAGTGTGTGCCCATTGCACTCTCAGCCTTTCCTTATACCAGAACCCTAATAATCTTCATGGCCCTTCTTGGGACTCTATCCAGCATGTCCATGTCTCTCTGGCACTGAGGAATGTGGCACTGGGCACAGTACTGCAGGTGTAGCCTCACCAGTGCTGAGCAGAGCAAAAGAGTCACCTCGCTTGTCCTGCTGGCACTACTTTGCCTAATGCAGCCTGAAACACCATGAACTTTGTTTGCCTCAAGGGCAAACACTACTGACTCCTGTTCAATTAGGTGCCCACAGGGCCCCTGGGTCCTTTTTGGCAGTTTCTCTTAAGGCACTCATTTAATGATGTGTGACTTCAGAAGTGACCCCTCAAGTGGCTCAGTCTAGATGGATATTTGCTTGTTAGTTGCAAAGAAAGTTAAAATTTTATCAGTTATGAAAGAATGAAGTATAACAAGATGTGGTTGGGGGCTAACAGTAAATGGTTGGGGTTGTGCCATCATTTATACTTGAAAAAATAGCTCAAATTATGTGTATACTGAAGGATTTCAATAATCTCTAGTTCTCTATGTCTGTGTGTGTATGCATAGATTATATATGTATATATATGCATAAAGCTGCTAAAAGAACATTGCATTTACATAAGAAAGTTACATGAAGAGAATACTGTAAATAAGGATTATTTTTATAGCCTTTGTATTTTTGTGTTATGGAATAATCTTTAGCTAGATACTATGCTTTCTTGTTTTTCTAAGACTTAGTTTGAAATTTTAGGTTGTCCACACAAGAAGCCTACAACTTCCTTTCAGCCAGCCCTAGAGAAAAGGAAGCATGCAGCCCTAAACCCTTAGAAAGTGTAGATACATGAAATTAAAAAAACCCCAACAAAACAGAAACCAACACTAAAACCCACCTGTTATTTAGAATTGAATATTAGTCTTCCTAGAAACCCAGGAATCTCATATCCAATGTCTTCTCAAGTAAGATAACTTACTTTTGTCAAGGGCCATCATCCTATATCCAGACTACCTTGTTTGTGGTAATTATTTTTTAATGCCAGTTTGTAACATTGAAGAGGAACCAGACCTGTTCTCAGGATGCAGCTCAGTGTGTGTCCAGACCATGCCCCTGTCACTTGGCAGATTCTTTCATTTGACCCAGTGAGTTCATAGCCCTCATTGCAGATGAGGTAGTTAGTTCCATTCTTTCTTCCATTGTTTGGATGATCTAGCCAGCCACTAGAGATCACTAATAAAAGAGACATATCTGGTTAAAGTATTTTGGATTTTGGTTAGCAAATCTCCATGACAATAATTCAAATGGCATTTTAGTGGCAACTCATGGAAAGAAAAAGGTTTTTAGGCTAACTGAAAGACAATACTTCCTGATTTATTTTCTTTTTTAAGTCCAAGTAAGACTGATGAAGCATAGAAAATGAAGATACGGGTTCTACACAGTGGTTTAGTAGTGGAAGAAATGGAAAGAAATATATTTTGTGCAAAGGTTTCCTGGTATAAGGACAATTTCCTCCAATAAGAGTGTTTATGGAAGCGTGAACCTACAATTGAACAAAGCTCCTCAAACAGTGCTAACTATTTAGATGCCTGGTAGAAAGAATAGAACTGTAGTGGGAATAGAATAGGACTAGATAGTAGGGTAGTGTAGGGGGATAGAATAGAACTGCTTTGTGGGAATGCTGTATCACCTGGCTCTCAGTTCTTTACCAGCAAATTGTGATTCTGATGATACAGTCTGGTGGAACTTCCCACTTGAAGGCTTCTCGTTGTCAGGACATCAGTCAGAGTCATATAGCAAGACTGTCTCTTTCACCAGAGGATTAGCAGGGTCTTTATAAGGCAAGAACATGGGTAGAAAGGAAATTGTGCTTTTCTGCATAGAATAAATTGTTCAGTAATAATAATTAAGTAATAATTAAGTAATAATTAGACACAAAGTGTCTAAGTAAAGAGAGAAGTTCCATTTTCAACAGCCCCTTGGGAGATGGAGAGAGATGCATATGTAACATTGCCTACAGACCTGTAGTGCCTTCTGCTGCTTATCTGAGTGCTGAGTTATGTAAACACAGAGCTGGAAGAGATCTATGAAGCCTTACAGCTTGCCTCCAGTTGGTGATTGTTTTCCTTTTCATATGCATCATTTAAACTTAGCACTAAAGTTAGTGTTTGATCAATTACTTAAAATTAGGTCCAAGTGATTATGTAGCTATGATTTCACATAAAGATAGTTTTAGATGCTTGCTGGCAAAATGGTGATAAAGAAGTACCTCAGAGGGAGCTAGCTAAACCAAACATTACAACCAACACAAATCCTAATCTTTTGTGTCCCTAAATTTATCATGTCTGTGCGGCACTGCTTTTAGTTTTCACTCTGCTAAATCGCAAATTTGCTGAAGTAGGAGCAGTGAGACTTTTCAGTATGATCTGAATCCTGGAGTACAGCTACACTGTGCTTGATACAGAGATTGGCTGATAGCCGGTGGGTATTTTGCTTCGTGTTTCTGGCCCATCTCCTAAACCTGATGTCAGGAGGAACACTGACCAATGTAATGCTGTAGGCTAGATACAGCAGCCTAATCACTTTCATTAAATAAAAGCAGCCGTTCTTTTACACACAGCCACACACACACACTCATTTTTTTAAAAGGACAATTATTAAATTGTGATTTAATGAAAATTTTTTTAAATTGCTAGTATGATATTTGATGGAAACATTGCTAATATTCTGGAAAAAGGTAGCTGACCCTGGCTATTGCTATACTTCTGTAACACTGTAGTCTGGTGATGCTGTGTTCAGCTGACCATAGTAGATAAAATTCTGAAAGTGTAGGCTGTGAAATAGGAGCTCTGACTCTTGATGGAACAAAGTGCAGAACGCTCCATCATGGTTCTGTCTTCTATTGACTAGGTACCCACTTGAGTAGAGGAGGGTATACTTCTCTTACTCCCTTCTCTTCCCCTAGTACAGGTTGCTTAGCACAGATTTCATTTGCTAGTCTGTAAATCACAAGCTGTTTTGAATTTATAAAGAAAATGTAATAATAAATCAGAGAAATTTCTTACCATTAGCTCCAAACTCAAACAACTGCTGGGGCCTTGCATGAACTGGCAGGGTGGCTTTATTCTTGAAGGTATACTCACCCTCTGTATTGCCATTCATTACCCCAAAGAGACCCTGTGTGTGTTTGGCAAACAATGATAAGACAAGGGGTAATGGGTATAAACTGGAACACAAGAGGTTCCACTTAAACTTGAGAAGAAACTTCTTCTCAGTGAGGGTGACAGAACATTGGAACAGGCTGCCCAGGGAGGTTGTGGAGTCTCCTTCTCTGGAGACATTCAAAACCCGCCTGGACACATTCCTGTGTAACCTTATCTAGGTGTTCCTGCTCTGGCAGGGGGATTGGACTAGATGATCTTTTGAGGTCCCTTCCAATCTCTAACATACTGTGGTAGTCAGTCAGCTGTGATTCATAAACTTCCCTGGGAGCAGAACTGTCAGGGTCAGAAATCCTCCACTTCCCCTTACTTCTACTCCAGACCCAGAAGAGAATATCACTGTGATGTTCTGATCAGCTGTAGAATAGAGAAAGAGACCTGTAACAATGAAAGGAAGAGGAAAAAAATAGCTAATCATCCATAATGAACAGATTGTTGTGCTTTAACCATTTTCCGTAAAACTTTACCTCCCTTCAACTCTGGGCTACATTCTGAGAAGGATTTAAGGGGAGGCCACACCTTCATACCTAAAACTGCAGTAAGATGGCTACCAGAGAGTAGCAGCAAAAAAAGGCCCACAGTTGATGTGAGCAGCAGTGCCTTCTGCCAGTGTCCTACAGCAGAAGCTTTAAGATAACAGATTATTGCATCAGAGAGTGGCTGTGAGCTGCAGGCACTGCTCTCAGTGGTTACAGGTTTCCTCTGCTTCTTGACTGTCTTGTCAAGGCCTCACTGATACGGCATCTTCTTCAAGCCCCATCACTGCCCTTCCATTTTTTTTTTCCTTTCCACATCCCTGCTTCTGCAGCTTCTTGTCAATGTAGCCTTCCCTCTGCTCTTCATTATATTTTTCAGCCATTTGAAGAATACTAATTGATACCCACAGAAAACTTCCTCTCCTGAATAGGAGACTTATTGTTAAAATTCTAGTCAAGTTCAGAGTATTTGTCAATTAGTCAAATTTATATAAAGATTAGTCAAATTATTGCACCCCTGGAGGAAAAATAGTCAACTTTTCATTGTCTTTTCGGCATTAGAGAAATAACATCTGATTAATCAAGAAAGCTCCTGATAGGTGAATGTGGAACTTAGTTACATTTTAGTATATATTTTATTTAATTTTTCTTGGTAGATTTCATTGCAGATTAGATTAGATTAAATTAAATTGCATTAGTAAGCTCAAAGCAGAAGGTGAAGGAGCTTTTACTTCTCTTCACCATCCATGGGATAAGAAGGAAAACCATTACTCTGCAAGTCACTAAAAGAAGACATAGAAGACATGGGCACCAAAGCCACCTGGAAAACACTTCACTGTTGCTGCTAGCATTGCATGCTATCCCTTCATAATCCTCTTGCATCCCGGAAAGTTCAGGCCAGTACCAGGTGTGGTAAAGGTCATAATTTATGTTACTGAGACATTCTGGGAGGGGAGAACGTGCCACAGTCCAGCTTACCGGCAAAGCAGGTGATCCCCTCTTCCTGGGGGTGCTTCAGTACAGCGAGGCTAACTGCCAGTAATGCTGATGTGAAACAGGAAAGGTTGCAGGTTCTGATGTGCTCCCTGCTACATCTCTCCATGGGAACACAGATGGCCATGGTGTGCTTCTCTGTAGCATCCTTGATACATGGCTATTTGGAAGGAGATGTGTAGCCCATAATTCTGGTGGCTGTATTCCTGCCCATACTGTAGCTGTCATAGGTCTCAAAGGCCAGAGGAACCCATGCACTGGGCTAGTGTAAACACAGGGCCAGGTAGGCAAGTTGGATGGAAAGGGCATTCTCCCCTGTTCCCTCAGTTTTATTTTTTGCACCAAGGCCCATGCCAGCTGTGCACTACCACTGACTGTCTTAGTCTGGTAGCAACTGAACTGGAGAAAGTCATGTAATAATAAAATAAATTACAACAAGCTGGGACATTGCTTGTCCTTTGCTTCACTCCTTACATCATCTCTGGAGTGACATGTAGCCTGCTTCGCAAAAGGACGCTGAAAAGGGAAGTGCAATGCATGCATCTAGGGATGTTTTACTATGGATGGATATAGAATCATAGAATGGTTTGGGTTAGAAAGGACCTTACAATCGTCCCAATTCCAACCCCCTGCCACAAGCAGGGACACTTTCCACTAGAGCAGGTTGCTCCAAGCTGTGTCCAGCCTGGCCTTGGACACTGCCAGGGATGTGACAACCACAGCTTCTCTGAGCAACCTGTGGCAGTGCCTCACCACCCTCACAGGGAAGAACTCCTTCCTTATGTCTAATCTGAACCTTCCCTGTTTAAGTTTAAACCCATTACTCCTTGTCCTATACATATTTAGATACATAGAGAGATTTGTAACTAACCTTTTGGGTCCCTCCAACTTCGCTCAGAAAGCTGATGACCTTCTGGTTCAACAGGACCTCCAGATTCAGATCCTCCAAGTATTGTACTTTGATCACATCGGAGTTGTTCTGGATGGCCCCTGTAGACAAGCCTGTCACCTGAGTCCCAGTTCCTTCCAAATAAAAAACCAACCCCGCAAAATACCCAATATGATATAAAGTAAATATGGAAAGTTACAGTGAAACAGAATAAAAAAACCTCAAACCAAACCCCAGACCAGATATTTCTTAAAAATAATTAAATATGATTATTTATATTTGAGGGAATTGCTAAGCGTATAAGTCACATACATAAAAATCCACAGTTTAAGTCTCTTACCAGTGTAGTGTATTGAAAGCAGAATGTTTTATGATAAAAAAGTCTGGAAATGCTAAATTCTTCATCCCAGTGTAATGTCTGAGCTCCTTCTTGTCCATTTAGTCCTGTGAGTAAGGACTGGGAAAATCAAAGATAATTTCAGAAAGAGCATGATAGAAAAAGGAACCAGAATGAACAAAAGTTTAAGAAATTGACCTTCAGAATGAGCTGCCGCCGGGCCCGACATCGTCGACTGGAGCCGGTGGACGAGGAAGTGCTCGGTTGGCTGATGCTGGAGCTTGGCCTTGATGGGGTGGAGAAGCTGCCGGAGCTGTGGCTCGGCCACCACGAGTTCGACCTCCTCGAGGACCTGCCGGCCGGCTGCTGAGGCTGGAGGGCGGCGGGGGCTGCGGCGTCGCCCCATCCTGGAGCCGCAGCCCAGTGCTGTCACAGCGAGGACCCCGGCTGCCGCACGGGGGGGGTGAGGGCCAGCTCTGCGGGAGGGGCGGGGGGCGCAGGGACTCCTCGGAGCCAGGTCGACGGCGGGAGGTGGCCGCCCTCGGAGCTGGAGGAGTGGTGGGGCCGCGCTGCCCGTCCCCATCTCGGAGCCACCTCTGTGGGCCGGGCAGGTGGAGGGCTCAAGCTGCTGTCCAGTAAAATCTGAAAGGACCTTTGTTTCCCCGGCTGTGCACCTTTCTCTCTCCAGCTCAGCGCTGGGACTGGAGCGGGACGACAAGAGGGGACCCTGTGGGAAGCCGCCCGGGGTATGAGAAGGGTCTGGCCGCCGCACCTCCTTTGCCTCCTCCGGGCTTCACGGTTGCGCCGGGTCTGCCATCTGCGCGGTGTCCCCATTGCATGACCCCCGAGGATGGAAACTCTGTCCCGCCTGCCCCTTGCTGCGGGAGCGATGCTGCGGAGACCCGCCGGGGGCCGCCCGGTACGGGGCCGGTACGCTCTGCTGTCTGTCGGGACGCGGTAGGCTGGCGGTGCCCCGAGACCCAGAGGGGACACGCCAGCCTCCCCGGGGAGCCCAGCTGGGAACCGCTGGCTCCGAGCTGCCTTCGAGAGCGAGTGCTGAGGCCTACGTTCGAATTCGGGAGTGTCGCAGAGGGTCCAGCTGCACCCAGGGAGGGGACGTGGGGACCCAAGGGGAGCAGTGGCCCGACACTCATGTTCCCCCCCCACTCCCGGGGCAGCCGGAGTACTTGGGGATTCCGACCTTCCCCCGCCCCGGAGTGGGGGGATGTGCTACCCTCGCATGCTCTGCTAAACCGCAGGGCCACAACGTCACCCTCCCCCTAACAACCTTCTCCGCGTGCCCCACGGGCACAGACACAGCCACCCGCCGCCCGGAGCGGGCTGCCGCCGTCGAGGCTGCTTGCAGCGGAGAAGGGCCGGAGAAAGCTCCACATCACTGGCGGGGCTACCTGTGACCCTGCCTCACCTCCCGTGGGCAGCTCGTCAGCAGGACACCGAGGGGAGCGCCGGGGCGGTCCCGCGCGGGGAGACCACGCACCCCATCTGCCCTGGCACCGAGCAGCACTAGACCTCCGGGCCGGCAGGGGGCGCACTGCGGTGCTGCTGCTGCGCTCGTGCATATTAGCAGCAGATCGGAAGTGGTAGGTCTTTTCCGGCGGAGCGCAGCCATGGTGAGGACGCTTCGCGGCCGCTCGTTGTCTCCATCCATTGCCATCCACCGCCCGCCGCGGGCTGCCTCCGCCTCCGCCGCGTCGAGGGACGTGGGAGGGAGCCCGATGTACGGGCCGGGGTGGGGGTGGGAGCTCGGGGGGCTGACGAAGGGCAGCTGGGGTGGCCGAGTCTGGTAGCGGCCCATAACGCGTCCCGTCCTGTAGGCTCGCGGTCCCAAGAAGCACCTGAAGCGTGTGGCTGCGCCTAAGCACTGGATGCTGGACAAGCTGACGGGTGTCTTCGTGAGTGCGGGTCGGAGTTGGGGCCGGGCCGGGTGGGGCGCGGGTCGCCCTCGGCATCGGTCTTTACCGCTCTCTGCGGGCCCAGACTGCTTCGCAGTTTCACCAAGGATATGCTCAGACGCGGTGTATGGAGGGTGGTGGTTAGCTGGGCAGTTGGGGAGCGCAGGGGAGACAGGAGTGCTTACTGTCAGGAGCTTGGCAAACAGCTTTTGTGTTTCTCCCTTTTGCGGGATATGGGGAAGTGGTGCGGTTGGCTGCTCTCTTTAACCTGCTTGTTTTGGTTTTCCTTCATTGGGGTGGGTTAGTAGATGGTTGTACTGTGTTGGGGCAGTGTTTTCTGAAGTTGGCCAGACATGGGCGCAAAGGTGCTGTGGATACCAAGGAAAGATGCCTGCAGCCTATCACTGCTTGTTTGGCAGTTAGGCTTCAAGCACAATATTCTTCCTCATGGAAGTAGTTGATGTCGCTGATGTGCTTGAGCAGCCAGCAGAGAGCTTCTGTTTGTGCAGGCACCCCGTCCATCGACAGGCCCTCACAAGCTGAGGGAGTGCCTTCCACTCATCATCTTCCTGCGGAACAGGCTGAAATATGCTCTGACAGGAGACGAGGTCAAGAAGATCTGCATGCAGAGGTTCATCAAAATAGATGGCAAAGTCCGCACGGACATCACCTACCCTGCAGGCTTCATGGGTGAGCAGGCAGGGCCAGGGAAAGTACCTCAGGCAGCTCTGCTGCACTGGTGTGGGATGGTTTGTTTGTCTGGCACAATATGGGGGGAAGGATGCATTCCTGATGGAATCAAAGAAAAGGTAAATATAAGCAGTTGTTATTTATTTTTGGGGTTGTGCACTGCAATTAATACTAACGTATGATATCTGTAGCCTGTAATTGCTTGCTTGCATATGTGTAAATCGCTGTTCAGACTTCAGCCTTTGGCAGTTTTTGCTTATTTGCACTGTATTACATGAAAAGATGTGGGATTCTGGTCAAAAGGAGATGGCAACCTCATCATTTATACCTGAAGCTTTGTTCAGCAGCTCCTAGCTTGTTTTAAATGTGAGCTTAGTGCTGAGTTACAATGTATTGTAAGTCATATTGTAGCTGGTAACAACTGCTATTTTATGTCGTTCTCTGAAATCAGATGTCATCAGCATTGAGAAGACGGGTGAGCATTTTCGCTTGGTGTACGATACCAAGGGCCGGTTTGCTGTTCACCGCATCACAACTGAAGAGGCCAAGGTGAGGGGCTTAAGCTTGGCATGAATGTTGGCCCAGTTGGGTTTGATTGGGATGGGGTTTCCTTTTTGGCGTGTCCTGAATGGGAGGTGCTGGCTCTCTTCCCTGAGAGCTGAGTTCGTATGCCACCCTTGGGAAAATCAGGGTCTTCAGGTTTAGAGTATGAAACCTTTGGCAGGGGGAAATATTTTGGTGACATGAGAGCAACTTTCAGGTGATTCCAGGTGCATTGTCTGGTGCTTAAAATGGTATCTGTTGGTATGGGCTAGGTTACTTTCACAGGGAACTTTGGGGTGGCAGTGGCTCTGGTGTGGTGGGCCTTAGCATAGGACTCTGCAATCTAAGTGTGATCTGAAACATGGCCTGTGGTGCAAAAGCCTTGAACTCCTTCCCAGGTCTGTTATGGAACTGTTTGCAAAACTGCCTTTTGGCCCTCAGTGTTGGAGGCAATTCCCACACGTATTTCATCAGCCCAAGTGTATTGATGTGCCTGAACTGCAGGTCTGTGCTGCTCTGCACATGTTCTTCCTAAGGGCAGGCAGGCTGTGTAAGCAGAGTGATGCTGGGGGAAAAGCTGGCCATGGGGACTCTGCCTACCCCCCTTCCTCCCGCTGATATGTTTTTACCTCTGGCTACCACTTTCTGTTGACACTTGAGTGCCACAGTGGCTGTGAAGGAATCGAGGTGAAAGGCAGAAGCGAAGCAGAGGTGCTCTGGATGAGGGACAAAGATATCTCTGATACTGAAAGAAGGCAGCTTCTGCCTTTGCTGCACGACCACAGGCTTCAGGGCAACCTGGGGGAACTGCCCTGATGGAGGCTTTCCTGGGGAACTGAAGCCATAGCCTTTGGTGAGACTGAGGAGGAGGCATTCCTTGACAGGGCTGGAGCACGAGGCACTTCTGCTGCAAGGCTTCTGTTGCAAACCTTGGAGCACCCACGTGTTTTGCCTTGGGTCTGAGGCCTGCTGTGGCTGGCGATTCTCTGAGGGACAGGAGTCCCCTAGTCCATGGTTCTGCTTGTCACCCCAGTTGAGCAGTGTTGGATTTTGTTCGCAGTACAAGCTGTGTAAGGTGAGGAAGATATTTGTGGGCACCAAAGGAATTCCTCATCTGGTCACTCACGATGCCCGCACCATCCGCTATCCGGACCCCCTCATCAAGGTGAATGATACGGTCCAGATTGACCTTGAGACAGGCAAGATCACAGATTTCATCAAGTTTGACACAGGTAGGTCTTGCATCTCATGTAAACCACTGTATTTTTCCCCACTCTGGAGAGCAGTGTGGAAGTTTAATATAAATGCCAGGCATCTTTACACTAAAGTAGAAAGGCAGTCGTGGCAGCCTTGGGAAAGGGGTGGTTTCCCTGGAGCATCTCCACCTGGAAGAGAGATTCCTACTGTGTGCTGGCAGTGAGAGTTACTTGGCATAGGGGCTTGGAGTGATTCCAAGAGCAAGGAGGCACCAGGTAGGAGCAGCAAGCTGGTGGAGAAGTTGCTTCAGCCTGGCTCTCATGGGGCAGTGAATGGAAATTTCTGGAAAGCTGTAGGGAGATTCCTGCTGTGGGAGGTTTCATTTGCGGAGCCATGAGTAGTGCCAGGACAAGTGGTATGGGAACGCTTCTTTGGTGCTGCTGCAGGTGGTGGGGAATATTTGGTATGGGCATCAAGGCCAAATTGCTGTTTGGCTTCTCAAGTGCTGCCAGGATTCCTATGGGATATAGGTGTCACCAGGTGCTCTGATGGCCACTCTGTCCCTGTCCTTTTCCAGCACTGCTCCTCAAAGAGCCCAAGTGGAAGGGCATTGCCACAGCACCTGGTACCAGCTCTTGGTTTTGTTCACCCCAGGTAACCTCTGTATGGTGACCGGTGGTGCCAATTTGGGCCGTATTGGGGTGATCACTAACCGGGAGAGACACCCTGGGTCGTTTGATGTGGTTCACGTGAAGGACGCCAATGGTAACAGCTTTGCCACCAGACTATCTAACATCTTCGTTATTGGCAAAGTAAGCCTGCTGTGGACACAAGGCGGGTGGGTTCTCTTGTTGTTGGGGGCTGCTGGCTGAAGCAGAGAGGCCTTGGGGTCTTCTGTAGGCAAGTGCCTTCCCATACTGTGACACTCCCTTTGGTTCTGCCTGCTCTTGGAAGGGGAAGTATCTGTAAATGCAGGAATGGGGACATTTACAAGAAGCAGCTCTGTGGGTTTTTAAACTTTGTGAGTTGGGAGCTGAGCAGTGCTCAGATCATCATGTGATGTGGACAGTCCCTCCAGCTGAGAGTGCCCTCTGCCCCCAGAGCCTCTGCTGTCCTGCCATCCCTGTACAGGTTGGAAGGGGATGGTGGTTCTGTTTTGGCTGAAGTGCATTCTTCATGGATGTGAGTGAAAGTGGCTGATGTAGGTCCATACACCTTTAGCACCTTCCTTAAGAGGCTTCTGCTGGGCCAATGCCAGAGGCATGTGTATGTGGCCCAGCATGGGCAGAGGCTTCTGCTGCTTTTTCCCTTGGGGGAGAGAACTCTGTTGTCCCTGTCCCAGTTTCTTGAGGTAAGCTGGCTTCTTTTCCTTTCCTGTAGGGCAACAAGCCGTGGATCTCCCTGCCCCGTGGAAAGGGCATCCGCCTGACCATTGCTGAAGAGAGAGACAAGAGACTGGCAGCCAAACAGAGCAGCAGCTGAACTCCAGTTGGGGCTGGCAGTGGTCCTTTCACTGTATGAATTAAAGTGCTTACCAACTGGCTGTGTGACTGGTGGGGGAGCATCGCAGGGCTTGCAGGAGCTGTGCTGTGCCAGTGTGGAGCCACACTCTTGCTCTCTGAAATGACGTGCTGAGCTGGGGAGACTTGTGACAATCAGAGCGACTGCCATAGCTCTTTTCCAGAAAGGCAAGGAGGAGCCGTGGAGAACCTCCAGGTTGATCTGTCCCTCGGAAGGTGTTAGCACAAACACTCATGGATGTCATTCCCAGGGGCCAGTGGTGCCAGACAGGCTTGAAGCCTTCTGGAATTGTCCTCAGCTGTGGGACTGAGGAGAGTGGGCATGCTCTGTGACCAGCACCAGGGCTGTGTGGTGCTGTGGCTGGTTGGTTGGGCTCCAAGGGTGGTGGCACTTAGCAGTCTCTGCTGGGTTGGTGGCTGCCTGCTGGGGAGGTTCCTCGCAGGCTGCTCTTCAGTGCCTTTCCTCCAGCGGTGGAGTTTGCAAGGGATCGCAGCGATGGCTGGACAAGGGAGGTGCCCAAGCTGCCAGTGGCAGCATTGCAGGCTTGACAGTTTTTAGGAGGGACTTGGTCGAGGCAGATGAATTAGCAGCTGGAGTCTCTGGGAAGTCCCCCAAGGTCAAGCACCAACTGTGGCTCAGGTATGGGTTGTGGGTTGGGCTAGTGTGAGAGAGTTGGTGTGGTCTCAGCTAAGGTTTGGGGCTACTGAATGAGTGGGTCCTGTGCTGGGGTCAAGCCAATTAGGGTGTGGGTTTATGTTAAGGTGTGGTCTAGGCCTCTGAGCAGCATGCTCAGGCAACCAAGAAAACAGCTCCCCAAGTGCAACACTCAGCCCCTGCTGGGCTGGGCTGAGCTAAACTGGGCTGAATTGTGCTAAACTGGGCCTAATTGGGCTCAACTTGTCCGAGCTGAGCTGGAGTGGGCTAGGCTGTAAACTGGGATGAAATGGGTTAAATTGGGCTGTGATAAGCTGGACTGGGTTAAACTGGGCTGGACTGAGCTGGCCTAAACTGTGCTACATTGGGCTGGGAAGGGCTAAAGTGGGCTGAACTGTAGTGGACTGGGCTGTGTTGGGCTAAATTGGGCTTAACTGTGCTAAACTGGTCTGGACAGAGGTGAATTGGGCTGAACTGGTCTAAACGGTGCTGGGCTGGGCTAAACTGGGCTCAACAGGGCTAAGGTGTGCTGGACTGGTCTGAATTGGGCTAAACCCTGCTGAACTGTGCTAAATTGGTCTGGGCAGGTCTGAATTGGGCTTAACTGGGCTGAAGTGGGCTAGGCTGGGCTGGGCTAAATTGGTCTGGACAGGACTAAACTGGGCTGAATTGGGCTAAAGTGGGCTGGGCTAAACTGGAACGGACTGTGCTAAAGTTGGCTGTGCTGGGCTAAAGTGGGCTAAATGGGCTGGGATGAGCTGGAATGGGCTGGACAGGGCTAAAGTGGGCTGGGCTGGGGTGAAGTGTCTGAAGTGAGATAAACTGGGCTGGACTGGTCCAAACTGTTCTGTGTTGGGCTGTATTGGTCTGAACTGGGCTAAACTGGACATAACTGTGCTAAACCCGCCATAACTGGGCTGAACTGCGCTAAACTGGCCTGAACTGAGATAAGGCAGTCTGAACTGGGCTAAACTGGTCTGAATTGTGCTAAACGGTGCTGTGCTTGGCTGAGCTAACCGAGTTTTCCCAGATGGCAGGAGAATATTCTTTGAAACTCACATTTGCCAGAACAGAATTCCCTTGTTCAGCAATTCCAAAATTAAAGAGCCCCCGGAGGAGGGAACGGGACGGGAGCGGAGCCTCCGCCCGCACCACGCTCGCCAGCGCCATCTTGGAACGAAAAATGGAAGCCGCGCAGGCGCGGTGCGACTGTTACCACGGCAACGCGGCCGCCAGGATGAGTGAGGGCATGAGTCGGCAGGCGGGAGAGGCTAGGCTCAATGTGGAGGAATGGCACCTCACCAATATGGCCATGGAGACGGAGGGTCAGCGTCGTCCAATCGCTGGCCGCCTCTCCCTTAGCTACAGCGAGCAGCTGAGGGGACGCTTTCCCGCCTAGAGACCGGCGGCCAATCAGCGGTGTTCCTCGGTGTGAGGGAGCGATGGCGGCAGCCGGGAAGGAAGGAGGAGAAGGTCGCCGCGGCTGAAATGCGGCTTTATCTTCAGTATATGCTCGGTTATGAAGCTTAGCGGGGTTAGGTCGGCGCGGGAACGTCCAGGAGCTGCTGGGCGAAGGTTTGTTCCGGCTTTGGTGGGCGGGAAGATGGCGGTGACGAGGGAAGAAAGTGGTTTAAATGGGAGAGATGATGGAGAGGGGAGGGAAAATGGATGTTAGGGGGGAGAGATGGTGGGGAAGGGGGGGATAATGGCGGTTAAATGGGATAGATGATGAGAAAGGGAGGAATAGTGGGATACGGGATAGAAGAAGGGGGGGGGGGGAATGGTGAGGGAGTTAAGACAAAATGACAGTGGTGGGGAAAAGCAGACGGCGGATGGGGGGGGACAAGATGGCGGATGGGGTGGGTCAGCACACGGTGGGTGAGGACATGTTCTCCATCCCCACGTCTCAAACTCCATCCCTCTAATACGGAATGTCTTGTGGTGGACACCAGGTGGTGATGTTGGACATTCTCTGTACCTGCAGGACCAGGCTGCTGTTGTGGGCTCCATCGTGTGGCCCCAGCTGCTGCACCTCTGTGAGGATGGAGATGATGAGGATCAGGATGAAGATAGATTAACCCTCACCCTGCTGAAACCTCTGGTCATCGAAGGCATGCACCAGATCCCCGCGCCACAGCGGCAGCCCCATGGTATGTGGTGCTCAGCAGTGAACCTCTAGCATTCCTGTCGTCATTGCCATCATCCTGGATCCATCCAGGAGGCGCAGGAAAATCTCAGTGGGTGATGGGCAGCAGCACCCTGGGGTGGAGCCCAGCAGCAGCTGCCCCACAGTGCCAGTGAGGTCCAGGGGCTGCAGCAGCACCTGAGGCAGCAGCACCTGAGGCAGCAGCTCCCGGTGCTGATCCCAGCGGCATTCCTGATATTCCTGGCCCACTATGCCCAGCAGCAGGTACTCCCTGGGGGACAGGCGGCCCACCCAACACAGCGAGCCCCATAGGGACCCCGAAGTACCCATAGGGCCCCCACAACCCATAAGTAACCCAACACCAGTTGACTCTTTGATGTGCTTTCATTTTTATTTACTTTTATTTGCATTTCATTCAGGTTTATTCACTTTTATTCATTTTTATTAATTTTTTAAATCACTTTATTGACTTTTTATTGACTTTTTTTCTTCAGTTTTCTTTCAGTTTTAATTCAGTCTTTTTCCAATTTGATTTAGTCACTTTTAGTATTTGTTTTTCCTTTTTTTTTTTTTTTTTTTTTTCCCCAGTTACCCCATAGCGACCCAGAGCAACCTGTGGACATCCCACAGACCCCAGTAGATCCCCTATAGCGACCCCCCAGCCTCACAGACTCCCTATAGACATCCCATAGGGTTCCAGAGTGACCCAAAGACACCCCACAGCAACTGTTAGCGAACCGTGGACATGCCACAGTGACCTACAGAGACCCACGGGCACCACATAGTGACCTATAGACACCCAGAGCAACCCGTAGACAGCCCATGGCCACCCGCACATGGCACCATGACAGCCCTTATGACTTACGGTGTTGTGACGTCACCAGGACTGGGATGACATCATCATCAACCACCATGGCACCCCACAGGGCCCCCACTACCCACCTGCCCCCATATGTACCCCAGGTTTTTAATTTGCTTTCATTCCTTTTTATGAAATTTCGTTCACTTTTATTCGAGATTCATTCAGGCTTATTCACTTTTATTCCTTTTTATTTACTTCTTATAATCACTTTATTCACTTTGCTTTGCTTTTCACTGACGTTACGCTGTTTTAGTCAGCTTTATTTGCTTTGCATTCATTTTTGTTCTTCAGATTTATTTACTTTGTAGTCCTTTCTAGTAACTTTTTTTTTGTTGTTAGTTTTTTTTTTTTAGATGCCCCATAGCGACCCAGAGAAACTCATGGACACTCCATAGAGCCCCGTACGCCCTACAGACATCCCATAGGGATGTGTGGCAACCGACAGACACCCGATAGCAACCCATGGACTCTCCGCAGAGACCCATATAGACCTTGTAGTGACTCATAGATGCCCATAAGAACCCCCAGTGATACATGGAGACCCCAGAGTGACCCCCCACACTGCCCCATGGCAACCCACAGCACCCCGTGGACACCCTCCACTTCCCTGTGATGTCCTATAGACCCACAATTGACGCCCCATGAATTTTTTTATTCTCTTTTGTTTTTTTTTTCACTTTTATTCACTTTCCATTGAATTTCTTCAGTTTAGTTCACTTTGTATGTGGTTTTTAGTCAGTTTTTGCTCACTTATATTCAAGTTGTATTCAGGTTGATTACCTTTTTATTCTCTTTTTCATGACATTATGATTGGGCTGGGCTGGGTATGGTGCCAAGGCAGGGAGAATAAAGTCCTGGGGGTGTTGTCTGTGCTGTGGATGGGGCTGTGGGAGGTGCGGGGTTAATAAAGTCCGGGGGGTGCTGTCTGTGCTGTGCTGGGGGATATGGGAGGTATGGGGTTAATAAAGCCTCAGAAAAAAAAATAGATTAAAAAAATATTTAAAATAATGATCTAAGTAAACAAAATAATGAATTAAGATAAGTAGTCAATGAACCTAATTAATCAGTTAAGCAAAATAATTATGTTAATTATCTAAAATTTTTTTTCAACTTACACATTTTTCATTTTTTAGGTTTTTACCGGCATGTACGCACGACCAGGATAAATTTTTTTCCTGAAAAAACTGATTAGCTCAAAAAATTATGTTAGTTGTTTAATCAATTATGTAAACAAATAAACTAATAACTTGATTAAGGTCATTAATTCACCTAATTAATTCATTAAATAAGCTATTCATTATGCTAATTAGCTAATTTTTTTTCCCCCAGCTTTTTAAATTTTTTTTTTTTCGTTTTTGCTCATGCACCCCCACCCCCCTGGCCCAAACCCCTCCCACAAACATGTCTGCCCTGTCCTGCCCCGCCCACCCAGCCCAAAGACCTTCCCCCCAAAAAAACTGATTAGATTAAAAAACTATTTAAAATAATCAACTAAATAAACAAAATAATAAGTAGGCAATGAACCTAGTTAATTTATTAAGCAAAATAATTATGATAATTATTTAAAAATATTTTATGATTTTTAAAATGATTTTATTTTTAGATTTTTCAGGCATAAACACAGGGCCAGGGAAAAATTTTTTTTCCTTGAAAAAAACAAATTAGCTAAAAAAATTCTATTAGTTATTTAATCAGTTAAGTAAATTAGACTAATAAATTGATAAAGCTCATTAATCAATTAACCTAATTAATACATTAAATAAGCTACTCATTATGCTAATTACCTAAATTTTTTTTTCACCTTTCTAAATTCTTTACATTTTTGTTTCTTGATCACACACACAAACAGACCTCCCAGCCCCCAGACCAAACCCCTCCCACAAACACCTCTGCCCTGCCCACCGAGCCGAAACACCTCCCCCCAAACCACTAGATTAAAAAAATATTTAAAATAATCAACTAAGTAAACAATAGTCAATTAATCTAATTAGTCAATTAATTAAGCAAAATAATTATGCTAATAATCTAAAAATTTTTTTAAAACTTTTTAGATTTTTTACCTGTCAGGTTTTTGCCAGCATACACACAGGACCAGGAATTTATTTTTTTTTTCCTGAAAATAACTAATTGGTTTAAAAAATTGTTATTTAATCAGTTAAGTAAACAAACTAATTGATTAAACTCATTTATCAGTTCACCTAATTAATCCATTAAATAAGCTATTCATTATGTTAATTAGCTAAAATATTTTTTTACAGCTTTTTTAATTATTTTTTTGCTACCAAACACAGAACCAGGATTTATTTATTTTTTTAATATAAAAAAATATAGACATCACCATCAAAGTCAGGGTCAGAGGTCATACCTTATGTTCTGGGTTAGGGTCAGGGTCATGATCAGGATGATCTGATCTGGGGGAGCGGTTTGGGGTGGGTGGGGATTGTGTTGGTGTGTCCTGGGCTGTGGGTGGGCCTACAGTAGGGTTACTAATGGGGACGAAGGGGTGTGGTCTCAGCCAGGGGCAGGTTGGCCTGGGTTGGGGGTGTGACAGTGAGGTGTGGCTTGGTCAGGGGCGTGGCCATAGCTCTGGACAGAGTTAGTAAAGCACCGTGGGTGTGTCCAGGGTGAGGGCGTGGCCCCAGGAGGGCGGGGTCATGGTCAGTGGAAGATCCTTTGCAAGGAGTGTGGGTGTGGCCTGCGTGGAGATGCTAGAGGGTAAGGGTGGCTCCTGTGCTGGGGTCAGGCCAATGAAGGATGGGGGCATGGCCTTATGTTAAGGTGTAGTCTAGGCTGTGGGTGGGTGCTGGGGTGGAGGCAGAATTGGGGGGCAGGGGCAGGGCTAGTTGGGGGTGGGGGCTGTGCTGGGGGCGTGGCCCAGGCTGTAGACTGTAGCAGGGTGGAGCCAAAGGGCCCTGCAGGGGGTGTCATAGGTAAAGGGTCAGCTGCCAAAGGCTAAGGTCATGGTTTGAAAGGTAGGGGCTCATAGGCCAAATGCCATATGTGGAAAGGTCATGGGCTGTCAGGGCTCACAGATCAGTCATCAAAGCAAAAGGACATGGATTAAAGGTCAGAGGTCAAGAACCAGAGGGCAGAGGTGAAGGGTCAGGGCAAAAGGGCAAGGGTCAGAGCTTTGAAAGTGAAAATGTCAAGGACAGGCATCAGGGACTCAAAGGTCAAGGGTCAGAACCGCAAGCCACAGGTCATAGTTGGGGTCAACATTCAGGAGTTCTCAGGTCAAACACCCATAGGTGCCAGGTCAGAGGTCTGAGTCAAGAGCCAGAGGTCATGCATGAGGGGGTCAAAGGGCAAGTGCATGGGGTGAAAAGTGGAAAGTCAAGCGTCAGGATAAAAAGCCAATGGCCAGAGTTGCAAGGTGAAAAACCTGGGTTCAGAGGTCATGCATCAAAGGTCATATATGAAAGGGTGGTCATCAGAGGTGAATGGGGGGAGGGGTTACAGGGGTGGTGTTGGTCCAAGGCTCAGGGGGCAAGTGTCAGAGGTCAAAAGGCAATGGCTGAAAAGGTAAGTCATGGTAAAAGTTTGTGGGTCAACTGTCAGGGATCACGGATCAGAGGTCGAAGGTAAGGTGCCCAAGACAAAAAATTCATGGCTGAAAGGTCAAAGGCCAAGGGTCAGGTGGAAGGTCACAGGTCAGACTGTGAAGGTCTAGTATCAGAGGTCGACAAATAGGTCAGGGGTCAGACGCCAAACGCACAATGAGCGCAACCACTGCATCGTGTTAGCCCCTCCCACAGCACAAACCACCCCCCCTTCCCCCCCAGCCTTTACTAACCCCAACCCTCCCATAGCCTCTCCACTGCAGAGACCATCCCCCCCAGCCCTCTTTAACCCCTCATCTGGCCTCACCCCCAAGACCTGGCCCAACATCCCCAGTAGACCCACCCCCAATGCAGACCACACCCTCACTCAGGACATCACCCACCATGGCCACACCCCCATTACTTGCCAAGGAGATGACTCTAAGCATGGCCCCGCCCTTTTGGGGCCAGAGCCCCTGGCTATTTACTAACCCCACCCAGAGTTCTGACCATGCCCCTGTGCGTCTCTATGGGATGTCTATCGGGTCTGTGGGGCTCTATGACTTTCTCTGGGTCCATATGGGGCATCTAAACCCAAAAAATGTTACTATAGGAGACTAAAAAGCAAAGACACCTGAAGAAAAAAATTAGGAAGAAAACAAAACTGTGTAAAGACAATAAAAACCAAAAGAGAATAATGTGATTATAAATTAGTACAAAGCAAATAAAAAGGAATAAAAGTGAACAAGCCTGAATAAATTGCAAATAAAAGGTAAAGAAAGTTCATAAAAACAAATGAAAGTCAATTGAAAAAAAACTCAATTGGTGTTGGGGTACTTATGGAGCGCAAATGGGCAGTGGGGGCCCCATGTGGCACCATGGTGGTTGATGATGTCATCGCAGTCCTGGTGACATCACAGCACATGTGTCTGGGTCAGTATGGTGTCTCCATGGCTTGCTAACAGTTGCTGTGGAGTGTCTATGGGGCGGTGGGAGGTGCGACGCTGGAAAATCCCTAAATGGGATCCTATGAGGTCTACGGGGGGGATACCGGGTGTTTTCAGGGGGATATGGGGGGCTTATAGGGGGATTTGGGGGTCTGGAGACCCATAATGGGGTCTGTGGGGGTCTATGGGGGGATTAGGGGAGAGCCGGGGGTCTCTGGTGACTCGGAGAAAAAACTCCAGGAACAAACTCGCCAGCAAAGGTTTCCAGTTGACAAGCAGGTATTCTTTATTGTGGCGCCGGCAGACACAGGGGGACAGCTCCTCCTAACGTGTGTCTTCGAACTGCTAAACAAGCCGTCCTTATATAGTCACTAAGCATACGTATTCATTACGTACAGACACGCGTATTCGTCAGGCTACTTACATCATTCTTCTAGGAAGTTTCCCCACAGGCGTACAAAAACGTGGTGCTGCTCTCCGAGGGTCTTTTACTTCTTCCAACGATCTTCAGCACTTCTGGCAGCCTTTGAAGCACGCGCAGCAGACGTTTATACCAGCTTCATTGGTTCGTTAACACCACGGACACAGCAATCATCCTGTCCTTTTACTTATCAGTCAGTTTAACTGCCGCCCATCCTGGACACCTGCTATTCCCAGATACTCCTTATCCTTACGTCCTGTTTTTCTAGCCTCTTTTTCTTACACTCAGTTTGTACTAAGGTCATGAGGGCCCAAAACTACGTCAGCTACAACGGTTTATCTTATACAAGGACTCTCAGGACGTTCTCCAGCTGTACTCTATTCTTTGTGAATCCTGCACCTCAGTCATTTTCCGTTGCTACTCTTACAAAGGCTTCAAACTTAACGTTATTTAAAACTGATTCGAGAGGTTTACATATTTCATTTTGTGATTTTGTGCCCCCTTGCCTCACTGTGGAGTTTCCATGGGGTCTCTATGGGTCCCAGCACCCCCAGCGTCTCTCTGTGGGTCCCTATGTGCCTTTACGTGCATAATGCCCCCCCCGGCAGTGTCTCCCTATGGAGTTTCTATGGGGTCCCTATGGGCCCCAGCACCCCCAGTATCTCTCTCCGGGTCCCTATGTGCCTTTACGTGCGTAACTCCCCCCCCCCCAAGCGTGTCCCTGTGGAGTTTCCATGGCGTCTCTATGGGTCCCAGCACCCCCAGCGTCTCTCCATGGGTCCCGATGTGCCTTTACGTGCATAATGCCCCCCCCGCACAGTGTCTCTATGGAGTTTCTATGGGGTCTCTATGGGTCCCAGCACCCCCAGCGTCTCTCTATGGGACCCTATGTGCCTTTACGTGCATAACTCCCCCCGCCCCGTGCGTCCCTATGGAGTTTCTATGGGGTCCCTATGGGTCCCAGCACCTCCAGGGTCTCTCTTTCCCCCCAGTGTCCTTACCTCGAAGGCCAGGGTGGTGGTGCCGTGCAGGAGGTGGATGCCGGGCCCGGGCAGAAGCGGCGGGAGCTCCC